>NC_071466.1:3262500-3915000 GCF_028500815.1 Rissa tridactyla | reverse complement strand
AGTCCAACCCCCCTGCAGTAAGCAGGGACATCTTTAACTAGATCAGGTTGCTCAGAGCCTCACCAAGCCTGGCCTTGAATGTCTCCAGGGATGGGGCCTCCACCACCTCTCTGGGCAACCTGGGCCAGTGTCTCACCACCCTCATTGTAAAGAACTTCTTCCTAATGTCTAATCTGAACCTGCCCTGCTCTAGTTTAAAGCCATTGCCCCTCATCCTATCGCTACATGCCCTTGCAAACAGGGTTATAGAATCATAGGATCATTTCAGTTGGTAGAGACATTTAGGATCATCAAGTTCAACCGTTAACCGAGAACTGCCAAGTTACCACTAAACTTTGTCCCAGTCACCTCTAAAGCCAATTTGAGGCTTTTAGACATGGGGGCAAAAGCAAATTTTGGGTCCTCAGGATTGCTCAAGAAAGGGTCTGAATGCACCACTTACCAGCCAAGGGGCAAAACTGCTGAGAGTGCTAGTTGTGCAGTCCACTACCACGATCCAATGCCAAATTCAAAATTATCAACAGAAGGATGATTACTTACAGTCACTATAATCATTCACTTGAAGTCCGTGTATGGTCAGAGACCAGAATCACTTATGAAACTGTGGGCAAGCAAAAGGGCAGTGTTATAGGGACAAGGTGACTATGACAGAGACAGCAGCATTTCCAGATGCAGAAACACAATTAACTCAGATTCCTTCAGCCTGTCTCCTCTTTCAGCTTTACCACTGCACATGTGGTGAAATTATTCCACTAGTATGGAAGATGGAAGATGGTTTGGTCAACAATCACATCTTTTCATTATGTAGTGATCTTCCCTGTGATGGACTGTACTCTCTGATGTTATTACAAAAATAATTTGAAAGGCACCACACTTCTTTAATCATACACCGTTTCTGGTGCCTTGTTTTTCTCAGGACGCAAATTCCATAACAGCAAAGGTAGAAAAGTGATATTTTCAGGGCAAAGTTGAGAGACAGGAGTCCCTTCATAGCAACATCTGCTATTGCAGGGATTGAAAACAGTGGTGGTGTTCTCGATCCCTGCCCTTATCTTGTGACACATTCTAGGTTGTGTTTTTTAGTGCCATATTATCAGCTTAAAGTTTGTCATAGAGTGACAGAAAGTATGTGCATTCCCTGGTGCAGAACAGACATCCCGTGATTCCACCTACACTACTATTTACTAGTTCGCATATGGTTTTGTGGATTGCTACCTCCTACTCCCATGAGACAGTGTCTCCCTCTACTTAGATGTGACATGGTGAGCTAGGCTTAAAAATTATCAACATTCACTTCACAAGAGTGCATAGATTTGACAGATATTTAGAAAATAATATATCTGTGTTAAAAAATATTTGCAATAAGGTAACTTACCTTATCACAACATTCCTCACTTTTAGTATAGACAGACCACAGAATTTCTAATTAAAGCTTTCACAATTAGTGTTATGTGCACCTGTGATTGTTGGTTTTAATGTTATTGCATTAATACATGGCAAATACAATACATTAATACTCCTGCAAGCTTTAAATGAAAAGACTGCATCTGAGAGTCAGACTGAAGACTGAATTTCATTAGTTGTGGTATAAATTCATAATATCCTGGATAGGTAACAATCTGAATGGACAGGACAGACCAAGGATAGGAGAGCAGCTATCACAGAGAGGTGAAATGTGTTGTTCAGAGTGATGCATAAGGTTAGCCAGAAATAGAACTCAGGTGCAGACCTACTTGGAGAAGGCCATGGGAGGACAGAGCCTGTAACCCCCCTCTTCTCCCTGCTGCCTTTAGGACTGTTCAGAACAACATACCACAGTAACTTCCCAGCTTTCGCTCATCCCAAAGTCAGATTGAAATCAAGGTCTTAAACACCCCAGATAAGTCTCCCGTTATGAATTATCCCAAATATCGCAGCACACATCAGTATCATCATGTTGCTAAAATCACACAGAAAGGAGATAAATCCCAGAGTTTCAAGCCTGTGAAACAAGCAGGCCTTACAGACTAAATATTGATTGTTCCATTTCCACAACACTCATCCTGCATGGGAGCATCGTGAATATATTAGGGATGATACTTGGGTCAGGGTGTGCTAATAAGACATTTGGTCTGCTCCCTGGAACCTGAGCTACCTTGAGCAAACCGCCCAGCACTGCTGCTGTGCTGCACACATATCCCAAATAACAACACTGAGATGTGCTTGAAATTAAGAGTGACAGAATAATTTAGTAGCAATGTAGGATGTGATTAACTGTAATGAGATGACACTGACCAAAATGAAATTCTGAATTGAATGATTTCCTAATAACAGCAAGTCTATTGGAATGCAGAACTAACCCTCCATACAAAATGCTTTACTTTTTCAGTCATTTATCTCATTGCAATCACCTGAATGAAAGTTGGGGCAGGACCAGAGATTGCAAGAGGAGAGTTTACTGGTGTGCACATGGCTGGTATGCACAGCAGAGCAACTGAATGTCTTAAATAATTGCCAACATGTGTTTAAAAATGTGGTGCCTTCTTATTACCCAGACATATAATTCATAAAATGCAGTGGCAAGAGCCAGTCTAGGGAGACTCACAGGAGGTAAGTGGGAACAAACAAACAAAAGCAGCGTCAAACAGAAACTACACAGAACCACAGAATTGTAGGGGTTGGAACAGACCTTCAGAGATCGTCTAGTCCAACTCCCTACCAGAGCAGGGTCACCTAGGCCAGGCTGGACAGAAATGCATCCAGGTGGGTTTTGAATATGTCCGGAGAAGGAGACTCCACCAGCTCTCTGGGCAGCTTGTTCCAGTGCTCTGGTACCCTCAAAGCAAAAGAAGTTTTTTCTTATGTTGAGACGGAATTTCCAGTTTGTGCCTGTTGCCCCTTGTCCTGTCACCGGGCACCACTGAAAAGAGTCTGTCCCCATCCTCTTGACACACTCCCCTTAGATATTGATCAGCATTGGTGAGATCCCCTCTCAGTCTTCTCTTCTGCAGGCTAAACAGACCCAGGTCTCTCAGCCTTTCCTCATAAGAGAGATGCTCCAGTCCCTTGATCATCTTTGTAGCCCTCCACTGGATTCTCTCTAGCAGTTCCCTGTCCGTCTTGAACTGGGGGGCCCAGAACTGGACACAGTTCTGTCTAATTGCATAGACAGAACCCAGAAATTGCAACCAACCTGTATTTTTAAAAATGGATCTTCAATAATCATGGACATAAGGCAAAGGGAGTGAATGGGGTGGTACGGTCTGCAAAAATGGCAAAATTCCTGGAACAATGGTGTGTGGTGTCCGATGGCTCTTACGGATGTAAGTATGAAATTTCACAGATATACTGTGGGTCTTTTTTATTCCAGAACTAAAAGCAAATGAAGGAAATTGAAACGCCAACATCTACATGTAAATTTGGAAACGTTAGAGATTCTCTGTTAATTGACAGGATGGGCTGTGGGATGTCTGACCCTACATGACTGGAGAGACTGCTGAGAGGAAGATTTCACGCTGGAGAAATGCATCTTAGTAGTAAGGACAGCAAAACTGTCTGGGGAAAAGCTCCAAACAATGCCAATCATCGGTTTAGAACAAATACGGTCAAATAAAAGGTCAGAGACAAAGTAATAAGCAGAAGTAGAATGACCAGGAGGACGGATATTCAGTTCATGTCTAATGGAAAGTAATACAAAGGCAGAAAGAAAGTGTCCAGACAGAGGGCAACCATGGGAGGGAACGCTCCATGGCAGCCTGGACAAAGGAAACAGAATATGTCCCAGTTCATAATGAAAAGCTTCCTGGGGAAGAGAAGGACAATGTCAGTGTACGATGGAGTGCTTGCTGCTGTGTGATGAGATGGGTGGTGAGTTTGACTCACAGAAGACATTAGAAATGAGAGCAGCATCACCGACGGAAATGCAGCAATATTTGTTAGGAGAAATCTGACTAGTTGTTAATGACCTACTGAAAGGCTTTCTGAGAAAACATGTAAATTTAAGAACAGAAAAAGCTAGTAAAGCTAGCTGTTTTTTTTCCTTTTTCTTTTAAAGAATAATGAACTAATGAAAGCTGGTTCACAGTGTCTGCAGGGCATCAATTGAATTATGACTATTCAGCTTTTTTTTTTGACACAAAGAGGCTCATCTGGTCTACTTTGAAATCTCAATGACTATTAAGGGTTGCTGAATTTAGACTAACAATGCTAGACCAAAAAATTTTCTCAAAAACTAGGAAAGAAATAGAAGAGTAAGTTTGAAAAAGTAGGAGAATCTAGGAGGAGGTACTTCTGTTTTAGCACAGAAGACTAGTTAAAAAATTAGTTAAAAGTAAATAAAATATCTGATCCCAGCATTTGATATACTCTCCTTACACAAAAAAATATTTAGAGGGGCATCTGAAGTGCCACCAGCTACATTTTCTATCTCTTAAATTGAAAAAGCAAACCATTTCTACTGTCAAGTGGAAAGTGCAAAGAGAGAAAGAACAAAGAATGATGAAAGTATGTACTGATGAAACAGGTTCAGCTTAAACCTAAAAGTGTCAGTACTCTGTGTTAATTAAATCCTTAAAAGTAATTTGTTTTTAAAGACAATATTAATTAGAGAACCCTCGTGAGAGAAGACGCTGAGAGTTGTACCTCAAATGATAGAGGTTTTCATTGTATGGCTGATTCTCAGATCTCAGTGACACAATGAATCCAAGGCAAAACATTCTTAAAAAGAGCCTTACTCCACAGGTCTTATTAAAAACAGGGACACAGCTTCTCAAATCACATATACAGGATTGGAGGAGTGGGAAGATGGGAAAGGTGGGGAAAGGAAGTGCCACATAACTTCACCATGCCCATCAAGCCAGCTTTCCAAGACTCTACTACGGCAGCGTTATTCAGCTGACGTAGGCTCCTGTCTAGGTGACCTGTATTTACAGCTCCTTCTCCTCTTTTCCTTTTTCACTTTTGCTGTTTTATCCAACCTTGTGTAAGCAGTTGTAACCTGCACCTTTTTCAAACAGAAGATCGTTCCCACCGAAGGGCAATAATATCTGCTGCCTCATATTTTTTCCCTACACAGGCATTTTTGGCTCCCAGTGGTGATATCTTAGTCTTCTTGTATTAGTAGACACAATCATGTGAGCGTGAGCTTTACGTATTTGCTTATACGCAGCCTTTTTATCAGACATCTTGAGCTGCATAGGTGATGTAGGTGCGAGATTGTGCAATGTCTGTCCTTCACGAGTAGTTTACAAACCTCCTGGGTATTTTGGTTTGTCTACTACTGAGAGGACGTGCTTACTAGAAAAGTTTTTGGAAATAGATTTTGGATCAAGAAATCCTATTTGTCCAGATGTTGTTCACTTCCATATAACTTCCTTTTTTTTGTTGTTGTTTTTTGTTTTTAATACTGCAAGGTTAAGACTGGTTTTGGAGATGATTTGGTACTCTTTCTCCTCTTTCTCCTTAAATTTTCCAGGAAACAGTGCGCCATAGTACTATTGATGCTTACCATCAGTGGAGGCTTTCGTGTCACCCTCAATATACTCCTTGTTCTTGTGGTGAATACACTTATTATCATCCTTTTTAATTCCTGTAAAATTGAGAGTTAGTCCATTGCAGAAAGCACTGTCCACCTTTAGCTTGGTGCCTCCAATGAAAATTTGTTAAAACGAGGTCACCCAGATTCAACTCAGGACAAAGTCTTCTGGTGCCCAGGCATACTTCCCTTTATTTAGATTTAGGTCAGGTTTTTTTTCACATCATTGATTCAACACATGGTAACAATTCAACATAGTTAACCGGGAAGAAAACACTTTTGATCCTCCTTTACATCTCTGGAAAGGTATTCATTTAAATACTTTTTGAATTAGCAATACCATAATGTAAAGAAAATTGTATACTCCTGCTACTCCTGAAAACACATAGCTAGATATTTAGTTCTAGATCTTCCAAGATATTTAGACTTATTCCTACTAAGGATAATTTGAATTTTTAGCTTCACCAACTTTTAAAACCTTCAATGTTTCTTTCAGAGAAATGGAGATGCCTAAACAGGATGCAAGTACCTAAGAATCTTCTGAGAACTTGGAGTTTAAACTCTGTTTCTCACTTATCCATCTATAAAATAGGCATAATATTACATTATTATAGTATGCTAACTTGCAAAAAGTTTATGAGGTGGCCAAGTGTAACATGTATTGGGATTCAATAAATAGCAATGAAACTCATTTAGTCTTTAGGTAAGCCTCAGTTGACTTTAGTAGGGATTAAATCTGTGATCAGTTTTTGTCTCCTATGAATTGGATTTGTCACCCTACAAAAGCCCTGAACTTGTTTACTGCACTAACCCACAATTTGCTATCAAGAGGTGCATGTTATCTACCACCTCATTTGTACACAATGCTTGCACTTTTCAGGCTACTACTTTTACACATAAAAAGGCCTTTGCCTGGAACACAGAACAAGTACGAACAATTTTCAAAGGACCTTTTTTTTCACACTTGAGATTCTTGGAGAATTTATCATGACAGAAAGCTAGACAGTGAAAACTCACTGGTGGGGGAAGGAAAAAAAAACAGACAAGACCTGAGCTGGAGAGGGATCAGACCTCAGATTCTATGTTTAATTTTATTTTATTTTTTTTTTCACAAATATCAGAAATTATACAGTGCTTATTTTCATATGAAATCAGTTTTAATCAAGACATTATAGAACCTTCAAAAGGAAGGTCTATAATGATTGTATGGTAGACCTTTAACATGGCAAAGAAGATGGATGTCACTGAAACGTATTTTTGCCTAGGTGGAAGGTAAACTGGTTACAATTGGTTTCCAGCAGCCCCTTCAATTTACATATTTATTTACTGCATTTTAATTTTCCTGGTGTTTCATAGGTCTAATTTCACACTTGCCTCCATCAGCTTTGTGCTCTGCTTGTAATTTGAAATTCCAGTAATCTGTTTTTCTACTTCCATCCTTGGGTACCAATAAAACCTCCATCTGTGTTAAAAAATTAATATTGATGTGCAGATTGAGTATAAAAATGTACCTAGACCAGCTTCAAACAAGTCCTGGTGATTTCATTAAATCTTTTTAATAGCCACTGTCAGTGGGAACTCTGTGTTCTCAGAGAAAATGACTTGCTGTATTTCTTCCAAATCATTATTTGATTCTTAAAGCAAAACAGCCCCAAGATAAAATAATAGACAATTAGTTTGCCAACAGTCAAATTCAGATTTGTCAGCTAAGATCCTTTACAGGACATGCAGTAGATGTAGCATGTTTTACTTTAAAAGAAGAAATTCCAATTTGTAGCTTAGTTTCACTGATTGTCCCATTACAAGAGGCTTGTTTATTCACTGGTTCAGTTATTGCTTTAACAGTTTTATCTCAGAGTGGTAAAAGGATTATACTGGTCCAAGGACTTTTATGGCTCTTTTTTTTTAGATTATTAGGAATACTAACTGAATTGTGATTACAGCAATCAGACATTGCAAACACAGTAGCTGGGCCAGCATAAAATGTAATCTGGAAAACTCTCATGATTTATTCAAGGTGCTTCCCGCGACCTGTGCATTTGATCGGGAGATAAATTCAGATTGCTTCCTCTCCATTTCAAATTGGGAAATATATGTAAAAGATTCCAGTAGAGCAGTGAATAAGTAATATGTCAGACTGCAGGTCAGGTAGCAAATTCATAAAGTTTCCTCAGAAGTTTTCAGGATAACATGAACACACAAATGCATTATTTTCCTCGTCATTAATGGGGAAGCTCTCTCTCAGCTAGGACTTTATACATAAGTTATCATGAGATGAAGTAGGGTGCAGATTTATAAGTACATCAGCTGCTCTGTGAGCAGCAGTTCCCTGGAAGCACACTTTTATCCTGCAACAAGTCAGCAGGGCTTGTCCCTCGGAGAAAGTGAAAAGTTGCTCAGGGTCATTTCATGAAGCAAATCCCTTTGTTTTCTTCATGGCAATTTTTTGGGGTTGCTACATGCCTGTAGAAATAATAGGGATAGATTTTATTTTACTTCTTTCTACTAATTTTATTTCAGGCAACTCCTTGCCATCCTGCCAACTACGCCAATTTACCATGAATCCTGATTTAGGATCCTGCCGACTATGTCAATTTGTCGTAAATGAGTGATTTAGATTGCTGAAAGAAAGACTGTACAAAGTGTTAGCAAAGAGATTTTAGTATGCTGCAAAAGTGTGACTTCACAAAGTTTGAAGGCAAGGTTCACTCTATTAATTACTGCATGGGAACACATACAACGGAAAATTGAGTTACAGTTGAGTTAAAATGATTCACAGAGGGACCAAGGACACAAAGGGTAAGGGAGACCTTCCCGTTGAGTCATGAGGTTCAGAATGGACCCCCCTGCTTTGAAAACTGCATCTCAGAGAGGAGTCTCGGTATGGCTGGATCCAGACTTAGTCCCAGACTTGGTCAATGGTTTATGCCTAAAGGTTTGTATATGTTTCGTTAGCATCAATTCAACATGCAACCAATGTTACCATACTACTGAGTTATGTGCGCTATTGGTTGCTTACTAAAGATCTGATGTTGGTAAATGGTCTCTCTGCCTTGAGGCAAGGTCTCTATACCTTGAGAGGCGTCCCAGCTCACGGGGAGATCATTGCCATGCAGCCACAGTGCCTTAGCAGGGAGACCTCAAAGAAGGCTCACTGAGGCTGTCATTTGGTTTGTAGTCAAATTACAGTTGATGGAAAACCTATGCATGGGACTCCTTGTACTCACAACTTTCTTTGTTCTTTGATAAATAAGTTTTGAAAAGCCACACGTTATTTATGTGCTAATCACATGATCAGTGTTGCAGACACATCTGTATTGGTGTTTACTGTGTCCTTTGAGGGTTTTCAGAAAACAGGTTGAGCCTAGGGGAGTTCTTGGCCCCGCTACAGCTCAGGCTTTTAACTCCTTGGAGCCTGTACCAAACTACGGCTAGTTTGGTTAAGGGGTCGAACGCATTCACCACACACTTTGATAAAGCTATTTTGGTGAATATATCTCTCTTTTTAACTGACTTGTCATAGACTTAACACCAGCCATATGTTTAAGGTCTTGCTAAGTGTTGTGCTGAACAGGCTGCTAAAAGTAAGAAACATGTCACTTAATTTTATTTATTTACAACTTAGGCATCCTGTTTAAACCAGTCACCAAGTATCCTTGTGTCATCGGTAGACAGCTGAGATCCCATAACAGGTCATAACAAAAGTCCATCTACCTTTTATCTTAGCTTTACCAGTGCTTACAGCAGAGTAGTATGAATAGAGAGAACTTGTAGCAACATTTCCCTAGAATATTCTCCCACTTTACAACCCTTTCTGGCTCGGTGGCTGATGTCTTTGTACTTGTATCCTGAATGGGGTTTTCTTCCAGGAATATGTCCAGTATGTCCTTGACCCCACATCAACTTTTAGCATGCCAAGTGTCACATGGGGCAGAGTTCCTGTGCGTAACCACCTCCCATGTAAAGGATCAAAATCTCCATGTTATAGAGGTCAAAGACTTGTTAAGGCATCTCTTCTCCTGGCCTGATATGCTTAGCTCTTCCATCAGTGGAAGCCACTCCATACCTCCATCCAATTGTCCTCCACATTGTCCTTCTCTGAACTTTCGCCAGCTCTCTCATATCTGTTTTGAGACAGGAAACAAAACTATAAACAAGATAGAAAGGAACAGTGGATTTATACAGTGAATAACTGAACCATCTGTCTGTCAAGACATTATCTCAGTTATTATATTTCTAAAGTTTATTATACAATCAGTCTCTGATCTACCTTCTGACAACATATACTATTGCAACATAAGTCATAATAATAAAATGTAAGATGGTTCTGATGATGCACACCTCAAAAAGGGTGCTCTGGTAGTGAAATTAGATTTGTAAACATCTATGAAAATATTAGATGATATATTGTGAAAGGCACATGCATTTTAATCAACATATATTGCAAGTGGTTGGGCCATGTTTATGAACACTACTTTTATCAGCTTCAAAGGATTATTTTAAAGGGATTTCTGTGACTGAAGGGATTATTTTTGTTTTTCATTCCTAGATATGCAATTGGCAGATGAATCTGTCTCAGGACTGCAAAGGAGTTTTGCAGTTACCTCTCCAGTACAGAATCTGGTTATTCCTGAGGGCCCTCTGTGGCCATATAATACAAACCACAACTGTCAATATATCACTGACAATGCATGGAATCCAAGGGTAAACCTGAAGGTTTCATAGCTTGACGGGCACAATAAATTGGCACTGTGTACGGACATGAGTGCACCTGGCTTCTCTTAGAGATGTCTCATCAAGATTTGCTTGTGAATTGGGGTGATAATAAGAAGGATAGAGCTGACACACAAAACCCACCAGTTCATTCGTGAGTCTTCAACAGTGCTCTAAAGTTCATAGAAACATAGAATCATAGAACGGTTGTAGTTGAAAGGGACCTTAAAGATCACCTCGTTCCAACCCCTCTGCCATGGGCAGGGACACCTCCCACTAGACCAGGCTGCTCAAAGCCCCATCCAACCTGCTCCTGAGTTCGGCAACTAACGCTAGTTAAAGCTAAATGCTTAATCTATCCAGAAATACTAGCATCATCGAGCTATGAAAATATGAAGCATAAGTATACTGAGAAACATGGCAGCTATAATAAAATTTTAGGTGGAATATCAGAAAGGAGAAAGATGAAAACATTGAAATCTCTATACATTGCTGGCCAAGAATGATGTTTGCACCATTTTTGAGGGCTGGTCAAGCACAGATGTATTTGCTGCATCTTAGCCAGGAAAAATATGTTGCTTTTGAAACAGTGAAGAATACTGAAACAGAAAAAATGTCATTGAGACATGATTTAAAATTATAGACGATTTGAAAAGTGTCCCTCTTTCAGTTCTGACAAATGGTTACAACTATAGGTGCTCTCCAAGAATATTACAGATGTATTTGTACACATATATCGCTCCATAGCATACAGATTTTCTTTCATTTAGGTTAGTTACTGAAGTAACTTACTAAGCATAGTTTGCAATTTGTGTGCTATTCTTCAGCAGCAACAAGGTTGTTGAAAAATTGCAAGGGTTAATTCCAGTAGAACACGTGCTTGGAGAGAATATTTATGGTGCACTTGTCAGCGTTTTATTGTCTAGTGATGTTGGAAAAAACTTATCACTTAGGCAGCCAAGGGAGCTCCTTCATTGCCTAGGAAAAAAAAAAAAAGGCTCATATTTTATAACAAATATCATAATGAGTGTTCCATATTTATCACTGCATTATACACCAGGGAGCATTCTGCTCCAAGCTAACACATCTGTCTCCCATGTTGGCTGTCCTTACTCATCAGGCTGAATTCATCTGCAAGAGCTTGTTCTTTCCACACTGAGCTTTTCAAGTCTTTCTTCAGGAACTTGATGCAACCCATCACAGTATTTTTCTACGTGATAATGTGAGAGGAAGGAGGGAGAGCTAAAAGGTTCTTCTGGGTGGGAGTACACACAGAAGGGTTCATGTCCAAAAAACAACATCCATTCACAGTAAAATCTCTTCATGTATTTCAAAGAACTAACATGAAACATCAATTTTTAGAGGTGCTTTTCGTCAACTGAATTGTGCTAATTCTACAGTCACAGAAGAACATGCCCAAGTTTTATGAAGTTCATGAGTTCTTGTGAAGTTAAGTATTTCTTAGTAAGCAAAAGGGAATGATATTTTCTTCCCAATGTGGCTCCTCTCTCTTTCCAAGAGAATAACCTCAAACCAGGACAAAAATCTTCTAAGATTCTTTTAAGAACCTGAATTCAAATGTGCAGACTTATTTTATCCGTTTAATGGATCTAAGGTAGTTTCAAAAGCTTGTAATGATTATTTTTCAGCTGAAGTGGGAAGTGAGTGTTGATACTCAAGTGTTAATAATGGATGATTGAAAACAATCATCTAAAAAAAACAGGAATAACCGATTTACAAGAAAGTGTGGAACAACTGGCTAGAGTGATCTTTTTTAAGAGTGATCTGCATAAAGAGGGAACTGGAAAAGACTCCTTTGACAGTATACATAAACTAGAAAATGCAGTGTGTGTTTTATTCTTCATATTTATTCAGAATTACCTAATAACTGCAAGAACTCATTAAGCAACTTGCTTTCCCTAGCTTCCTGCTAATACAAAGTATCATTTTTCATATGAAATCTTGGAATTTGGAAAAAAACCCCCAACACTATAGGCACTCAAAGCTATGCTTAAAATGCAAGAAAATATTGAAATAAAATATAATTCTAAATTGGAGAAAAAAAAATCTATCCAGGAGTGTAAAATGACTAAGCTTAATGAAAACCAAGATACAAACTTTTATTATTTCAGTCACTGCTTATATAGCTTGCAATCCACCAGAAAAATAGTTTACAGTCGTTATAGTCACTGGAGCCTTCTTCCCAGACAGGTACAATAGAAGACACCTAATTTAGCGTACAATAAATCTCAGCAACTTTTAGAGTTCAAGTGGGGCCTGAATGCCGCTGAAGTGGAATCTGGGACAATTCACAGCAATAAGGAATGCAATATTAAAGGAAATATTTCCATGCATTCATGACTTGGCAGTTCATACTTTTGATTAATTTATCGCATTATAGCCTCATTCCTTTATTAGCACCAGGAAAGTAAGACATTCAAAACTTTATTGAAAGGTCCTCTATTCTGACTGCTGTATAGAGAATGGACACTGTTAGATGTCTTATATGAACTTACTTCTCTTAAAGCAAATTGAAATTAAAAGCAAATTTTATTCCTTTATTTAAAACAGTTATCTCCTCACAATAGCTGACATATCAACTACAAATTCAATGCTGCTCCCTCTTCCAGGTATGTGACTTAGTATGATTTAGTAAACTCAGTCAAACAGGAAATAAACATTGTTTCATATAAAACGGGTGGAAATTTATTACAGCTTTTTAGTTCAGCAACACAGATTGTTAAATCTACTTGTCACAGCCAGAATGCAAACCACGTGCTGCAAGTCACCAAGATTAGTCCAGGTAGACATCTGGTAGACAGTTCTTTCTTACTATATAGACATTTTCTTATTTATCTATTTGTCTCCCGTGTCCTGGTTTGGGGTAAAGCAGAGCCAACTTTCTGTTCAGTGAGAGAGAGACTCTTGCTCTTGTTCCCATGGCAACGAGGGTGAGCTGAGTCGAGTGTTTACCCCATGGAGGGGTTGCACCTGTGGGGAGGAGCAGACAGGTCAGGTGACCCAAACTGACCAATAGGGTGTTCCATCCCGTCTGCCATACTCAGTATCAAAGTCGAGGGATCAAAGGGTCAGCTTTTCTTCAATGGTGTGTCTTCTTCAATGGCGTGTCTTCTTCAATGGCTCTCTTGCTTCAGTGGCTGATGTCTGAGGAGGATCCTGTCAGTTCATCTGCCTTTGATCCCAATCCACAGGTTCTTCAATCAAGATCCAGCATCTTGTTCCCATTCGTCACTGAGTGCAGTCGGGAACTTCCCCAGTGCCTGCCGGTGACATCTCCCTGGGAGCTTGGTACAGTTTTGTATATATTATATTTATTTAATTATTTCATTTTTATTTTATTATTAATATTTCATTAAAGTAGTGTATTTTTTTTCTAAACTTATACTTCTCTTTATCTCTCTTCTTCTTCTCCTTGGAGCGAGAAGTGGGGGACAGCATCTGTTATCTTGTCATTGGCCAACCTATCCCAAACCACAACACTCCCTACATCACCCCATCACCACCCCACTCTTTTTAAAGCATCTTTGAGGAAAAAGTATTGTGACATTTTCTATCTTTTTGGTTTTTTTCCCCAAGCATATTGGACATGCGTTTTTGCTCACAACCAGTTCTGGGGAACATTTGTAGCTGCTCTTATGAAGTGAGCTGTAAAGTCAAGGAAATAATGTCTTTACCTGGGCTTCCAGCGTGGCATAGCAGGAGGAAAGCAGTCAACAACAGGCTTTAAGTCTCATGCATGTGATTAGGAAGAAATCCATACACAATGAAAGTTGATGGAGATTAGTCATCTTCCCTAACCCTAAAGAAGGAATGAACAGGAAGGCTGTCCAGTCAAGGAAAATTGTAATTTTAAGAGGCCATATTAAGCAGCAAGCAAGTAACTATAACTGGTAGCTTTTTTACTTTACCGGGTCTAATAAAATGCACTTTATTTTATCCATATATATATATATAATGTATGAATTTTATGTATATTAAAATATTTTATCATAGAATCGTAGAATCTTCATGGTTGGAAAGGACCTTTGAGATCATAGAGTCCAACCAAAAAAGCTATAATCTCTGCCACTAGAGCATGCCCTGAAGTGCCACATCTAGATGTTTCTTAAATGCCTCTAGGGATGGTGACTTAACCCCCTCCCTGGGCAAGCTGTTCCAGTGCCTGACCACTCTTGCAGTAAAGTAATTCTTCCGAATATGTAATCTAAACCTCCCCTGCCGCAGCTTCAGACCATTTCCTCTGGTCCTGTCATTATTCACCTGGGAGAAGAGGCCAACACCCACCTCTCTCCAACCTCCTTTCAGGAAGCTGTAGAGGGCAATGAGAACTCCCCTCAGCCTCCTCTTCTCCAAGCTGAACATACCCAGCTCCCTCAGCCTCTCCTCAGATGACCTGCTCTCCAGACCCCTCACCAGCCTGGTAGCTCTGCTCTGGACACGCTCCGGCACCTCAATGTCCCTCTTGTACAGAGGGGCCCAGAACTGAACACAGTACTCGAGGTGAGGCCTCACCAGTGCCGAGTACAGAGGCACCATCACTTCCCTGCTCCTGCTGGCCACGCTATTCCTGATACAAGCCAGGATGCTGTTGGCCTTCTTGACCACCTGGGCACACTGCTGGCTCATGTCAAGCTGGCCGTCCACCAGCACCCCCAGGTCCTTTTCTGCTGGGCAGCTTTCCAGCCACTCTTCCCCAAGCCTGTAGCATTGCTTGGGGTTGTTGTGAACGAAATGCAGGACCCGGCCCTTGGCCTTATTAAACCTCATACAGTTGGCCTTGGCCCATTGATCCAGCCTGTGCAGGTCCCTCTGTAGAGCCTTCCTACCCTCAAGCAGATCAACACTCCCACCTAGTTTGGTGTCATCTGCAAACTTACTGAGGGTGCTCTCAATCCCCTCATCCAGATCATCGATAAAGATATTAAATAAAACTGGCCCCAAAACTGAGCCCTGAGGGACACCACTGGTGACCGGCCGCCAAGAGGATTTCACCCCATTAATCACAACTCTCTGGGCATGGCCATCCAGCCAGTTTTTAACCCAGCCAAGAGTACACTTGTCTATGCCATGATTCACCAGCTTCTCCAGGAGAATGCTGTGATACTTTATTTTAGGATAAGTATCTGTAAGTAAATATAAAGGTTCGAATTCACACATAATTTTGTCAGAGGAGTCCCGTTCTGCAGGACATTGCACAAGCTTCTAGTGAGAGATTGACCATGCCACAGGTACCTTAGATTTTAAACGAACAAGGCGAACTGTGTTAAAGAAGACACAGTGACTTTGCTCTCATCTTTCAGTATAACAGGAGCAGGTCTAGGAATACCACCCAGGACATCTGGAAGGACATATTTCAACTGCTGCTGTTCAGTAGCTCTAAATAAATCTACCCTAGTACTCCTTCCCAATTTTACTTTTGCTATGACATTCATTGTTTAATACAGTGGAGAAGATTAAGAGCTTTCCTAGTGTTACCTGCGTGGCTTTTTGAGTGGATTGGTTTAGTTTATTTAAATGATGCTTACAGTACAAAAAAGAAACCATTTAGCCTGAAAGCAGGAATCTTAGATAATATTTGTACAGGAGATTTAAGGTGACAGGCTGAAACAACAAGCTTTGCTATCTAATATCCTTCTATTTATCTAGCCTTTAATAGAACATACAAAGGCATTATTGCAACCCAAATGAAAAACTCTTGGAGTCACCATGAGCCTTTAGTAATGGCTGAGTATTATTTCTTTGCTGAAGCTCCCAGAAATGGTCAAAATTTAATATGACAACTAAAAGTAAAAATCTGTCTTTTTTTCTCTAAGAACAGGGTAGAGGAAAACCACACTAGCTACACATCTCAGCTCTTTTTGCTCTCCATTCAACCAAGTCTTCAGTCACCTTAGGACGTATGATCAAACTTGAAATCCAGAGCAGCATTAAAGCAAGAATTTTCCATACTTATCGAAGGTAATAGATAAGTTCGTCCACAGGCAGTAGTACAGTACATTTAGAAGCTGTTCCATAAATACAACATTACCTAACAGGAATCAGGGCCTTATTTATGTATTAGCTTAAAACTTCTTCAGACCTTTGCAAAGCACGAAAGATACTACAGGCAGTCTTCATCTGAGCATCAGAATCTCTTCAATTTCTTATTTTCATGTTTATCTTTCATGGAATTTGGTCTAAAATTATAACTTTTTTTCCTGTTTTTAATTTTAAAAAGCAAATAATTATGCCTGCCTTTCATAATTGGATTATTTTAGCTATGCCATCTGAGAGATTTTATTTTCCAGAGAGTAAGTGTTTAATTTACCCGTAGCACAGTTTAATTTCTTATAAATCCTTGAGGATCTAGTGCTTTTAAGAATCTTATCTAAAGAAGATACATCAATCAGTATGGCATGACTAACTAGAGTATGATACTTTCAAAAAATTATTAGCAGTCAAGGAAACCAAATGCTCTCTAACTATCTTTTTGAGGGCATCCCATCTTCTATTAGGAGTATCATTAGGTTTATTAAATGGCTTCTCCAAACTTTTGACGTGAAGAATGTCCTTCATTAAGAAAGGGTTCGAGTGTCCTTTATCAGAGGAAACACAGTCTTGCAGATTATATGATAAAAATTGCATGTGATCTGACCGTCTTGAATGATTAAATTTTTTCTTAGTTTAAAGATGTGACTTTTTTCATAACTTTTTGTAACAGAGAGATTCTGTTCATGGGTAAACATTAGGGGTTTGATTCAGTGGTGTTGCAATGGAGTTACATTAGCATAAAACCAACATACAGAAATGGTGTCTCTACTCCCAGGAATTATAGCCTATAACAAAATGTTCCCTTTAAGGAAATTTGCATGAAATTTCAGTTGGGCTTAGATTTGACAAAGACAAAACTACAACTTCTGATCAGGTTTATACAAAATTGGCTTTTCAAACTCCATAAGACGACCTGTTTCTGAATTATTACCTGGTAAATTCCATGTTTGCCCAATGTTTTCTTAACATAAAATGTATAATCATTTAGGAGAGTTCCTGGTCAGCACATCAAAATATATTATAGTCTCTCCCTAAAAATTATTTGCGCTGCATCGTACAGGACGGTTCCACTCAGGCAGCAGGGAATTAAACTCTTTTTCCAAACCCAAGACAAGCCCTTGTAACAACCTGACCCTCAAAATCAAGTTTCTTCAGGGACATGGTTCATTTGAACAATTTTACACATTTCTGTTTGGGTGACTGAAAACACATTCTGCAAGCGCTCATTTTTTCTTCATTGACTGTAAAGGAGTTCTACTGATTTCAGTTCTTGCAAGCTGAATAAACATCCAACAACAGATACCTACATTTTCCCACAGGATTTACAGGAGAAGCATCAACCTTTTTTCATTCTCATACAGTGTTTATTTGGTAGTAGGACAGGTTTGAATACCATTTGCATAAAATCATATCTCACATTCTCACTTGCAGACTTGTAATTTGCAGAAATGTGTTAGGAAAGTCTCAACAGACAAATCCAAGCAAAGACTTGATGGAGATCTGTAGGAATGTGTCTGAGAGAAAATGGTCATGTGAGCCAGCCTCCCTACTGTGAGAGATTAGATTAAGGGCAAAACAGGTGGTAGAAGATGGAATTAGTACATGGGAAAAACGGGAACTGAGAAGGTAGAAAACATGTTGTGCTAATGACTAAGTAATTTACTATGTGAATTCTTGTAACCAATCTGATCTGTGAATGAACTGCATGGACAGTGTGTGAACAGAGACTGTAAGCCAATCATATAGCTGCCGCTAGCACGTGCTCTTATTGCCTGTCTATATCTACTCTGTGTAAACTGGAATAAAGGGAGAACGATCATACTCATATTGAGACTCCATCGTTACTCCGGGTCCGACCCCCACTCCAACGTCTGGTAGCAGAGGATGGTTCAGCGCGACTGAGTTCTCCGAGACTGCGGTAAGCAGCTAGAGGAGGGGAGTGGGAAACTTCGGCTGGGAGACGTGCTGCTTGGGCGCATCAGCGGGAGCAGACAACGGCGTGAGGTCGCTCCTCACCTCCCAGGCGCAGCTATGGAAACAGAAGCTGCGGCCACGCTACTCGCTGGGATCCTCTCTAAGAGAGGGATTGAAACACCAGCAAAACTGTTGCTCAAACTGATTAAGCCGGGGCAGGAGATGGGACAACAAGTAACAAAAGAAGAAGGGGCTATATTAAGACTTCTCCTGCATATCCTCTCTAAGAGAGGGGTGAAATACGATGAGCGTATGCTCCGAAGGTTGTTAACCTGGTGCAGAGAGAACGGATTCGCACCAGAGCCCCAGACAGCTTTCAAACCAGAAATATGGGAGGCTGTTGGGAAAAATCTGTGGGAAGTGATAAGTAAAGGAGACAAAGAGGCATCACCGTCAGCGACGACATGGTGGTTGGTGTTATCGACCTTACAAGATATGAATGCGGAGCGAGCCACAGCAGCCGGGGCTTTTGCAGCGTTACAACCCACGGGAGGGGGATCGAACAGGCCAGGTCCGAAGGTCTGGGACGATCCCCTGCTGATCCCCTCTGCTCCACCTGAGGCCGATGGAGGAGGCAGAATGTCAGCAGAGAAGGACAGAGCTGGAGCTGTTTGCTCCTGACATTGCCCGCCTCGCCCCCTCTCCTCCCCAGTCGTCTCCCTGAGATAAAAGTGCTGTCTTTGTATGTCTGCTGTGTAAGTGTGTGTGGGCGCCCGCTTGTACCTGCTGATCAGCATCTGTGCTACTGTTTGCTTTTGTTGTGTGCAGTGTCGTTAGGTGACTCCACTTGAGCAGGTGTTCTGCCCGGTGTGGTACTGTTCTCGTATGCATCTAGGGCTGACACTCTGTCAAGTGAAGAAGTTTGTGTATACACAATGTTTAGACGTAAGGCGAGCGCGCCCCAGGTAGATACACCAGGATGGGCTGTAGAACCGACGGAAGTCCTGAAATATTGGGGGAGTTTTCACGAGCCGACACGTTTACGGTCTCGGGAACGGCTCGTCCATGCAGGGCGTATCGCTGGTTGTTTGTTGTTTGTCTATAAGATCATGGTTGATTGGGAAAAGGAGTTGAGACGAAGTCTATAGGATGCTCTGTAGGAAAATGAGACACTTAAGGAAAAATGAGAAACTGAGCTCTTGTTGCAAAGGCAGACTTTTATGTCAGTCGTAAGTGATGAAAAAAAAAAAGAAAAAAAGAAAAAGAAAAAAGAAAAAAAGAAAAAAGAAAAAAAAGAAAAAAGAAAAAAAGAAAAAAAAGAAAAAAAAAAAAACAAAAAAGAAACCAAACAGGAATAATTAGATGGGAAATGTGCCACGTTAGCACAAAAGTATGCCATACGCGCTAGGAGAAAGCATCAGAAAAAGAGAAATAGGACACCTGATTCAAAGCAGTACCATAGAGATATGGTTTTGGGTTTTTTCCTATATGTGTATATGTTATTGCATGCCTTAGTAGATTGCTCTGTGTTATACCCTGCGAGACTAAAATGAACCCCAGCAGAAGCGGTCTCTTGAGCAAGGGGGTGGAATATGGGAAAGCAACAGAAGATCAGCAAAGAGGACTGTGAATACACTCAAGGGACTCGCACCTGGGTGCTGGAAAACACATATATCACACCAATTGTTATTCAGTCTCGGGTGTTTGCAAGAAAAACATTTGGATGACATAAGCCTGTAATGGACTCACAGACACCTTATCTAGCTGCTTGAGAATCTTGGCCTGTTGTGGAAGAAGATCAAAGCACAGTACCAGCAAGAACAGGGAGTCCGCATGCGCTCTAGCTAACAAGGACTCTTTTGCTGCCAAGGATTTGTGATAACAAGGACTCTCTTGCTGCCAAGGCTAAGTTTAACAATGCTACTAGTACCGCTGTTTCTGAGTTATTGCTAGATGTAGATAGTATTCGATATGCGATGTTGCAAAACAGAACTGCTACTGATTTTTTGCTTTCAGCTCACAGACATGGTTGTCAAGATTTTAAAGGACTGTATTGTATGAATCTAAGTGACCACTCCAAATCCATCCATGCCCAGTTGCAGGAACTGCACCGACCGAACCAGCAACTTGTGGAGACCACTGGGTGAAATCTCTTTGCTGGATGGACTTGGGGGTGGGGTTGGTTGAAGCAAATTATACTCATCGCCTGTGTGGAAGGAATTTGTCTGTTATGTTTAGTATGCTGTTTGCCGTGTTTAATAAGCATTATACGATCAGCTGTAAATGCCGCTTTACATCGTACCCTTGTACGAGTTGTAGAATATTTTGCTCTAAAAACTATGTGTGTATCCATGAGAACCCGACCTTCACAGAAGAAGATAACAAGAAGGGATTACAACAATGTAGTCACGTATCAGATAGCTGCTGTTAGCAAAGCTGGATCATGAGTTTGGTGAGACTCGCTGCATATACTGGCCACGCGTGCAGCGACTCTAGCCTGTACTTTTCTACTCAGTCCAGTTCAGGAGAGTCTGGTGGGACTCGCTGCGTGCACTGGCCATGCATGCAGCGACTCTAGCCTGTACTTCTCCACTCAATCCAGTGCAGGATATAAGGGGGCTGTCTCGGGTCAGAGACGGGGAGAGAGACATGAGTGAGGGGGAGAGAGACATGAGCGCACTTTGAAGATACAGGGGATGCCCTGAAGCGCTGTGTCTGCCCCCGCCTCCCCCCCATAAGTTCTATGTTCATTAACCCCAACAACTCCGAAGGCATTACAGTATGTTGCAAGATAAGATATAGTCTACTACTGCTGCAAGACGCATTGAACACCTTCCTACAAGAATTTCAACTTTATGCCCTGATAGGACAGTGGGATGATGCACTCGCAAAGAGCCTGACTGCGTTAGAGTGGGTATTTTTGCCACATACCTTTTCAAAACCAGTAACTATGATGATCGAAATGTTACCACGATTGTTTTTCCAGGGTCGCTTGTGCTGTCAGCAACCGCAATGTATTTGAAATATTACAAAAGGATTTCTCGTGGGTAAATCCAAAGAAATTGGCTTTCTGGGCTAAATTTAGGAATCTGGGTATTTATTGCCTTAGCAGGGTTCTTTTTGATTCTGTTTTTAATTGTGTTTAGTATATAACCTGCTAAGAGCGTCACAATGACTAGAAGCACAAGTCATGGCAACCTTGTTAATAAATGGTCTGGTGTTAAACAAAAAAGGGGGAGATGGGGCAGATCTATGAGCAGAGGCCTGCGTACGGCCAAAGATACAGTGAGCAGAGCACGCAGTAACCACAGAGCCAAGAGAACAGTTCATACCTTCACTCCATCCTGTGATGACCATATAACATTTTCGAATCTCGGACAAAGAATAGGGCTAAGTATTCTTCCTTCGCTAGGAACAGCAACGGCATTAAATATGTTGAATAAGATAGGGTGTTGGGCAAGTAAACAGATAAACCTTACAACTGAAATCATATCTAGCTTGCTTACTGATGTTGATAGCATTCGGCATGCTATGTTGCAAAATCGAGCGGGTATTGATTTTTTGCTGTTAGCTCAGGGTCATGGATGTGAAGATTTTGAAGGTATGTGTTGTATGAACCTTTCCGACCACTCATCATCCATTCATAAACAGTTACGGGATCTGAAGGATAACATGTCCAAATTAAAAGTGGTAAAAAACGGTTTCGATGATTGGTTAAGCTCATGGGGTATAACGGGATGGTTATCAGACTTCCTAAAACAAGGGCTCATGCTACTGTTGGTTATATTATTATTGATTATGGTAGCCTCATGTGTTCTCCGCAAAGTGACTGACATGATAGAAAATGCCATGCATAAGGTCTGGCTGGCTCAAGAAGAAAAAGGGGGTATTGTAGGAATGTGTCTGAGAGAAAATGGTCATGTGAGCCAGCCTCCCTACTGTGAGAGATTAGATTAAGGGCAAAACAGGTGGTAGAAGATGGAATTAGTACATGGGAAAAACGGGAACTGAGAAGGTAGAAAACATGTTGTGCTAATGACTAAGTAATTTACTATGTATGACTAAGTAATTTACTATGTGAATTCTTGTAACCAGTCTGATCTGTGAATGAAC
This sequence comes from Rissa tridactyla, assembly GCF_028500815.1. Lineage (NCBI taxonomy): Eukaryota > Metazoa > Chordata > Aves > Charadriiformes > Laridae > Rissa > Rissa tridactyla. The sequence goes on along the minus strand of NC_071466.1, from coordinate 3,892,697 downwards.
TGCATGGACAGTGCGTGAACAGAGACTGTAAGCCAATCCTATAGCTGCCGCTAGCACGTGCTCTTATTGCCTGTCTATATCTACTCTGTGTAAACTGGAATAAAGGGAGAACGATCATACTCATATTGAGATTCCATCGTTACTCCGGGTCCAACCCCCACTCCAACATCGATCCTTGTTCAAATTCAAAAAACAGTATTGTTCCGTCAGACGCTCATAGCACGATCTTTAAATTTCCAGTAATGTCACAGGAAGGAGGAAAGGAGCAGCAGGAAGCCAAACCCAAATTCTTTGCATATCTTAATGTAGTTAACTAATTAACCTTGATATTTAAGTCATTTTCAACATAAATGTGGATATTAATTAAGTAGGTACAACAGAAGTAATGCAGGAAGCAGGGGTAGATCTGGGCCTTAATTGTTTGGCTCTGTCAAAAATACAGAATCTTTTTCAAGGTGCCATAAAGTTAGGAGGTCAGTATTAGGTGGGACGTGAGTTTTCTCCCAGAGACCAGGTAGTCATAAAGATAGATGTTTTTTCCCTGAATTAAGCAGTCTTTGCATTTCACCCAGAATATCCCCCATTGTATAAATAAATTAATTAATTGTCGCTGACTTTGATTTCTGCCTGCTGAAGTTTTTGTTTTAATTTTACTCTCTCTGGAACACAAAATTTCCTATTCTTCCACCAGTTAACAAGAATTGGCTTTGAAACAATTGCACAGAAAAAGCCGGGCTATTGAAAAGAAGCATCTTAAATGCAAAAGTTCTGCAAAGAAGGATCTCTGATAATGAAACAACCACTGCAAGTGATTAAAAGCTGAAAGCATTTGGGAAAAAGCAAATTAACTGAGCTTCTGGAATGAACAGACGTGATCTTTAGAGTTTAGAAATATTATTTCCCCCTTCTCATTCCCTAATGAAAGACAGAGGCAGGACACTATAGCCTACTTTACTTTTCACATCTTTTGTTCTGAGGTACAGCTGCTTCTTTCTGGGGTTCATATTGAAGATATCCAAGGCCTTATCCAGAAAAAATCCCAGACTGTTCTGAATACCCTTGACATACTTAGGATTAAAACCCAAGAGAAAATAATTCATTTTGTTCAAACATTATGATTGATTAAAAATAAAATACAATGATTAGAGAGAGAGAGAGATTACCAAAGTGGAGAATGACATTAACTCAGTGGAAATATTTTCGCTGGCTGCTCAGCTATTATATTGTCATCAAATAATTTTATCAGCAGAAGGGTTTTGGCTGGCTCATCTTCTGTAAGCCTTATAGCAAATTCTGATCTGAAACAAAGGAGAAAAAGGGATGGAACTTATTAGCCTGGAGGTAGAGATTGTTTATATTATTGCCTTTATTATTGCCTTCAGTTAAGCTTGAGCAATTCACTATGTAATATAAGCTCAGACCAAAAGGTCAATTTAACCCCCAGATCTTACTAGCCTGTATTTGCAAAGACAGAAAAGTGAACATTCAGGAAGTTAAAAGTTCTAAAAACTAAGTTAGGTCAAGGTTATAGGTTCAGTAAAGTATACTTTGAAATAACTTTAAATTTTATTATTCTTAGCCTACTAATATATATTATACCAGCTCTGCTGAAAAGGACGTGGAAGTCCTGGAGGACAGAAGGTTAATCATGAGCCAACCCTGTGCCCTGGCGGTGATGATGGCCAATAGCATCCTGGGCTGTAGCCGCAGGGACAGAGCCAGGAGACTGAGTAAAGTCCCCATCTCCCTTTACTCAGCATTTGTTAGACCACAGCGAGATATTGCATCCAGCTTTGGGATTGCTGTAGAAGAAGGATGGTGATAAACAAGAAGACCTGGGGGGACTAGAGCACTTGGAACTGTGAGGTTGGGGACCTGGTGTTATTGTGCCAGGAGGCACTTAATGGCAGCCCCCCGATAGCTGTGGAAAGGATATCAAGGAGACAGATCCAGGCTCTTCACTACGGTGGATAGTGGGCGGGTGGGAGACATAAGTTGAAACACGAGAGGTTCAGGCTGGATAGAAGGCAAAGGTTTTCACTCTGAGGACAGTCAAGTTGCCCAGTGATGTGTGATCATCATTGGAGAATTTCAAGACCAGATTGCATAAAACCCTGAGATCTTACCTCTGACCCTGCTTGGAAAAAGAGATTGTACTAGAGAACACCTGAGACTCCTTCCTATAAGAGTTTTCCTGTGATTCTGTGACCCTAGAAGAAAAAAACAAGATTTGGGGTTAAGTTCTGGATTTGAGGTGTAAGCAAAGAAAATTTCTCCTTTGCTTTGTTCTTTATTAAGTTTTCGGAAATAGGTTGTAGTTTACATTCACTCTGAGTAACAACAGTGCATCGAAGAAATGTTTTTGTGACATTTGATCCTTAGCAGAAACAACCTTCAGTTGTTGAAGTGTAGATAGTCATGTATACCAATAATAAGAATGAAAATACTTCAATATTGAGTTCTAGAATATATAGAATTTGAATATATAGTCTAGAATAGAGAGAATATATATAACTGACATAATCTTTATATTAGTGCTTTAGGACTTGCTTGTAAGCATGGTAATTTATGATCTGTGATTTTCTCTGTGATCTGTCCTGACCACAATATGCAATATTTGTCTTCTAGGGTAGGATCTGCTTACCAAATATAGATGTTTATCAGTGAGATAATCATCCTGGGCTGCTTTTGTGGTTGTTGAAGAGAAACTGGCACCTTCAGCTTACAAGTCTTTACATCCCATGTTTTAAATAAATCAACACTTTCACACTCTAAGACTGATAATTATTTTATCTATACTGACTATAAAAGGAATTTCTCTGAACTTGGGTGAAAAAAGTCTTCTTTGTGGTCCTCTCTCCAACTGATGGCACTTAGACCTCCATCTACACATACGCACATGACATAGGTGATTCGTTACCCAGAAGAAGAGTTAGAAATGGATTTTCATGAGAAGACAGAGCAGACTGTCCTCAAGGGCACAGGCATGGCCAAATACATACGCTGACCAAGCCTATTTATGTGCAGCCCTCTCCTTTTATCCCCTTATCTGTTTTCCCACACTTGTTCCTCCCCCAACCACTTTGATCTCTCCCTTTCTCCACCTTTGGTTCATTGCCCAGACATCCCATAGTAAACTGCGTAATCTTTAAATGCTCTTCCAAGCACCACACAATGTGTCTTGCCCCCATAAGCAGAGACACCCCCACTCTCCCCATCTGTAAGATAGTCTCCCGTTGACCCACAGTGCTGGACGTCACCACCTGGCCCATGGTGCTGAGGCTTCTCTGGGACAGCCCTGGGAGGGATGATGTCACTGAAGGGGTTACTGGGTCTCCCTCACCTGCCCTTGTGCCTCTGTGCTCTTTCAAGTGCATGGAGATGGGCCTTTTGTCTTGTAACCTAATACGTATTTGCAAGGGTGAGAGCTAGAAGCATACAATTTATCATCAAAATTTTGCGGGCTTTTCCAAAACAACACTAAAATCTAAGGGCTGAATCCCAAGCTAATACAAATCAGGGCAGCTCTCATCTGGCCTTTAATGATTTCACCATATCATCACTTTAAGTGTGCTTTTACTTCAGCTTTACCACGCTATGGAACTTTCATTTTATATTCCATTTTTCAGGCATTAGACATGGCTACATGGCAATAGTGTCAATATATATAAAACGATATGAAAGTTATTTCTTTTCAACTCACTTGTTAAAAACTTTCTGGAATACTGCATGGCAGAACAGTTACATGACTGTCAGGTTAGATATGTTATGTTGGCATGTGGCATCCATGAAGTCTTCACAAGTTTTTGACTATATTTCCCCAATATTTCACAGTAAAGAATACTCTTTTTTTCAGATTCCCATGTGGTCATTTAAAAAAAAAAAAAAAAGAGAAAAACACATGCTCTTTATGAAAAGACAATAAAATGTGTCTGGGAAGCTTTAAACTTTACTATTTTTTGGCAGCTTTTCTTTTCTTTTTTTCCTTCCATTTACAACCAGTTCAATACATCACTTCTGAAGATGACATTTCTTTTTTTCCCCACCAAAAAAAACCAGAAAACTCCAGGCATCTAGATCATAAATTTATTTTTCTCTTTATCTTGAACTCCACTTGAAACTTTGTTGTCTGACAGTTGCGTCTCCCTCATTACCAATGATTTTGTGGTATTGCTTTACAGCTGACTTTGTTCTGACACATAAGATCAGAAAAGCCTGAGCCTAAATGCCTAAGTCATAAATTTTAACTGTCCTTCAGTTTAAATGCTTCCTGAAGACTGGTCTCCATTTGGTGATTTGTAAATGCCGGGTTTTTTTCCTCGTTGTTATTACTTTGCCCTCTAGAAATGCTGACAAAGATTGGCTGCATGAGTTCACCCTGTGTCAGCCTTTCATACTCTTCCAAGTTGAAATGTTTCTATTGTCATTACCAAGAAAGATTCAACATATGTAGATGCATAATCTACGCACTATTATGCTTCCAGCAGCCACATCATTTCTGTTGTCATGCTTTTAGCTTTTTCAAGGCCACTAGGAAGCACCAGTCTTTGAGTGTAAGACCCAACTCACGGTGACACAGAGGCTGTACAAAATGCAGTTACTGGGGTGTTAGTTGTCAGCTGTTGGCCTCTAGACAGTGCAAGGTGCAGGGAGAAGGGATCCCCAAGCCCCAGAGTTTTCATGGTTTCTGAGGCTCTATCGGTCACATTTTATAAAATGTGGGTGTTGACAAGTATGCTGCATAAATTCCACATTTTTTCAGTTGGTAAGATACTTACACGCTACATGTGAGGCATGACTGCAGAAAATTAAACAGGCTTTCAAAGTTTATAATCACACCAATAACATCTTCATCTTCTTCTCAGATTTGTCCAGAAACGCGTTCTAAACACATGCTAAGATATACATGGAGAGCAAGTGGATAGGCAAAAAGCCAGTCTGAGCCTCTGCTGCCCAAACCAAGCAAACTGTATGAACAGGGCATGGAACTACCATGGTGAACCTGTGCAGAAGGTGGATCTAGGGCAAAAGGCAGCTGCTTCTGTCTGAGTATTCTCATGGCAGAAACTTACTGTGCTATGGATCAATGCTTGCTATCATTAACCTTCTGGGAGGAAATGTGAACTACAGGCCGGTCAGCCTCACCTCCATCCCTGGAAAGATGATGGAACAGCTCGTTCTGGGCGTCATCTCAAGGCATGTGGAGGAAAAGAAAGCTATCAGAAGTACTCAACATGGATTCACCAAGGGGAAATCATGTCTGACTAATCTGATAGCCTTCTATGATGGCATGACTGGATGGACAGATGAGGGGAAGGCGGTAGATGTGGTCTGCCTTGACTTAAGCAAGGCGTTCGACACCGTCTCCTACAGCATCCTCATAGGGAAGCTTAGGAAGAGTGGGCTTGATGAATGGACAGTAAGGTGGATAGATAATTGTTTGAAAGACAGAGCTCAGAGGGTCGTGATCAGGGGCACAGAGTCTAGTTGGAGGTGACGAGTGGTGTTCCCCAGGGGTCAGTACTGGGTCCAGTCCTCTTCAATATATTCATCAGTGACCTGGACTAGGGGATAGAGTGCACCCTCAGCAAGTTCGCTGATGACACAAAGCTGGGGGGGCGTGGCTGACACACCGTAAGGCTGTGCCGCCATCCAGAGAGACCTGGACAGGCTGGAGGGTTGGGCAAAGAGGAACCTTATGAAATTCAATAAGGGCAAGTGTAGGGTGTGGCACCTGGGGAGGAATAACCCCATGCACCAGGACAGGTTGGGGGCTGACCTGCTGGAGAGCAGCTCTGTGGAAAGAGACCTGGGAGTCCTGGGGGACAACAGGATGACCATGAGCCAGCAATGTGCCCTTGTGGCCAAGAAGACCAATGGCATCCTGGGGTGCATCAAGAAGAGTGTGGCCAGCAGGTGGAGGGAGGTCATTTTCCCCCTCTACTCTGCCCTGCTGAGGCTGCACCTGGAGTGCTGTGTCCAGTTCTGCACTCCCCGGTTCAAAAGGGACAGGGAACTGCTGGAGAGGGGACAGCAAAGGGCTACCAAGATGATGAGGGGACTCGAACACCTCTCTTATGAAGAAAGGCTGAGGGATTTGGGTCTCTTCAGTCTGGAAAAAAGACGGCTGAGGGGGGACCTTATCAATGCTTATAAATACTTAAAGGGTGGGCGTCAGCAGGATGGGGCCAGGCTCTTTTCAGTGGTGCCCAGAGACAGGACAAGAGGTAACGGGCACAAACTTGAGCATAGGAAGTTCCACCTAAACATGAGGAGGAACTTCTTTCCTTTGAGGGTGACAGAGCCCTGGCACAGGCTGCCCAGAGAGGTGGTGGAGTCTCCGTCTCTGGAGACATTCCAAACCCTCCTGGACGCGTTCCTGTGCCACGTGCTCTGGGTGACCCTGCTCTGGCAGGGGGTTGCACGAGATGATTTCCAGAGGTCCCTTCCAACCCTATGACTCTATGATTCTATAAAATCAGGGTTAGTCCAGGGTTAGACCTCTGTGGAGCCTCCTTAACTCACTGACGTACGTCACTTGTGGTGGGAAGTGCAGCCTAATGTGTTCTTGATTCTGCTGTGGGATTAATTTATACCAGAACAATAATAACTTAAATACAGGACAAAATAAATGCAACAATCCCAAATTACTCTTTGAGGTGATAAGGTAGGGACAGGAGTAGAGAGCCAGAGACATGTACAGGAATGATGGGGAGAAGGGGGATATTTGAGAGAGGGGTGTTTAGACAATGAAAAGATACAGAAAAAAAGTAGGAACGAGAATAGTAAAGGTCAACAGTATGGAGAGCAGGGACTGAGGGACATGTGAAAGAATCAGAAATGAGGCACAAGGAGATCAACTGCAGTCCTTAACTTGGTAAAAAAATAAAATGAATAGAAAAGGGAAACAAGGAGAGGCAAGTAAAGAAAAATGATGACTGAAGGCATAGCTCAGATATAGTAACACTTATCTGCCTTGGTGAAATATTTTGCAGACTAGGGAAATGGAGGCTGTGGAATGCAGAAATGGTCTCCCAGCTGACTAGTAGGAGTAGTGTTAATATGAACATTATAACTATTTGTGATGTGGTAGCAGGCAAGAGCAGCACTGAGAATCAGCGACTATCTGATGCTATGAATAATGCAGATAAAGTAACAAAACAGGCACTGCTGCCATAGATAGCTCCTGGCTGGCCCAGATACAAGCAGACACCAAGATAACATAACACATAAAACTAGGAAAATTGAGCAGGAAAGCATCAGTCACAAGTATTTAGGGGTCCAGTGACTCAGAAGCAAATTCTGCTCACTCTAGAAAACTTTCACAAGGTGGTGTATAAATGGACATTGTGTTTCCTTGTCCCTATTACTTCACGAAGAGTATCATCCTACTGGGCTAGCTCCCCATCTCCTGCTCTTCTTAGACCATCTGAAAACTAATGGCAACATTTCTCGTTCACCTATAATTTCTGACCCCTAAGTGAAAAGAGCAAGAACTTCTGACAACTCTGCAACAACCCAGCTGACGTCCCAAGCAAGTTCTGCGCTGCCATCACTGACATGGATTTCTCTACCCATTTAAGTTCTCACGGTGCTACAAGCCTATATGAAATTAATTTCCTACAACAGGAAATACAGAAAAAAAACATGTCCCTTATACTCCTGCAGGAACAGAAATGAATGACGTATTAGGCATTTTCAACCCTTTACAAAACCTCCTGCTTTTGCATATATCTGAAGTTAAACTCCCTTCATGTAGAAATAGTATAAAATACTGACAAGATTTATAGCATTCTACCGTTAATTTAAGAAAAGCCATTTTTTTTTCCAAATGCAATAATTAAAATCATAGAGGAAAAAATTATCCCCTTTGAACACCACAAACAAAATTCCTCTACTCACCCACATGTTATTAGACATTAAAAGCAATAAACTAAAATCGGGGCAGTACTTTACAAGAGGGAGATATTGCTTCTGTTGTCACCTAATGTACCATTTAAACCAACTAATTCTTACCGCCACTTATCATATTGCCTCTGAACAAATGATCCCCGTGCCTGAATTTACAACCAGACACATTAGCCTTCGACCTCACCTTACCTCAGAGAACCTTCTTCATTTCCTCTAAAAAGCACAGAAACCTTTCAAGGACACTTGGGCTTATAATGTCACTTTCCATTGAAAAGTTAGCTGTATGAAAACTGGTTTTACTAGGGAGAATTAGATGCCTTTTTGACTTTTTGCAATGATTTGGTATGATGAAAAGCTCATGGAGATCCATGGCTTTTCTTTAGAATAGTGCATTAAGGCAGATTCTCAGCTGATGTAAAGTGACAATTTGAATGTTAAGGTTTACCACTTAAAGAGTTGGTCAAGTAGGCTTCATTTCTATCAAATGCACTGTTTAATGAAAAAAAGGCTGTGAACCCTAAATATCTAAATATTTACAGAGCGTTTATCACCAAGAATCTGGAACAACAAACAGCCTGGTTTACATATTCAGAAACAAGAGTCTGCAATTCCCTGAGACCTGAAACACTGCTTCCAGGTGAGTTTCCTTAGTATCATACAGTGCCCTATCCTTATACAAAACTTACACAAGTACACTTATTTGTCAATGAAAGCAATCTGGTAGGTCTTCAGGATATGTTGTGATAGAAATAGACATCCCAGTTAGGGTTGAAGTCATGTGACAGAAAGAGTTCTGTGATGAATAAAAAGGCATGTATTTCACGTGGACTACTGTGACACACTTGCAAAGTGACAGATTAGGATCTTGCCCAGCGAGTGATGCAGAAGGTCAACTTTTCCTCGTGAAAAGTTGTATAAGAAAAGCTGGGATAAGACAAGATGTGGGTAGTTCTTCGAAAGAAAATGTTGAATATAAGCAGGTTTGTACTAAAAAAAAAAAAAAAATGAAATATGAGCTTTCATCCATCCCCTAATATTCAGACCTGAGATTAGGTGCCTAAATTAGTATCACGCATGTCCCAAGCTCCTTCTGGAGACAAGGGGAAGAGACAGGCACCTCCAGGACTGATTCAATCCATCACTTTTCGCAGCTCTGGATAAGTGAGGTCTCAGTTCTTAGCTAGGAACACAGGAGCAATGTTTTCTTTGTGTTTGAAGAAACTTCCTGTGCTGTTGCTGAAGGAAGATGAAAATCAGGTGGTAGCAGAGGATCACATTCCCTGACCTGAGTAGAGATAATGCAGTGCTCTCCTGGCAGCTTGGATGACAACTTCAGAAATCTGGCTTTTCACCGCATCAGATATCTCTTTTAAATAGATGTCTAGGACTGTAAAATCCTCTTGTTTTCTATTTCTATATCACCTTATCTGGACTTAGGTATCCCAATTAAATATCTAGTACAGTAAGTGTTATGCAAGAGGCAGAAAGCATGGGGCATGCTCTTCATTAAACCAGGTATAAACCTAAGTTTGTTTCCAAAGGCAGAAATTCAGTGCTATCAAAAAACCATTGTGTTTAGGTTTTCAAGCACAGTGGTACCTAATACTCACCTTTGTAGAGTTGCATCTGCATAATATAGGGTTTCCTAGTTGCCTCCTTAAGCTCAAGAGGTAGGTGCAAGGAGGATGGAATCTGAGGCACTCTGTCAACTCCACAGGGGACAAATAGAGCAACACAGTAAAATGTAGGCAGTGGTATTTGTTCCTATATATTCACTTCCCCTAATTTAACCTCAGTTGTACGATATGTTGACACCTTTCAAAAATTCAGGTAACTAGGGCTTGCCATACATTTCTGTGTATGCTTTGGAAATATACACTGAAATATGAAGATGCAACCCCCCATACAAAAGAAATAACCATCTGATTCATCAAGTGAAACACTTGTCTATTTAGAAAAAAGCTCTAAAGTCAAGTACTGATGTCTTTCATCAAAGCAAATTCCCATGGAAATGAAGGGAAATTCTGCCAGATGAAGGACTAAATAAAAAACTCTAGGTTCTGACCCCTACTGCTCATAACGTGATTTATGCACTGTTTTTACCAAATGATGCACTTCATGGATTCTTTGATTCAATACTGCATGCCATCTTATTCCAGTTATTTTAAGAAGTGATCTGTGTAATGTTAGCATGATGAACCTAAATTGCAAAAAACACTGGCTGTCTGCCAAGAATTTGAAAAGGGAGGCACTCATTTTCAGAAGTGCTTGACAGCAACTAGAGGGGTTTTTTTAAGTATCCCTGAAGGGCCATGTGTGCATTGGCTTAAAGACTGGGAAGGAGTAAAGTAGGGTTAAAAGGCAAAAGGTTTACTCTCATCAGAATATGCTCTGTATGAGAAAAATGACCAAAGGTCTCAAGGTGACTTAGGATATGTCTGAGGATTGTCTCCTTACATCTTAGACATCAGCTGTTTTAATCAGATCTTTGGGTTTCTCAGAGGGGTTCAGTTCAGCAGAAATAAAATGAATCTACAAAGAAATATATTCAGTAATTTGAAAGTAATTTTTTCTAACTGTTTCCCAATTTTCATCAGCCCACATTTAGAAGTCATCAAAAGCAATGTGCTGTGATTTTTCATTTTTGTAAGACACTCCTTGGTCTGGTTGGCAGAGGCCTGAGTATCCAGAGGTCCCGCTGGACATCCTATGACACTGGGGGGAGCAAGGTATCTCACTGTTTTTGATTTCATCACTTTGGAAGAATTTTCTTACTAGGAACATTAATCTGTATCTTCACGCTTGTAAGTACCTTGTTCTTTCCTCTGAAGGATCTAGTACTGCATGTAGTACTGGCTAGTGTTGGAGAAAGGTTGCAAGAGTTGGCCATGGGTCTGGTCCAGTCTGGCAGTTTCTGTGATCCTCCAGAAGAAATAAGGATATATTTGAAAATCTGGCACTTGGGCTCATCTCATTTCAGACTCTGTCATTTTTAGCTGAAGATGAGTATTACAAGAGCACTCGCCTCACTAGTGGTCATCAAAGTGATTTCAGACTGTGACAGGCAACTTCACTTTTTTGTTGGTTTGTTGTTTTGGGTTTTTTTAATGTTAACATTTAGGGAAGTTTAGCATTCATAGAATCAGATTTTTACAAAAAAAAAAAAAAAAAGAGAAAAAACCCTAAATGTTGTTCCTCTTTTGAATAGATGAGTGCTGAAAAAAGTGTTCTTTTGAAAATCTTGTGATGTACTCAGTATAAAAAAAAATATTATATAATGCGTGCAAGCATATATTTCCTTTGATTCTTTTCAGACCTAAAAAGGGAACCTATTATATAACACATACATCTGCAGAAGTAGATTATCTTCTCCTTTTTTTTTTTTTTCTCATAGGCTGTTTGGAGGAGAGCTCCCTTTTCATCATAATTAACTACTGAAAAGTGGAACACTGAATGATTAAAAACATTTTTTTTTTTTTTAATAAAATTATTTATTCCCAGAGGCTAAACAGAACATGCTCTGTATATACATATTTTTCTGCAGATCATGTTTAGCTATATATGTATAGATTCCGTGTGATTGAAGCAGCCCGGAAGAGCATTCTGATCAGATATATGTGGTAAAGGGCAATCTCAGAATTAAATATGTCAAGTCTGAATCTTCTTACTCATTTTCCAAATGACATTAGTGAAGATTGTCCTGCTATTCTATAGGTTACAATATTTTAAAATTTAAATCTCCTCACTACCTGCTCCAGATTATTAAAAGTCAAATCCAAACTAGACAGTGTACTTTCTAAATCCAAATTCAAGTGCATGCAGCAATAGCTTGTCTTAATTTTCAAAATAGGACAAAAACAGTTGATGTAAACTACATAAACTATTTAATTCTTCAAAATGACACATTCTTGTAAGAATTTGTAGACAGCTAATAACACTGATCTTTTATCTTATTTTGATAAATCTCTTACCTCCTAGCTTAGTTAGGAGGTAACTAACTTAGTTTTTTATTATTGCTATTATTTTCTGATGCATTATTAAGTGTTTCTACCAAGTTAGCACTTAGAAGACTCAGTCAGACTTAGACTTGTTTTGCTAAATATGTTGCAAAAATGAGAATGAAAGATTGTATCCACAATGGCTTGTTCTCATACGTTTTCATGTTCTTACTGTTCCACATGCAATTTATTTCTCGTAGAATCATTGAATTGTCTAGGTTGGAAGGGACCTTTCAGATCAACAAGTCCAACCGTCAATCTAACCTGACAAAACCATCACTAAACCATGTCGCTAACCACGATGTCTACCCATCTTTTAAATACCTTCAATGGCAATTCCACCACTTCCCTGAGCAGCCTATTCCAATGCTTGATAACCCAGTGTTTGATAATGTTCTACACCCTTTCAGTGTGCAAATTTTTCCTAATATCCATCCTAAACCCCCCCTGGCACAACTTGAGGCCGTTTCCTCTTGTCCTATCACGTGTTCCTTGGGAGAAGAGACTGACCACCCCCCCGGCTACCCCCTCCTTTCAGGGAGTTGTAGAGAGCGAGAAGGTCTCCCCTTGGTGTCCTTTTCTCCAGGCTGAACACCCCCAGGTCCCTCAGCCGCCCCTCACCAGACTTGTGCTCCAGGCCCCTCACCAGCTCCGTTGCCCTTCTCTGGACCCACTCCAGGCCCTCAATGTCTTTTTTGTGGCGAGGGGCCCAAAACTGGACACAGTCCTCGAGGTGGGGCCTCACCAGTGCTGAGTACAGGGGGACAAGCACTTCTCTAGTCCTGCTGGCCACACTGTTCCTGACACAGGCCAGGATGCTGTTGGCCTTCTTGGCCACTTGGGCACACTGTTCATGTAAGTGTTATTTTTCGTTCATTAATTTATTGAAGGAAAATTGATTACTAATTGGAAAAACTGGGAAAACAAAAATATTGACTTTTTTTTCCAGTTGCTGTAATTTTAGACAGACATAGATTTCATATTTTGTTTACCTCTGACTACAGATAAAATACTATGTTGCCAAAAATCATGAACGTGTAACAAACAACATATTATTAATCTTTACTGGTTTTGAAGGCTAAAATCAAGACTGTCTTATTTAAAAAAAAAGAAGTTAATATTTCAGTAATATTTTGACAGCATTTTTATTTCTTTTAAAATGCCATAAAATTACAAAACCTAAAACATTTTGTAAAAAAAAAAAACCTACACATAACATTCTTTCTAGAATCTTAGAATTAGAATTTTGCCACTGATAATATTAAAAGGTATCATCCCATTCATATAGGCAAGATTATTATGAAATAAAATAATGAATTGGAAGATACAGTGACCTGAAATATAAGACAGCCAACAGGATTTGGGCTTCATATCTGATTTAACTGAACAACCTTGAGTAAGACAGTTCTACCACCTTTCTCCATCTGCAAAGAAGGGATAGTGATACTGACCCTCATTTTAAGGTGCCTTTCAATTTACAGACAAAATTGTACAAAGTCTCTACAAAGTTTTTTTTTGGGGGGGTCCGCTTTCAAGTCAAATTCCAACAATGGAAGCACAGGACCCCCTGAAGTAATTAATGTTAATTTGTAGAGCTATTTGTAGAACACGCATAAGAGATGTCAGAATCTGCCTGATAGCAACACTGAGCGGTAAATTACAGAAACATAATACTGCTGTCCAATGACTGGTGTAAATGTTATTTTAAGAGCAATATATGCTATGTTCCTTCAGAGCTTTGAAAGAAGTGTCCATTGAAATTCTTCTCCATTTACCACTGAGAGTTTTATCCAGTTTTATCTGTTACATCTTCATGAGAAGATTTAAATAAAATAGCTGACTAGAATAACAAATTTCTCTGAATACATTGACATTTCATAAATGTGACCTATGCTAAAATCAAGACAGTGGCCGGAGAGCTGAGATGACATTAGAAATCATAGTCTTTGTTCTATAAATATAGATACAGAAGACATGTTAAAAAACTTCTAACTAGCACCAGTTAAATACCAACTTTTTTAAAGCTTGCTGACATTAAACATGTCCAAGTGGAAATCAGTGATGAGTGGCAGTTCTCAGGGATCAGTACTGGGACCACTGCTGTTTAATGTCTTTGTCAGTGACATGGATAGTGAGATTGAGTGCACCCTCAGCAAGTTTGCCAATGACACCAAGCTGTGTGGTGCAGCTGACACTCTGGAGGGAAGGGATGCCATCCAGAGAGCCCTGGGCAGGCTGGAGAGGTGCAAACCTCATGAAGCTCAACAAGGCCAAGTGCAAGATCCTGCACCTGGGTCACGGCAATCCCAAGCACAAATACAGGCTGGGCAGAGGATGGCTTGAGAGCAGCCCTGAGGAGGAGGACTTGGGGATGTCGGTTGATGAGAAGCTCAACATGAGCCGCTAGTGTGCTCTAACAGCCCAGGAAGCCAACTGCATCCTGGGCTGCATCAAAAGAAGTATGGCCAGCAGGTCGAGAGAGGTGATTCTGCCCCTCTACTCTGCTCTGGTGAGACCCGACCTGGAGTCCTGCATCCAGCTCTGGGGCCTCCAACAAACGAAGAACATGGACCTGTTGGAACGGGTCCAGAGGGGGGCCATGAAGATGATCAAAGGGCTGGAGCAACTTTTCCTGTGAAGACAGGCTGAGAGAGTTGGGGTTGTTCAGCTTGGAGAAGAGAAGGCTCCAGAGAGACCTTATAGCCCCTCCCAGTACTTAAAGGAGGCCTTCAGGAAAGATGAAGAGGAATTCTTTATCAGGGAGTGTAGTGATAGGGTGAGGGGTAACAGTTTTAAACTGGAAGAGCAGAGATTTAGATTAAATATTAGAAAGAAATTCTTTACTATGAGAGTGGTGAGGCACTGGAACAGGTTGCCCAGAGAAGTTGTGGATTCCTCATTCCTAAAAATGTTCAAGACCAGGTTGGATGGGGCTTTGAGCAGCCTGGTCTAGTGGGAGGTGTCCCTGCCCATGGCAGGAACTAGATGATCTTTAAGGTCCTTTCCAACAAAAACTATTCTATCATTCTATGATAAACAAAAAATTATGTTTGGTCTTCTTCTAGGGCAAATGAAAAATAAAATCATTTGCCACTGTGATCCAGTAAGGGAGATGAAGCATAGGGAAAACCTACCAGATCTGCAGGAGGCCTTTGAACAAACAATTTTAAAAAATGCACCAAACTCCCAGTAGTTCTGGAAGGAGAACATGTATTTCGAGTAGCAGGTGACTAACCAGCTACACTTCTCTTGAAAAAACATTCCAATGGCTTTCAAAACCATGGCCAACTAACAAGAAAACAGAAGGATGATACTGAGCAAAGCCTAGGAACTTAATTAATGTAAGTTATGAAGAATGGGAAAAAACTGCTCTTTTCAGAAAAAAAATAAACTGCACCAGGTTTTGAGAGTGGATGATTTGAGAGTCTGAGACACTATTATTACTATTACAAGCAGCTAATCAGTTACTGCCATCTACAGAGCTAATCTCACAGATCCGCATTCATGAGGAAGTTTTATGTACATAGTGTCACGGGGGTACTGTGCAGGTCTGATCTTGTTCCCTCTTAATACCAGAGAGAATCTTATCACTGACTTTAACAAACGCAGGATCATTCTGCCAAATTTATGACCCATTAGTTTGCCCTGCACAGGGGAGTTAACCTGCCATATTATTATTGTTCTTGTGCCAGAGATCATTGAAGAAACTAAAAAGTACTTTTCACATTCATATAAATATTTATTTTAATATGGTAAAGGACTAGCTGAATTTGAAAGAACTTTTTTTTCCCGTCACAGTTTTTCCTCAGTCTTAACGTTCTTTTTTAAATAGAAGATACTCTAGGAATCACACTTGCAAGTGGCATCTTCCAAAAATATTCACACACCAACAGTGAAGTCTGCTTGAATATTCAGAGATCCTGAAAAAACAGCTCCGTGGACTAGACGTTTATGTCAGTAGTGGTGACAACAACATCAGCATCATTGTTACAGCTCATCACAGCATGCAGGAAAGGACTAAGAAGATCTAAATTTGCACTTTTAGTATTTTAGGCAAAATTGTTTGGGGAGAGGAAACAAAGAATACCTTTCTCACAGGTGGTGTAGAAATAAAATTGGATAATAACACCCCTGAAGGCTGAAGGATCCAAGACAGAGAGACAGCATAATCATTTCCATTTTCCTCAAAGGGGCATATTCAAATTTTCGTTAAAGTGATTCCAATCAGTACTGAGTGCCTACAATGTATTTCCCCAGGTGCTTGTAGTGTATTAAAATACATGGCACAGAAATGTAGCCATGCTTGGAGAGGAGCTGTCTGGGTACAGCTACGCTCTACAATGGAATTTTCTTCTCAGAAGTGGATGTGAAGAATTTCTTTTCTGCCAGCTGTGACCGCTGACCGCAGCATGGCTGGGGAATGTGCCATATACCTTCCAAAGCAGGTATTTGGTTAGGATACTAGATGTGATGTTGCTGGAAAGTGCTTTGTCAGTTTAAGTCACAGAGCAAAGCACTGATGTATTCTTTCCTTTAGCCAAGAAAATGCACTTCATCACAAAACAAAGGCAGAAGCAGTTGCCAGTTCAACTAGGGGGCACTGAGCTTCACAGTGACACCTGACAATGCAGCAGAGCTGCACAACCCACTGAACTGAGCTGTAGAAAAGGCAGGGAGATGAAGGGCTACAGTCTCCTCAGCATCCAGTTGTAAATCTGTTTGCATAACCAAACCCAACAGTAATAGATGTGGTGTTAAGGGATATGGGGTAGGGGAGAACTTTGTAGAGTGGAGTTTATGGTTGGACTCGATAATCCCAAGGGTCTTTTCCAACCTAAATGATTCTGTGATTCTATGACTAGCATTTCTTCCCAAGAGTGGGCACCTATTTGCACACTAAGGCAAAACAGCATGAAAGGTATGTATACCAACACCATCTAGTGATGTCTGTCCAACCTTTGGTTCCCTGATATTCAGGACCCAGAAGAAAGCTCCCTAGCTGTATGCACACCTGCACCAGCATACCCATGAACACCACTGTGTGATCTTTCAGATGTCTTTGAATTTTGTGTCATAATCTTGTTTTTATACGCTACAGGCTTGCATGTTTTCAGTGAAGATCTTTCATCAAAATACAGGCAAAAATACCGGAATTTACTGAAACATATGTAATTGACAAGAGTACAGCTTGAAGTGGTGTAGCATTGTCCTATCTCAATAATTTAAAAGCGTTGGCTGTGTATCTCAGAGGATTTTGCCTGGAAGAAAGTTGTTGAAACATTTATTCACAAGTTATTAATTAGTAAAAGACTGATGATGACACTGAAAGATGTTTCAGGTTTATGAAAACCTTGAACATTCACACCAATCAATAATGAAATTTTGGACTTTTATTTTGATTCACCTGAATTTTCTGTTACAAAGGTAGCTATGTTATTATCTGGAGCAACCTTCATTTATTTT
Organism: Rissa tridactyla; assembly: GCF_028500815.1. Lineage (NCBI taxonomy): Eukaryota > Metazoa > Chordata > Aves > Charadriiformes > Laridae > Rissa > Rissa tridactyla. The sequence goes on along the minus strand of NC_071466.1, from coordinate 3,875,325 downwards.
CATCCAACAGGGACATTACATGAAAAGAATAGCCAGGCCCCATTTGCTGCGGACAGAAATATATGACGTATTTAAAAGCTTTGCCTCATAATAAACAAAGGCAATGTATTCCACATTTCAGAAGGTCCAACAGGCATGATGCCAACAGAGAAGGTATGAGATGCAGATCAGAGCTGACACATCAAAGCAAACACTGAAAGCAAAATTCTTCTGAGGACTTAGGAATGCCAGCCTGGTAGAGACTAATATTTCATAGAATCATAGAATCATAGAATTGCTGAGATTGGAAGGGACCTTTAAGATCATCAAGTCCAACCGCTAACCTACCCTGACAAAAGCCACTTCTAAACCATGTCCCTAAGTGCCACATCTACCCTTTTTTTAAACACCTCCAGGGATGGTGAATCCACCACCTCCCTGGGCAGCCTATTCCAATGTTTAATAACCCTTTCAGTGAAAAAATGTTTCCTAATATCCAATCTAAACCTCCCCTGACATAACTTGAACCCGTTTCCCCTCGTCCTATCACTTGTCACCAGGGAGAAGAGGTCAGCCCCCATCTCCCTACACCCTCCTTTCAGGTAGTTGTAGAGGGTGATAAGGTCTCCCCTCAGCCTCCTCTTCTCCAGGCTAAACAAGCCCAGCTCCCTCAGTAGTTCTTCATAAGGTTTGTCCTCCAGACCCCTCACCAGCTTTGTAGCCCTTCTCTGGACACACTCCAACACCTCAATGTCCCTCTTGTAGCGAGGGGCCCAAAACTGAACGCGGTACTCGAGGTGGGGCCTCACCAGTGCCGAGTACAGGGGGATGATCACTTCCCTAGTCCGGCTCACCACACTCTTCCTGATACAGGCTAGGATGCTGTTGGCCTTCTTGGCCACCTGGGCACACTGCTGGCTCATATTCAGCCGGCTGTCCACCAACACCCCCAGGTCCTTTTCTGCCGGGCTGCTTTCGAGCCACTCTGCCCCAATCCTGTAGCGCTGCATGGGGTTGTTGTGACCCAAGTGCAGGACCCAGCACTTGGCCTTGTTGAACCTCGTACCATTGGTCTCAGCCCATCGGTCCAGCCTGTCCGGATCCCTCTGCAGAGCCAACCTACCCTCAAGCAGATCAACACGCCCGCCCAGTTTAGTGTCATCCGCGAACTTACTGAGGGTACATTCGATCCCTTCATCCAGATCATTGATAAAGATATTAAAGAGAACCGGCCGCAGCACTGAGCCCTTGGGGACACCACTTGTGACCGGACACCAACTGGATTGAACTCCATTTACCACCACTCTCTGGGCACGGCCATCCAGCCAGTTTTTTACCCAGCGAAAAGTACACCTGGGTATATATATAAGGTTTCTTCAATAATAAATAAATAAATATAAGGTTTCTTCAGGTATGAAAGAATGAAGTGAGTGGAAGAATGCTGCCATAACAGATGAAATGCAAAGTATTTCATGATAGCATGATGAAGCAGCAGCTAGCGCAAACACAAGACCTAACAAGACTACAGCAGCACAGAAGAGAAAATACTAATTTTTAAGCCAAAATGATGTGAAATCCTAATTTACTTTAGACTCAAACAGTTGTTCGTTGACTTCTGATCTAGTTAAAGATGTCCCTGCTTACTGCAGGGGGGTTGGACTAGATGACCTTTAAAGGTCCCTTCCAACCCAACACATTCTATGATTCTATGATTCTATGACTTGGAAGAAGCATAAAGCAAGCTCACACACAACCACAGGGTAGGTCATGCTAGTGGGCACGGATGACCACAACTTCTCTTATTATGTGGCTACAGAAAGAGGATGTGGAGACTGGAGTCTTCCCTTCCCAAAAGAAGGGAATTACTTATGGCTTTAACATATTAATCTACACTCTTTGCATTCACTCAGGATTCCTGATTTCACTTAAGATCCTTCTATCCTCCAACGTGCTCCTTGTATGGGAATTTTGTCTTTGATTTTCTGCTATTGTTGAACATGGATATGACCTATTTTTGCAGATGTTTGCAGCTGCTGCTACCCATACATTAAAACTAACATTTTTCAACTTTGGTCCTTAAAAGTCTCACAGCTGAGTCATTGCCTAAGTTCACAATATACACTGAAATCATGCGAAGAAGGAAGGCTTTGTAATGTATTGTCCTTGGCAATTTGCCTTCTCTTTGTGTCCACATCACCACTGTCTCAGACTGCCTAGAGGTCCTGTGATATATGAATGCTCTACTGAAATCCACCGGCTGGTTGTTTTGCATGTTGATTAGGTCCCTAGTATGTAAGATCTTAGCAGGTCAGTCTTACATCACAAGCATCTTTCCAGATGCTGCAAGATATCCAGCACATGATTTATATGGAAGAAAAAACTGATCGCAACAGCAGCTACCTCCCCTGGTTCAGAAAAATCCATTAATCATTTCTTCTTTTTATCCCAGAGTTCTACTTAACAAAGATCTCCTTGGCTTCAGTTGCATAACCATAGGCACTGATGCCACAGATAAAGATACATCAAATAAAGCATGTAGTATACATGGAATGTCAAGATTGACTTATTGCTATTTATTGCTCTAAGGGTACCTAAAAAGTAAGATGAGAGTAGTGACCCCAGACATCAGTGTGCTAGTTGGCTCTTTTGTTAAAATGAATATGAGGAGGCAAAATAACATAAGCCATTACTATTAGGATATTTTTACACATTCCAGTCTGAAAACACTGTTACAGCCTCGGTAACTCAGTAACTGTGCTGTCCCCTAGCATTCTCTTCGCTAAAGGTGATTTACCATCACAGCCTTTTCTTTACACATTGGTCTAGAGCAATCCATACGGTCAGTTAAGGAGATCAAAATCAGTGTTTGCCGCCTGAGCATTCAAGCCATCACAATTTTAAATGCCAAAGTTATCCTGTGGAGTTGTGTAGCTCCCTGAAGAATCAATGGTGAGAGATACATTCCACTGGAAGATGATTCAGAGCATGCAAATTAACTAACTATATATGAACCTACATATAGGTGGAGAAGATAAACATCTATCCCAAGCAGCTGCTACTGGAAAATACTAAATCCATCTGAAGGGTAAGTCTTACTCTCTAAATAGCTATAAGGCAAAAACTTGAGACCAATCTTTGAAGGATAAGGGCGATGCCATGGAAAGTTGAAGGTTTCACCTTTTTTTTACGTGCATATTTATATAAAATGTTATGTACTCGTGTCTCCCTCAGTTGGCCTGAGGAATCATGAAGAGCAAGGATGTATCCCATTGCTCACCCTACCCAGGTTTGTGTCTGCCGTGGAGCACAGGCTCTGTTCTTCCAAAGAAGTGAGCAGGAAAGGGAAGCAATGCAATGAGCTTTATTATTATTGTTGTTGATGCTGTCATCGTTGTTGCTATTCAGATGGGAAGAAGGAAATTTCACCTTTGCACCTGTGTCAACGTTGCGTTTCTCCCCAGATACCTGCGTAACTTGGGAGGCAAAGGGCTTTGTAAGGGGGAAGTATCACTACATGCCTAATATCATTTGCTATGCATCTAGCCACATTTGAAGACTTGATAATGGGTTAGGTGGATGTGTGGTCTGGTTCTGTAGACCTATTCTCATCATCACACAATCCCTAGCCTTTTTCTCTGGGTCTCTTGCCCTTTTTTCCTGCATGAGGGAAAACAGGGTCACCAAAGAATGGCACTGCTACCTATATATCCAAGTAAAGGTTTTTTCAACAGCAAAGAGGAGAGGAGAGCCTTTGGGATTTTTAACTTTTTTTTCCCATTCTTTCTGTGAAAGTAGCTTGAAACCAGATGGGATCATAAAGATAAAAAGAAGTTCCATTAAGTACCAGCAGAGATGCTATTAGTATGCTAATGGACAGATGTTTTCTTAAAGAAGAGATAAAAGATATAAAAGGTGTCAGGAGAATAAATAGATCCCTTTTTTTCAATGTAGAATTCAACAGAGAAATGACCAATAGGATAAAGCAATTCAGCAAAAGAAGAAGTTTATAAAGTCATTTTAGAATTCTTGGCAACATTGACTCGGGGATTTAAAAAAGTTTCTATTAAAAGTTTCTTTAATAGCCCTATATATACTGGTGTCCCTGAGTGAAGAAGAGATGTTAGCTAGATAATGGCTTTTCCCAATATAACTGCTCAAAAATTACACCTGGTAAAGCAGTTTCCAAAAAAATGAAGTGCCACAATACTTCATGTATGTTGAATCAGTAGAAAACAAATCTGGTCACTAATATCTTAAACCAGCTACTTAAGTTATGAATAACAGTCAAATAGGCCTTTTTAAAAAGAAGTTCCTCAAACCACATATGCATTTATTCATTTTAAGCTGGATATATCTCAGAAAGCTGTTATCACACCCATATCTCAAGTCTTGAAATACAACCTGATCTGTCTGTTTGTTTGTTTTTAATTAAATCTATTTAGGTCTGAACTTAAGAACAGTCCTATTACGACACAAAAGGAGCCTCCAATCTATAAGGTGATGACTGTACCAAGATGAAAACACTCAGAGGATTTATAGGTTATAAACCATAGCATTATCACACTGTATTAAAAATAAAGTTGGTTTTTTTTTTTTCCTTCTTGAAAAAGCAAGAAGCACTTTGTAACGAAGTGTGTTGTGCCATGTAGCTGCCTGGCTTTGATTCTGACTCTGCGGATGCAAAATGCACGAGTTTAGTTTATTCAGGGACATAGCTCCAGTGATACTACCCACAGGAGGGTGAGTAGACCCACATGCTATGTGGTTTGCAAGACCACTGCAAGTAAGCAGTGATACTCTGTTGACATGTACCCAAATCCTATAAGTAGCTCAGCAAATGTAAAAACTGCACAGGAATCTGCAGCTGTGGATTTTACAAACTGATAGACAGGGTTTGCAAGGCAGTACATTCGGGTGGGCCCCTGGACAGTCATAGAGACGTATTAAAATTTTGGTTTCAAAAGCACATTGCCTAACATAGTGCTGATCTTCAAACACCGTCTTTATAACACCTGTAAACCATTAACAATGAAATCAATTTCAGTTTTTCATCACAACATGTATAGTCACATTGCTTCACAGAATATAACTCCTGGGGATATTTTATTTGAATGTGTTCAAAAATATAAGACTTGAGCTCAGCGGATTTCATTGGATAAGCTTTAGATACAACTGGCATTGCCAAAACCACTTAGTCAATGGAGTAAACTTGCCTTATTTAGGAAACTCCTTTGACTGCAGTCTGCAACTGTCAGTGAAAACAAGAGGAAAATTCAGGAAAAGAGAGTCTTCTAAAAACTGTGGAAAGTTCTTGTTTCTGTTGAATTCTGTTGAATTTGCTACCTGTGCTTATGATCCTGCCTTAATCCATGGGATGAAGTCTCAGGCAGTTGCTTTGTGCCGCTCACTGTAAACGTGATGGGCAGTATTACAAGAGACATTCTCCCCTGGCACAGAGCTCCCAGGGACTCCAGACTTGATCTTTTTGTCAGCTACATCATAAGAAGGGTCACAGGGCACACTGCGGAAGGAAAAATAAGGTGTATTAGAGACTTTTTAAGCTACATTTCAACCATTGGTAAAATTGTGGCATTGATACCAGAGCTAAAATAGTATTGTTATTTGAAACACCACTGGCCAGTGTAGGAAATCTGTATTACCATTCTAGCAGCTTTGGCTGTTTGCTATACAAAAAAAAAAAAAACCACCAAAACCACAAGTCTGATTTGATGGAGAAATATTGCCAGTGCAATTAGAGCATTTCTTTGATAAAGGAGAACTTTGTCTATTTCAATTCTTGTACGAATTCCCATCAGGGTCGTATATGAAAACAACAGGGACCAGCAAAAGGGAAGTTAGTGTTCCTCTTTGGAATGAAGAGATAGATGATGAAACAGCTGCTAAAATGAATGAAAAAGGAAAGAGTAGGGTGAAACAGCTCAGCTTGAAAAAAAATAACAAAAACAGTGGCATAACATCAGTTTCTCTTTATATACTGACACTACTCACAGGCAGAAATCAACGGAAGGTACAGCTTCCCAGCAGAGAAGAAAGGAGATGCTGGTGCCAGGGAATGATCAATAAAAGGAAACCCTTACCAATCCTGAGAAAAAAGGAGCTGACCCAGTACATATCAACATGTACCAACGTGTGCCAGTTCACTGCAAAGGAGCTACTAACAGGAATATGACTGAAAGATGCGTGTTATCTCTGTGATACTACTAAAAGATACCCAATACCACTTCTAAAGTGAGTTCAGTATGAGGAAGAAAATTCTAAAACCTGAAGTTTTAACCCTGATGTCAATGGTATGGGGAGCTACATCTGATTTATCATTAGTGAGTGCTATGGGCACAATACCAAATGGGACATAATTAAGACAGGGGTTTCATCTAATAATACATGCTCTCTCATTCATCAGGAAGGTGCAGCATACTGGGAGACACATCAGCCCTCTCTGTTCTAGGAGCACATGCAGTGCAATCAAAAGTCTGTAAAAATATGTCCAACAAGAAAGTAGTGGGAGAAATGGAGTCACTCAACTCGAGAAGAGTGTGGAACGCCCAAGTCAGAAGTCTTTAAACACATAAAGGACTTCCTCAGTGTGCTCTGTGTGCCTAGCAGAGGTGGACAAGGAATGATGGTAGTGTGTTTCAGCCTCAGAAACTTAGACCAGAATAATAGCAAAAACAATTTCAGACAATAGAATAGTTATATACTGGGGTAGGAGGATTGTGCAGTCTCCATCGTAGGAGGTTTTTAAAGATGCTAAATAGATATGGTGGTTCTGATGATCTCTCAAGGTACTTCCAGTTATGTTTTGTTGAACGGAATGCCTGCCTGCAGTAACACAAAGGTGTAATACACATTCATAGAATGTAATGTAATACACATTGCTTGTCTCTTCTGTGTCTTGTTCATAAAGATTAGGTCTCTTTCAATCCCAAATACTAGCCAATCAAGTTGTTTTGTTTGTTGTTTTTTTTGTTTTGTTTTGTTTCGTAATTATTCCAATGTCAGACATGGACTTAAAGACATGTCAACTGTGACTCTGAAATAGGTAAATGCATACATAAGACAAATGCTATGGCGGCTCTATGAAATATTGAAACAACCACCTATAGCATAGTGGCAACTGGGGACTTGGCAACAAGTTTCTGCTTGTTGGAGAAAGCAGGAACTACACATTTTTATATGAGTTTTACACTAGTAAACCAATTATAAACAGAAAACATTCCTGGGTGCTAGTATTCAGTATTCTGGATCATAAAACTTAGAATGATCTCTGCATGGTTTTGACCATGGTTTATTAGTTAAAAAAGTTAAAAGCTGTATTAATAGGAGCATAGGAAATGACAGTGTAGTTGAGCCTATATTCTCAGCAAGCCATTATCTTGTCCAGGAAAACAAGTAAGAATAAACAGCTTGGGAGCCAAATTTAATTTCTACTCTGACATATAGCTATTAATTTAACTGTTATGATTCCAAATATTCTTGTGGATCACATAAATTTTTAACTCCTTAAAAGTCTTAACTGGGTCTAAAATGGATATGGTTCTTTCCCCAGAAAGGCACTTAATTTTTCTCATTGCTTATCAAAATGTAGCCAAATTTAAAAAAAGAAAAACTTCTGTGAAATAGAACTAGCCTTCTTTAATAAGATATTCTCTGTCTTATCCTAAGGCACTCTTTCTAAAAAGATATATATCTATATATCTATATATCTATATAGATATGTAGATATATATATACTTTTAATCTACAATCTGGCAATCATAGTTAGCATCCTGGAAAAGCATCTTTTTGCAAGTCTTTATTCCAGAGGAATTTGGATGAAAATATGCCAGGTATTGTACCAACTCAAAATTATGCACAGTCCTTCTCTCAGAGAACCTGTGAGAGTCAGTCTATAAAACCTAGATGCTGGGTCCTCACGGCCAGCTTCAGTAAACAATATTACCAAGATCATGGGTTTGCGGGCAGACAGGATAGTGTTGGTGTCAACAGATCACTAATATCCATAGATCAAAATAATCTAATATATCTTCTAATAAAAGGTTAGTAACTATTTCTAATGCATAGTTAGCAAGTATGCTTGCAGTAGCCATCAATAATTTATGAATCCTTTGTAACTCTCAGATAAAGGAAATCTTAAAGAAAAAGTTACTTTTTTCTCTATTAAAGAACATCAAGAGGCCCTGATGTGACATCAGTTTCTTAGCGTGTTATTAAACAAGCACAGGGGGACAGTTTCTGTATCAGAGGTTTATCACATACTTACTAAAAAACACATATTTTTTTAATCTCTGTTTCCTAGATAGATAACTGAGGTGCAGAAAGGTGCAGATTGCCTCTTCTGTGTACCTGTTTGGCTATTCCAGTGACTAAAATTAGACCTTGCAAGTTAGACCATCAGGTCTTTCCAAAGAGCCATTTAAATCTCCTGGACATTTGTCAGGAGCAAAACTTTCCTGAAGAGGAAGTAGTGGGTTTTATTTCTATTCCTAATGTCAGATATCATACCCAGCCTCAATTAAATGCAAAGTGCACAAATAAATCAGTGTAGAGCAAAATTCAGGATTTTCTTCATTTTCTACTCCACCCTGTTAGATCTTTGGCTTATGACCTTTGCATTCCTTACCCAACAGCCTCACGGCTTCCATTGAAAGCACCAAGAGCTCCTTTTCACCTTGCTCTTCCATCGCAGCCTGCTAGTCTAGTGACCATGGCATTTCCCTGAAGAAAGGTGGCTTTAATCCCACTCTGTCTCATTCTTCGTTGGTAGGAAATACAACCCAGAGCTACCAACAGTAATGATCTGGGCAGCAGACTACCAGATTTACTAACAAACGGCTGCTGAACTCAGAACAGAGGGAACCTGCTGCTTCTGGACCTGACCATATTGCCAGGTCCGCTCTAACAAGTAGATATTATGCAAATGAGGGTTGCCAGTAACACCACTTTCCCTCACTGTGCATTTTTGAATGAAAATGACCGTGACGGCTGTGTTTTGTGTTGAACTCAATGCTTCTCCAGTGGATTAGGCATGGTCTGAGCATACTTGATGAATCAAGGCTCTTTGGGGACCTTCTTTCCCAAATTTTGTGGCAAAATTTGGCATTCATGGTGCTCACAGTAGAACATCTCTGAGCATGCCTGGATTAGCATGGCATAGACAAGTGTACTCTTGGCTGGGTTAAAAACTGGCTGGATGGCCATGCCCAGAGAGTTGTGATTAATGGGGTGAAATCCTCTTGGTGGCTGGTCACCAGTGGTGTTCCTCAGGGCTCAGTTTTGGGGCCAGTTTTGTTTAATATCTTTATCAATGATCTGGATGAGGGGATTGAGTGCACCCTCAGTAAGTTTGCAGACGACACCAAACTAGGTGGGAGTGTTGATCTGCTTGAGGGTAGGAAGGCTCTACAGAGGGACCTGGACAGGCTGGATCAATGGGCCAAGGCCAACTGTATGAGGTTTAATAAGGCCAAGGGCCGGGTCCTGCATTTTGGTCACAACAACCCCAAGCAGCGCTACAGGCTTGGGGAAGTGTCTGGAAAGCTGCCCAGTAGAAAAGGCCCTGGGGGTGCTGGTGGACATCCAGTTTAACATGAGCCAGCAGTGTGCCCAGGTGGCCAAGAAGGCCAACAGCATTCTGGCTTGTATCAGGAATAGCGTGGCCAGCAGGAGCAGGGAAGTGATGGTGCCTCTGGACTCGGCACTGGTGAGGCCTCACCTCGAGTGCTGTGTTCAGTTCTGGGCCCCTCTGTACAAGAGGGACATTGAGGTGCTGGAGCGTGTCCAGAGGAGAGCTACCAGGCTGGTGAGGGGTCTGGAGAGCAGGTCATCTGAGGAGAGGCTGAGGGAGCTGGGCATGTTTCGCCTGGAGAAGAGGAGGCTGAGGGGAGACCTCATTGCCCTCTACAACTCCCTGAAAGGAGGGTGCAGAGAGGTGGGTGTTGGCCTCTTCTCCCAAGTGAATAATGACAGGACCAGAGGAAATGGTGTGAAGTTGTGTCAGGGGAGGTTTAGATTAGATATTAGGAAGAATTACTTTACTGAAAGAGTAGTCAGGCACTGGAACAGCCTGCCCAGGGAGGAGCTTGGGTCACCATCCCTAGAGGTGTTTAAGAAATGTCTAGATGTGTCACTTCAGGGCATGCTCTAGTGGCAGAGATTGTAGGTTGTTTGGTTGGACTCGATGATCTCAAAGGTCCTTTCCAACCATGAAGATTCTATGATTCTATGATTCCTGCCCTTAGGCACTGAATTACCATCAGATGATGTGGTCCTGTGTGGAACCACTGCTTGGCATTAAGTGCTGGTCCTGTTACACTGAACTGGAAGTGTTCTTCCAGTGTTTTTCTTAAATGTTCTTCTTCCTTTGTTAATATACCAGACAAAATTACATTTAAATTAGACAAAATCCAGGCAGCCTTAATGACAGATGCAATGGTTGTCTCACATCTCTACATCTACAGCTTTGAGCCTTGACTTTGAAGCCATTATTCAGTGTACCTTGGTTGCCCTATCCCGTCATATTATATCGCCAATAAAATATCACACGCTACCAAACGAGTAAAAGGCTATGGGAACATTTGAAAGCATTCGTCTGTGGTTTAACTTTTGTTAAACAAAACCAATCATTAGATTAATTCTGGTTCTGCATAATCTACCTGTTATTTTCTAATAAAACTGTATTGTAAGTTTGATACCATAAAGTTTAGAATTTATGTTCAGAAGAAAGTGAAGAATTCTTCTGCTCAGAATAGATGAGAAGCAGATAAGTAGATAAACTTTGAATCACCTTCAAGTGAGAAGACTGTATTTACTTTGTTTACCTTCAGCTATATCTCTGGGGCAGAACTGCACCTATTATAAATTAGCTCAGCCAATCTGAAATCAGTGAAGCTAAGCAGATTTATTCTAGGTGAGGTTTCTATCTCGTATATCCTTCATTCCAAGCACTAACTCCACAGGGTTGTGTGGAAGTCCCTTATGCTACTGACAGTTAATTTGTCTTGGTATTTTGGAGCATAAGGGTACAGATAGACAAAAGCAACCTTTTGGATCACTGAATGCAATGTTGTATTTATTCTGTTCTTCCCTGCTCCTAAATTTCAGAAAGAATTTTAATTTGCCCAGACTGACCACCACAAGCTTCTTCAAATGACCATATCTCAAAAAAAGAAAGGAAAATAATTAGAGCTTTGTGAACAATTAATTAGGGGACAGTTGCTGCTGGACCACCCACTAAAATAATGGCGAATGACTTTGCGTTAGGTAAATGTTCTGTTTCACTCCAAATGAAATATGGGGATGTATTTTAGATGGTTTCATTGTGATTTAGATAACTGAAATTCAATATGTAATTTGAAATTCAAAATAAACCTGTTTTTTACAATGTCCAGATGAAATGGTACAAACTTTCTATAGAGAAAGTTGGTTTTCAGTTGGAGCTTACAGCTGCTTTTGAAAGCTTTGGCAAATAAAATATCAAAAAGAAAATATCACAGCTCTCAATGTCAGATACAATTGTATAAGAAGAAAAATTATTTGGTGACTTATTGTTTATTCCTCAAAAACTGCCCTGAGTATCATGAGATGGTGCTGGTGAGAGGTGTGGGATGCAGAGAGCGCTAAAATAGAGCCATACTAAACTCGTGCTCACACTGTACTAGTGTCCTAGTCTCTGAATCATTAGGTAAAGCATACAACATTCAGTTTTCCAAATGTGTTTCCTTGTCTTTTACTCCAAGTGCCTCAAAATAAATCATTCCATTATGGGTCAAATGGTGAATTAGTATAAATAAATTCTACGTAAGGTCTAACTTGCATTCTGTGTGTTTTGTATGATGAGTACATGGTAGAGCTAGTTAAGCCCTATTTCAGAGGTGAGAACAAAAATAAATACATTTCTCCTCTTCCTCCTTGACACATATCAGAAAGGCTCATGTCAGAAAGGCCGTCATTTTTCATATAGTGAGCTGCTATTTGTTCATTAGCAATTTTCCTATTGCTCAGATGTTTCATAATGTACTTGGAACACCTGCAATTTATGAGGTGTTCATGACACCCTTTTCCCCCCTTTTGCCTATTTGCAAGGCAGTGAACAGTATACTAGCTATGTTTTTGAGTCCTCAGCATAATCTAAGGTTTTCAGAATATATTTTTTTAGTTTTTTAGAGATCAGTGCGTTCTGGTTAATACCAGGTGCTCAAACCTATTATTGTATTTGAGACATAACTATCAAAACGTTGTTGATTTTAGTTTGATTTGTTGTTTTCTTGAAGCATAGAACTCTGAGCAGTTTTAGATCAGTCTTTGAAAGTAAAATCATAAAGATGGATTTTTTCAAAGTATGAGTAATAATTCACTTTAACCAAGACTTTATTTTTTCAAGCTCTGGACATACTGGATTCTCCATCATAATGAACCTAAAGCAATATTGAGTCTAATGTTAAAGTTAGGCAAAGACTTGAATAGAATAACGCTTATGCTGAAGTTGTGGGATGACACTTTTTCCTCTGCATTGCACAAAACATCAGACTTATTTTATGCTATCAAAGTCTTTTGGAACTGTGTAAACTCTATGTCATCCTGCTTCAATGTTCATCCATTGATGAGTCTTGGTGGTCATGCTACTCATCACAGAAGAAGTACTTGTAGCTGTCACTGCAACAGAAGGCACTGACAGCAACAAAATGCAAGGAAAGTGTAAACAGTGCAGTGGCATTTCTGTGTTTTGTAGCAGCAAAAATAGGAGGTAGGAACACTTCTTCCTAATACACAGTGGATGGTGAAATTAAAAATGTATTAATTCTTTTAAAAGAAAACAAGTAGGTAAATGTCATGAAATTTGGTTTTGTTGAAAAAAAATATTGCACTGATATACTGGAGCTATTGCATAAATTATGACTTATGTGTGTGCGTGACTCAGTTGAAAACATTCATTATTTCAGAACAAAAGATAACAAGTAGGGAGATCACAATGAACAGTCCAATTTACCAAGAAGTATGGGGTAGTCTGCCTGCAAGAAGAATTTTTAAAATGTGGTAATACTGAAAAGAAAGCAGTGGGATATCACCAAGAGCCTGAACTAGGCAAGAGTCTGAGAATCAGTGTGAATTAGATCCTCTTTCCAAGAGGCCTCCAATCTATTAAAAATAGACACAGGAAGATAGAGCACATTAAGAGTTCCTTCCAAATTTAGATTTGTTTTATATCAGCTTAGCTGCTCATAGCATCAGGGAACTAATTCCCCACACAGAAGTTATGTTCATGTTAATTTACAAGTTTCTCCCTTCATTAAGGTTCCAGTTTGATGGGACATTTCAACATCCCTGTATTGAAACCACTTAAGGCTCTACTTAATCTTAAGGGTATGCCTAAGTCATGTTAAAAGCTAGGAAGACTTAGATGTGAGCATAATTCATTGTTACACTGATATAGACTTAATGGACCACAAGACTTATCTAAAGTGGATTAAGTCAATAGAAAGACCCCTGTTGGTTGAAATGGTTTGTAGGTCAGGGTCTAGACACATCGTGATTTTTCTTCCCTCACTTTTTATAGATACTGCAGTACCTCTTAATTTTGCCAAATGTGTTTTACATGCTTCCTTGTTGAATGGGCATTTTAATTCAGAATAACTGACCAAGTGCCCTTTTTCCAGGAAAGTGCCACAAGTCTCCCGGCACCACAGCACAGGACCTAAACATTGAATTCTTGTAAAGAAAAAAAAAGAAATATTTTAGCGGTTTGGGCTCAAGTTCCTTTCTAGCAGTCGCCAGAAACTACTGCTTCATGTACTGACTGAAGCATTTTCAACCTGAATATTTTATTCCATCTTTCTATTTAAACCAATCTGATTAATGTCATTAAGGAGATATAGAAGTACTTAACATTACAAGATAGGTACTTACAGGACACTTCCCTATATATTACTTATGTACGAACCTATGATGTGTCTTTTTGGTAAAAGCTGTTCTTATAAAGGCTGCAAACATTAAAAAGTAGCCTATATTTTAATAATAAATTAAAATGCAAGGCAAACTTCTATTTACTGATCACATTGTATTTCCATTTAGTAATATTTTGCCCCCATTCCACTGGAAAAATTGAAGCTAACAGTAATCCATGGGAAAAGGAGAGGTCTGAACCAAAAGGCCTTAAAATTGCTGGACTATTTTCCCTACTGAATGGCCTTTAGGTGAAGTTGTCAGTGCTGAATGTGCAATTGAATTCTGCACTGCAGAGGAGAGATTTGCATCTACAGACAGATTGAAAAAGAGTGTTTTGGCATGAGTTTCTAATTAGTTCTCCTTGGGCCAAATTTGTTCTCACTTGCACTGGTCATCAATTTTGCTATTATCAATTTATATGGAGGAAATGAAAGAGGAAATCTGCTCTCCTAATTCTGTCCTCATTTTCATACTTTATTGACGAATAACCTGCAACAATCTAGATGTTATTGAGCTTCCCCTGCCTGTGATTTCCTGAGTTTTATTAGTACCATTTTTTGGAGGAGTAGATTTGATTTCTTTCAGCATAAACCTACCACTTTCAAATTCTAAGAAGGAAGGAAATCCACACTGAAGCACTTGTTAGCTGGTCCTCTATGACGCTGAGTTCCCATGGTGATTTGAGAACACATTTTCATTTTAGCCTTGCAGCTCTTCATCTCCTTGGGGTTCAGAAAATACAGCAGGCTTCTACTAGACCTCTGCAACACTGAAACTTGCAGCGTGATCTAAGAACAGTTTTAATTTCAGGCCTGCAGACTTAAGACTCCCAGGAATTTGAAAATATGGCAGGCTTAGCTGCATGGTTGCAGCTCCAATTCCCAGGGTTATTTCTGTTTTGTTTGTTGGTTTGTTGGTTTGTTTTAGAGAAGCTTTTCATTTCTATTCTTCTTGCAGTTAAGATTTCAAAAAAAAATATCAAAAAAACAAACCTTCAGTAAATGCTTCCGTACTCGCAGTTCCCCAATGGTGAAATCAGAGCTTTCCTTCTAATTCCAGCATACGGAGATTTGCAGGGCATCAGAATAGAAAAACAAAATGCATTTTTTGAACAATAAGTAAGTACTTAGTACTAATACTAAGTGGATCATGACGCCCATAGGCAAATAAAGGAAAGTCAAGAAAAAGTCATAAGAGACAAACTCTTTGTGGCTGCAAGTGGAAGGAAAAATGGAATTCCAAGTTAAACAGTTAGAAGAGTTAAAAAATCAGATGAGGTAAGGGGAGTGGTTCTTAGAATTTTGTACAGTTAGTATCTGATGTACTCTTACACAGTGGAGTGAACAGCATTATGCTTCTGATGACAGAGAACAAAATATTCGGAGCTTGAGTTCAGTTGAAGTAGAAACCCAAGAATGTGGTTTGGTTTACCTACGAACAATGCACAGAAGTTGAACACTTGCACGCAACTGAGGCGGAATGCCCAGACTACAGAGAAAAATGTCCCTTTAACCTTGTCCTCTCTGGCCTGATGAATTATAGAATCATAGAGTGGGTTGGAAAGGACCGTAAATATCATCTAGTCCCAACCCCTCTGCCATGGGCAGGGACACGTCTCACTAGACCAAGCTGCTCAAAGCCCCATCCAGCCTGGTCTTGAACACTTCCAGGGTTGGAGCATCCACAGCTTCTCTGAGCAACCTGTTCCAGTGTCTCACCACCTTCATAGTAAATAATTTCTTCCTAATATCTAACCTAAATCTCCCCTCTTTTGGTTTAAAACCACTACCCCTTGTTCTATCACTACTGCCTTTGCAGAAAAGTCCCTCTCCAGCTTTCCTGTAGGCCCCCTTTAAGTACTAGAAGGCTGCTATAAGGTTTCCCTGGAGCCTTCTCTTCTCCAGGCTGAACAACCCCAACTCTCTCAGCCTGTTGTTATAGCAAAGGTGCTCCAGACCTTGATCATCTTTGTGGCCCTCCTCTGGACTCGCTTCAACAGGCCTATGGTTTTCCTGTGCTGGTGGCCCCAGAGCTGGACGCAGTACAGGAGCTGGAGTCTCATCAGTGTGGAGTAGAGGGGCAGAATCACCTCCCTTGACATGCTGGTCACACTTCTTCTGATACAGCCCAGGATCTAATCTAACTCCCTTAGCCTCCCCTCACACACCTTTTCCCCTAACCATCTTTGTTGACGCTCCTCTGGATTCCCTCCAGTATGTCAGTGTTTCTCATACTGCTGAGTCCAAACCCAGACGTAATGCTTCCCATGTGTTAGTACAAGGGCCAAATAAAGGAAATAAACATTTCCCCCAACCTGCTGGCTATGATGCTACCAACGCAGCCTGGCATGTGGTTAGCCTTCATTGCTGCAGAAGCACACTGCTGACTCATGTTCAACTTGTTCAGCATGAGAACCTCCAAGTCATTTTCCACAGAGCTGCTTTCTAGCCAGGCAGCCTCCAGACTGTGCTTTTGCATGGGCTTATTCTGCATCAGTTGTGGAAATTCACTCTTTTTTTGGCCATAATTCATGCAGTTTGTGGCAGCTCATTTCTTCAGCATGGTGAGATCCCTCTAAAAAGCAGCCCTGCCCTCCAGTAAATTGATCATTTCCCCCTAGTTTGAATTTGTCTTTGGTTCTCTCATCTCAAACTCCAAGTCATTACTTACAGGAGAAAGCATCAAAGCAGTACAGATCCCAGGGAAATGTCACTGATAACTGGCCATCAGATTTCAAACCACCGATCACTACTCTGTGAGCCTGCCAGTCCAGTCATTTTGCTACACTTTGTAGTCAACGCATCTAGTATGTTGAGTAGATTTGACCATCTGACTACAATAAGTGTGGAAAATCAGGTTGAAATCATTGCAAAATCAAGGTAAATGGCATCCACTAGTGTCCCGTTACTTGCACAGTCAGCTGTCTCACTGTAGAAGGCCCAATTTGCCATTGGTCAGTCCATGCTGACTGTTCACAATCACTTTACCATCTTTTACATGACTGGATGCAGCTTTCAGGAGGTTTTGCTCCACTACCTTTCCAGGGGCTACAGTGAGACGACTTCTTGACAAATGGCATTATAATTGCCTGTTTCCAATTGTCATAAATCTGACCTGACTTTTTTGACCATTCAAAGATGATAGAGAACGGCATTGCAATGGCATTGGTCAGCTCCCTCAGCAGTCTTGGATGTACCTCATCTGGTCCAATTATCTGGTTAATTTGAAGTCCTGACCTGGGATGCAGAGACCAATATCAGGTTGACATTCTCCTCAGTAGACCCGCATTTATAAATGTAGCATATGACCTCAGCCTTCACCACATTGCACTTCCTAAGCTATATCTATTCCATCCTGCTAACAAGTTTCAATTTCGTTTCTTCTATCTGTTTGCATTTCTTCAAATCTGCCATTACCTGATCTCTTGCGTAGAGGTAGTATTAACTTCCAGGCTTCAGAAATGTGTAACTCATCTGAAAATTTTATTGGAAAATTCTCCCTCTTCTACATCATAGAGAAGCTGCACACTTGAAAATCAGATAAACCACAGCTAAACCTTTTACTCCTCCCCAGTCATATGGCCATGTCCTTTCTTGTCCTCTGAGGCCCACAAACATCATCTCCTCTATAGTCCACTAAGCCATTAAACTCCACAATTAGTGGGGCTCTGATTCTTTCCTTCCTTTCTTTTTTTTTTTTTAACTGTTAATGCCACACCACAAGTACACTTGCATTAGAGCCGTTTCTTCACTGAACTGAAAAATCGATGTGTTCACATCCAATTGACAAGCTTAATTTGAGCAGTTGCCTATATCTAGTAAGACCACTTTTCATAAAATGCTTTCCACACCTGAATCTCAGATTACTCCCAGAAGAAATCAGTATTGTTATCTTTAGCTTTCAGACAGCTATCATGAGCCACAGATGCTTACTGAAGTATACAGCAGGCCAGAAGCAGAGTGAGGATGGTAGCACAGCTTGACTAAATACTCAACCCAATGCTGTTTCCCTAGGGTGCCTTAAAGCAACCCTTCTTAAACGCTCGCCATGGCACATCAAAAATTTTAGCTTTGAATTTTCAACCTGGACACCGTAAAACACATTGACTTCTGTCCCTCTATAGTGATGGCTAAAACTGCCATTTGAAAGTTATTTGGGGCAGAAAAACTCTCTTCCTACTGTTTCTGAAACACCTAGATTATCACTGGGCATTATACAATAATGTGGATGTGATAGAAATAATACATCAGCTTCCTGGACAAGATTTCTTCCATTACCAGTGCCAACCAGAATCAGAAAAAAGATAAACATGGAACAAAACATAAGCCAACAAATAAGTCTTGTTATTTTAACTACATTTACCAAAAAAAAAAGTCAACTATTTCTGTGACTGAAGGAAGGTTTCCTTTTTCTGTCAGTATAGGTAACATGTAAAATAGATGAACTTTAATTTAGACTACATTGCACACCAGGCTGCAGACAAATGTGCTGTGATTTCCACTGAGCTTACTCCACACTCGACTGTCAGCTCTGGAGGTAGGTAACCAACACACCAAGACAACTCCATGACTCTGAACATGAGCAGCAGCTCCATAAAATCCACACATTTCCTGCGATCAGCTGGTCACAAACCAGTAGCTGTAACACACAGGTGATCAATATAAAAATTCAAAACATTGTCTACATATAATTTTAGAACCAGATAAGAACAATGGAGAGCTCGGAGATAAGCCAAGGAAACATGACTAAAACCTGCTCAAGGCAACACTCTACGTGGAAGAGCTAGAGACCACACAATGTGTCAGGGGTTGTGTGCTGTTGAAAAGCCCGGGAGCAAAAATGGATTGAAGTCACCCATCAAAAAAAATAGAAAAAGAAGTAAAATACACAGAAAATGGAAGCTTTATGTTACATTATTAGTGGTATTACAGCAGAATCCATAATTATAAAACTTCAAGAGTAAAAGATAAAGTTCCTCCCACGCTGCCTTCTCGTGAGCTTGCACAACAATATAAATTGTCATTTTGCATATTTTGTTTTGTGACTCAGCTACCTCCTGTGGTACAAACATGCTCAAGACCACTGATTCTTTTTGTACATCTTAGATACTATCATGCCTTTTCTTATTTGAATTATTTCTAAGAAAAATCATCCAAACATTTTCAAACTAAACAGGATGTAATGGAGAAGTAAAAAAAATGTTCACTCTTATGTACAAAAACTGAGGACCTTTCTCAGTGCAACTAAATTTCTTCATCCTTACCTACTGCAAAATATAAAGCTCCTGAAGACATGGAGAATTTTATGAGAGGGCTTTTTTTTTTTTCCCCCCTTTTCTCCATTTTATTTGCTGGCTCGTAAGCAGGAATTAGATAGCTATGAAAATATACTCTACAAATTAGAGATGTTAAAGGCCACTTACTGGCTGGCCAGCCTGTCTCTTTGTTTGAATGTTCATTCCCACTCATCTTACAATCACAGAGCACGTGAATTGCTTTTGGAAGAGTTTATTGTGGAAGGTAACGAGACTATAAATCTGCAAGCTGTTTGTTAAGGTTCCTGGACAGAAAGGACTCAAGCAACTGCCATTCTGACTGTGCCACAGAAAAAGGCCAAATCTTTGCCTTTTGGATTACATATCTGATTATGCCATAGCTATTTATGAGCCTGATCTTATTGGTTATAAATTTGCAAAGTTTATTTAAAATTTTAATGAGAAATCTTAATGAGAAATCATGTCTCATTCTTACTTAATTTATATGCAACTTACAAATTCTTTCTTCCCACTGCATACCATTAACACATCTTTCAAATAAAAATGCCCTTGACTGGACTATTAGATTTTTATTTACACTAGGTTAAAATTGTTTATTCCCTAAGCCAAAATAATCATTTACAAAGAAAAGGAAACAGTCCACTGTGCACTCTTCTATTATATTTCTAGGAGTTTTATTTGCTCCACTGAAGGTGCAGCTGATTCAGGAAGAGAGATGCTTTTGTTGGAGTTCAGAGATTACAGCCCTCTTTTTAGATGTGTCAAGCTTTTCTTCCAGAGTACTTGTTCTCTGTGATCACATTTATTGGAGATCTTGTACACAATGAAGCCGTAATTGTTACTAGAAAGAAAAACATAGAAAGGAGATAAGTTTATTATGAAATCAGGTTAATAGAATACAGCCCTATACTGTAGGAAAACAGTGCTGCAAGGACACGTAACATGACTTCTGGGATGGAAAGTCCTCTGTTTCTTGCCAAATTAATATTTAGTTCAATTGTCAAGGTTTATGTAAGCATTAACAGTTGAGTACCTGTATAATCTTTCCCTATTCATTCCTGCAGTTGATATCTCAGGACCCTTAGTGGATTGTGTTTCAGCAATGGCAGTCTAGAAAAGGAAAACAGACTCAGAATAGTCCTGTAGTCTTTCAGCTCAGGCTATTTCTAGTTGGGGTGATTTTTTCACATGTCACAAAGATACCCCAGAAGTCACCAGCCCTCAGGGACCCAGTTCATTTAAGGAACCGAGTAAGGTTTCAATCTAAGGTGCTGTCACACACATGAAGGATCTTCTTAATTTCGCCTTCAAAAACACTTCAGCTCAAGTTCAAGCTGGGTCAGAGGGGAGGAAAGAATCTTATTTTTTTGTTCTGACCTCATTTGCCCTCCCTGTCTCTGGCCTGACAATAAAACCAGTTTTCCAGCAAGGGCGCAGTTCCATTTCACTGGAGAAGTCAAGGACTGAAAACAAAGACCAGACTAAATTCTCACCTTTTGTCATCCCTTCCAGATCTGTGCTGTGACACAGTGACTAGAAAGATGAAGAAGAACTTCTACCACCTTTGTTTGCATCTCTCTATGGACAAAGAAATAATCTTGTTTTCCTGTAATAGAGTACCAACTTAGCTTCAGAGTAGTGTAAGATAAACTTTTGGATACCACCTTTCTAACATCACTTAAATTCTCATAATCTATGTGCACATATAGTATTCTGAAAATTAAATATTTGATATTAAAGCACAATATAAATATATAACACAGAGCAGGTAAGGCATGATCCAATTAGAGGGAGCTAATCAGCTATGTATCCTTCATGGAACATAGCGTAACAGTCAGTGATAAAAGTGAGTTGGGAAGGAAGGAAGGGAAGAATCTTCCAGCTTCAGCAGTCTTCAAACAGGGAAAAAAACATCTATGAGTCTTTCAAATCTGTAGAAACAGAGATCTGCTATTGTAGTCATCAATCAGATAGAACATTATTACTGAAACTTTTACAACGTTTTTCCTCTACACATTTAACATCACGTCTTCACAACATAATCAGTCGGTACATTCTAACTCCATTAAACTGAGTTGCTTAAAAATAAATAAAATAAATCTGAACTTATTTGACAGGCTTTATCAGCACTGCAGGCAACATTCATATACCTGTTCAGGTCCTGTGTTCAGCCACACTATAGCATGATCCCATATAAGCACTTTTTCATTTTTGAAAAGAGATATGAAACATTTGAGCCAATATACTTTAAAAATGCCCACAGCTATCCAGTAAACATATTTAACAAGGCAAAGCCTGATGTTTTACTTCCTTACACTCTCAGCAATTCATGATGCAGTTCGCTCACTTTGAGGAATGAAAAAGTAGCAGGCATCCCCTGACTGCAGACTATTTAGTGGTTATGGCAATGCATGCAAATGGGAATAGCA
The DNA here is from genome assembly GCF_028500815.1 of Rissa tridactyla. Taxonomy (NCBI): domain Eukaryota; kingdom Metazoa; phylum Chordata; class Aves; order Charadriiformes; family Laridae; genus Rissa; species Rissa tridactyla. The sequence continues at coordinate 3,853,680 of NC_071466.1, read as the reverse complement.
ATATCTGAGTGGAGAGTGGATAGACCTTTCTGTGTACTGGCCACCAGCGACACACAGGTACATGAGAGAAATAAACTGTTCCTGCAAGGAGGGCACAGCTTACCTGATCCGTCTTCTGCATCCCTTCCATACTGCAGGACTGCTCAGGTTGTAGCGTGAGGTGCAGCTTGAAGCACCCACACGGATCGTGAAGAGCTGCAGGAGAGCAGCAAGTGTCAGGTGCTCTACAGCCTCGGTCTCAGGTATGTGAGTAATTCCCAACAAAAGCCTCTAAAAATTTTCTGAATATTAATCTTTAATGAAAAATCCCTTAATATTGATCAAAAATCAGAGGGGATGCGATAAGCAGAGAACAAGCATTTCAGGAAGGCCTACGATAGTAGAGGAAGGTGACCTTCTTCTCAGTTGCCTATTTCTGCAGAGTGAAGCATCCCTGCAATTCATGACTACTTCTTCATGCTTTTCATCCCTTGTTTTCATCTTCCTTATAGATTTCATGTGTAGCCATAACCCAAAAATTTATTCTTTATGCTCAACCACCTGTTCAGGAACACTTCAGCTACTCCGAAATTGTCACAGTTATGTATCCAGCTAACACAGAAAATGTGTTTGACAACAACTGCTTCGACCCCTTTCTGCTAATTAGGCCCTACTGGATTTCCAGCTGGATTCCCCAGCTGGTAAGAATCTAGGAAGCCAACAGAAAGAGAAAGAAAAAAACAAAGAAAAGCTAAAAAAGCAAACTTGGTAATAAAGGTCAAATTCATCATTAGTTGCATTTGTCTCATATTGTCATAGATTAATAGTGAAAATATATTTTAATTTTTACCCAAATACAATTAAGATATAACAACACTTGTGCTATACAGACGCTCATTCTTTGCTGTTACAGCAACTTTTGTGTAAACCTTTGGTAAAAAGAGTGAGGAAGCAACAGTAATCATAGTACACTTGGAAGTTGCTGTGGTGTTTATTTCCTCCTTGATGAACAGCTGCTATAGCACTTTGCACCATTAAAATTGTTTAGTTAGTTTCTTAAATACTAAAAGCAATTTCTGCAGGGAATTAATTGCCTCTCTAAAAGCTTTAATGATTTTTTTCTTATTTTCCATTTCAGAAATACTTTCACTACCTATAGATTGAAGACCAATTCTTATAGCGTCAAAATTATGCATAGACAATGACAGGCCACTAAAATTCTGCTTATCCAGCAGGCTGAATTTCACTGCAATAGTTCAAATTCCTGTTAAAGGCATGCCTCTCTCTGCAGGCAGGAGAGTGATCAAGGCAGGAGTAGGGGGAGAAATCCAACCTTGCCATCTGGTTGAAGAAATTTACCTTTCTGAAGAGGAAGAACAGGGTGATCAGCACAGCTTTTGCTATGAGATGAATCCATGAACAATTAATTAGCTGTGTGCTCTACGAGGAAGGATATCTCAAAATCTCTGCTGGGATATATCCTTAGACTAAAAATGCTAGGGTGTGCTTTTCTGGGTCAAATGGAATCATAGCTTTGGCCAGCTTTATTTTAATGGAAACTTCTGTCTCATGCTCGAAAGAGTGTAATGATAAACACTCCTTCCTTTTAGCACAGTTCTTGGCAAGTTCACAGCAGTCCTCAAGGTCTTTTTTTTAATTATCTGAGCTGCAGCTAACATTTCCCAAGGAACCAAGATGAAAGAAACACCTGAAAAAACTGTCAAAACCACAGATAAACTCAAACCAATGTTCATATTTGGTTCCATAGTTATTTGTATTATGGTAGTGTAGGACTTAGGAACTAACATCAGGTATTATGACCCTCTTCTGAAAGGTATTGTTCAAATATATTCCCAGTTCCTGAATGATTTAGAAATACATAATATGAATGATTTAGAAATACATAATAAAAAAAATAGGATGGAGGCAGACAGGAGGACATGTTGGAAGAAGGACCTCAGTGGCTGGTTCAGTAGATAGTGTCCTACAAGTGTCACTGTATGACTACAAAGTAGTCAGTGATTTTGTAGGCATACTACCAAAGAAATTCCTTTATAGAAGATTCAACAGAAGCAAATACCTAGCTCTGCAATGTCACCTCTGCCAAGCATAAACACCTTTTTTTTTTTTTTTTAAGAGATAATAAAGCAATGATGAGAAATAACATGGAAAAACATTAAGACATGAATTCAAAGTTATAGAGCAAATAAGATCAACAGATAAGTATTGCCTATGAAGGGATCTATGCAAGGACAGGTCTGCAGTCTATTATTAGAATAAAGACTATAGTTCAAAGCACTCAAGCCTTTTGTAACAAAAGCTGTACGACACTGGTTTGTGGCACAGAAAATATGTTCTGTTAAATAGTAAGAAAGGGTAGGTTCAAAACGTATAGTTACAACAGCTGGGAGGGAAGAATTACATTCCAGCTGCAAATTCCTCTAAATTTAACATAGGGGAACACTTGTTTTATAGTGTAAATTTTCCTACAATTTTCATATATTATTTTGCAATTGGCTGCCTACTGTTATAAATGTTTTCAGGATTTCAGAATACTTACTACACTAACTAAATAAACTTCTTAACATTTCTTTGAAGAAAGGAAGAATTTGTATTCATCAGTACAGTCAGGCTGGACGGAGAGAGAGATGAGGACCAAAGCTTAACTTACTTTTAAGAGATCCGAACATAGCTGCTGGGATGTCTAAGACACCCCTAAATTCCCACTATTGTCTGTCTCGACAGCTGACCAGTTAACTGGGACAGGACTCATTTTCTTATCTATAGGCACCTTAGGTAACCTAGATCACCTTAGTCAGCCTAGATACCTTAAAGTATCTAAGATTCTTCAACAGGCTGGCAAATACGGCATAGGACTTTTGAGAGACCTATATTCTTTCTGATGCAGCAGCTGGATAACAGCTAAGAAGTCCCAGAGTAGACACCTATGTTTAAACAAATGAATCCTACTCCAGGTTTGCACTTCAGGAGTTGGATTGCTCTTAAGGGTCTGCTGATTGTATTAACAGGTAGAAGTCCAGTTGTTGAGCAGAATGGCACATCTGAGGTGTTTGCTTGAGTGAAATCAGAAGCTCTCAAAGTCAAATAGCAGGCTCATGGTAGTGACCCCACTGGAAAAAAAACCCTCCCTTAATTTTTTTTTTTCTCCTGTCCTTTCTTTTCACCTTCATCTGGACAAGGGTGACCATTTAGCAAATTCAAATTCCCAGTGTTAAAAGCAAAGCTATAGAATCAGTTCGGGAGAATTATTTCTGCACACTTACATGCTGTGCAGCCATTTGTGAAAGTGTAAAGTCAGCTTAAAGCAGAGAAATTGATATGTCACCATCTATTGATAGTGGTTCTAATAGAAGGCAAAGGACAAAAATTAGATTTATGTAAATGCTACTGTTATCCTCCCAGATAAAAAGTGAAACTGTCACAGCTCTGTTTCTTTATACTGGGCAAATACTTGCATCTCATATGCTATAGGTAGAAGTCCAGTTTAAGAATGACAAAAATGACAACTTCAGAAAGAATATCTATGGATTATTCAATTCATGCAATATTATAAATTGACAGAGCAATACATAAAATGGATACTTTCTTGCTATCTCATTGATTCAAAGCAATTACATTCCAGATTACTCTTTTTGTTAATTTCTTCAATGATGAAATGATTTACTTGTGCCTCCCAATTGATTTGGAGTTTGTCTCTCTGGGATTCTTTGACCTCTTTTCTCACTTTGAACAGTATATTAATTTGTAAGTAGTCCAGTGAAACAAAGAGGAATATATATCAGAGTTAATGGTATACACATCATACCTTTGTCTATGATAAACGTGTACAGTATTCTGCAATTTCTTTTGGCAATCAGCACCCTGAAAGCATTGTTGTCCAGAGGGGTGATACCCCAGTATGATACAGCAGAACAAGTTCTGAAAGCCACTTAAGTTCCTATTTCATGACACTCACTTTCTCTGTTAGTCTTTCATACCAAGCAAATATTCTCTTTTATGTGAAGGATAAGAAAGGCATGAACAACAGCTACTAAAATTTCAGCACATTTGTCTGTAAAGTTAATGTAAAGCTGCCTTGAGGAAAATGGGTTATCTAGTTCTCCTCCACCCAAGCAAGATAAACTATAATGTTATTCTTAGCAGATGTTTGCCTAAATCATTCTTTAAATGATGCAGATTTTGCTACTTCTATTGACATTCGTTAGCTAGTCTACCAGAAATGTTTTCCTAATGCCCAATCTAAATCTCTCTTGCTGAATATTAAGCCTATTCTTGTCTTGGATGACAGAATAGGGAATACAGTTATTAAACATGAAAATGTCAATACAAAGCTTGAAGGGACTGTAAATGTTTTGGAACCCAGAGAACAGTTTACTAACTTCTATTTTGCAGCTTATCTGAAAATAGTTGTCATGTCTGCCTGCAGTCTCTCTTTTCCTAAACTAAATTCCATGTCTTTCTATATTTCCTCATTTTTCAAGGTGTCTGATCATGTTCTGTACTCTTGCTAGTTGGCACGCATCTGTTCTGAGGTTGGAGTGACTCAATCTCCAAGTAAAGAGCTTAGTAGTACCAAGTAGAGCAGAATGATTAATCCATGTGTCTATTGCAAGATACCCTCTTACTTAATAAAATGTATGTCATTAACACTTGTTTCAGATTGAGAGACACTGTAGGAGAAGAAATTTTTCTTCAAAATGGCTGTCTAACCAGTTTTCCTCTCCTTTATTCTGTTCCACTAAAAATTTCTGCCTAAAAATTTGCAATTTTTCTTGAATTAGAAGTTTAATACATGTATCCCCTTTACTGTTATCCAATTTGTAATAAAAGTGTTGAAAAAGAATGAAGAGAAAAAAATCCCTCAGAAACCACATAAAGTTCTATCCCAGTCAGTCTTTCCAACCACTTCTACTTGTTCACCTTAATAATTAAATCCATGCCATGTGGCTCTATCTTGCTGCTCAGAATAGTTTACAATAATTCTATGTATAGGTCTTGATTTGCTATTGCTACTTAATCTGAGACAGTCATTATCTACTAGCTGTCCATCAGCAGCTGGCCTATAGAATGAGAAAACTCTTCCATAAAGTCCAAAAAGATAATTTGTCTGTGTGCAGGCAATAAATATTCCTAACAGCTATTAGATTTCTTTGGATTTGGATCAAGGAATAACAGATAAAGTCCATTTTAAATCTTTTAAACTACTTTAATTAACACTTCCCCTTACACACAAATCTGATATAGACATAATGATCATGAACTGGAATGTATATATGCAGAGGAAAGACAACTCATCATCACTAAAAGTGAGATTTGTGTGAGTTTTGCACAACTGCTACTGAACAGGTGGCATTAATTTTTTCAGGAACGTTTCAAATGTCCTTTTAAAAGCCAATCAAAGATTGGCTTGATAAGGCCATTTAATTAGGAGCTGAAAAATTTGATCCTTATACTGTTGTCAGTAGCATATTGCATGCAGGGATTGAAATACATTTGATTGGCTCCTCAATGTGTAGCTTCACTTCAAGCAACAATTCTAGAGCACAGATAATTGGTGCCCTGCAGCTTTCCCCACTGAAAATCAATTGAATTTCCATTACGTTTCAATTGTCTTGCAGTGGGAAACCTACAGGGTTTCGTTGGCTGGTGTTTTTTTAATATTACCTACTGCACTAGAGAATAAAAGTTTTTAATGCTTTTCCCTAGGTAAGCCACTAGCAACACAAGAAAATAATCAATTCAAACAATCTGCTCTCCACGAAACTCGCTTCACAAAAGGGCAAGTAATCTTCTCCTGTATTGTACTGATTTTCTCATACTTCCAACCTTGCCTCGGTCACCAAGGTCTGCAGCTATTTTTGCAATGTGTTCTTCACCTGATACTTCATCTGGAAATGTTTTTCTGTATGATTACTTACAGCAGCAAGGATCATACCCAGTAGCAACACATGTGTAGAGTAATGCAGTACTTCAAGTCTGCACATCTCGAAAGGCAAAGAAAAAAGATTTATTTTGGTGTTCATTAGTTTACACTCCTGTAAATAACAGAATGGTCTTTCCAGTTACTCCTTTATCCAGCCAAATCATGTGGCCATATAAAACTGAATGCCGGACAGGCAGAAGCAAGGTGAGGCATGGGCTTGTATCACCACTTCATATTTTCTTTCGCTATTTACAGCAACGACATTCACCTTATTAGACTGCACAAAGCATGATATCCATGATGACTCCTTACTCTTTTTCAACCCCAAATGGCCAGTACTGAAGAAAGTTCTTATAGTCTTCAGGATAAAGTTGGAAGAACGTAGCTCCGTATAATCAAACACAGATTTACCAAGCAAAGTGTACGTCCATGGCCTTTCTTATTTTAGTGACAGCTTTTGGAAACATAGCACAGTGATATTTAACTATCTTGTCAGAACAAACACAGACGGCATTTGGGAAATAAAGGGGTAAAGGAAAAACTAGTGCTTTATTAGATCAGAACAATTGAAAGGGATAGTTCTTTGAATGGAGGACTGTTTTATTAACAGCAGTCTCGCATGCCCTATTCTGATATTGCTACATGACTTTAGAAGTCAGGGGAAAGGAAAGCATTATTTTAAGCCTTAATCAGGTACCAGAATAAAAGATTTCTAGAGAGATAAAAAAATGATGAATAATCTTGAAATTAAAGTTCCAATAATACGGTTCTGAAACTTTACCTTTAATTTTATATTTGATGTTTACGTAAACCACACAGAGTTGATCTGTATCTTCCTTCAGCTTACAGGAATTCCTTTTCTTTTGCTTTTTTATTTTTTTTAAAGTAATTTTTTAAACTTTTTCACTGATCAAATTTACTGTTTGAAATGCCAGTGAGTGTTGGTATTCTAGAAGAATACAGTTTCATTATTCCTGAATTCTAAATAATTTCTCACATTTTAAACAACATAGTTCAAAAGTAAAAGGTCTTCCCAGCCCCACTATGAAATGCTTCTCAAAAGTACTTATGCACCAACAGCCATCAAATGTTTCCAATATAAACATCATCTGTGACTCCAACTTACAAGTTGTATTTTAAATGGATTCTCCCCATATGATGTTGAAGAGTTAGATCAAACGTTTGCTTCCACCAACTTCAAATATGTGCCAAATTCCAAATTTAATTCACAAAGTATAACCAATGACATACTAATGGTTGTTACATTAATATGGCTATAGAAACAACATTACATTAATTAGAACTTTGTAAATGCTGTAATTAAGATATTCAGTGACAGCTGCCTTTCGTGTCCCTTAGCTTCACCAAGAAATCTCTCAGCACTACTTATTTTGGAATTGTCAGCTGCACGGATGCAGGAAGAGCCATCTGTTGGCATTTTTTAAATGTTAACTGACAGAGGTTCCAAACAATTGCTCCTAATACTTTTTTAAAAAATCCCAAATAACATTAATTATTTTTAAAAATTCTGTATCTGACTTTGGCAGAATTTATGTCATTAGCGCTTAAAAATGCATGCATCTTTGGCTTCAGATCTGACTGATGTACTCTACCAACACAGGATCAGAATAATAACATTGCCTTACTTGCATAGGTAAAACACTTTAATGTTTTATCCTTAGTCATATTTATAAAGCTTTATTACCCAAAAGAGATGCGGTCATCTACCAAAGGTCTACAAAGTCACTCTGTGGATACTTCTTCTTCTCCTCCATTGTCAAATCAAGGTTCCGTTTTCCTCACATTTGGGACTCCCATGGGTTCATCACAGATCATTTTGATACCAGTCTACATCACCCTTCTTTCTTAATATCTTTTTAACCAGGCAATTCTTTACATATAGGAAATGCAGAAAGCTACTAACATTCTTCTATGTTAAAGTTTTTGCTTTCATATTCTAATTTCTTACTTATCTCAATGGACTTTGTATCTTGCTTGTCAGCGCAGCCCACACCCCCTCAAATCTAGCATTCCTACTCTGTTCCTTTAATCCCACCATACGAAGCCATTTCCTTGTGAATAACATTTCTCCCTCTTTGATGTTTACACCCTCCAAACAATCTGTTGCTGCTATCAGACCTGAAGGAATAATGAATTCAGTGAATTACACATTCTTTGCCTGTGTCAGCAAGCAGATGGCAAAATTCTCAAACTCATTCATCATTTGAAATTATATTGGAAGAGCCTTCAGTTTTGCTGTGTGGGAGCTCCATGAATGACAGACATTCTGCACATCCACATTATCAACTAAGTTTACTCCGTGGTTAACTCCTGTGTCCTAGTTTCTCGGTCATCAACACTACAAAAAAACTCATTTTGTCCTGAAATCTTTGGTAGAGTAAACTAGTTCTACCCTAAGAAAAAACTTTGCTGTAACTTTGGGATAGCCTATTTCAAGGACAATTTGCAACAGTCAGTATGGATAAGATTGCATCAGGTCTGATTTCCTACATCCTTCTACAGCACTACAAAAATAGGCTTTAGCTGCAAACTGTTTTAAGTACCTTGAAGTCCCATCCCAGCCATTCAACACGTATACTCAGTATTATGCGAGAAAAACAATGTTGCGGTGAACTGCAGCTCAGCCGTCTTATCATTTCAGACACTGCGATGAAAACAAAAATGCCAAAAATAGTGTTTATACTCTAGGGCCACAGGGAGCTCCAAAAGAAATCTAAGAATGTTCAAGGTTGCGTTGTAAGAGGCATATATGGCTGCACTACTGCTAAGTTTACAGTGTTTTGAGCAGAATGGGCAGAATGGATACAACCCCTCTGCATCAATTGACCTCGAGTGACGATATTTACTACTGTAGATGTAGCCATTAAGCCTCGAACGCAAGAATCTTTTCACTTATCCAAGGAAATGTTCTGTTTAATTTGACAGTGTAGCTCCTCAAGTGGAACAAGTTCAACCTCCTCATTCTTCCAGGGACAGAAAGCGGTTGGGCCAGGACTAGGAGCATGCACAGATGCATATGTGGTGTTTTGGATTTTTACTCTTCCAGAAGCAAAAGTAGAGCAAGCCTGTACTTTGTAAGGTGACTTCTGAGTCAGTAACACTGCTTAAGGCTGTGCCCAAAGATGCAATGGAGTCTTTAAAGAGCTTCATTAATAAAATATCAATAAGCATAAATAAATCACTTTGTCAAATAATCCTGTTGAAATGTAACAGCTACTTTGCATGTCTAAGCATATCACAAATTGCTTGTAAATCTAATGTTATGGTGTTTATAGCAACCTCTGATTTTTAGCAGCCTGGGGCACTCTAAGGAAAGAATTTTTTTAAAGGGTTTATTGGATAGAATGAAAAAGAGACTGATAATGTCAGAGCCTAAATTTTCAGTGCTGACTTCTGTAGTGGAATTTAAACCCATGAATGAAGGGGTAGAGGGATTCCCTAATAAGCATGGGAAGATTTGTTCATCATAGAACAGGACATGCAGGAGCCAGTCTTAGACTAAGGAACCAATGAACCTTTTGTTATAAAAGAACGTACCTCAGTTCCAAAACCAATCTGGGAGATGCATTATCTGGGATTAACCATCCTGAATCCCTTTCCAAAATGCAGCACCTAAGCTCTTTTCCTCGGGCAAGCACAGAAAGAGTTCATTCACTTATTTTAAACTGCCCTTCATGCTCTATCTCATTATTTAAACAAGCCCTTATGAAGTGCAAAATCCAAAATTAGTTCTTTTCTTTTGCTGAGGAGTTTGAACCTGCTTCTCAAGATGTTAACTGCCTAACTCTATACCATGTATGAGGTCAACATTTCATCAGTATTTCCTTAGCCAGTGACTTTTTAGCTTAAAGTATAGAAACCTTGGTTAAAGAAAGAGCTAGATTGAGATATAAATGCTACTCTAACTACAGGGTTACAGAATTATGTTCATTCTCCATAATCCCTCTGCAAGTTGGGTGATATGGGTTCACAATTGAAACTGAGCTGCTGAGACAAGTATTCTGATCCTTACTCTAATGTGTTAAAAATGGGGTACTGTGGGGGTTTTTTTGGTTTTTTTTTTGTTGTTGTTTTTTGCTGTTGTTGGTTTGGTTTGGGATTTTTTGTTATTTCAAGCTAAATAAGAAGAGGAATGTCTTTTCTGTAAAGCTTGACAGAACTTAGACATAAAAGAAATGTGGTTGCTCACACTTTCAACTCTGGGCCACTTCTGGTCATGGTGAAACAGAACTCCTGAGTTTCCGAGAAACTTGCTGAAAATGTTAGTGTCCATAGGCACCTACGGTAAGAGTAATCTAACTTCTACACCTGAGCTGGCTCTACATAATTAAGAATAATTTTTAATTACAGTCATGGTGAAACATGACAATTACAGTCATCATAGTTTGTGATTAAGGGTGAACACAGGAACTGTGAAGACTCCAGTCCTGCTCATAAGCAAATGGATTGGATTCTTCTATCTTCCATTGACCTGGAATGTATCGATAGCATTGAGCTTGAACTACACAGCAAAGCAAAAATATTTTAATTACTTCAGTGACTTCTTTCAAAGTTAGAGATTTCAAAATTCTTTTAATAAACCTAGGAAGAAATCCTGCAGCCTATGGTATGTACTTTTTATTAGCAGAGTTACAAGTACTCACAAACAAAGGGGCTTCATCAAATTACATGCCTTTGGATCAAAACTACTAAATCAATAAACCACTATGTTAAAAAATAGAAAATTCTTCCGTAAAATTTATGTGAAAGAGTCAGCATTGTTTCCATCAAAACAAGCAATCAAATGAATATAACAAACACACCACAATCTTTATGAGCTTCCATTTACAACTGATTTATTCATGTTTAAAAATGGAGTTTTGTAATGTAACTCCATTATGCTGTGAAAGGCATTGGTAAATCAACAATTCACAGTAGTAATAAGAGCAAAACTTTTATCCATTTACAAAACTTTTCCCATAAGTTTAAAAATACTTTTTAAACTTTCATTTTTGAGACTTTCTGCCCTTTTAGAGCCTAAGTATCAGAAAAAGAAAATCAATGTCATTAAGAAAAACTGGGTTTTGCTCGTCAGTAGTATAAAGAGGAGTGAGAACTATACCTTATAGGGAAAATTCAGCACCCAATCAGTTAAGGACTTCAGGAAAGTCTGGGCGTAAGTGTGAACTCATTAATATTTCCACTAGCACAATCAGAACATTAGAAGACATCCAACTGTTTGAGTATTTTGCTGCAGTGGTCTGGGACTTAAGTTTGAAAACCTTTGTAAACAGCAGAAGAATGTAGAAAATGTCTTTTTACTGAGAAGGTCATGCCTACATGAGTAAGGAATACTTGCATGAGGAGGGTTTTAAGGGTTGATATTTTCACACATATTAATGACACTTTCATAGGACTAAAAATCCCCACTCCATTTCATAGCAGAAACTGATTATATGGGAACTGAACCTGAAGATAATTTTGTCTTCTAATTCTCCTCTTCTTTCTTCCTCAGAGGAAACTTGAGGACACCAGAACTGATGAAAGAGATTAAATGGGTTTAGTCTGACTTTGCAGAGCAACTGTTAGGGATTCCGGATTTTACTGTTGGTATTAAATGTATTCCAATAAAACAAGAAGGTGACAGAACCCTGTCCTTGAGGGATTAATGAATAATTTCAGAATAGTTATCTTCCAATTCGCACGGCTGAAGGGAAAGACACCTTTTAATCAAATAAGGAGAACTTTGTTAGCTATTTGACAGTGTTCTCTGTTGATTTAGGCTAGACTGCACCACAAAGAATCTTTAATAATATAAGATTGCAAAGTAAAACACACCCAGGATCAACATAATCCAGAATTCTGATTTTGACTGTAGCCAGAAGTAGATGCTAAGAAGAAGGTGCAAGAAATTAAAAACAGAAAGATGGGGAAAAAACTGCAGCATCTGCACTCAGCTGCTTCCTGGTTTCCAGCAAATAACAGTGGTTCTGCAGCACGGTCTGTTTTATTCTTTGCAATTCCTTCTGGCAATAATTAGAATAAGCCCAAACATTGTTTGATAAAGGTAGACATATCATTCCTTTTTTGAGGCTTGCTAAATTGTAAATTCAATAAAAAACAACAGGTTGTTATATTGCTGCAAAACCACCTAAAATAGTGAACTGTTTGGCCCAGAAAAATTGCACTTAAATGTCTCATTCCCCAGCTCACCGATACTTGCAAGTGGCTAAGCAGTGGGAGACACTGAGACATTCCTATCCATTCTCTGTCACATACATCCCCAGGAGAAGAGCTAAGAGAACATAGCCTTTATAACTATTCTGCTCCAACATACTCACCAAAGAGATATGAAGCACGACATCCTGCATCCCAGTTACACTGTAAAGTATGAGATTATAAAATCTTCAGGAAAATATATGTTTAGCAATATACAGTGCCTTGTAAAACAGTGCTGGAATAATACTAACAGGTGGATGACATTATAGTATGAATATGAACTATAAAGTAGATGTAACCAGCAAGAGTGCATAATACCTTGTTAAATAAGCTGTTGCAATCAAGGAAGCAGAACGATCACTTAAATCTAGTCAAAGATTAGAAGAAAAAACAAAAAAATTATTGAAATGTCAAGTCGTCTTATGCAAAAAAATGCTGAAAGTCAGCAAAAAACATGTTATTCCAGGAATGTAAAAGTTTCATTACAATGGGGTTTATTTTATTGTTTCAGCATTTAATATAACTTACAAGAAAGTTTTTGTACTGCCTTCCCTTTAGGTAGTTCATGAGTCAAAAAGATCATAGAATCACGGAATCATGGAATGGTTTGTGGTTTGGGAGGGACATTTAGAGATCATGTAGTCCAGCCTCTCTCCCATAGGCAGGGACATCTTTCACTAGATCATGTTGCTCAAAACCCCATCCATCCTGATGTTGAGCACTTCCTATGATGGGACATCCACAGCTTCTCTGGGCAACCTCTTTCATTGTCTCACCACCCTCACTGTGAAGAATTTCTTCCTAATGTCCAATCTATACCTACCCTCTTTCAGTTTAAAAAGGTTTCCCTTGTTCTGTCTTTACATTCCCTGGTAAAAAGTCTCTCTCCGTCTTTCCTGTAAGTCCCCTTTGAAACACAACAATAAGGTCTTCCTGGAGCCTTCTCTTCCCCAGGCTGAACGACCCCAACTGCCTCAGTCTGGCCTCATAGGAGAGGTGCTCCAGCCCTCTGATCACTTTCATGGCCCTTCTCTGGACCAGCTCTGACAGGTCCATGTCTTTCTTTTACTGGGGACCTTAGAGCTGGACGCAGTACTCCAAGTGCTGTCTTAAAAGAGTGGAGCAGAGGAGCAGAATCACATTCCTTGACCTGCTGGCCACACTCCTCTTGATGCAGCCCAGGATACAGTTGGCTTTCTGAGCTGCAAGAGCACATTGCTGGCTCATGTTCAATTTGTCACCTACCAGTACTCCCAAGTCCTCCTCCACAGGGATGCTTTCAATCCATTCTTTCCCCAGTCTGTGTTGATATTGAGGATAGCCCTAACTGAGGTGCAGGACCTTGCACTTGGCCTTGTTGAACTTCACGGGGTTCACATGGCCCCACTCCCCAAGCCTATCTAGGTCCCTCTGGATGACATCCCTTCCCTCTAGTGTTATCAGCTGCACCACTTAGCTTGGTGTCATCTGCAAACTTGCTGCAAGTGCACTCACTCAGGCCCACTGTCTATGTTGTTGATGAAGATATTAAAGAGTATTTTTCCGAAGACAGACCCTTGAGGGACACCACTTTTTACTGGTTTACACTTGGACATTGAGCCACGGACTGTAACTCCTTGAATGCAGCCATCTAGCCAATTCCTTGACCATCTAAGAGTCTATCCATCAAAACTATATCTCTCCAATTTAGTGGACAAAATGTTGTGAGGAAACATGCCAAAAGCCTTACAGAAATCCATGTAGAAGACATCTGTAAGCTGTTCCCTTGTCCACTGATGCAGTCGCTCCATTGACGAAGGCCACTAAATCAGTCAGACATGATTTTCCCTTGGTGAAACCATGTTGTCTCTAATCACCTTTTTCACCTTTCATGTGCCTGACATATCTTCCAGGAAGGTCTGTTCCGTGATCTTACTGGGCACGGAGGTGAGACTGACTCATCAGTAGCTCCCAGAGTCCTCCTTTTCACCCTTCTCATCCTGTTTAAAAGTGGGCATGATGTTTCAATTTTTCCACTCTATGAGGACCTTGCCTGACTGAAATGACTTTTGAAATATGATGGAGAGTGGCTTGTCAACAACATCCACCAGTTTCCTCAGGACCCTGGAGTGCATCTTGGGATGATAACTCCTGGGACCCATAACTCCTAATGCGTTCATCACTGTTTTTCAAAGAGAGTTCAGTGCAGTGAAATCAATTTTTTTTTTACATAGAGGGCAGCCCATCCTCCCTTCTGCCCCGCCTTTCTTGTTTGTCCCTTCTGAACAGTTTATAGCCATCAGTTGCAGCACTTTAGTCATATGATTCGTCCCACCACATTTCAGTGATAGAGATAAGATCACTGATTTCTAACTGCACAGTGGATTCCAGCTCCTCCTGTTTGTTCCCCATAGCATTCATTGGTATAGAGGCACTTCAGCTGGGCAATCGACTGTGTCACCTTTTTAGAGGAACACACTCTTTGAGGCATTTCACAGGTATTTCCCTGTTGGTTCCTAATACATCAACAGAGCTCTGTTGCTCAAAACTTCATTCCTGATAAATCTAGTTTAAAAGTCTCCTTATAAGCCTGGCCAGCTTGCTGCAAAAACCCTCTTACCCCACTTCATTAGGTGAATCCCATCAGCTCCCAACAGACCTGGCTTCCCAAAGGTAGATTCTTGAGCATAGAAGCCAAACCTTGAGCGTGGCACCTGCCATGCAGCCATGAATTCACCAGTTCAATTCAGCTTTTTGCTCTGGCTGTGAGGACAGAAGAGAACTATCTGTGCTCCAGATCCTTTTAACATTGCTCTGAGGGACATATAGTCTCCTTTGATGGTTCTAAGTTACCTCATCACAGTATCCTTAGAATCTACGTGGAACAGTAGGAGCAGATGATAATACGTAGGGCTCACCAGGCTTGGCAGCCTCTTGGTGACACTGTGAATGCAAGTTCCTAGGAGGTAGCAAACTTCTCTAGAGACATTGTCTGGATGCTTTTTTGCCTCTCAGTAAGGAATCTCCAATTACTAATACTTTATGTCCTTTTCTGGTGGCACTGGTTCTAATGCAGGCCGGTGGTTGGATCAATTTTACGTGGTCAACTTCTGCTGGGTCTTGTCTGTTACTTATGTGTTCTGCATTCTTTACCTCCAGAGCACCGTATCTGTTACACAGGGACACTTTAGGGGAAGGTTCTTCCTTCTGCCCTGAGCAGAGACAAGGGACCAGTAACATCTTGCGAGTTACTTGTGTCAGTCAGCTCGAGGTTGAATTCAGACTTGCCTAATTCTTTAGATGTTCTTTAGTAATATTTCATCATATTTTTGTGAAATTAATGCTCTGATAAAATGTTTAGCTTTTGTTGCATCAGCCCTTACAATGGAAAACTCTTGCACTAGAAAATTTCATCAACACTACTTAATCTAGTTTAAGTAATTTATATAGAAATGTTTTGTACAGCTATGTTAGATTGAATTAGACCATAACTTGCTACACATTTTTAATATTTTTGTAGATTTTTTTTTAACTCTGGGGATATAACTGGGGATATATATAAGAAAAATCGGCAGGCATATTTTAAACTGCTTTATACATTCACTAGTTTTGAAATCATTGACTCCTCACTATATTTTCATCCTTATGAGATTCAGTTCTAAACCAAAAGCACCAAGGAAAAAATAATGTACTTTTTAATAATTTCCTACATTTTCTCAAGGAAAACATTACGTGCTTCTGAAAGTGTTTGAGTCAAAGACTTTGGGGAGATTTCAGCTAGTTGTGTCACAGGGTGAAAAAAATCAAACTGCTTGAGTTTTCTGTAGTAAATGAAACATTCACCTGAATACTCAAAATGGCGGCTGGTATTACAATTAAGATTCCATTTAATTATGACTTTACTCTTCCCCTGACCCATTTCCCTCAGGACTGCAAACTCCATCGGTGGATGATCCCTGTGGCCCAGGCTGCCTCCAACCTTGACATCACCAATTAGCTCACTTGGCAATGGTGACCAACAGGTCCAGTATTGCATCCCCCGTTAGGGCTACCTAATACCTGGCTTAAGAAGTTATCCTCAATGTATTTCAGAAGTCCAGACAGCTCCACACTCTATCAATTTCTTGATGTAGAGGGCAATGCCTCCACCCCTCCTTCCTCGCCTGTCCCTTCTGAACAGCCTGTAGCCATCAACAGCAGCACTCCAGTCATGGGATTTGTCCCACCAAGTTTCAGTAATGACAACTAGGTCATAGCTTTCTAGCAGCACGGTGGCTTGCAGGTCCTTCTTTTTGTTTCCCATGGTGCTTGCATTGGTGTAGAGGCACTTCAGCTGGGCTGCTGGCTGTGTCACCTTCTTAGAGGAATGACCCTAAATACTTTGGAGTGTTTCACTGGCTCCTATGACCTCAGAAGCCCCTATCTCACCTCCATAAGACTTCTAGTGTGCTGCAGTGTAGCCAGGATGTCTAAGAGCAAGAGGCTGAGGGCCCTTGCTAGCACACTGTCCCTCTAATCTTGGCGTGTCACCCCACAGCTTGTCACGGGCAAGCCTGTTGTTGTCCCTCCGCCCCCTTCAAGCCTAGTTTAAAGCTCTGCCAATGAGCCCCACAAGCTTCTGAGCAAAGACCCTAATCCGCCTTTCAGAAAGGTGAATCCCTAAATTATGTCCATGACACCAGCCACGGAACCATATATTAACAGACTAGGTCTGTCTGTTTCTTACAACGTTGCTGCCCAGAACTGGGAGGAGAGGAGAAAGTAACCTGTGCACCAGATTCCCTTACCAACAGTCCCGAGGCCCTGAAATCTCTATTTTGAGCCCCCCTTGGACCATGCATTGCAGCTTCATTGCTACCCACATAGAAGAGCAGTAAAGGGTAATAGTCTGAGGGGTCGCAGTTGCTCTGGCAATGCTCAGGCCTCATCAGCATCTCCCCAGAGAGCTGCCAGCCCCTGGTGGGTCTCTCCACTGCCCTGGCATTTCCCCACCCCAGGAAAACCCCTTGTGTGCCGAGATCTGCCGCTCCACTGTGGGTTGGGCCGGCTCCAGAGCAGCTTCCCTCAGCGACATCAATCCTTGCTCCGGGCAATTCTAAATTCTACTAATATGCAAATTGCACTGTAAGCTAAAAAATTCTTTTATAATTCAGGAAAAGAATAGTATATAGGAAGCTATGTAACGTGTAAGATGCACTAGAGGAAGAGAAGGAGGCAGATTTACTTAACTTAAGGTAACAATGTCCTGGTTCTAAATCCCTACCAACTTTTGGAAGAAGCAGAAAAATTACATACAGCTACTTTTTCTTCCCATTTGACTCATACACCAAGCTTAGCTAATGCCCAAAAGAGATAGAGTTTGTCCAATGAATTAGGTCACCAACCCAACGCAGGAGAGAGCAGAACTCCATCCGTCATCCTGCCAAAAGGTTCTGTGAGCTCACTGCTCGCTTCAGACACTAACACTTAGGAACATTTAAATCTCTTCATTTTCATTTCTTTAGAGCTCAATTACTATCCCTAAAGATGTGTTAAGTCTGATCTTAAATATATATTGGGATAAATGCGTAATGATTGTGAAGTCTTCGGACACTATGATAATGAGATCCATGAAAATATGAAGTCTGCAGAAGTGCCTCTTTGCTATTTTCTCTCCTAACATTCTCCAGAACTTCATTAATAAATATTAATGCTATTTTAATACTTAAACATGTTCCACCATGTATTCCTTATACTTTCTACCTTGGAAACTAAGCTTCCCTTGAGAAATTATAATGAATTTCTGAAGACTTCCTTAGCACATCGTCTCAAAACAAACAAACTATCATTATTTTCCATTTTAATGTTTCTTCCTCTGTTTTAATAATATCCACAATATATCATCCAGAGTACAGGTAATTGATAGGTGGTTCATTCAATTAGAGTTGTGTAGTTTGCTGAATGTTTTCTTATAACTGTTATATATTTGAATAGAAAAAAGCAGCAAAATAGAAAAATATTTTTTTATGCATTCACAATAAAATATACAACATATTCCTTAGAATTTATAAATAGTAATGATTTCTAGAACTGTTCTGCCACTAAGCGGCTTTTAGGACCTTTCACTCTATAGAATGACCTGAAAAGCTATTAATTTTCTTATCAATTGGTCAGTTTTTAAGAATTTTTAAGAAATAATTGCCTCTAGTTCTTAGACATTAAAAATGCAGGGCCCTGTTTTCAGCTGGGTGTGAGGTTGTACATGAAAAACTTTTCAAGCTGTGTGGCTAAGAATTACTTTGTTTGTGCCCATATCGTTACAAAGATTTGTAACAAATGTTTATTTCATCAAATTAAGTAATTATGATAGCCCAGCTGTTCAAGAATTTAGCCAAGAGTTTAATGAAGCGTTAATTTTACAATACTTTCTTCTGAATATAAGCTATGAAAAACCCTACTGTAACTACCATTTGTTACTGAACACTTCTGAATATCTTTATTCAGAATTAATTCCTATTAACTCATCAAGTTTAATATAATTCAAATAAGAGAGCTAAATATTGTATGTATTTAGGAATTTTATATATATATATATATATACACACACATACACACACAGAGTATACTATACTATATATATATTTATTTTCATTTATATATACACACTGCCGAGGACTTCTGCATCATTTTCAGCCATCAGCTGGGCAACTTCCTACACATCTACAGCTACATCTATATAGATAAATAACACAGGAACAACTTAGGCTGTGTCTCTGTAGCTAAATATTTTAACTTTTCAGTTTCCAGCGCCAGAACAGGATGCTTTGAAGATTGCCTTCTGGTTTCTAAACCGGTCTTGGTCACTGTCTCAAACAGAGATGTTTTGGTCCAGATTATGCTAAACTATATGTTTACTATTAAAGGTATCAGTAATTGTGCTTAAATTAATTTGACCCAGATAAGTTTATTAATATAGACACACCAGAAGAATAATTTTAATGTTCTTATAGCTGTCCAGTGAAATTGAAAAATTCAGGAAACTGAAAAATACTTATGAATCGGATTTCATAATTAACTCAGAACCAACCCACAAATAAATACACTTCATCTCTGAATTGCTTTAACTCCAATACGTTGGCTTAGAAAGTGGACAATAAACTTAATTCTAGAGGAGAGAGAACTTGCCAGGAAACATATCTATTGTGCAGCACGGGTACTGATGCTATGTGAAGTGCAGGCAGCAAAGGACAGATGCCTTCTTCCCTACCTCACTCACAGATGCTTCACAGAGCCACCTGTCTTACGGCAAGACACGAGTCTTAATGCAACATATAAAGAAGTGAAAACTCACTGGGCTTGAGGGAGAGAAAGCTGGGGTTGTTCAGCCTGGAGAAGGGAAGGCTCTGGGGAGACCTTATAGAGGCCTTCCAGTACCTGAAGGGGGCCTACAAGAAAGCTGGGGAGGGGCTGTTTGCAGGGGCATGTAGTGGTAGAACGAGCGGCAATGGTTTTAAACTCGAGCAGGGCAGGTTTAGGTTAGTCATTAGGAAGAAGTTCTTTACACTGAGGGTGGTGAGACACTGGCCCAGGTTGCCCAGAGAGGTGGTGGAGCCCCCATCCCTGGAGACATTCAAGGCCAGGCTTGATGAGGCTCTGAGCAACCTGATCTAGTTGAAGATGTCCCTGCTCGCTGCAGGGGGATTGGACTAGATGGCCTTTAGAGGTCCCTTCCAACCCAACACATTCTATGATTCTATGATTCTAAGGTGTATTCAGAGATCTCGGTAATGCACAAAAGAAGGTAAAAAGGTAAAAAGCCTGGCATCCCATCTGATATAAGGAGGTATGGTCACAGGAGACACGGTCAGAAATTGCCCAATTAATACAAAGTGCAAGAAGCACAATGGCACAGAATTTCAGACAATTAGCAGCAATTAATAGACAATTCATCTGAACACAGAAGAAACCATTCCTCCTCTGACAGTTGATCATGGCATACCAGTTTTCAAGAGCTGAGGAGCCAGCAGTGAATGACAGCAAAACGATGCCGATGAGACATATGTCCTGCTATGAATTCATTTCAGGGAGTGGACCACAAACAGATCAAGATGCTTTGCAAAAGATTGTTGCCCCACCCACTCCTGGTTATCTGTATTATCTGGTATCCAGTAAAGATGCTGAATAAGGTTTAGCTGAACAGATGATAAGAATTGTTAAAATAGCTTTTATTTGATTTATTGAACTACCTAAATGTACTAATAGAATTAGGAATTTCAGCAAAATACGCTAAAGCAACAATATCTCTATTTAGAAAAGCCTGCTTTTAAATCCCCAGACAAAATAAAAACATAGATGAGGAAGATGAGGACTGAAATTTTCCTTCTTATGGTAAAAATGTCAGAATAGTAGAACTCTTCACAAGAAAATCTCAGTGCCCTGATGGAGTTTACAGACCCAGACAAATACCCCATATTGCATGTGATACAGAGAAATATGTGTGATACTACATATGATACAGACACATAGGATACAATATTCATGTCATGTAGAGATTTCTTCTGTTCTACTGGGGCGGAGCACATTATATGCATGTACAGTTAAATAGTCTGCTATCTTAAAAGTGACATAGGGTCTGACATAGTCACCCCAGTCTGGTTGTCTTGTCGTATATTACACGGTTCACCTTTGCTGCAAATGATCTGAAGGAAACCAATAGAAGCAGGAAGCACAACACTGAGCTGAGGCAGGACACATCATTCTCGAAACATTTCAAGTGCAGCTGAAAGCAGAGCTTATTGGATATCTCATGTGAAAACACAGTTCACAGACTTCCAAATGAAAACAGTCTGGCTGCACTTCTAAAGAATCTCCAAGACTGAGGATACTTTTTCTTTTATCGCTGCTTACACAAAATGCCATTTAAAGGAGGCCCAAACAGAGGAATCAATGGTGATAAAGAATATACAAGTGAATAAGAGCTTGAACAAAATACACATAACCCTAGAACAGAGCTGGATGCATCCAGGGAATTCTGTGACTAACTGAGCCTGCTGAAAGAGACCATTAAAGGTATCTGTTTGCCTAGGCACGCCAGTGACAAATGCTTGAATAAACACAGAAAAACAGAGGCTGGGATTCTAGTAGCAGCTCTTTTGCATCTAAAACTAAAGCAGCATGGCCTGTTGCAGTAGTGCACATCTGAGAACAAAACAATATCAATTTCCTACCTTGCAGAAGGGCTGGGAGAAAAAATCAGGAAACACACGGACCAAAACCATGAAATCACCTGAAGTTTGTGGCTGTCCTCAGGACTGGTAGCAAAGTCCTAGGATTTAGCTTCCGGGGCAGATTTATGATGAGGAAAGGTAACTAATGGTCCGTAGCACTTCTGCCATTATAGATTCACATGTAGTACAGTGCGTAACTCCTAGCAGGCCACTCACCATGCAACCTTCCTGTCCTCATTACAGAGGCATCCTTCCCACGCACCCCAGAATGGTGAAATGACATCCATTTGCACATGTCACCCTCGGAACTGTAATTAGTTCCTTTTGCAAGACACCAACAGGGTATAAGGAATCAGCGATTTCTTTAGGTCTAAATACAGCCAGGTAGAACCTTTCTCTGTATGTAGATTTCATTTTGTTTACATGACTCTTGTGGGCAAAACAGTCTCAACTCAGGGAGCTTTCACGTAATTGAACTATTTTTAGCAAAAATATCTAATCACTGATTTGGCTATTGAGAAAAAAAAAACCATAAGTAATTAAACAAATAATTAAGTAAACACCTTTTTTCCTCCTTCTCCAAGCTCAAAGTCTCAATTTCCCTCATTTTTGCTATGGGTTACACTCAGCCCATCTCAACCCCTTTGGTGAGGCAGCAACAGCGCAGGAAGTCAAGGTCATATGTGTAATGGTTTTCTTCTGCCTATTCCTGGTTCCTACTGGCTTTCCTCCACTTCTGACTTTACAGTTTTCCTCTGCCACTTCTGCTTTTCAGTGTCCCTCCCCCAGCGTGGGTCACATGTCCCTCAGAGGTGTTCCTGCTCCAGGGTGGGTTGCCCATGGCTGCATTCCCTCAGGGATGCCCCTTCCCTAGTGTGGGTCACCCATGGCCACAATCCCACAAGAGTGTACCTGCCCCCGCATGGGTTGCCCACAGCTACAGTCCCTCGGGCATGTCCCTGCCACAGCATGGCTCTCCCACGGCTGCCATCCCATGGAATGTCCCCCACTCCAATGCAGATCCACTCACACCCACAGTCCCCTCAGAGGAGAACATCCTTTGGCGTGGAGCCCCACCTTCACAGATTGTCTCCTGACTGGCCTCAGCATCCTCCTCTGACTGCCACCAGCGGCTCCTGCCTGCATCAGGGAGCTGCAGACCTCTCTGACTGGCTGACATTTTTTCTCCCCATGGGCCGGAGCCTGTTTTGACCAATGCCAGGCATGGATTCTTCCATGACAAGAGCATTTAAACATAGTCAGTGAGATGTTAATGATACTGTAATCTGCAATCTAACCCCTGCTCCTCAAACCCACTCCCCTCCAGAAACGGGAGGCTAAGCACAAACAGGGTGGGAACTGAAGACTGAAGAACAACTTCACAAGTTAAAGGAAATCTTTCGTCTCTCAACTAACACCGGGGCCAGAAAGACTATAAACAAGAAGCTATTAATCTCATACATAACACACAGCATGTGGTTACTCTTTGTTTCATATAATCTGACAGTAAATCAACATATCCTGCATGACATGCCCACTCAAAAGGAACAACAAAAGGTCACCACTCCTTCCAGTCTCAATAAGGCTTTATGAAACTTAAAGATCTCAACTGTGGTACAGACACATTGCATAGCCTGAGGATGCTTTATTATTTGTATCCATGCACAGCAGAGCTATCACTATACATTGGGCCACTCAGCTGTCATTTGGGCACTTTGACCCTAGTGCAATTCACTGGGACCGACTGTATTTTCACTCAGTTTTTATTCATGCTGGTGAACCACATTGACTTCAGAAGCAATGTTGTCGACTCACATGGAAAAAGAAGAGATTCATGCCTGCAGGCTCCTGCACCATCTGATTTGCAGAAATAGAATAGTAGACAGAAATTTATGCTAGGAAAACTCCTGCGAAGCATCAAGATTGATCTCTACCATGTGGTTCTACCTATAAATCCAGAGCAGACCAGGGTTGGAAATAGGTAAGAAGCAGCAGTGATTTGTTAACTTCAGCTAACTGGAGGCTGGCTGAGCAGGTGTGTCACTGAGCATTGAGTCCATCATCCATGGGCTTTGAAATAGGGTGAAATTTCAAAGTACAACCATAGTTGAAAAATTCTTTAAACAGAAGCTGGATTCTCAGCAATCTCAAATTCTTCTGGGAATAGGACTGAGTCAATAAGATGCATTTATAATTCAGGTACCTTGAACACTAGTCATATTTGCTCCTGCTTTACCAATTTTTTCTCAATTTTTTATAACTCAATGGACTTTGATCAATTTCAAGGTCATACCCCTGGAGACTTTGCCACCAGCTTTCCAGATGTCATTATAATCAAACTGAGAAAAAATTCTTAGCTAGCATGGGAAATGCTAAGTGTCTTTCAAATATTCAGCACCTTGTGCATTCAGAATGATTTGTGTCAGCCCAAACTACTCTCCAAGAGAGAGGGCCATTAGAAATTGCCACGCTGCAGTTGCAATGACCCAGGTAAGGAATGTGACTTCGCTAACTCCTGGTGCTTTTGAGCTACTTTCACCTGTAGTTTAGGTGACACCAAGTGCCAGTCACAAAGGGAGAATCTGCAGGTTAACTTGGTGCAATACTACAAGACATCAAATATCACATTTCAACTGGCACCCACAACTGGGCAGTTTGAACTAAGTCGCAAATGACAGGCATCCAGCAAGGAGCAGATATGGGATGGCCAGAGAGGTAGTTTTTCAGATCCTTAATCCTCCGCCTGCTGGAGAAGACCTTATAAAATGCTAAAAGTGACTTCAAGCGTAATCGTAAGGGATGCTTTCACGCAGAGGTGAATCCCTTGCAAAAGTCAATGTTAGAAGGAAAAATAGGAACTCACAGCAGTGACTGAATCCAGTTTTCTGAATGGCTCGCAAATGCCACAAAGACTGTCAGAGAAGCCTAGCACTGTGGTTATGCCAAGGGTAGGGTGGGTAATGTTTCCGTGTGTGTCAAAACCCCTGGTACTCCCAATCCCTTGTCAGGACTGGATCTAAGAATAAGCTGCCTCCTCCCTCTCAGGCAGTCCTGCACAGAAAGCAAGCCAGGTCAGAAGGGGATTGTAGCACGTCAGGGAGGCCTCAGACCTAGTTATCAAAAGATCAGGGCCTGTAGGTGCTCTGCATCATGTACTTTTACCTCAGTCAGGATACGTCCCCTCCCTCAAACCACAGATACTGTATTTTTATTGACCCAGTAGCATAGATGATTGTGGGGACCAGATAGCCTGTAAAGGAAGGACAGATGAACAGCAAATTTGTATTCTATTTCCTTGCTGTTGACTCAGGTATTAAATAAGTGGCAAGAAAGAATTTACATAAACATCACACTCAGCTCAGGCAAGGAGTTGTTCACACTTCAGCAGGTTGGGCTGACCTGACTTCAGCCTGCAGATGTAAACCAGAATGGAAGAAAACTTGTTGGATGGATGCTGGAAGTGTTATGCTACCGAGCAGAAAAAAAGTACACACTATAATATCTATTTGAAACA
This sequence comes from Rissa tridactyla, assembly GCF_028500815.1. Lineage (NCBI taxonomy): Eukaryota > Metazoa > Chordata > Aves > Charadriiformes > Laridae > Rissa > Rissa tridactyla. Next base: position 3,828,839 of record NC_071466.1, on the reverse strand, counting down.
GTTTTTCCAATAATTCTACTGACTGAGTTTTTAAAGCCTAAGCATGATCTTCTTTGCAACATACAATGAATATACTAAAGGAGCATAGAAGAATGCAACCGGTAGAACTAGCTTTCTTCAGGATGAATTATCTGGAGCAAAATATTTAATACCTGTGTTCACCAGTTAATCTATCCAAGGTGCAATTGAATGGATGTGTCAAAGAACAAAAAGCAAACAAACGCTCTATCACTAAAAGCTGTCATATGTAGACAAAAGTGTAAATGGGCAAAACTCAATAAATATATTGACATTATTTTTTCTAAAACACCTTCTACTCCAGCAGTGCCATTATAAAGGCACTTCTGTTCTCTACATATGTACAGTGGTAGATCCACAAATGATGTTTAAAGATAACTAGTTGGAGTCTCCATATACTCCATAAGTCCATTTTATACCTTTGAACTTTAAAAGATGAACTGTGTTTTCTACACTTTTAGTGAAAATACATTCTTATTTAAAATTTATTTTAACTCTACCTAAAAACAATAAGCAAGAGAGAAAAGCAATTCTAGCAATGAGAGTAAGATCATATGAAAGTGAAAAAAAGGTTAATGGCCACAAACAATTTGGGAGCAGAGGAAGAACACCAGGATGAACACCAGGATGAACACCAGGATGAACACCAAATGTCAAAGTCCCTGAATTTTGGTTTTCTGATTATCTTTAGAGGATAAATACAAAATTTTCATTTTTACAGTCTTCTGCATAGTCTGACTCCATTCAGGACTACAAATGTATTTGATGCAATGTCCACGTTCTTCTGCCAACACATCCGGAATAACGTAGCAAGCTTTTCTTATTTTTCAGGTGACAGAGATACCACTGACTAGGAATCCGTTCTTTTTTGTGTGCTTATCCAGCATATACCCCATAGCCATGGCTACATTCTCATCAGCCTTCCTCTGCTGGGGACACCAAACTTTCTAGCTATGTTCATGTCTACTTTGACTTTTTCAGAGCTGTGCTTACAACAAGAACCAAGAAGATCTGATGCATTTCCCTGAGCTTGAAAGCTCAATGCTTTAGTATTTCAAAATGAAATGCCTCAGTGAACTGTGCCTACTTTTGTCTCAAGGATATGCATTATACATCAAAGATATAGACGTGTTAAATTAATGCACTACCATGATTTCCAGCATCTGCTTTGTCCATTAATTAGATTTGCTGACAAACTAAATACTTTAGCTAAGAAACATAGTAAAAAGCCCTTTTTAAAATAAGTCTTGTTTTTCACTTGGTGATGCATTGCTTTATTGACTAAAATGTGTTACACTCCAAAGCCTTAATGTTTTCTGCAGGACACAAAGTTCTGGCAAACAGAAACAGCAAATTAATGCCATGTTCTGAATTTTTCTCACACTTAGTGGCTCATTTGTGCTTCAGAATTCTTATTACACATTTTGCTTTCCTTTACCCCCAGTCAACCCCAGAAAAGTGAAATTAAGTTCATTGAACTAATAAAGTGAACCTCACAAAATTCCATATAATTTTTAATTTTCCCTTTTGAGAGTATCAGTTTTTATTCTTTATCTACAAATAGAGACCACTATCGTCAAAGCTGCAATATCTTCATAATTTCATTTTCTGACATTAATAAGAAATTGAAAGATCCAGGAAAGAATTTGGTTACTTAGTGTGGAACATAAACATCTGAATTTGGAATAAGGTCAAAATTTTAAGGCTGAAAATCCCTTCTGAAGCACCGTGTAAGCGTAGATGCATCCAAACTCAGTAGGAACTTCCTTGTTTGTTTTCACATTTCTCTAAGTATTTAAGATTTTACTTATGTGCATACTCAGAAGTCCTTCAGTCTTGCTCATGTTGGCTTCACCACTTGTCTCTTCATACCTAAAATAAGGATTAGAAATGAAAAAATATTGTACTCAAGCTTCATGAAAGGATCCATCTAAAAGATATGATCTATGAATCACTGCTAGGAACAGGCTCTTCATAAAATCCAGCAGTAGGTCTGCTTTCTTTTTTATAACTAATAACATGGCATGCTATTTTTCTCATTAAATAACATCTTATTTTTTGTAAGCGGACATGGAGGAAGTTAAATATATGTTTTTAAACTTATATGCTCTATTTATAGGACTACTTTGCAAATATTTGTCTGCAGATGGAAAAGGGAAAGACAGTTGTCCTATTCTTAATTGTGTTTACGTATTTTTGTGCTAAGCATGAATGCCTCAAAGATCGTCAGGAGATAAGAACCCAAAACAGTCGTTCCAAAGTGAATGTCTTACTCACACCATTCATGAATCAAACTTGCAATGATGAAACCTTTAATGATGGCAGTCCCTGCTTCCATCCTTAGCTGCTGGTATCTGCCTTCTGTTTAACGATGTAATGTCGCCTTCTCGTAATTTTATCACCGTCTCCTGTACAATTACAAAAAATTTACCTTCTCATTTAGAACAGTAAACTTCAAATGTTACACGTTTCAGTAAGTATTCATAATGCAAGTGGCATACTTTTTGATAATTTAAAAATAAAGAGGTGTTTCAGTTAGGAGGTGAGTGCATTTATGGAAGAAAACCACCATGTACCATAGGTTACTTAAAGTACTTTCTGGAAGTCTTAACAAGGACAAATAGCTCAAAGAGGAAACTGGTTAAATGCAAAGATGTGTAGTTTATTTCTAATTTAACAATAAAAGTAATTACTCATTAGAATAAACAGGAAGGGGGTACGGTGTCATCTCCATCGTTCTGTGTTTTCAGATCAAGACTATGGATGGTTGTATAAATTTAAGCAGGTAGAAATTTTTGGTCTCCATAGAGGATTAAATAAAATTAAATGCGACAACTGGAGTTATAGAGGAGGGCACACCAGGTACTCTATTTCTGCCCTCATAGTCCACAGAACTGTACATATAATGTGATCTGTGCTGACACTGAGTGGAAGATTTGCTGTGAATTTTAATGTCAATATAATTGAATTCAATATTTTAAGTTGAGTTAGAATGAGTGACAGTCCTCAACAAAATCCATTTTTTTATTTCATTAAAGCTGCAAATAAATGATACCTGCACCAAGACTAGTTTCTTTATGTTTCAAACATATCAAAAATATTTTTAAAATAATTTTTAAATTAAAAAAAAATTTTAAACTCATAAATTACCAATATGTACAGTATCTTCTCTCGCATTTACACTGTTGATAAGGATAATAAAAATTTGGGGCAATTTTCAACCAAAACACCATTTTACACATATGAAAGTCAAGGTAAGGTCTCTACAATAGTGACTCTAATAATTTTTTTCACAGAAATTGAAAATGTCCTAAAGAGGAGAAACAGAGAATCAGAATAGTGTAGTGTCAATGCTCTCAGAACCGAACTGTTTAAATATCTTTTAAAAAAGACAGAATTGAATCTGAGTTACCTGAACCTTGAGCAAGAACCCAAATCAGTTCTTAGCATGCAAAATTCTTTGTAATTAATTTTTTAAGAGTTATGGTCCGAGATAGAGGCCTAGCAATTACAGATAGAAAGGTTCAGTGACTTCTTTACTCTAGTTTTAAACTGCCTGAGACAATGGTTTTGATAAATGCACTACCTAATTATTTAAAAATCAATCACTTAAGTTATTGTGCTCACCATAATAGTATCTAAGTAATTAATTCCAAAATAGAATGTCACTGGAATCCGTAATACATTTCTGTATCATAATGTAAAAATAATAGGCAATAAATAAAATACTTAAATGGATATATTAATTTTTAGTATCAAAAGAATAATTATCTATGAAATTTTATTTATGTTATAAACCCAAGCTATATTTTAGTAGTAATAAATTTTAATAGTTATTGGCTTATCTATGGGAAAATAAAATGATACAGTGAAACTATCTTTCTGAAACTTACTATGGGTAATAAATATAATTTGTTGGAGAAAATTTGAGTATAGCTGGCTAAGAGGAAAGACAATACCACTGAAGGAACATTCAGAGAAAAGCAAGCCAGAAAGAATAGGTGATTTTTCAGTTAAACCAGAGAATCAGAATCCCAAGTGGACTGGGTATTGCTAATTGGAAAGTGTCTGGAAAAGAGAGGAGAGAAAGTTTTGTGGCCTAGAAGTCATGATCTGTCGTGAAAGATAAAAGGAGCTCTTTCCGGAAGTGTAATAGACAGACCATTTAAGATTTGCATCTGTAATGTAGGAAAGTTCTCTTTGACTGCAAATAGCTTTTTAATCTAGAAGATAAAAAGTCCAAATGAACTCAGAGGCTGAAAGGCAGAAAAACTCAGACTACAAAGAAGATGAAGTTTTTAAGCAACCAGTACAATTAACCATTAAAAAAAAAAAAAAAATTGTCATGAGGTATAAATGATTCTATACAGTTTGAAAGCTTTGAAAAAATAGGTTATACCTCAAGTTCCATGCAAGAATTATATGAGATTCTTCCTTTTGCTTCTAAAGGCTACAGACAAAAATAAATCTATCTTAATTTTTTTCACTTTTATTTTACAGAAATGCAAAATTTTTGTGTAAAAATCATCTTTTGAAAAGACCTACCTGATCAGTTTAATCTTTTAGGAGTGCCCTTTAAATCTTATTATTCCATCCATTTGCAAACATAAAATATTTTCAAAGATTTTTTTTTTTTTAAGATAAAGAGAGATTTCAGGTCCTTTAGACAAAAAGACTTAGTACCAATACAAATTTAAAATGTTAATCGTGACACTGAAAAGTGAACGGACAAACCTCCATGTCAAACAGGAGAATGCTAACACTTATATTCAAGTTTAGATGCTAAAATGAGTGTTAAGGCCTCATTTGTTTTTTACAAATATCCAGACCTTTGTGGCACAAGTGAAACATACAAGATGTAATTTGGAATGGTTTTGGAAAGTCTTCACTCCAAAATGCAGTCTATGAATGTGGGTCTTTGGAAAACTGACCCAAAGGATCAGCAGGGGAAAACTGAGAAATCCAATGTCAATATGCACTTTCTGCTCCAGTCCTTGGGAATCGGGAGCACTTGGTGAACATTAATAATAAAAAGAACCAAGACTCAGAAAACAAAGCTCCTTTCCTTCATACACACAAATATGGACTGAAATCCTAAAATGTATATGCCTTTAAAAAGGATAAGTATATTTTCTTCTTTGTGTCCAACCTGTAAAAAAGGTGTGCCCATATTTATGTACAGAAATGTACTCATTCGTGTTTTTAAAATATTTAGGAATCTTTAGAATATTCTACACAAGGATGAATAAGTTAATTCCCTTTTAAAATTACCACTTCAGAGACAGTGTCTCATTACAAAAAAAACCCAAAAAGTCACTGTAACGCCACTGTAATGTCTTTAAGGGATATTTCTTAATCTTGCCCTGATCTTGCAAAATCAGCCATACATAAAAGACACTCATGTAATAGCACCAATTAACAGAGAACATCTTTTCCAAAAGGGGAATGTTACTAGCTCATAATTCTTATGCTAATACAGACTTTATTTGAATTGTTCTAAGCTTGTATTACAATGTCTAAATTACAGGCCAGAATGTACTTTGATCTGGTATTTCTCCGAATGGTAGTGACTGTAATAAGCAATATGTTACCCATGCTGAGTACAATTTGATTGCATCCTATCACATCCTTAAACTGTACGATGCTACACGGTGGTGGTGTTTGCCATTAAAGAACTACACCCAACTAAATTTTAAACAGCATAGAAGAGGGAATTTTTCACGATGTAAGACTGCAGACACCAATAATCCACTTGGTGGTTTATTTTTTTTTGAAGAACTGCATTTGCTAGGGAGGTTTCCTTGATGGTAACAATAGAGAAACAGAACCCAGGTTCAATCACTTAAATTAAAGGAGCATTTAATTTAAACTTGTATTAGCTCACTGATACCTAAAATAACTTCTCCTCTCTTAAACAGAGGAGAACCTGTGAAGGTGCAGAAAAGAACTTGAAAAAATCTTTACAAGGTCTGTGTACACATGCAAGGTTTACTGCACCTGACTGTATTTTTTAATGTCTTCACTAGTGCAGGCGAAGACGGTTCTCATAGACATCAGAGAGTAGCTTTAGCTTGACTTCATTAACATCTAGACAAGGTTCCCAGGCCAATATACATCAAAGATCTATAGGCACTAAGGTGCTCACTGCTGCAGTGACTGAGATGTTGGGAACTCAGCTCTGGCTGGCAGTAAAAATTTTAAGGTTGCAGGCCATGTTTAATGTACCTTGTCAGTATGCCTATCACATTTTGCAAGAACCAGTGCTTAGATGGTTGTAGGGGAGCCTTACGTATACCACAAATGAAAGCCGAAAGGAAGGACTCCGCTGTCAGAAACACGGATTTGAGGACTGGAAAGCTGCTGTTAACCACCCCAGTGAAACTGGGACGTGGAGCCTGCAGCCCTGTCTTGTCTTGGGATCTCTTTTTAACGATGTTGTCCTTTGTTCCATCCTGAAGGACTTCCCAGTGTAGGGTAAGAGGAAGTTACTACTTAGAAAAAGTATCCGTTTAGAAACTTTTCTATTTTATATTATTGCATTTAATTTCTTGTATCAATAAACATCTTTCAGTCTTGTCATCTTAGTAGCAGTCAGCTCCAAACAGAATACCCTAATGTACACAAAAATATGCTGCATTACGCTAACTCATGACATGAGTCAGTAGGTAGTAGTATGCTAATACAATATAACCATCGATTTTCCAAGCTATTTCAGCATAACACATTTAGTAGACACACAAGTATTGTCAATATGTGCCAAATCGGCAACATTGCACCAATTTGATCAAGAAAAATGAACAAAATGATTAAATGAATAGAATATGCAATAGCAATATGCTTAGGCTTTTTAGAACTGAATTAAATGATTTCACAGCATCTTTCTATGACCATACCACAGACTTCAGTCATACACTTCTTAACAGCTTTTCTCTTCTTCGAAGAACTGATTAGCTTATACTTGAAGTCACATACCACTGCAGTTATAAGGCAAAGAACATCCACATTCTGGAATTAGTTTGTTCAGCAAAATTGGCTTAAACTTAAAACCATTGGCAGAGACCTTTGGTGGTAATCACCTAGAGTTTCCTTGAAATATTCTCCTTTGCTACTTGGTAGGTTGACCCTGGCTGGTGTCCAGCTGCCTACCAAGCTGCTCTATCAATCCCCCTTCTCAAACAGGACAGGGGGAGAAAATACAAGCTCGTGGGTCAAGATAGGGACAGGGAGATCACTCACCAGTTACTGTGGCAGCTAAAGCAGACTCAAATTGGGGAAATTAATTTAATTTATTTCCAATCAAATCAGAGTAGGATAATGAGAAATAAAACCAAAATCTTGAAACTCCTTCCCCCCACACCTCCCTTCTTCCCAGGCTCAACTTCACTCCCGTTTTCTCCACCACCTCCCCCCAGTGGTGCAGGGGGATGGGAAATGGGGGTTGGGGTCAGCTCTCCTCACACTCTTCCCCTGCTCCAGCATGGTATCCCTCCCATGGGAGACAGTCCTCTATGAACTCTCCATGAGTCTACAGGTCATGCCAGGAGACTGCTCCAACGCGGGCTCTCCACAGGGTCACAGCCTCCCTTGGGCATCCACCTGCTCCGACATGGGGTTCTCCATGGACTGCAGGTGGATATCTGCTCCATGTTAACCTCCATGGGCTGTAGAGTGACACCTTGTGTCTCCATGGTCTTCTCCATGGGCTGCAAGGGAACTTCTGCTCCAGCACCTGGAGCACCTCCTCCCTCTCCTTCCTCACTGACCTTGGTGTCTGCAGGGCTGTTTCCTCCCACATTTTTTTCTCACTCCATGTCACTCAGCTTTTGTGCAGCAGTTTTTTCCCTTCTTAACAGTGTTATCCTAGAGGTGCTACGACCATCACTGATAGGCTCGGCCTTGGTCAGCAGTGGGTCCGTCTTGGAGCTGGTTGGCATTGGCTCTATCAGACATGGGGGAAGCTTCTAGCAGTTTCTCACAGAAGCCACACCTGTAACTCCCTTGCTACCAAAACTTTGCCATGTAAACTCAATACAACTCCTTGTGGAAGCTAAAACCCTAAAGCCTGTCTAACATGCTCAGGGGACTGATTTCAACACAATACTACATAGGTATTTCATTCAAAATCAGCGTACAAGGGATGCCACCCCCTCAGATAAAACAAGTTAGTTATTGAAGTCCTCAGCCTGGAGTAAAAAGGCTTTGGTTCCATGTTCTTCTAAGTCTGAAGAGACTCAGAGATACGTGCTTCTCACACCTTTTTCAACTTAATGGTACCTCATCATCAAGGTGTTGCCTGAGCAGAGCAGAGTCCATGTCCGCTATTGAAGTGTAACTCCAAGAAACAAACAGCATAAGAATTGTAGGCAGAAGAGAGAGCATGAAGTGCGCAAGGGAACATAAGAACTCTTATACTGAGTCAGTCCAAAGGACAAGCTAACCCCATGGCCCAAGGTATACACTTAAAGAATAGTAGAAATCATTCACATACAAGGTGATTCTAGATGCTATCTTCCTGCTTATTCACCACCAGTACGGTCTGTTATCCCTTATTCAAGACTGTGCCCAGTTTTGGGAACTTCTTCAGATCAGTCGCACAATTCAGTTATTTTTTATCTCTGTGAAAAATAAAAAATAAAAAAAAAACACACACAAAAAATGCTTCCTTTTTTTAGTTGCATGGCTTCTAGTATTGTGTACTATGAAACATACCTAACATACCTAAATTTATAAATCTCGAGACTGAAGAATTTCTAGGTTACTTTTCCAGCAGCTGTTCCTTAACTCAGATTATGCATTTTCTTCTTGACTACATTTTTTGGGGGGTCTACTTTACCCTTTGGGAGACAGAACAGCAAAAACAAGACACGGGGTTAATGACAGAGTGAATGTCAGAGTCAGTGCCTTTATTTAGCTCTTACCACTGTGACACAACTCAAAAAAAGTAATATTAACTCAGAGATAACTGTTCCATAGGTAGACTTATGCTTAATTTTCCCATGTGCACTGGGATACTTCCCAGAGCAGAGGAAGGATCCTATGGTTTGATCCCTCTTTCTTAGATTATCTTTTTGCCCAGTGACTGTTGAATATATAAACATCTATAGATGTTTATATAGATAAATATCTAAACATATAGATGTTTATAGATGCCTTTAGATAAAGGCAGAGATCTGCCTTTATCTAAAGAAGGGAGGCTTCAAGATCCATCTGCTTTTAAACTGCTAAGTTCAGGTGTCTGAACAATATGCTGGCTATTATGAATACCTACTTGAAGTAATTAATCCTCTCCACACATTGCGTATACAAGTCAGGCGTCTCAGGAGACACAATTCCAATTTTTTTGAGCTGAGGAAAATAAGAATTATCACACCTACAACTAACTGTGTTTTTTTCCCTGAAGTCAAACAAGAAGTAGCAGAACAACAACTCAAGTGTTGAGAGAACTAAAGAGGAGATTATATCGAACATGTAAAAAGCAGTGCAAAATACATCTCCGATCAGGTAGCACAGAATTGAACAGCCTTGCACCTTTGGCCATTTGCTGATTTAGCAATTTATGAAGTTAAACCCTATAGTAGAATTCATTAATTTCTATAATGTAAATTATTTCCTCAGAAGTGTATTTCCCATAAGTGAGATGGTTTTGCTGTGGCCATGAATAAATCAACAATGAAATAATCTTTATAAGCACTGCTAAAAAAAACCTGACTCAGGGGGGAAATCTGAACGTAAATAACAGAGAAAAGTTTACAGAAAAAAAACTACACAAACTCATTAAAAATACATTTATGTTATGGAAAAAAAGGACTACGTCTGCCTAAGCCTAGCGTTGCAGATCTGACATTCATTGTATTGATCAAAACCCCGTTTTGTCAGGGAAATGTTTGATACTATTATTTTGACATAAATTCAGCAACCAACAGGACACGGAGAACTCTTTAAGGTCTAACATCCAGTTTTGAGGCTTTAATCAAGAAAAGAATGATGACCAACATTTTTTTCAGTGACTAATGATTTGAGAGATATTATTCCCTGTGTGCTTATCTAGAGACGCCTTGAAGGGAATCACTAGAGAAAAAGAAGCAGTCAGCATTTTCTGAAAATTCTCTTTTCAGGGTGCTACAAAAGTGACACCACAAATCAAGACACCTCGTCTCACTTTTCAAAATCTGTCTGTGCATTCTGTTATTTATACAGTTATCTTTACGTATACATTTATATACAAGAAGGCAAATAGATTGTGTTGCTGTTCTTTGCCTTAAACAAGCATTCAAGGATGCAAGCATGTTTCTGCAAAAATAAAAAACATAAAAACCAAATAAAAAGAAGACAAAAAGCTTTTTTCTTTCTCAGAGATACTCAACTATACAATTCCTGTTAGTTACATGCCAAGAAGCTCTGGATCTCTGATGGCTCTCAAGGACACAACTGCTTCTTTGCGCTCCTGTGGTTGCTCCACATATGCTGCAGTTCAAAGATTTCAGGTATTGTGTTTGTGGTAAGGGAAGCTCCTTGGACACGGAGCAGTAGATCTGACGTGCTGTTTGCCTTAGACAGCACTTCATTATTTGCAGCTCTCTCTTCCACAAACTGGTCTTATTTCTTCTTTCAGTCAAAAAGGGCAATAATTAACATGAAGTGCAAGTGTTTTGGAGCAGAGTTCACTTGATGATGACCGTAAGCACCTTCCTTTGTCAACTAGAGTCATACTATAGATATTTTTGTTTATGCGTACCAAGACTTAATTTTTTTCATAGTAAGTAATGTATTCTTACAGTATCTACAATGGTGGAACCTTAGTATCTGATCCTATAACTTGTATCTACACCTGTAGAAATAAAATATAAATAAATATAAAGGTATATGGGGCAGAAATGACAGTATTCTCTTATTAAGACAGCCCAGCACTTCTTTTTCTGAGAAGCTGTTTTTAACAGTTTATAAATACCTTACATTTTAAGCGTTTGGCAAAGTCAAGTTTGTTGGATATATTTTGGCTTGCTTTCCTCTGCATGCAAGGGTATTTCGTGAAGGTGCTTTTTTTTTTTTCTTTGTTTTGAGGAAACCAGAATGGTTGAGAAAATGTTTCAGGGAAAAATATGATTGCCAAATACTGCTTTGTCCGCTCTAACAAGCCTTTAGAGACATTTCCTCTGAAACGTCCTTTCACAGCTTCATCCTTTGAAATTTGCCAGAGGTGGTTTGATATCAAGAACGTGCCATTTTCTGGCCTTAGGAAAATACAGCCACATCAGAATCTTGTGGGACTTTCTCAAGCATCTGACACTACCTACCAATGACTGAACTATGTTTCGCTAGTGTACCCATAGAATGGCTGAACTCAAAACCACTTCCCTTATAACAGCTTCCTATTAGTCCTCTCCTTTGCCATTGCACATGATGTTCTCTTAATGAAGTGCAATATTTTAAATGAGTATTGTCTATTCCTGTGAACTGAATAAGGGATGAATCTTTAGCAGAAAAATATCATTGTTGTGCAAGTATGAATAGAGAAAAGAAGGAAGAATTAATTGGCCAGGCAACCTTATTCCTAAAATCTCCTAACTTCTGAGAGCTTGATTTGGCAATCTCAGTACTGGTACTAAGTACTACTTAGTACTCAGGAGAAGAGGTAACGGGCACAAACTTGAGCATAGGAAGTTCCACCTAAACATGAGGAGGAACTTCTTTCCTGTGAGGGTGGCAGAGCCCTGGCACAGGCTGCCCAGAGAGGTGGGGGAGTCTCTGTCTCTGGAGACATTCCAAACCCGCCTGGAGGCGTTCCTGTGCCACCTGCTCTGGGTGACCCTGCTCTGGCAGGGGGTTGGACTGGGTGATCTCCAGAGGGCCCTTCCAACCCCTACCAGTCTGTGATTCTGTGATTCTGTGATTTTTGCAGGATTTGTGTCCAACCTATTTTATATATGTCTGATTCTGATTCAACTGTACCTCAAGCTATAAACTAAAGTGATGTGGAGGTCAATCAACTGCTTATATTTCATCTGAATCAAACCACACTATTTTCAATAACGGAGGATGAATACAAGATGTGGTTATGTTTTCACATCATGTTTATGTGTACTGAGCATATTTGACTTTGTAACACCTAAAGCAAAATAATATGAGTTGGGAAAGATTTTTATATTACGTTTGGCTGTGAAAAAGTTCAGTTTATTTATGTTTGGTGTTAATTATGAAAAGGTACATAGTCACATTATCTTTAATTAGCAGTATTCCTGCAGTCATCAAGCTTTTCAGTCATTACTTTATTTTCACAGTAAAAATGCTGTTAAATGTGGTTGCTGATAGGCATACATAAAGAAACTATAAAGACTGTGGGAGACAAATCAATGAAATAAATATTTACAGAGGATTAAGGTCTGTAAATTATGTATCTTCCAAAGAACATAACTTTCCTGTCAAACATCCTATTGATCTTCTTAGGCTCTTTAACTCTTCTTCCTCTCTGGTGAATATATCCTAATGAGAAATAGAATATTGCAAAGTTTCAGAGATAACTGACGCCTCAGACTAGAACCTTTGTTGATTCTGTATGGATCTCAGGGAGATCTGTATGGATATCAGGGAGAACTTGGAAACATGCAAAAAAGTTAGAACTGACGTACATCTCCTACTATCCTGAATACTTCAAGAGCAGCCAGTCTTACTGATTCTCCAATACAAGTATCAAACTCATTGTATAAACAAGAGGCAGAGGACGCATACTGCATCCTTTGGAGAAGGTGAGAAAGTAAGTTCTGGACAACATTTACAAAAACAAAAATCTTCCCAAGGGTTTCACCATTACATTGCAGAATACGTTTCAAATGGGTATGCTTCTAGGGTACAGAGAGCTCTGATAATGTCAACTTTCCTTATTGGCCTACTAATAAGAATATAAGAACAGCTCCAATGGGTCTTGTCCTCAAATCCGGACAATAGCAGATGCTTAGGGAAGAGTAAGAATAAAGTGAGTGTGTATTGTACTTCTTAAAATTCTTCCCTCGTCCTTAGGAACTTCTTCAGCTAATTTTCATATCCACAAATTTAGTAACACTCAAAGGATTTATCCTTCATGAACTTGTGCAGTTTTCCCTAGAATCAACATAAATTTTTAGCACTCACAGTATCCCTGACAAGCAGTCAGGAAGGACTCTGGAAAAGAGAGTATGGAAAGATTTGTGGCCTGGAAGTCATGATCCGTTGTGAAAGATAAAAGCTCTTGTACTGGTTTTACAAAGAAACATCTCCTTCTGTTTGTGTTGAACTTGGTTCATTAAGATCATTGAGATGCCCCTTTTGTTCAAAGAGAGAATGATCGATCCATAGTTATACTATTTTTGTTGGGTTTTTTTGTGATTCACAATTCTGTAGCTCTTTACCACACCTTCAGGTATTTCTGTTCCCAGCTGAGTCCTGGATAATTTCAATGGATTTTGTACATAGGTCATCTCATATCTCACTCATCATCCTCACTCAAAACCTTATACATTCTTCTATATTCAGATACTTTTTCAACAGCTCTGCAGCTGGCAACATAATGCAACTTGTCATGGGAAATGCATTTGAGTGGCTGATTACCCATAAGTACCTCAAGAGCCACATCCTGGTAGCCCCTCCAATATGTTCTCTTTAGCCATGAAGGTAGAAACAGTGTTAACATCATCTAATTTTAGTATACCTCCAATAGCTGAAGCTCCTGTTAACAATAAATCAACCCTCAATGTATCCTAACACTGGAGAAAGCAATCCCAGAAAAATACCGTGACAAACTTTGGACATGGATTTCCTCTCCTCGTTACTATCTCCTTCCCCTTTGGAGTCTCTTCGCTAGCCTACAGCTCTGCTTCCTGAAATTCATGGTAGCCTGAACAAAACATTTGGAAAAGTCAGCTAAAAGACTTGGAATAGAGCCTTGGACCGCATAGATATGGAAGCTGGGTTTGCTCATTTTCAATTACTGTAAAATTTCCTTGTCTCTAGTGAGAAGTAGGACATGTCAGGGTAAATTCACAATCCCTAAGTGAGAAGCCTAGACTCCCTACAGTCAATGGACACAGCTGCATGTTTCCAAAGGGAGAGTCACAGCATCCAGTTCAGGCAGGGATTATACTCTACATGGTCTGTACAATGCGTTTCTGCGAGGTGCCAAAATCCATGCATGGGCACTTTGTGTTTCCATTCATGCCTTACTTTCTGCCAGTGAGATCCCAGAAGAGAATCAACAAATCCCTGTGACCAGTGAAGTCTAAACATATCTCTGGTATTCTTCGTTTTAAGTTCGGTTTGCTTAGCTTGTGTTCTGAGCTGTCAGGAAGCCACACCAGCAGGGTGCTAAGCCTGAGCTAAAAGCTCTATTTAGTATTGCTATCATAATTACCACAGTTTTGTAGTTCCTCCTTCAGAAAAGGTTTGTATTCCGCTTGCTTGATGTGAGCCAGTCACATCTGCTTGACAAAGACAACATCAGCCATCCCTAAAGTTGTTGTTAAATCTGATAATATAAACAGGAAACTCACCCCAGAGCAATTCACCAGCAACTAATCCATATATCTGCAGAAAAGCTGAGTGCTGGTTTATATTTTTTGCATCCTAAAGTGAGGAAAAAGTGGATAAGGAGCTGCAGCATTTTGTGCAAAGTCATATTTGGAGTTTTACTTCTTATTCTGTGACTGAAACCAGAATTGGAACTCTTCTTGTCCCCAGCCACTACATGTGCTCTATCAGTTTGAAGGTTGGTATGAGCTGCTTTTTATATCTCCTTGTAGAAGCAGCAGATCTAACTTCATTGGTCATATAAACATCCCTGGTAACCATAGGAAAGGTAGAAATCAGTTCTTCAAATTCAGAAGTATCTATGAAGTTATGAGTCCAACAGGGAGGCAAACCGGGCAATAGCGTGATTCCTTACCCATCAGATGCCCCATAGCACATCAACTGCTTCTTAATTAGACAATTCCAGTCCCCTAAGACTCTTTAGCATACCTTCAACCATTGAGACCACCCATGCTCAGGACCTCCAAAAAAGGTCACCTGTTTACCTGCAGTGAAGCACTGACATTTATATTTCCATGTCTGAGAAAATCTGGGTCTAATCAACATGTTTTTCTCCAGCTCTGGAGCCATAAAAAAATCCTTTTTCTCTAACTGTAACAAACTACAGAATACGGGAGAGGAGAAAGTCCCCTCCTTTGTGAGAGCAGCCTCTCTCCATGACAAGGTTATTGATATCCGTTACTCAATGAATCTGCCTAGGCCCACTTTTCCCTTTGGCAATATACGATTCAGAAGGTCATGACTCCTGGGCAGAACTCTATTAGAGTTGTGAACATGTACTGAAGAAAGAATATAATCTGCTTTTCACTTAGGCTGAGAGCAAAAATGTGGTCCTTTTCAGGGCTTAGTAGCTAATTAATAGCAGAATATATTTAAATACACTAAGTTGTTGTACATGCTTTGGAATTCAATGAAACCTAATAAGCAAAATCAGGCTCTTTTATGTAAACTAATCACTTATGCTTAAGCTCTCTCTGTAACATCTTCACTGCATTATTCCACAGACAATAAATTGTTCCTTTCAGTGCAGGCAATATTTCTCAACTCTCACGCACCGTAAATCATATTTTCTTCTCAATCTGCCAGGTTTTTTTTTAAACAATTGTACTGAAGTGTGCACCACAATTCACATGCCATATATTACCTCCTATCAATAGCTGCTTTAACCACCAAGATTCCTACTTTCCAGTTTCAATTTCATATTTATGTATCTTGTCAGCTGGGAAAACAAATACCTTGAAATCCCTTCCACACCGTAGCAAAAGAATGAGAAGAAGCATTGTATAAGGCTATCAGTAGCACCTTGGGATTTTCAGCATGATTTTTATTGACCAACACCAGCACAGTTGTTAATGATTTTGATAACTAATAATAGATCATATTTCTGAGGCCTAAGGAAATGTCTTTACACATTATTACATGGTGTTTACTTTGAAGTACTGCAATCACTGCTAAGAACAACCTGTTAGATTCTGTTCTATTGGTTTATGATGGAACATTCTTGTTTTTTATTTGCATTTACCAGTTGATTACAATTCTGTATAGTTTGATATCGACCCAAACAAAATCCAGAAAATTAACTAGATTTACAGAAAAGAAGTTCCACTTAGCAGACTTTAGGCATGACAAGGAAAAAAAAGTAAATAACCCCACCTCGTACTTGTTCAGAATTATATTTCAAAAGGCTGCAATTAGCTGTGACATGCATGAAAAAACGACTAGGCCCTCCAAACTAGGGAGCAGCCATGCTCACAATACATTTGTAGATGAGAAGTCAAGAACTCACTTTTCTTCAACTAACAGTCCTCCAATAAAAAATGTTCTCCATGATGCAAAGAGGCAGTACTGTAGAGAGGTTTCACTATTTCTGTGTGTGCTGCACACGTGCCATCAGGCATAAGCACGATCATGAGGCAGATAGATAGATAGACAGATAGATAGATACATACCTATCTACCTACATACATACAAACATACATAGTTTTTTTATCATTAAATCAGTTTTGGGAAAAAATGGCCATTTATGCAGGGTGCAATTTATCCTGTGGTCCAAAAATTAGGCATCTAATTTGTTTATTTAAATCTCCTGTTGTCACTGAATAGATATAACCAACTCAGGAAAGCAGTTCAAGGAATTACGGAATTGGTTTCTTTAAACAGAATTTATTGTATTTTATTTTGTTCCCACTGCTTCTTGTCCTTCCACTGATACCTCTGAGAGGAGTATGGCTCCATCTTCTTTATTTTCTACTATCTATTATTTATACGCACTGATAAGATCCTCCCTGAGCCTTCTTTTCTCCAGGTTGAACAGTCCCAGCTCTCTCAGCTTCTTCGTGTACGAAAAATGCTGCAATCCTTTAATTGTCTTCATGGCCCTTCACGGGACTCATCCAGTCTCTCTTGCATAGGGGAACCCCAAAAAGGACACAGCACCCCAGGGCTGAGCATGGTGGAAGGATCCCATCTCTCCGCTTGCTGGCAACACTCTTCCTACTGCAGGCCAGGAGGGTCTCGGCTTTCTTTGCTGCAAGTGCAGATTGCTGTCTCATGGCAAGCTTGGCTGCCACCGGGCCCACCAAGGCCTTTCTCTACAAAGCTGCTTTCCATTGGTCAGTCCCCTTTGTTGAATACCATGAGGTTCCTGTTGGACTATTTTTCCAGCCTGTGTGGCAGCACAACCATCTGGTCTATCAACCACTCCTCCCAGTTTCACATCTTACACAAAATTTCTAGGATGCTCTCCATCCTACAATCCGGGTCATTAAAGAATATGCTAAACAGTATCAGTTCCAGTGTCAGCTCCTGGGGTATACCACTAGTGGCTGGCCTCCAGCCAAATTTTGTGTTGCTGTTCAAAACCCTGTAGGCCTGGCAGTTCAGCCAGCTTTTGAGCCACTTCAGAGTTTACTTCTCTTGTCCATACTGCCTTAGTTTGTCAATGAGGATGTTGAGGGATACAAGGTGGAAAACTTTGCTAAAGTCAAGATAAAGAACATCCACTGCTCTCCCGTCGTCCACTGAGCTAATCATCTCATCATAGAAAGCTACCAGCTTGGTCAAGGATTTCCTTTTCATAAATTCATGCTGACTACTCCCAGACATTGTCTTGTCCTTAATATGTTTGGAAATAGTTTCTAGTTCATACTTCTCTTACTTTCGTGATGCATATTTTTTATATGGTCCCTCTCCAGAGAAGTGCACCTGTGGCAGAATCAGTGACTGGTTGATAAAAACTGATCTGGATGTGCAGGAAGATCCAGGTTTTGTGCAGATTTTCATCATAACATACTTTGATTTTGTTTTGAGTTTTTTGGGGGGTTGAAAGTTGAGCGATCATCTGAAAAAGACAAAAAAACTACAGATCTAGTCAGATTACAAGTCAGTAGCCTATTGACACCTTGTCTTCTTCATTTTCAGTGTCTGTCTTTTGCTATACTGGATGCTTGCATTCTGCTTTTCGTGGGTCCATCACCTAGTAGAATAAGAGTTGAAACTATGAAGTTTAGTGCCAAACAGAAATAGTATCTGGCCATTCTGTTTCCATCAGTTACTGTTTGATGGAAATCAGAAATGCAAACAGGTAGATGCCATGGAAATATGATTGTGATTTAATTTGGACATAAATCTTAGCTTCACTTCAAACTTAGTTCTTAAAGAACATGACTTCTTGACATGAAAACGTAACTTGCATTTAACTGGGGATAAACTTCATGATCTCACCTATCACTGAAGTTCAGAGGGCGCTGTTTCTCGCTACTTCTGCTACTTTTAAGTGTCATC
Source organism: Rissa tridactyla (assembly GCF_028500815.1). Classification (NCBI taxonomy): domain Eukaryota; kingdom Metazoa; phylum Chordata; class Aves; order Charadriiformes; family Laridae; genus Rissa; species Rissa tridactyla. The sequence goes on along the minus strand of NC_071466.1, from coordinate 3,810,482 downwards.
TCATAACTGGCTTAGTAAGCAATAGATCTCTCAAAGGTCTGCTAGAAGGGGATATTTAATGACCCGATAGGTCTTTAACACCTCTGTTTGAATAGAGATGAAAAACTGGTCTAAACAGCTGTAGATTAGAGGCGCCTGAGATTGTACTGCTTTAGTTGAAGTGTTGCCTCTTTGAAGCTTGCATTTTTCTTCTTTTGACTATAAATCAAACACTGATTTATTGTTTACAAATTTACTGTTAAAACTCAGTATTTTCAGACATGAAAATGATGAGTGATAAAACACTGACGCGATTCTTCTGAAAGAACACATTTATTAAAAATGTAACGTGCAACATCACTAATGGAATTCACTGTCCTTGTAAATCCTCCTAGAAATATTAGACAGTTTAAGTCCAACAGAAACCAAATTTCTGCCTGATGGGGTATGAATATTCAAAGATTTTTTTTCTTTCATTTGTGTGAAAAGAAACCTAATCTCTATATATGCATTCAAAGCGATAATGAACGGACAGCTTCCTGTGATTACAACTTTCCATAATTATTTACTTTCACTTTTATGTTATATTTTATTTCCAGTGTGAATGTTTGTAGCTCTAGTTGCCAGTCATTGGAGTTGAGGGACTGCTCAAGTCACCTCTAAACTCTCATAAATAGCAATAGAATCGTAGAATATCCTCAGTTGGAAGGGATCAAAGAGGGTCATAGAGTCTAACTCCTGACTCTATACAGAGCAACCTAAAAGTTAAACCATATATCTAAGAGCATTATCCAAATGCTTCTTGAACACTGACAGGTTTGGGGCCATGATCGCTTCCCTGGGAATCTTGTTCCAGTACTTGACTACCCTCTCAGTGAAGAACTTTTTCCTAATATCCAATCTGAACACCACAGCGTAAAGAAGCCCATGCCAGAACAGGTGGATATACCCTGAAGGAAGCTACAGCCTATGGAGACCCCATGCTGGATCAGGCTTCTAGAAAGAAATGTGTCCCATGGAGAGGAACCTACACAGGAGCATATTTTCTGGCAGGAACTGACCGTGTGGGAACCCATGCTGGAGCAGTCTGTTCCTGAAGAAATGTGTCTCATGGGAAGGACCCACGCTGGAGCAGTTCATAAAGAACTGCAGCCCATGGGAAAGACCCATGATGGAGAAGTTTGTGGAGAACTGTCTCCCATGGGTGAGACCCCTGGAGCAAGGGAAGAGAGGGAGAAGTGGCAGAGATAAAGAATCATGAAATGACCACAACCCCCATTCTGCATCCTCCCTGTGCTGCTTGAGGGGGAGGAAGTATAAGGGTCAGGAATGAACAAGTAAAGTTGAACCTGGGAAGAAAGGGTTGGGGGAAGATGTTTTTAGTTTTGTCTGTTTTTCTCACCATCCTACTCTTATTTTTAATTGTCAGTAAATTAAATTAGTCTTCCCCAATATGACCCTGTTTTGCCCATGATGGTATTTGCTGAGCAATCTTCCTGTCTTTATCCCAGCCCACAAGCTTTTCCATTTTATTTTATCCCCCTGTTATGTTGAAGAGAGGGCAATGAGAGAGTGGCTTGGCAGGCACCTGGCAGCCAGCCAAGGTTAAGCCGCCACAATGTCCCATATAGAAGCAATATTAACTTTCTATTACATGATGCTCCTGGTTCTACAACAGGGGTTCATTTTCTGCCAATCTTAAATCCCCGCTTTTCAGAATATCAGTTCCCTGTAAAATAAAGCAGGACTTGCAATTGAAAGATTTATCTCCCTGAAGCAGTGGGGAAGGCTGGAAACAATTCTGTCATTTTTTTTTTTTTTTACATACTCTATATAAAAGTAGATGTTTAAGGAAGAAAGTTTAAGGGAGAATGAGAGAAAGAAAGAAGGAAAGAAAGAAGGAAAGAAGGAAGGAAAGAAGGAAAGAAGGAAAGAAAGAAGGACAGAAAGAAAAGAAAGAAAAGAAAGAAAGAAAGAAAGAAAGAAAGAAAGAAAGAGAGAGAAAGAAAGAAAAAAATACAAAGGCAGTTGCTCACCATCTCCTACAAGTAATCTGATGCCCAGACAGTCTCCATGCAATGACTACCTGCTCAAACACCACCACCCTTGCACTCTGTTTTTATTGCTGAGTAAGACATTATATGGCATAGAATATCTCTTCGATGAGTTTGGATCAAGTGCACTGGTTGTATCCTCTCCCAGCTTCTTGAATACCCCCAGTCTTCTCACTGGGGGAGCAGAGTGAGAAACAGAGAAGACCTTAACGCTATCCAATAGCTAAAACCCAGTACAGAGAGGGTCTGAACTTTGAACACAAGCCTAGAGAGCCCACACCTAGGTGTTCAAGAAATGCTAATGTCTTTGGAAACTCACCTGGAGACCCATTTCCCAGGGGGCTGGGTTTGCATAAGTAAATTCTCAGTGCTTTCTGAAAAACAGTTCCCTTGAAGGTGCCTCAAATCTGATACGAGCATCTCTATTTCCTTCCAAGTGTCCTCAAAAAAAACAACCAATCCAAAATGACTAGCTGCTTTCAAAAATCTCATCCTTATTTCATCCCCTAGATTCTCAGCTATGCTGACAGACCTCAGCTACGCTGAAAGCCCTCAAACCCCTTCGTATCAAAATAAAATAATTAAATTTATTGTTAATTAAATTCTTCCTTAGCAGAGAAACATCAGAGGCTAATATCCCACATACATCTTATTGCCTCATGCTGCCATTCTGCACAAGATAAATTTCACCCATCAACGCAATTTTATCAATGACTCCTACTCTTAATAATCACATCACAACTTTACAGAATTACACATATGAGCCAAAAAATAAGAGCATTAATGCCAGATTTCCTGCAGTACGGAGCATGGTACAATGTTGTGCTGTCTTTGTGAAGGACTGAAAGGATCTTGATCATTAAAAGGCAATGATAGAAGGGTCCCCCAAAGAGCACATTTTGATACTCAAAGTATTATAAAACTCCTGAAAGATGATTAAGTTCAGCTAAGAGGGCCATAATCCAGGAATTCTCCTGCTAAATAACCAAGCCTGGGCATTCCGTCAAGTCAAAGACCTTAGAAAGCTATATCCCTCCCTGGAGGTACTAATACTACAAACATGGGCATTATGAAAAGAAAAATGAAAAGCAGATTCCTGGGTAAGTAGCCTTCTATGGAGACTCTCAAGTAGGTCTGGTAGTGGTGGATGCTTATTTCATCTTCGCAGGAGTCTGTTTCACAGGTTATTATTCCTTAAGTGTGCCCGTATCACACATGTCCCTTCCTCACTCACACGCTTAGCCAGTGAGCTGTATTCTCTAATTTTCCTTTTACAGCCCTGCTCTCATTCACAAAGGAGTCATTTGCATAATCTTCCTGGAATTTGCTACTACCTAGTAAGTAGCACTTACTACTCTGTAAGATCAGCTACACAAAACCTTACTTTTACCAGCTTTTGAGAGTGAGGGAAACAACACCCTGCAAACTACCCAAATACAATATTAGATATCTTTTTCATTTTTTTCTTTTTTTTGTTAAAATCTAAAATCCATACAGAAGTTTCACTAATGTGTGTGGTTTGACATACTCTGAAAAGCCCTATCAATTTGGGGGATATTTTATTAATCACTTTTTTCAGCCATGATAGCAACAAATAAGATGAGCCACCCCAGCAAAAAGGGAACTTCCCCCCCTTTTTGATTATTTTTTGGGGGAGCCGACTTGTCTGGAGTCGAAGTTTGATTCTAGTCAGGGTAAATCCTCATATACCGTTATAAAATAAACTGTGAAGATAATGATAGCAATTATTCCTTTTCATCAAAAGGTGGCATATAGAGATGTTCTCCCTGCTGAAGCATTTAGGGAAGACAAAACAAACAATCAGTAGGTCATGTCCTTGTAGTATCTAGATGCTCTTTCTAGACAGAAGACTTTTCCAGATCTTCTCCCAAAGTTCTGTTCCAGATAGATCTTGTCTAACATTCAAGATGCACTGAGATTTCATCACAGTGTAACCCAGACAAGACTCACAGTTCCTCTACCAGGAAGCGTTTTCATAGCTTACAGATAAATAACATTTTAAAAATTATTGTCAGGTTCAGAGTCTTTTTTGAAAACATTATTTCATTTCATTATGTTCAAAAATACTCATAAGGGAGTAGGAATTTTGCTTGTACCTTTTCTAATCAAATAATATGCACACTTTCTGACCTCTTCAGGTCACAGTTAATTTATTATCACTATGAATGCAGACAGCATTGCCTTCCTTCCACACACTCCTGAGATTTACCACATGAGGTGTTTTTAAGTATAAATCCCTTAACATCTGCCTTAATTTAGTAGATAAGATCATTAACAGCCATTATATCTAATCAACATCTAATCCTTGTAGAAGGGATTCATTAGCAGGATGAAATGGGAGCAGAAGCCCACTAATGATAAATGTTTATTTTCTTTGAATAAATTTCCACTAGGGAAGAACTGGCAACACTTTAAAAGATTCTTCCAGAACAACGTTGGACTGCATAGTGAAGGATCACCCTCAAGCAGTAGGTCGTTAAGAATGTGATGTTTCCTTTTATATCTATTTTAATAACAAAATTGATTCTTCAAAAAATAGGGAAAAGAGTCAGAGTTAAGAATGGTTAGGACAGCATTTTGCTTGCGGTGTCTAGTATAATAATCCTCCCTGAATGAAGGTAATATCATTGTGCTTCCAGAAGCTTTTCATTGTATGTGTCCACGTCATAAGTCCAAGTCATATAAGGAGAGGCTGAGGGAGCTGGGCATGTTCAGCTTGGAGAAGAGGGGGCTGAGGGGAGACCTCATTGCCCTCTACAACTCCCTGAAAGGAGGGTGCAGAGAGGTGGGTGTTGGCCTCTTCTCCCAGGTGAATAATGACAGGATCAGAGGAAATGGTCTGAAGTTGTGTCAGGGGAGGTTTAGATTAGATATCAGGAAGAATTACTTTACTGCAAGAGTGGTCAGGCACTGGAACAGCCTGCCCAGGGAGGTGGTTGAGTCACCATCCCTAGAGGTGTTTAAGAAACGTCTAGATGTGGCACTTCAGGGCATGCTCTAGTGGCAGAGATTGTAGGCGTTGGGTTTTTTTCAGGGTTTTTTTTTTGTGTGTGTATGGTTGGACTCGATGATCTCAAAGGTCCTTTCCAACCATGAAGATTCTATGATTCTATGAGATACAGGACTACATACCATAGCAACAGCATTTCTGAGGTCTGTATGGAAGGAAGAGGAGAATATGACTGTACAGCTATGAGACTTCTGTGTCCTTTCAAGTCACCAAGTACACTTTCTGAAATGCCTGGCCTTGGGCTTCTACCTTTTCAAGTTAAATTACACAGGTCTCTGACTGTTATATAAGAATATATATCAGAGTAACTATATATTAATGGTTTATATGTCAGGATGGAGTGATTTGGGGTCACTTGATGGCCAAGGAGGAACAGCGATAAGACAAGTTTCTGCCTGCCAAGACCCCACATCTTTTTTGGGGGGTTATTATTTTTGATTAGCTGAAGAAAAAGGCAAGGCTTAAAACTAGTAGTCCTAAAAAATTCTCTAAATAATTCAAGACTTGCTGAGGACTGGCTTATTTTAAGCTATTCTTCTCCCTCTCACCATTATTTTTTTTCAGGCAAATGGTTACAACAGTCATAAATTGCAAAGTAGCTCCAAATTATTTAAAAGTCTTTCACTGTAGCATCAGAATTTGCCTACTGTTATGATTCTAATGTAAGGATGTTCAAGCATTTATTTCTCATATATTGCACTTTTGTTTGCTTCTACAAGTGTCGAAATTACTCCTGCACTTTAGCCACTTCTATAAGCAGTCCTCTGCCAAATCTCCACCCATCCTTTTCCTGAATAGAGAGAATCTGAATGTTAAACACATCTTGATCCTCAGAGAATCTATGTATTCATTAGTTTTGCATGTTTAACCTCAAAGATGGACTTAAAAATTACTGCCTTTCTATTTCTTGGGTTTGGTTAATTTTTTAATTCAAGTTACACTGAATAGAACTACTATTGAACTGAACTACCACGTTGAATTGAACCAGACATCACTGGAGATTGGGTCTGAAATCCAGACCTAGCTCTGACCATTTCTCCAATAGTGTCTGTGTCTCTGGGACACACAGAATAACTCTAACTCCCTCTTTACAACCCTATCAATGAATGATTTCTGTGCTGTTGTAGCAGCCTCAACAGAAAGTGTGTCAAATTGACCCATCCTGGCCTGACTACAAGTCAGTGGTCTCTGAGAGGATGAATCCACAATTAACATTTCATAGCCTGGTATCATACCATTAAGTTAGTGTACAAAAGCCAGGCTCTGATTAGAAATGAAGGTAGCTGTGACTGTTGTGTACTGTTCTGAATTTAAAACTTAGTATTTTCATGTGCTTAAAGCAAGCTTACCAGAACAGGACTTTCAGACAACTTATGCACACATACAACTAGGCTGAGAAAACTAAATGGTCCTGGACAGGAAATAGTTGCTTCATGGACCTGTTGAAGTGGGTCCAGAGGAGTGCCACGAAGACGATCAAAGGGCTGGAGCACCTCTCCTATGAAGACAGGGTGAGAGAGTTGGGGGTGTTCAGCCTGGAGAAGAGAAGGCTCCGGGGAGACCTTATAGCGGCCTTCCAGTACCTGAACGGGGCCTACAAGAAAGCTGGGGAGGGGCTGTTTGCAAGGGCATGTAGCGATAGGACGAGGGGCGATGGTTTAAACTAGAGCAGGGTAGGTTTAGATTAGACATTAGGAAGTTCTTTACACTGAGGGTGGTGAGACACTGGCCCAGGTTTCCCAGAGAGGTGGTGGAGGCTCCATCCCTGGAAACATTCAAGGCCTGGCTGGATGAGGGTCTGGGCAACCTGATCTAGTTGAAGATGTCCCTGCTCGCTGCAGGGGGATTGGACTAGATGACCTCTAAAGGTCCCTTCCAACCCAACACATTCTATGATTCTATGATGCATTCTTACAGCTCAGCAGCAAGAGATGCGTCTGGACATGTGCGGGACTGAAGAATGGAACCTGGAGTGCTGGCCAGTATCAGGTTCCTCTAATGAATCAATCCTAAACTTATGTGGCAGCTGAGGGCTGAAGATGCCCAACCCAAGTCCATCAAAGTGGTTTAACCTTGAGAAATAATAGCGTTAAACTACTTCTAGAAAAATTTTTAATTGACGCTAAGCCCACAAAACTTCTACATTTCATATCAACGTGACCTCCAAACTGTGGCACTGGTGTACTACACCTACATAGCACCAGGTAGGATCGTTGGTTATGTTTTGAATTCAAGGGCAGTCCTACCATCTGGGATCTATATTTTCTCATGAAAGCAGCCTACTCTATCTTAAAAGTTCAGACTACCTACAAATTCCATCTGTTTTCATTACAGGTTATGTCAAAATAAGATTTCTGATCACCTTCCCACCTGGGCTTGTCAATGAAAGGCCTTATGGGGCTGCTGGAGGCTTAGGGAAAATTGAGGCACTTTGTATTGAGAACAATCAACTGATCTTCCTAGGAGGATGAGCAACAAAGGCTCTTCTATGAATAGACAAAGAAGATAAGTGTTTATGATGTAGTAAAAAAGACCTTGGTGACACTCTGGATGGCGCTGGAGATACCAATTTGGGCTCATCTCCTGGTCAGATTTGTTCACTTAAAAAGAAGTGGTGTTCTGTGTTGTGACCTAATTCTTTTCACCTCAGGGTTTCAGAGTTCATCAAAAGTAAATTAATCTGAATCTTTTGAAAGCACTTCATAATTCTGTCACGAAATCTAAAATGGAGGCCTATTTAATATTTGTCCTTTATATTTGTCCTTTCACATCATGCTAATCTTCCCATACCCTTCATTTTGCATACTTATCTCTGTCTTGTTGTTGTTGTTTTGTTGTGGAAATCCAAAATCCATACAGAAGTTTCACTAATGTGGGGTTTGACATACTCTGAGAAGTCCTGTCAATTTGGGGGACGTTTTATTAATCCCTTTTTTCAGCTGTGATAACACTCAACAAACAAGATGAGCAGCTCCAGAGATAATTTTACAGTGATATATGCAGCTACGGATAGGACTTAACACCAAGGTCAGGAAAATTCACACAATCTGTTTGAGAACATAATGTTGCAAAACTGAACTCTTAAGTAGACTTTGAGAAAAAAAGTGAACAGAGATGAATAGCGAGAAGTGCATGCTCATTTGGCACTAAGTATCTACTCAATATTGACCCCTATGCAGGAAAACCCTTCTCAAGACATGAGATGAGTCTCCATCAAATCGTTCCTTTTGGCATTCAGTGTGTTTCTTTTCCCCAAGCTAGCAGTATTTCTCTATCCACACAAATCCCTGAAAACTGCCTTTAAAGCTGGTCAGTAAAGGGCTCTCTAGGTCTTTGACTCTCTTCCTTCAGGAGGCAAAATCTAAGTGCTGATGCACTAGGAAACCCCTGCTCAGTTCAAGGAAGAGGTGAACGGGAAGCAGAGGAAGGGGCCATGGGCAGAGAGCCAGCAAGGATCACTCCCTCCACCCCAGGGTGGAAGACTGTGGAGCACAGGGTTTGGACCGCCAGTAACCAATGTTTGCTTGAACATTATACCAGTGACTGTCTATCTGAGCATCATATTATCAAAACACCTACTGTCTCTCATGTAGTTTGCTAGTGGATCGGTAATGTAATTAATTATATGCTACTCTCCCAGCAAAAAAACTTACCTAGGGAAAAGGGATGAGGAGAGTCTTTCACCATAAGCATTACCCAGAATTTTTAAAAAGATCAGGTTAACGCCAATACAGACATATTTCTGGGATAAGGAAGGCCAGATTTTCAAGAAAGATGTGATTTAAATACACGTGTTGAAATTCCTGCTGGATTAAAGCATGCAGGTTGTGACTCATCACAAAGCGATCATCTCACCTACTTGAGGTGGCTATCCACCGTTGCAACACCTGACCAATGGGCACCTCACTCAGGCAGAAAGATTAACAAAGCCTAGACCAGGGTTCATTAAAAAGATATTTTGATATCTAAGTGCATTTCTATTAATTCAGCCTAATCCCTTTACTCCCATGCATCCCAAAGATTTTTTTAAAGAACTCTATGCCTCTCAAGAAAGTGCCTAAGCTAGATGCTCACCTTCCACAGTCCACAGACTGCACAGGGACCAACATACACATGTGTATGTTGATAGTTCTGCATAGAAAATGGGTAGGAGCCCAAAGCCAGCAAGGGGAAGAAACGAGCCCTTGGGTGATTCTGAATAGGTCCCTGTCTGATTAACTCAGTATGTCATGTCTGCTTTGCAAAACTGAAATAAGTGGAGGGTGCAAGGATGCTTCAGACTGTTCTACTGATTTAATTCAACACATTAAGATTTTGTAACTTAAGCATGTGTGAAGAGACACAGACAAATCCAACATATCTTGAAGCTGGTATCTGAAATCCAGAGTGTACCAGAGTCAAAAGCAAAACTCTTAAGTCTTCATCAGAGCAGGATTTCACTTTGGATGGAATCCATTCCTTGACTTACGAGACAGTGGACAGCATACTCACAACTGGTCATCAGCTTCACTCCTCCTGTGCATTGCACTCTGGGTTAGCTGGATGCTACCTCTTACTGTTCAGAGTGTCAAATACCGCAGAGACATCTATACCTGCAGGAAGGTACGGCTACGCTAGGGCAAAGCCAGTGGGGAAGCCACATGCTGCGATTTCTACTAAGCCATAGGAAACAGTACATTTCAAGGAAGTGCTAAAAACAGGCTGTGAAGTTAGGAAAAATAAGAATCAAGTCAGCATCATTTTGAGTATATTGAGAGCTGCGGTCCTCACTTTCAAGGAGCTTCCTACCACTGACCTGTTTTATTTCATTCATGTTACGTGGACAACAGGCTAATCCACCGTATTGCTTTTCCACCTACTTCGCTGTTAGTGCCAAATCAATTTGTGTCAGTGAGGTTTGTTTCACTCGCATGCCTCCAGGTACTTACTTATACTTGGGATTTGTGCTTTTGTTGTTATTGTTGTTTCTGCCCTGAGCAAGTTATTTTGGTTGCTGAAGCAATGCACTGCTACACAGAGAGCGCTAAAACCCAGAATGCAGATAAAGGAATAGGTACACTGATTACTGCAATTCAACCTTTAACACAAGTTTTGCTGTTCATGCCTCTTGTTTTCAGGGGCGGGGGAGGAGAAGGGAGGTTAAATTGAGCAAAAGCACTATTTTCTGCATACAAACCCCACAGGACCAAATTATGCCAACTTTATTCTTTTGGACCAAGTCTGATCAAGTGAACAGGGTTCACCAAAGGAAAGTTAGGTTATGCCTTTAGGCACAGCCCTGAGGAAAGAGTACAAGCAAGGGATCCAAAGGCTAAGAACTGCTCTCAGAAGGTTAATTATTTATTTCACTCCCTCACTTATTTCCTTCATTATTTTTACTTTGGAATTACAGGGGATAGAATACAAAAGGCATGTATCTCCACTGCAGAAAGTGAACGAGTTGGGGTTGGAGCAAACCAACTCCCCAACTTGGGGAGAGATAGAGAGGCTTTGGTGGGCACCTGGTGTCCAGCCAGGGTCAACCCTCCATGGGAAGACTATATGAATTTATTGCCAGTTAAAAATAGAGTAGGGTGGTGACAAAAAAAAGACAAAACAAAAACCACCTTCCTGCTACCACCATTTCTTCCCAGACTCAGCTTCACTCTCAAACCTTGTACCTCTCCCTCCCCAAGTGGCACAGGGAGCATGGGGAATGGGGGTTGCAGTCATCATCTTCATCATAGGATCATTATAGAATGGTTAGAGTTGGAAGGGACCTTATAGATCATCTAGTTCCACCCCCTGCCCGGGGCAGGGACACCTCCCACTAGACCAGGCTGCTCAAAGCCCCGCCCAGCCTGGTCTTGAACCCCTCCAGGGATGGGGCAGCCGCAGCTTCTCTGGGCAACCTGGGCCAGTGGCTCACCACCCTCAGAGTAAAGAATTTATTCCTGATACCCAATCTAAATCTACCCTCTTTCCGTTTGAAACCATCACCCCTTGTCCTATTGCTGCACTCCCTGATCAAGAGCCCCTCCCCATCTTTCCTGTAGCCGCTTTAGGTACTAGAAGGCTGCTACAAGGTATCACTAGAGGCTTCTCTTCTCCAGGGAGAACAACCCCAACTCTCTCAGCCTGTCTTCATAGGAGAGTTGTTCCACTCCTCTGACTGTCTTCATGGCCCTCCTCTGCACTCACTCCAACAGGTCCATGTCCTTCTTATGTTGGGGGCCCCAGAGCTGGATGCAGTACTCCAGGTGGGGTCTCATCAGAGTGGAGTAGAGGGGCAGAATCACCTCCCTTGACCTGCTGACACTTCTTTTGATGCTGTCCAGGATGCAGTTAGTGCATTCTGGGCTGCGAGTGCACATTGCCAGCTCATGTTGCACTTATCCTCCCACACCCCCACAGTCCTTCTCCTCAGGGCTCCTCTCAATCCATTCTCCACCCAATTTGTATTTGTGCTTGGGATTGCCCTGATCCACATGTATGACCTTTTCATGATGCTTCACCTCTGCCACTCCTTCCTCCTCACGCTGTTCCTTTGGTCCAGCATCGGGTCCCTCCCATGGGATACAGTCCTTCTTGAAGTTTTTCAACAAAGGTCCTTCCCACGAGCTACAGTTTGTCACGAACTGCTCCAGCTTTGGATCCTTTCCATGGGATGTAGTCTCCTTCAGGAATGGACTGTTCCAGCATGGGTCCCCCATGGGTCGCAGTTCCTGCCAGAAAACCTGCTCCTGTGTGGGCTCCTCTCCATGGACTGCAGCTTCCTTCAGGCCACATCCACCAGCGTGGGGTCCTCCACAGGCTGCATTGTGGGTATCTGCTTCACTGTGGTCCTCCATTGGGTGCAGGGGAACAACCTGCTACCTTATGGTCTTCTTCACAGGCCAAAGGGGAATCTCTGCTCTGGTGCCTGGAGCACCTCCTCCTCTTCCTCTCCACTGACCTTGGTGTCTGCAGGGTTGTTTCTCTCATGTTGTTTTCTCACTCCTTTCTCTCATAGATGCCGCAAAGTGTTTTCTACCCGTTCTTCAATATGTTATCACAGATGTGCCACAGGCTTGGCTGATGGGCTTAGCTTTGGACAGCGGTGAGTCCATCTTGGAGCTGGCTGAAAGTGGCTGTGTCCAACATGGGGACAGTCCCTAGTGTCTTCTCATAAAGGCCACTTCTGCAGTACACCCCCACTACAAAAACCTTGCCACATAAACCCAGTACATCTGGTTAAACAGACTGACTTGGACATGCAAAGTATACTGGGGGAAAAAAAAAAAAAGAAGTCTATCTCCTTCTAAGCAAGAAACGGAAGGAAGAGACACATAATGACCTGTGAAGAGTCCGTTTTGGCTTGCAAATATAGTTTAGTACTCTGAGTTAGATCTGTGACTGCATATTTTAAACAGTGCAAGGAGTGATCTGAATCCAACTTGCTCTTGCCTTACACTCATGAAAGCATCCATACCAAGAGGGTGAATGGCCCCAGCATGTATTTGGCCCAGCCAGCCAGCAGTCTGCCAAGCAATTCCTACCCACAGCTGGGGAGTTAGCCCGGGCCAAGACCCATTCCCAACAGACAGTTTAATTGGAAAGAGTTTTGGAGGAAAAGAATGTTTAGTAGTATAAATAAACCACGCCGTGCCAGTTGGGCTCAGTTCCAGAGACAAGTCCTGGGCAAATATAATTTATTCACATAAAACATAGCTAGTAAGAATGTGTGAAAGAAGATAATGAATGAGTATATCTCTTGGCTGACGGGCCATTCACACGCATTTCATCAACCAAGATTACCACACTTCATCCGTCACTTTTTTCTCCTCCTACAAAACAGGAAACATGGAAACATGTGCTCCCTGCATTCAACCTACCCACAAAGATTGCTTGAGGAATCAAGGCTTTGCATTTGTTTACATCCCTGGATGCTCCCAAATGTGTGTTAGAAAGCCAGAGCTGAGTTTGGATACTTGTCATATGTCATCACACCTAGCACTACTTGCTTCAGTGTAACTAGAAAACTCAGCTGAGACCATCGTACAACTCAAGATTTGGGAGCTGTCTTCCCTGCACATAGCTTGCAGAGAAGTGACACGCTTGGGACTGAGGAGAAGTGGCAGCACTGGTTAAGAAAAGTCTCTGTGGTTGAACAGCTGCAAGGAGGCCACCTGGGACTAGAATAATCAGCATTTTTTTCTACAGGGCCTGGTGTGCTTAGCATACCTGAAATGTTCACAACAGCCCAATCCAAGAAAGATTAATTTTCAGTCTTGACATTACAGCATTTAACACTTTTTGGACAGGAGTAAATTCATTCTGCAGTAGAGCTTGCTCTCACTAGGATTTATGGGAATCCATGCTTAATTACTGCAGTACTGGCAGTCCTCCAGCTCACATCGCACAGTCCTGCTTCCTACCTGAACAGATCCATGCTGCTATTAATGGCTGTGTATGTATAAATATACAAAAAAGAACCAGGTGCCATACTCGGATGCGTTGGCCAACTGTTTCAGCACACCTCGCACCAAAACAGACGCACCTACTTACATTCCCAGCACAAAAAATTGAAGTCCAAGCTCCGTGTTGAAGTGGACCACAGCCCATGCTAACCCCTGAACTGTCCCTGAGCGCTGCTTGAGAGAGCTGACCCTCAACAAAGCCATACCAGGCTAACGGGCCTTATGGATGCCATGCAAACCTTTTGTCCTGGAAATGTCATTACATTAATATAAATGTCACCTTTTAGTGCTTCATTGCTCCGGAGACGTGTAGCGACACATTAACTCTTTTCACATGCTGGCTATCCATTCTTTCCGAGGAAAACATACATATATATATATATGTATACACATACTTTACTGTGTACAGCTTAACCTCCCTCCCTCAGGCTACTGAATTCTTAAAAAGAGTAAGAACATATTTCCCTCATTACAAGGTACATATAAGTTATTAATATACCTGTCAGAAGGACATGCCACTTCCCAATGCCACCACTTTGCTTATGCCAGTAGCTAATCCCAGTTGTACTTACACTGCATACTACCAGCTGATTGTCAATGCCACTTTCAAGTTCCATAAATAACCAAGAAAGAATTCTCAGAATTGAAGTATTTCACCCTATATTACCTCTTGATTTTGGAAAAATCCTATAGATACTGCTTAGTGGAGAAAGGTGCATCCGTGGCTTTAAACAACTGCAACCAAACAAACTGCAAAGAAACGTAACTACGGAGATAATGACAATGGTGTAGTTGAGAGTAAAGCAGTATACCCATTTATAATTTGGGCAATATAGAGTTTATTCACACATAACTTACAACAGACCCACCATTAACCATACCCAAAAATGTTTATCCGCCTTTTTCTTAAAATTACTATACAGGGATTAACAATGAAAACCTGAGTATCATGACGGAAGGAAACTACCTAGAGCGAAAGCCATGATTTCTAAGGAAGTCTTTCTGAATTACAACCCTTATGTGCTTTATATAGACCCAAGATGTTCCCTTCTGGTCAGAAAATTATGCTTACTTTTAAAATTACTTTTTAGCTTGCCTTTTTTTTTTTTTAATCATCTTTCTTCCAGAAAGATCTGTGCCCCTTAGATTGCACATTTTCTGATACATCCAAGGACATTCTAAAAAAACGTTTTCTCAGCATACTTAAATATGCTAAATGTTAATCAGATCCTCAATCTCAAGAAACGTACTTGAGTATTTTAATCCTGGAAGAATCTCCTAATTTTTATTGAGACAGAAGATTTTACTTCCAAGTAGATTTAAGTAACACATTGCTGTCCTGTGTTCTGCTCTCCTGCCTTTGATTTAAACCATCAGTGGAAAGCAAATAAGAGATACAGAACCCTAATTGAAGAAATTTGTCTCCTAATACTTCCTTTGCTGTTCTAATTAAAAAAAATAAGGTTTTATTAAGTAACGACAAATGATTTAAGGCAGCAGCCCCTTTTTATCACAGTACAAAGCTGCAATTGCTTAGATAACTCTTGACTGCTCTACAAAATTGTACGTCTGGTAAAGATGCAAGGACTGAAGGCTGACATTTGTAAGCCCAGATCATTAGATGTTTTCTTTACTAGCATTTTACTTGACTGCTTTTAATTCCGCAAAGTTGATCTATGACAGTGAAGTCTAGCACACAATAAATTTCACCCTGAGTGGACAGAGGTGCTGTCAAGTCTTATCATCTTTAGAATGAAGGCAGAAGACCCTGGCACAATTCACTTCTAATTAAATTTTACTCTCCATTGAACACTCTGCTGAAGTTCACAGCTGCTGGCAGCAGAGGAGAGCCTAAGGCTGTGGTGCTACGCCTGATACATCTAGTGGTCCTTCCACATTCTGTAAACATCCCTGTATCGTATCACCTCATCAAAGCTCCAAGCTTCATGCTTAACACCCTAAGGATAAAACAGGCATGTTGTAGGTTGCTTCTGGATCTAGCTAAATAGTGTCTGCAGAGCGAACTTTTCTAATTCCAAGACTTATTTGCTCTAAATTATGGATGATGACAGAAACCTCGAGGACAAGTACATAATATTAAAGATTTACACTGCTCCCCCAGCTGCTATAATTAGATGCTTAAAAACTATATTTTGTTCTACTTTTGAAAACTAAGAAAATATACATCCTGTTGAAAGAGGGCAATAAAACTGTAAATGTACTGCTTTTTTATTATTATTATTATTTTAGTTACAAAACAAGTAGTAATTTATGCAGGTTATGACAACATCACTTCTTCATACCTGAAAAGATGGGGCAAATGAACATTTACCAAGTCCTCTCAATCAACTGCTTCCTTAACCTTCTCCTCTGCTCTGGTGCTTGTGGTAACTAAATTGGGAGGTAATTGTGACTGTTATTAAGTTGTGTTCTTAATATCCTCACCATTACCGTGTGTTGCCACTGTCTCGTGTGCACTTACCTTCATATTTAGACTGTACTTTCTTAATGTCAGAAAAAGTTGAAGTTATCAAATTTTATGCAGCACCTTGCACAAAGCAACACCAAATTCTCAGGTTTATTGCAGCAAACAAGTCACCACAAAGAACTGTTACCCATGAGAAGGAAGCTGATGATGCAACCCTTACCCATGAACATGGAGGAGAACATCTAACAGTATGTCACAGCTTATAAATGAGTCACAGAACTGAAGTTGAAAGTACCTCTGGAGATCATCAGGTCAGCTAGAGCAGGTTGCTGAGGGCCATGTCCAGTCAAGTTTTGAATATCTCACTGATGGAGACTCCACAACCTCCCTGGGCATCCTGTTCCAGTGTTTGACCACTCTCACTACAAAAACTTTTTTTTCCCTATGCTTAAATGGTCTTTCCTGTGTTTCAGTTTGTGCCCACTCTCTCTTGTCCCATCACTGGACAGATTCCTAGCTAGTCTGCGCTTGCTCCAGATTTTCCCATGAATCTCAAAGACAAGGGACTCCCGAAGGCAAATCATACTAGTAAACAGCAAGGCAAAGAAGGCATTGCTTTGTCCTTTGTCACAAGGTCTTCTGACCCATTCAGCAGCTGGCCCACACTTTACCCAAAGTCTTCTTTTGCTGCAGAAGTCCTTCTTGTTGTCCTTTATGGCCTTTGCCAGATTCCTCCAAGTTGGCTTTCCTAACCCCATCCCTGCACACTGCACACTTATCCCTGCTTCCACCTCTTGTATACTTCCTTTTTGTATTCCTCGTTTTTTCAGGAGCTCCTTGTTTATCACAGGAGCTCCTGTCAGCTTTGCATGACATCCTGCTCAAAGGCATGGCCCAGTCTTGAACTTGCAGGAGGCAATCCATAAAAATCAGCTGGCTTTTCTGATCTCCCTCTTCTCTCTAGAACAGTATCCCATGGTATTCTTCCAAACAGTTCTCTGAAATGTCCAAAGTCTGTTCTTCTGAAGTCCGGGGTTGTGATCCTACTATTCGCCCAATTCCCTCTTCTCAAGATCCTGAACTCCACCATTCCATGGTCACCGCAGCCCAGTCTTCAAATTCCAACCAGCTCTTCCTTGTCTGTAAACCCAGGAATCTTTTGTGATAAAAGCACAACAAATGAAAAAAAAAGAACCTAATCTGCTATGGATGGAGGTAATAGCACCAAGCTGAGTCTGAAAAGATTCATGTTCTGTGTGAATCTGACACAGAGGATCTTCAATCCAGGCTGACCTCTGCAATACAAATGGACCTGACCTGGATTGTTGTACAAGGATAAGTTGCCATTTCCAACAGAAAAAAATATTATTGAGTAGTATTTACTGAAATATGAACCATAGTGCTTTGGCATGCCTTATGGGATTAATCACTGAAATTAGCCATCAAGAAAACCCTGTAACATTGTTTAGTAACTCCTCTGAAATTATCTAGGAGAAAAGTATTCTTCCAATCTTTATTTTTCCTCATTTCTATTTGAGTAATTTGTCCCAGGTTTTGTGCAAGGAGATAGATAAAAACTCAAAATCTAACTCCAAGTTAGATTTCCATGCCCAGTCGATGGAATAATGAATAATACAAAAGCAGATTTTAGACCAACATTACGTTTAATTTTTTAAGAAATGTTTTCTACAATCTGAACTTGAGATACCATTTTTGATCATAGAAAGCTGTTTTTCTATAGCATCACTTTCAAACGAGTGGAATAAATTTTCCCTCTTTCTTTGCAGAGATTCTTAAGTAATTAGTCTTGGGAGAAAGCGTAGATGGTTCTGACTTTGAAAAACAGTTATTCATCACAAATAAAAGAAAATGTTTTCCACAGATAAAACTACAAATGTCTTTAAGAGAGAGATTTTATCAGTTGATGCTGAAAACATGATCATTTTGGCCTAACAGTAAAGAAAAACATATAGATTAGTTATATTTTCCCATATCATCATGATCAGCTTGTTCAACAAAAGCAAACATTGGTCTCACTTTCTTGACAACTTCTCCCTTGTTGATAGTGGCTATATATTGTTACAAATGAAGATTCTCAGCAGAATGGCACACAAGGTAACAGGCCTGCATTTTTTTGTAAGAGAAAAGCAAAAGTGCAAACTGGCAAAGTGCTTGCAAAGACGGGTTATGACTATCTGGACTTTTAATCCATCAAAATATAAAGAGTAAATTGGTAAAAGCAAACACTGGAAAGGTTGCAAAGCTCTGAATCTTACGTACCACTTTGTCCTTGTTGTTCTTATGCCTACTTTGTGCCTTTCTTCATGTACAAGATCAAGTAAAGCAAACACTTTTCCTAAGATCCTACACAAGTTGATTGGGATCTTGAATCTGGGAATATTAGAGGAAGTAATGTAGCTGCTTTTCACCACTGTAAGTAACAAGCGGGGAAGGGACAGAATCCTAGTTCAGCCATCGCTGTTCTCTGGTATTGCAGATCTGGTGGTGAAAGCCGTCACAACTTGTGCTGTTGGAGGCCACCAAGAAGTTACTATCAGCAGAGGAAGAAGGGAAGACTGGAGGGATTTATTAGGACTTGGTCATCTCCACATCATTCTCTCTCAAAGCCATTTGTGGGAAGGAGAAGCTTATGCAAGAAAGCCTCTCATGAAAAATGTCTTGTTACTACAAAACCCTAGACAACCTTCATGTTTGAGATGTAAAAGCTGACATAAAATTCTGTTGTCAGTTTCCATAGCTGCCTCAACAAAATCTTTGACTACACGCTTTTCATAGGGATGCAGATCATTAATGGGCATAACAGTATTTAACAAACTTATAAAGCTTTGGAAGCTCATATTTTAAAGCAATTCCAGGTTCTTGGGTAAGACAGAATGTCTAGAATTACCTTTTTTCTTATAATTTTGATAATCATCCAACTCACATGAGTTTGCACCCCAAAAATATATACCTTGCCTTTTTAGATCATAACAGACAAAAAGACGGTCAGATAGATCATAAAAGCCAGATGACCTGAATGTTGGTGTATTTACATTCCTTAGCCATGTAAGAGCATTGATCACAATTGTCCTCCTGTTTTCCTATTACTTGGTGGCATTTTTATTAAATATGAGAAGAGGTGAGTACTGAGGATTAATCTGGATACATCTGCCCTGGACAAGCTTAATTCTCAGAATACTTTACACTGTTTATCATTAGGTGTGTTTCCTCCTCACCTCTTGTACAGTCACATTTTTTCATGACTGCCTTCTGATTTTTACCATCAAAGCATATCATTAATCTCCATTACGAGTCTGCAACTTGCCTAACTAAGGAGAGCTGAGGCCTTGGGGCATGATATTAACACCAATCAACAAGACATTTTTACATCATAAGACTGACATTGTCCAGCATTCAAGTCTTATGACCACTGGTTTTGGAAAAGCTTTGTCCATCTCACTGAATGCAGAAGAATGAGGGAATACAGTTTTCCATTTGCCAGTAAACAGACATGTGCAGCATAAAACATGTAGTATTGGTCACAGGGAAAAGTGAACTAACACACAACAGATAAAGAGCTTTTTTGGGGGGAAAGTCACTTATTTGTTTTTCATGTCGGTGATATAAATTTATCACTGTAGGCCCATATAAATATGGGCTTTGGCCCATAGCTTCCTACTTTCTTGCTCCCAGCATTGGAAATGAAAGCACTGTGACCTCCATGGGTATGTTACTAATTTAAATTCACAGAAGAAACACACTACAACAAGCTTTATTCTGAGTTAAATCCTGCCAGATGTTGAGGATTCTTAATTTCCATTGATGTCAATGGAACTCAAGGACAACTCAATGTTTGGCAACAAGCATTCCATGCCAGACAGTCAACGGCGCCTCTGGCACTACATATTCAAATGCACTGTCTCCAAAGATATCATTAATGCTGACACACAGAGCCAACAGTTGGCCTGTGCACCTCCGAAGCTTCATTTTGGCTGTATCAATCAACATCTTGCCAGGCACTGAGGTCCTCTCGTAGGAAATGGTTCTGGAAATCAGCATACCCAACTAGTCATCCAAGGGGCATCAGTCACTGGCTGGGTATGTTAAGAATTAAACCACAAAGCCGACGATCTTTTCTTAAAGTGCTCAGTGATGTACATTCATCACACACCATCTGCTGTTCAAAGTTTGGGTGGTAGGATAGGCCAGAAATTTCCCTGAGAAAATGCCATTGGTCAAAAAATGTCTTACTATGTAGACACCAAGGGAGGCTGGACAAACAGAAATTATATGGTAAGGGTTTAAGATCAATAATGGATGAGGACATTTTCTCCCATCTACAGAATTAGGAGGATTAGGAGAATCCCCCTTCATTCTCCAAATACAGATCTTTTAAAATGTCATTAAAAAGCTGAGACGGATTCTTCAATTTATTTTAATAGCCTAGCAATTTAACACATCAGTTTCCACAATGTAGGAGAAGATATTAACTACAGAGCTATGGAGTTGGTCACTCTTTAGCCCAAGGACTATGTGATTTGCACAAAGTGAGATAACCCCTGTAGGCAAGCCTGGAAAGGGAACCTGACTGACATGCAGGGTTTGTATCTCTTACTTTCTTTGTAGGAGACCTAGCTTCAAATGTAGGCTATGCAACACTTTGTGATGAAAATCATTTTCATGGAAGTATTGCTTTAATCATCAGGGTCTTCTAAGTGTACAAGAAGAAAAAGGATGTTTCTAATAGAAGCTAAACAAAACACACCAACTCACATGTAGCTAAATCTGCTGTAGAGGAAGCAGGCTCTAGTTTTAACGTGAACTAGGTGGTTAGGGTGATGACTTGGCAGAGGTCTGGAGTTTACCTTTACTTGCTAACTTATTAAACTGTAAAATTTTCCATTAGGTCTAGGATAACAGAAGCAGTAACACGTTTTTTTTTTTCCCTACTAAAGATTAAATCTTTTAAAGAGAAGACCTTTTAAAAACTTAGGACAAACGTGGGTGTTATCAACTGCCTAAGTTTCTTGTACATTGAACTGTCTTGCTGAATGCAGTATTTCTTCTAAATACTCTTAGTCCATTGTTTAAATCAAATTTACTTTCTTCACTTTTGTTTGGAATATTCAGACTATGTACTGAACAATGCTATTTTTGGAACATTTTGTTATTGTAGATAGTTGATTGCATAAAGAAATTCTCACATCTCAGACCCTAAACCAGTGTACAATTTTGCTTGTCACTGTTGCTAAATTTAACTTAGCTCTCCAGAGATTAAATACAGATTCATTAAGCTGCTGCACGCTTTTATCCATTCTCATGTTCCTGAAAGATTTCTCATTTATTACAAAGAAAACATAGCTAATTGTTAATTAGAAAGTGCATACGAATGTGATAAGATTTAATTAACTCAAACAAATACAACTCAAACCTTTAATAAAAAGCTTTAGTTGCTCTCTTTTTTCTTTTTTTTTTTTTTCCTCTGGAAAAAAGTTCTAGTCTAGATTTGCAAAAGTTGTATTTAATGTCCCTGTTATCCTGCAGGGTTCAACCTTCAAATACATTCCTTCAAAACAGACCCCCCCCAAAAAAGTGAAAAAAAGATCTCACAATACGGTTGAAAAATTTGTGAAGTTTGTACTTTAAACTTTGCTGGAAAATCTTAATTGAAACAGTTTTCCATCAGAAAATGTTTTTTCAACAAGAGAAGAGTTTAATGAGAAAAGCAAGTCAATATTTATGAAATTCCTTGCAAAAAAAAATAATCCTTTGAATCCTGGAAAAGATGAAAATGTACTTTTCATATAAAATGTTCGTTTTCAACTTGATTTTTCTTTAGATTAGTTTTCTTACATAGGTTATATTCTGACTTGGCAACAGCCACATTGCACTGAATCTCTGTCAAGTCAAGTTAATATCAAATTATGCGCTCTGCTCCCATTGACCGATGTATATTCAGGAATGGGAAGGATCAGGATGTAAGATAAAGCAGAGTAGGTAATAGGATCCTAACATTTGAGACTCAAAGTTTACATTTCTGGTAAATTCAGCTTGAAATGTGCAGTTACAACCTAATTAATAGACTAAAAAGGTAAATAAATTACCTTTTAAGTTAAGGGCTCAAAATTTACAGTTATAAATCAGTGTACAATTTAGGCTTACATAAACTTCTGTGAAATCTGAGAAACAGCAAAGAAGATATGGATTGCCCATAAAAGTAGAATAGTTTGAAAGACTTCAGATTGATGGCTGCAGTAAAATGAAAACTTCCTTTATCCCACGCTTTTTATATAAAAATTACCAATTCTTCTTGGCAAGCCTTAAATGATACTCTAGGAGGAGGCATATATTTTCTCTGCAGCAACGCTCCTGAAAAATAATGACACATGAAGGATTTATTGAAAAGTCTCTCAGACTCTCACAAGTTTATCTCTCTCATGGAAAGTTTTGTTGGTGAAACTTAATGTTGCGGTAAATTTGCCTGTGTCTACCACTTAATAATTACAAGGTGCATCCAAGTGCTCAGTTTTCAGCTAAAAACTGGAAATAATTACTCACTTAAAATGTGTTTGGATAGCTGCTATAACCCAAACATAATAAGTAAGTGACACTCCATGCCATCATCTTTTTTTTTTTTTAAACAAAGGTATTGTAAACAACTATAGAAATAAATGTAAAATTAAGAACCCAAAAAGGACTCAAGACCCAATATATGCCAAGCAGTCCTATGAGAACAGAGGACATCTCCTGTTTTACAGTACGTGCTGGGGAAGAAGAGCAACAGGAAAGAGTTTAATCTCAGATAGCAGTAGAGACCAGACTCTCAAAAAAAAACCAGGCTTTGCAGAGTGGCATTTATTCCTCAGAGACAAACACTGATCCTGCAAAAAGTTCTGAAATTGGTAGAATATGCCAATAATGCACCAAAAAGAGCAATTTTTTGCTGGTCAGTTCCACAGACAGAAAAGAGGTCTTTTGTGTATCAATAACAAAACATATCAAGCAGACACCTATGAAGAATGGCTGAGAGAGTTGGGCTTGTTCAGCCTGGAGAAGGCTCCAAGGAGACCTTATAGCCTTTTCCAGTACCTAAAAGGGGCCTACAAAAAGATGGAGAGGGACTCTTTATCAGGGAGTGTAGTGATAGCATGAGGCGTAATGATTTCAAACTGAAAGAGGACAGATTTAGATGAGATATTAGAATAAATTCTTTACTGTAAGGGTGGTGAGAAACTGGAACAGGTTGCCCAGGGAAGCTGTGGATGCCCCATCTCTGGACGCATTCAAGACCAGGTTGGATGGGACTTTGAGCAGCCTGGTCTAGTGGCAGGGGGGTTGGTACTAGATCTTTAAGGTCCCTTCCAACCCAAACCATTCTATGATTCTATACTGTAATTGCAGCTCTACTGTGATTAATATTGTGTTTGCGCCTAGGATATTGTGTTTGTGTAAGAATACCAGATACAAAATTAGACGAGATTGTAAAGCATCCAGTGAAACTCTCTCTCCTTATACTCTCTTAAAAAAATCATCTTGTAAATCTTCATAAACTGCAATAAAAAACAGAACTCAACTGCATGTAGCAGCACATTCCTCATTTACCGTTTCTCACATGTCTAGAAAAGCCATGCCACATCACTGCCCTAATAACCAGTGTGACTTTGAACACCATAATACAAAACATCTGTGTCCACTCCCACAGTGACCAATGAGAGCTAATTTTCTACAACCAGGACAAATTATCATCTTCAAGGATGACAGCATCTGTCTCTGTGATGTATAAACATGTCTTCCCCTTCGGCCTAAGAGGAGATTCATCTAAGCAAGGGAACAGAAACAGGGGCATTACAGCAAGTATACCCCTTGGGGGAAACCAGCTGTTAGCTATTTATCTTTGTATGGCTGAGGCGCCTTTATCCAAGATACAGCTGTTCTTTCCTTTCCTCCTTATTAGCTACACCTGCCTCAAGCAGATGAGGGTGATTGTTAAGTGCTTTTCTCGGTATTTAAAGTTTTATACCTGTTCTTAGTAATTCCCTTGTTCTCCCAGGTAGTAGTTTAAAGACACTGTCAATTTATCTTCATAGTAAAAAAGAGACAGGCTTGTTTTTATTTTCATAGAGAAGAATGAATAAAATATTCCTTATTTTTTAAGGTTTTATAAATCCAGGGAAGACAGCTATTTTCTTCCATCCAACTATGAATTCTTAGTGCAGCTGTAACATTATGTGACCTCAAAATTTTTACTAGGACTGAAATTTCCCAAAGGAAACATGTGCTCCTAAGCATATGTCACACAATTCTTCCTCTTTACATAAGACTCAGATAAACATTTAGTGGCTGATTGCACCAATTACACTGCTATTTTTCCCTTCACATGACAGTATTGGTTTTTGGAAGCACAAAGGCATACACAGTATATTTTCTACCCAGCCATATGCAGTCATATACTGGATACATAAAGTCTTCACACTTGCTTCCCATTCTACCCTTCCTCGTAAGTGTTCTTAAGTCCATGCTCCTCTGCGCTGAATACTCATATCATTTAGCAAGATTTCTTACAGCAGCACCTAACTTTAACTGCCTTTTCAAAGTATTGCATAAGTACGCAGCAAGAGATTACAAGGTATATCGGTAAAAGTTTGGAGCTGAGAATAGGCAGATCTGGGAATAGACCACAGGTGTCCCAAATTCTCACTTGGTGCCCTTTTTGCTGTTCTGTCTCATAAATGATTCGCAGTTGTAGTAACATTTGTATCTGAAGCCACCGAAGCACGTTCGGAATAACTGCCTGACAGACTCAGCCTCCTAATGGCACAACACACAGTGGCAGATACGTTTTGCTCAGGTTTTGACTTTGCCTCCTCACTCGATCGGCAGCCACACCGTGTGTGAAATTCCATCCAACACGCGTAACGGTTGATGAGTACATTGAGAGGAAGCACTGAGATAGTCAAAATTAATGCAACACGGAAGCTTCTTTCAGCTTAACAAGCGGACGAGCAAAAGCAGTCCCTGAACATGGCTGCGGTTTCCATTGACTGTATGCCAGACATGTACATATCTAGCAAATTCACAGGTGGGGCTGCCTGTAGCCACAGGCACCCCAGGGCAACGGGAGACTGCATGATCTTGGCCTTGCATTGCGTCCTTGCACGTTTCGGTAGGAGCAGAGAAGACAGTCTGTCCTCTTCCATTTGCCCTACTCAAAGCAGCAGTAGTGCCCACCAAGTGCAGCTTCCCTCCTGACACCATTTCTTGCCCGACTCCATCCTTGCCTGAGATCCCAAACCTGCAAGATTACCCCTGTCTCTCACTAACTTCATTCATCAACAGCTGATTCCTGTTGCGCTCAGGAAAGGCATGGGATGATAATTGCAAATCATTCCAATAGATAAGCAGGCCAAATAAAGTAGTGTCTGGTTATTCATCTAACCCACTTCTTGGAATTAAAAGGGCTTTCTTGTAGATTGAGAATAAATTAATCATGAATCTATAAACCAGGGAACACTGGTAAACTCAAAGAGAATAACGAGTACATGACAGGAAGCAGAGCATATCATATGCAAGGATGTATTTGCTCATTAAGCACTACACATAAATATGCAACCTTCTTTTCTGAAGGACGTGAAGGATAGGCTGTAGGTGGAAAACGCTAAAGAGTAACAAACAAACATTTGCTCCTATTCAACCACCCACGTTCTTTCTTTTAAAAATAGATGCATGCAGACAGACAGAGAAACAAGCCAAAAATGGGGAAATGGGGGCAGAGGCACACACACAACATATTCACAAAAAATTAAATAAGGGGTGTTTGGCTGTTTGGGAGATGAAGGTTGTCTGAACTTCTTCATCTAATTGGGAAAGGTTTTCAGCAGCAATTAAATTATTTAATACCATTTAAATCCATTTTTCTCTAACAATGGAAGGGGAAAGGAAGAGAAATTACTGTTTTTCTTCCCTCTACCGCTTGTCCTCCCCACAGTCACCTGGGTGCAGTGCAACAAGACTCCTGAGACTGCTTGTGCTCTTTGGTCACACACTAATATTGCTTTTATGTGCTTTATTATAAATTTTATTGGTTCTTTCTGGTCATCTCCTGTATATTGATTCTTAGTACCGGGCCTGCTGCAGCATGCTTTTACTTACAAACTTCTAAATGGTATAATCTGGGGAAACTCTGGCTTCTGTAATGAATTCCTCCTTATTCTCAAAAATACCTATTCTGCCTCTTTATACAGCAACTGTGGAGGGCTGTGTGCTTGGCTACTTGTGTTCTGAAGCTGGTATCATTTCAGAATCTGATGTAGGATTGAGTGACAATCAGTTAATGAGGTTACTGCCTCTAGGGTCTTGCTCATCTCTCCAGAGCCACAGCAGTGTAATAGGTTGCAGAAGGTGGTTATGAAATCATTTATTGTTCTACCTTCCTCTTGTGCAAATGAAAAATTCGCTGTGCTGCAGCATACAAGACTTACCAAAATACTATCCCTTTTTGAAGAGCCATGCAGCTTCTGGAAAATAAAATGGCCCTGGTATATGCCTCATTGTATACAGTAAGGCGTGTTTTCTTTCTTGTTACTAACATAAATTAAAAGCCTTATAAACTGTCTGGAATCAGTTTTCCCAGAGCGGCCATCTCTCAGAGTCCTTGAGACCAAAATATGATGGAAGGGTTATTATAACAGCCTGTATAAGATGTAGCTATTTCTTATTGTTTCAATATACCACTCCACCTCCATTTTTTCAATCTAGGGTTGCTTTAACATAAAATGTAGCTTTTTTAAGATGGAAAATTGTTATTGACATGGTGCATTTAAAACCAGCTTCAGTTTCTTGTCTTCTCCACAAGCTTTGAGGAGTAATGAACTCACCTCAGCAGGGCTCCTCAAGTCCCCTCTATATTTTAGGCTCCTTCCTGGTATAATCAGGCCCCAAGCAAATCTACTTGGTTTGGATGCTGTCTTCAGTTTTTTAGGGTTTTTTTGAAAAAATGTTACATGAAGATTATAGAGGACCAACATCACAGTAAGCATAAACCTGCCTTTATTTCTTGCTTACCTATTTCTTCCGCTTTGCTGTGTGTCCAACACTGTCCATGCACAATTAGCACTCTCATGCTCTGGTAATGTTCTTGCATTTAAAGCCCTCCTTTGATGGCTATTGCATAAGCTATTTCAGTCATCTGTCTGCCTTTTTCTCTCTCAAATTCTTGATCCTTGGTATGCCAGATCACATCTTAACCCTTCTCCAGGACTTAAGCCAACTGCCTGTTAACCTTCTGGAAGCTGGACTAGTTCCATAATGACCAAGTAATAACCAGAAACATTATTCCACGTTAGCCAAATGCCCATTTCCATTCAGCACTATTTAGAGAAGGGGGGAAAAAAAAAATAAATCCAAAAGCAAACAGTTGGCAGAGTATTTCTCCAGTCTCTGAGCTCTTTTAACTGAATACATGATGACTGCACTCTCTGGACCAACAAGACTGTACTAAAAGCCAAAGAACTGTTATGAAGAGGTTGAAAAATAAACCAAGAAGTATTTGTTCAAGTGGTCTGATTGTTTTCTTTCAATCTCTGAGAACCAGGCATGGTGTGAAAATCAATAGGGATTGTTTCCAACACATGGATGTTAGTCTTTTGTGTTTAATTATGATCAAATTGACATTTGATCATTTTAAGTGTACATTTGATATTTCATATCTATAATGTGTTAGGTACATTGCACCACAGAGAAACTGAACGTTTACGAGAACAATCAGGCAGTCTTTATCTAAAATTTTTCTTTCATTGTTTCAAGCCAGTAAAAACAACAATTTAACTCCTCTCAGTAGAGAAATTGCTTTCCAGTGATCATCGATAAGGCAGTGCTCAGTCCATTCGCTCTTAAAATGCTTTTTCACAACCACGAGGAAAAAAAGAGCAGTCATTAAAACCACCAGTGTCACTCAGGTTCAACTCCACTTGTTACAGAGCAGAAACATTTTAAAAAGGTAAAGTAGAAGTATCCTGAGTGAAATCCACCTTGACACGTTGTAAGGAAACCTACTCTTTTCTTATCTGTAGTGGACAACTCAGCTCGGTTATACAGAGCCAAGAAGGTCAAACAAAATCAGGGACACGGGGAAGGAAACCCACACTTATCGATTCTGTGGTTTGGGTTTGTTTCCCTCTCTTTGCATAGATGAAGTTGTTACATGCATACAGCTAGGTCTCTAATAGGCACATCTACTAAGAATAAGCAAATATGAAAGGGTAAATTCTATACATGCCAGTTGCTTCTAGTGTTCTGTGTTTCTTTGCTTCAGAAAATAACAGAAAGAGCCATAGAAACCTCAAAATTATTGAAAGAAACCAAAGCCTTATTTTAACATCCACCAGTCACCCCTAAGCTCAGCAGACACAGTTCACTTTCCATGTCCCTTAGAAAGCAGTCATGATATGAAAGTCAAGAGAAACAAACACATGCACAAAGGTTTCTTCAAGTGCATCAACAGCAAGGGCAACTGGAACAAAGAAGGCAGCAGATGGAGCACATGGAGGTGACATAAGGACGGGGATCTAAGACACCTTGAAAGGTCCTTTAACGCCCTTCACAGAAAGGATGGCTATCCCACAAAATGCCTCTATGAGGCTTCTGGTACCAAAGGAACTGCGTAACAGTGCAGGCATCTTGTTCACCTTCCACTTCCCCAGGTCAATGGACCCAGGTGGCCAGAAGTACTGAGAGGTTCTTTGCAGCACAGGCTGGATTTCCTTCACAGTGCTTGGGAAAATTTTTCTGAGTATAGTTTTAAAACCCTTCAGTGGATACTTTGACTAACTATGTATATTTATATTTGCAATTCTCTTTATTATACACACCAGAAGATTTAGAAGATCGTGTTGCTCATGGTTGATTTAATTAGTACTTGGGGAATTGGGTCTGGCAGGTTACATGGCTGCTTGCAGGGTGGAAATTCTCAATTAGCAGTATGCTAATGAATGCACAGAAGCCATGTTTTCTCATTTTCACCTTTTACCCTTTGCCCAATTTCAGGGGATAAAACAGGCCAGTTATAATTTTTGTTGAGACAGGATTAATAGCTTCAGTTCACACATCCAACGTAGGGTTGCTTTTGTCATCTCACAGAACAGCAGTAAGTACAAACCACTTAGATGCTCTCATTTCTAGCATTTCATATGTTTTCAGTATTTGAAACGTTAAGGGGTTTTTTATGGATCATTGCATTTCCACATTGTAGTAAATTCATTTTTGCTGTTTCCCTCTACAAGAGTCATCACTCGTTACCAAGCTAATGGATTCTGTTTGCAATCAAAGTTTGTCTTTCAACTCTGCTAAACTAGCATATACTTCTGTGCTAGTCATCTTGCAAGTCATATGAGGAAATCTTTTTTTTAGTCTTTTTTCTATTTGTATTTCTTTCCTGTATAAATTTTTATAGCATCAATATAATGTTGGTAGGAAACCCAAAGCAACTCACACAGCTGGCTTCAATGTTACCATTGATAAAACTCCGATGGATTTAATGGTGGCTGCAGTGGACATGAGGAAGTGGTGTGTGTATCCTGCATAAAATAATATATTCAGCAATAAATAGTCAGAAAACTGTGTAGTAGGCAGATTCTCAAGGTTTCTCTGAAAGAGAATTCTGTTAGGGAAGCCTGACTGGTTTTGCTGGTGTGCTTTTTTTTAATCTGGTATCTATTATTACTCAGTCTTTTTCTATGATCTTGTTGCTAGGGTCATTCACAGTACAAACATTATTTCCACTTAAATGACACAAAGCTTATGAATATATTGGAAGGGAAGAGGGAAGATTCTTTTCCTTCTCTATAGATGTGGAAGCTCGCTCAGCAATAGAAGTGATGAGATTACAACTGATTTATTTCTCCATTATGGAGATACCAAGACTATTTAAAAAAACATAAAATTGGATTGTGGTCAAATATTATTTTTATGTAGGTGGTATTTCAAGAAACCCCATTTATGCCCATTTCAGTAGGTAATTGTTATCCAAGACTATTACTATAAAATTAATTGGAAAGAGGAAAAAAAAAAGATTAGAAAAACGATCATCCTTAGCTGAGTGACTAGAAAGCGATTACTTCCTTTTTTTAACACAAAAAAATGTTTTTCTTTGATGAGCAATGAGAAAAGAAGCTGATGAACAGTGTTTCTTTTCTCTGATTCATCTTCCAAATAAGTTTCTCAAAGAAGCTTCCTGCTGTTTTAAAATAATGAAGAACATCATACTAAATAATTACTAATAAAAAGGTATTTGTTCCTGCAACTACAGCATAAGCTAGTTGTTTCACTGTAAAGAAATATTATAAAGAAACCTGGATAAAAAAAAATATGGAACACTTGGATTAGTGAAAAGGTTCAAAACAAACCAAACTTTTTGCAGCTACATCCTGAGCATTTGTCTTCTGTGACTGTATCATATGTCTGTTAAAATAGAGATATCTAAAAGTTAGGAACAATTAGATGAAAAGAAAAATGGAAAATTTTACTGATAGCTTTCTGCATATAAGAGTTGCAAAATTTTCGTTGTTTTGAAATTTGGCATGAGTTTTTGATTCACCTTTAGAGTTTTTCAAGCATTCTCACCTTTCCATTAAAAGGCATACATTATGCACATTTCAATTGAACTATATTTTTCAGAGGAGGAAAATAAAATAGCTGCTCTTCACGTCTGACACAGTCAGGATTCACCTGAGAGTCATAGCCAAAGAAGAAATATTGTAGTTAGAGATTTGTCTACATCTGGCCATATAAACTAAATACCTCCTTAGAATGAAATAAATACTGTCGGAGAGTATAACCAAAATAGCAAATGGAGCAGCCTGCAGGAAAAAAAAGATCAGACTCAAGTGTTTTCAAAACTGGATGTTTGAGGTTAAGTACTGAAGGTCTTAATTTAGGCTATGGGAAATGAGCATTTCAGGTAATAGATGACTGAGTGCTCATGGACCAGTGGCACTATCAAGTGATCTTTACAGATGCAGCATGACCTGAGGCCGGAAGGCACAAAAGCCCTGAGCCCTGAAGCTGGGTAAGGTTAAAGACTGAATTAGGGGGACCATTTCATTCTTTACATCACATTCCTGGCCTGTCACCCTGGGCCGTTTGTTCCAGATAAAGAGAGTAACCTCTACATATTCTTTACACTTCTGAAATTCTCCTGGAATATCTATGCTGGAGTCCCTGCTTTGCTTGTCCCAAACTCCAGGCACGAGTCGGCAGCTTTCTTTGAGCTTCACTTTTCTTCTGCAAGCCAAAACGCAGCTGAGTTGGGAGGTACTTGCTCTACTCTTCTCAAAAGAATTAGTTTCAGTCTCAACAGTTAGCAAGTACTTTATGTTTTGTTAGCATTACCTAATCAGTACTTTGCTCTGCCTCTTTTCATCCTTGCAGGATATCAACAACTCAGGATGGGTGCAGGATTTAGGAGTCAGAAGCACAGGTATAATTGGGATTCAGCAGTTTGGGCTGACAGCCTTCTTCAATCCACTAGAACGAGCTGTTTCTCTTCACTAGAAATGGGGAGGTTTTGTGCCATCTGCTAATGACTGCTCTGTGCTGAGCCAGGGACCACCTGCTGAAGCCAGTGGCAAAGCCCTTCTGGTTGCATCAGGACCCGTATGAAGAAATAACGCAAAAGCACGGACAGCATGGCCTATCTGCACATGCTCATCCTCCCCAGCATAGTTCAGTTTTAACTTAACAGACCTTTCAAAGCTTTACAGATCAGGGATGTTTTTACAGCCTCCATATTTGGTGGCATCTGGTTTTAATTTACAAGTGGATGGACTTGAGTCAAGTCATCCGAAGTCTGTTCTTCATATTCGGGTTTCATTTTCTGCCCCTTTCCTTTAATGATGTTGGAAGCTCATAAAATTTTACAAGCCCTACTACTTTTCTGACATAGCATAGAAATCTCAACAAGACATAGCAAGGAGACATCTTTGTATTTTGACTAAAATAACTATTCAGAATCAGTATTTGTCTTCCTTACTGCTGTCTAATTACTGTGATTAGGTCTAGTGTGTGGCTTCACTGCTCATTATAAATTTTCTGTTTACATATTCTGTTCATTATAAATTTTGATCTGGTTTTATAACATAGATGTCTTCCTTATACTTTTCTTTCAAAACTAAATTCTGAACATTTAACACCCAACTGACAGCCCCCTGCTGCTTTCAGTAAGTAAAATTTCATCAATACCCTCATTGATCCGCGTGAATACTTACTCACCAGAGGGAGTAAGAGGACTCTTGCATACTAATGATTTTTCAAAGTGATTCATTGCTTAAGCAACAAGGGGACACTTTCACATATCCTGACACTGGTGACTTAGCTCTGTGGTCACAAAATATTTAAGTGTTGGTGTCAGAACATGCCCTTTGGCATGTAAAGGGCTCCAAAATGCACCCATCCCTGCATTAATGTAAAAGGGATGTGGGAGTAGATAAACCACTCCAGCACAGAGTGGGAGCCCTTTCCTACCAATTGCTTACAGGGAAGACTGCCCTGAGGGCAAGAAGAAACAAAGATGTTTTGTGCTATCATCAGTTCAGAGTTTCTACAGGTCCAGAAGGAAAAAATCACAAATGAAGGAGCAGTTTTCCAGGTCCCATGGAGTAGAAAGCCTGAGTGGACTCTCAGCACGTGTGATGTATCATCAGGCTGTACTAACAGGTCTGACTGTCTTGTACTGCACCTATTATCTTCCCATGCAGAGCATCTGCTTTTCCAGACACCTGGAATATCCTCCAGAAAAGCAGCTGGTTGCTCTGAGAAAAGCTGTGCCTACTGTATTCTCTTCAAAACAGACCGGGATTTTGACAACTGCTAGAGAAAAGCTCATACAAAGAGTTTCTGAAATCTCTGTTCTCCACTGGTGGGTCAAAGTCTTATCAGCTGGCACCCAGGGCTCAGGATCCATGGGCTCGTGCCTTGAAACAGAACTGCTTACAGACACATGCACCTCCATAAATAAATAGCTGGTAAATCAGGTGCCCATGTGCATGGTCCAGATGTTTTTTTGGGGAGGTAACTTGTAGGTATACTTGGGATTTATGCTGGAGCTAATGTCATACTACCATCTGCAGCAAAAAGCAACAGCTACAGTTCCACTTTCGTCCATTTCAGTGACAGGTCCATAACTGGACAGCCCAACCCATAACTTCACAACATCTGTCTGCTGATTTAATCTTCCTGCAACTTGATCTTCCCAGAGCTTTCTCTCCGTGCTGAGGTTTGGGCTCAGCACTGCAACATGACATTTTCCTTAGTCTGTGTAATGAGGTACAATATATCCCTCTTTCGCTGACTCCTGTAAGGATGAACAAAGGGAAATTCACTCATCAGCGCAGACAGGTACCAGGCACAAGTGGGAGCAGGCACAGGAAGCCAGTCTCAATAGTTCCACAGATATGGAGAAAGATTAACAACATCAGCAGGCTAATGCATTTCAAGCACCACTTAGTAGAAACCCATAACCATTACTGAACATACTGAATGAGATTTTTACAGGAAGCGTTTCACCGGTTTCCTAGTTTTTGGTCTTTCTGAAGAACAGAAAAGGGGTTATGAAAGTTGCTATGTAGGAGTGTGCACCTTCAGTATAAAATACCCACAACACCTCCCTCCTCTTTCCATCAAACAATTCATACCAACGCAACTGCCGAAGTACCTTGTAAGTGAGATGGGCCTTTCAGAGACAACATTTGAGACTGATAAAAAAAATATAAACGAAAAACACCCTGATGGAATGATGTGTTTGTCCATTTTAAATCGTCCTCTGAGGAGGCATACTAGACTTGTGGAAAGCACACTCAAAGCTACAGTCAATGCACAAGGGGTGGCTGAAATGACACCAAAGAGGTCCATATATCTAGGAGGAATTAAAGGCTATTAAGGGACAGCCTGACTTCACAGAGGAAGATCAGGAGTACCCCACATAAATCAATTAAATAAAACTAGTTTAAGAAAGACTTAATCAATGCTAGAATTTAAAA
This sequence comes from Rissa tridactyla, assembly GCF_028500815.1. Lineage (NCBI taxonomy): Eukaryota > Metazoa > Chordata > Aves > Charadriiformes > Laridae > Rissa > Rissa tridactyla. Next base: position 3,776,523 of record NC_071466.1, on the reverse strand, counting down.
TGAAATTTCCCAGAAGTTCTTGCTTTGTTTTGTGTGAAAGACGAGTTGAATCTGAGCAGAATAACTAATTTAAATGTTTTGGTATAACAAAAGTACTTATACATCAGAACCACATTTGTAGAGTAGAACAGAAACAATATCAGTGGACTTGAAGACTTCTTATTTAAAAGAAAAATCAATCTATGGGTCTGTTTACACATATTTGAATTGCTCAAACATTTAAGCTTTTAAAAAAATAAGATAACAGAACTAAGATGCATAGCTGGGATATGCACACCTCAGCAGAGTCTGTCTGGGGAAGCCACTTTCAAAAGGTGTCACACAGATTATGGAAGACAAAAGCTAGCACAAATGGAAAAGGCTAGGTATGGTTTACATTGAACAGATGTGGATTTTTACTTGCAGTATATTGTAACTCTATGCTGTTTCTGCAGTAGATTTGGAATCATCTTTAATTCTCTGGAGCTCTGGAGCAGGTCCAGAGTTCCAAATATTTCCCAAAAAACCCAGAAGCTTCTGCTACTGGAATGAATTTATAACCCAACAAACCAACCACTCAAGCTTTGCTGTGAATTTCGCCCATGCTACAAGCAGCAACGAAGCAGAGAGAATAATTACACATATCTAATTCTTGGCTGCATAATGTAGCCTCTATCTCTGTGGTATAGTATAAACTACAAAGCAGATCCACTTGTTGTCTAATATAGTGCAGAGTCCTTGATTTAAAATTAAATGTAAATTTAAGCATGTGCCTAATTGTTCCAAAGAAAATAGTGAAATCAGCAGAAGAACTCGAAATAGAAATGATGAGTATAGTTATTTCATGTGACTTTTTACTTCTGTTTTCCTCAGACTGCAAAATTCCCTGTGAACGGTATGCATTTTTCTACTGCTAATAATTAAATAAATAAATCCATGAATAATCATCCTGTCACTCTTAGATAACCATATGCAGATGATTAGGGTTAGCCATCCGCAGCCACATTAGGGTTTTCCAGTTGTCCAAGCCTGTTGCAAGTTTGGGAAACACAGACTAACATCATTGCTGACTTCACAGCCATGCCTGGGAGAGGAAGGTGCCATTGGTCGCGAGTCAATGGCCACCCTTGAGATGGTGAGCCACCGGCAATCCCCACACTTGAACTGAGTGTCTCAAAATAGTGCCACGATTCTCATCTGCCTTGCTTCATTCTGTGCCCTCAAAGCCGTGTAAAGTGTAAGCATAATGAGTTGCAGTGTCTTTTTAAAACAAAAAAAAAAAGAAAATTGGTTGTGCCCAATCTGCGTGCAGCCTTTCCATGGAAGCAGTTGTCACAGCAGATGGTGTCCTTTGCATAATCCAGGTTGCAGAAATGGCAGTGAAGCAGTATGAATATTGTGTAAAGGTTGTAAATGTCACAGCCTGTTACTGCCTGGGCACCTGTATAGAGCAGGTGTCAGCGCTATAAAAAATGTCCATCCTGAGAGGCCACTTCTCTGGAGCGGGGAGGTGTGCGCTGGAAACTGACTGCTGCTGCTTTTGGTCACCTGGCTTGAGCTCACGTTGGGCAATGGAGCGGTCAGGAAGGGTTAAACCATTCATCAAATCCAATCGAATGACAAATAAATTTCTCTTTAGCAAGAGACAGGAAAGAAATAAAATAACAAAACATGCTGCAGGTGAGCACAAACAATGCCTCCAGCTGAGCCGACTCTAGGCTGACCACCCTGCGAATGGTGCTGCGCTCTGGTGCAGAATTGAACCAGGCGCATTTGGCAAAGGACTTTCTTAACTGTGGAGAGAGTGAGATGGGGTATAACTATTATTCTTTATTTCTTCGAGACATATTCAAACCCTGCAGGGATGAAAGCTCTGTAGGTATCTTGATATACCACGCTATAAAACTCAAGGTGCTGAGCATTTAATTCTAAAGATCACGAACTGCCTGTAACTCAAACTCAGGCAACTAAACCCCTGCATGAGGAGAAATATATTTCTAAGTCTCAAATTAATTTAACTCCCAGATGATAGTTTATGTGCTTTTCCTAAATGTTTTCATGTTTGTATTATGATAGCAGATATATCAGTGAAGACAGTTGAATACTGTTAAGACTTCCTTTATTTCATGTATGGAAGAGGCAAGAGGGCTAAACTCAGGTCTGATTTAAAATGGCACAGGTCTGTCAAAGTCAATAAAACCACACAGATACACATGAAGGGGAAGCCATCACCTGAGTTTTCTTCAGTGTTGCTACTGGGTTGTTTTCAGTAACAACAATGATGTTTAGTAATGTTAATGCTTTTCTAATTTTTGTAGTTAGTCTTTGTAAGTTTTTCAGATATTCGTATTTGGGCAAAAATTGCCCAAGATGTAGTTTATTTTCAGGACAGTGTGCATTTTTAGGAAGCTTGAAGGAGAATAAATACCGAATGAGCCCTGCTTGCAAATCAGCCAGCACGCTGTTGACAAGACAGAGGGAAGCTTTCTCTGAATTTTGGGTGCTGCGTAACACAGGGATCAAAAGTTGATCAATTAAGGACTACGCAGGACTGTGATCATGCATTTAAAGAAAATTCATGTCTCGGAGGATATGAACTGTACTAAAACACTTATTTTTACCATATTTACAGCCACTAGGTGCCACTCTGTGCTGTGGGAAGATGCCGGCAGCATCCCTGGTAAACAAAAGAGACAATGTCTGGTTTCAAACTATGTGGAAGTCTGTCCTTTTTTCCTGTAGATACAGATCTTCTGTGTGCTCTCTGAGACACTTCACTATATCATGATGTGTTCAGACAAGCAGAATTAACTCTCAAAAGTTAAATTTTGCTTCTTGATTTTTGAACAGTTAGTTCTGCAACCTTCAAGCCCCATTACTTTGGAGGAATAAAATGGGGAGAGGCATAAAATATATAAATGTAGCTTGCTTGCTAAGCATAGCGTTATAAAGTCAATACAATTATTTTTCAGCTAAGCAGCTGAAAGGGATATGTAGGAACACTAAAATTTAAATCAACATCGTATTGATATATAAAAGTGCTGATGGTGCAAGGGGAATACAAACCAATCAACAGACTAATTGTTATCAAGAAAAATACTAATAGCTTCTCATTATCACAACTACAACATATCTATTAGAGAGGACTGTATCTCTGTCTTCACCTGCTCATTAGAATGGTGCATCTCTTATTAACACTCAATTAGAAGAAAACCTATTCTGAGTTTACTTTTGTGTATAGTCTCCCGAGAGCTGATTGCTGTTTCCAAACAGGGAACTCATTTTGTAATAACATCCTGTTCTTCCACCCTGAAAAAACAGAAGCAAAAAACATGAGCAAATCAATGCTCAAACCCTTGTTCATAATCCATCCTTTACTTTGCATTCAGCTCAACTGATGCTGAGTTCACTCGTTGCTACAAGATGATCACCCTTACCTTCGGTTCAAGAATGCCATCTAAACAAAGCACACTCAGTTTATTCTTACAGCCCCATTGAGTCTTTGTTTTTGAAGGTGTCTTGACAAGGTATTTCCATTCCCCATGCCCTTCACAATTAGTGCCAGGCAGAATATAGATATCCACAGAAACAGAGGTAGACTGGCCTTGACTCTCCTCCTCATACTCCTCTGGATGTAAAGAGGTTGTACAGTACGTTAGATTAAACAGCACCATATTCCTCAAGAGTTTATTTCTAGTGCGAAAAATCATTCTCTAACTGTGTTCTGCAACTGGCCAGGCTGATCCTTGTGCAACTGCCCGGACTCCAAAGCTCTTTCTGAAAACAACATAGACTCCAAGGTTAAAAGAGGAACAGAGCTTCTACCTGATACTTTAGGCTGTCTTCTAGGAGACTTTTAGCTAGGTTATGCACCAATATTAGCTCTGGACACTGTCGCAGTCTTATCTGAAGACTGTGATATTTTCTGATTATTTCTTGTATTTCAGGTCTTTGTAGTCCAACTGTCATCATCAACTAAAACAAGTGGTTGCTTGGAGACCTTACTTTGGTAGTGAATAATCCCACTGACTCTCTTATAACCAAATTGCTCCCTTTCAGTGTCTAGCTGCAAGTGCTAATGAGGATCTAACTCTGAGAAACATTCTCACAAAACCCTGACAGATATCAGACTCTGGTATGTTCCACTCCAGCACGCTTGATTTCACTGGTATTCCTCATTTGTGCATTTAATTTTTTTTTTGTGTATTAGAAGCTCTGCCAATCACCTTACAGAGGTAGAGTATCAAATATAAATCTTCATCCATCCGGAATTAAAATGTAGTTCAACCTTGAAAAAAAAAATGCATTAAGGTTACAAGTACCCAACAGCAATTTTCCCCATCTCCTCCTTTTTCTCTAGTAGCCTTCCCTAGAAACTAATGAAGCCTCTAAGAACTACCTTGATTCCTTTTCTCTCTACCTCACATTCAACAATAAAAGCTCTGCAAGCCAAATGACATCCTTCCTGCTGCCGTCATTGTCACTAGGAAGAGGGTTTGTATGACTATAGCTGAATGCAAGCACGTAACAGCTGTGAATTTCTTTCATGCAGGAGCTACTACCAGGAGCAGGGGGAAAAAAAAAAGAAGTAACTATTTTCAAGGGAAAGAGAACTCCATTCCAGCCATGATCTTACAACTTTCATAGCAGCTACCGGCTAAAGAGCCCTTTTGAGGTCTCAGACATGGCTAAATATGTTGTCTTTTCCCTCCACTGCCCTTGCAAAACAAGAGGATGCCATGACAACCAAGAGGGATGGTAGTGTCCATACTGACTGGTGCTTGTTGCAGAGCTTAGCAAGAGCTTGCTACATACCGTTATGCCTGCAGTATACTCACTGGCATTCCAGTAACCCATTATTCTAGCTCTGCCCATTCCTCAGACTCAGTAAATGTACAAAACCAGCAATTGAACTGGCCTTCTCATGGCATCTGGGTTGGACATTAGATCCTCTAGTCAAAGTCTTCAGTAGCCCTATTCCTTCCTCACCTAACACAGTTCAGTTTGAAGTAAATGGATATAAGAAACTTGGTTACAGGCATCTACCATCTGTCCTCTGTATAAGACCACAGCTTGCATCCAAAACAGATACATAGAAAGTAAAGCCGTAGGTTATAGATGGAAGAAGAGCTGCTACAAAAATCAGGACCTCAGCAGCAATGAAGCCGTGAGTATAGTCCTCACCTCTAACACCTCACCAGAGCAAAGTCTGAATTATTTTCTCCCATCTACTTGCAGCTTGTGAGGTTGTCACACAGTAAGAAAATTCTTCAGATACAGAGTGGAAAAGTGTCCTAGCCAAGAACATATTGTTCAATTTCAGATAGTCCATTTATTAAAACTAAGACTGATACTTTCCCTATTTGTAGATTGCTTATGATTAATGACACATTAAAAAGCCGACTGATGTCTTTTTCTTCATCATGGTGATGACACACTCCTGTTGCACAGGTTGCTTAAATAGAACTGTCATCTACTTCTCGTGGCCCAGCCTTCGCAGCTGGCCAGCCTGGTCTTCAGTTTAGATGCCACACATGAGGACATCATAAAATACTCACTGTCTTGAACACCAGCAGGAGACCTCCCAGTTTCTGGGTGATAAATTATTCTGATTCAGTGGAAATGGATTCCAGCAACTTATGAAAAGTTAATACTGTTCTCACTACAGGACAATAAATCATTATCTTCACATAACATTGGTTCTCAAACAAGCCCCTTATTGGCATCGAATATTTTTCTGAAGTCCTTCGCTTAAGGAACAGAAATGTTAGCCACACTACTTGAAATCAGATTAAATGTAATACATTCTTTAAAGCTGCAATGGTAAGGCTCTGTTACTGGCCTGCAACCTTCCTGTCAGCCTCTGGTGAAGCTGCCAAATGAGTCTCCAAGGAGCCATCTAGGGTGTTAAACTGCTTCATCAATCCTGAGTGCCTACAACCCTCTGCAGAGCACAGTAGAGCTCCTGCAGTGAATTATGATCCTTCACTTAAAAGAGTGTGCGCATTTGGAAACCTTTCTACACAGCATGGCTTTGCTTATGGACATTGCTTATGTCTATTAGCCCACAACACATCTCCATTCCCATTCTTTGGTACAGCCAGGAACCTTGAACACCCAGAAGGACTGGTAAAATGAACTCTACCTTAATGTTTCATGCTTAACAAAAGAACTATGAACAATTAATGCCAACCTCAACTGAAACAGTTAAGGCAGCATTTGAAGACAAGAACATCTTAAAACATAAAAGAATCCACGCATCTCAAGACATCCAACCTTGATATATTTATTCATAGCCATAGCTGTAGCCAATTTACATTCAGTTCCAAGCTTGATATAATTTGGATTCAAACTAGGACTAGGAACTAAAGCCACAGATGGAAGATTTTATAATTTCTATACATAAATGCATTTCCCTTGGCACCTCTGGAACCTTCGATACTTCAGACTTGACTGAAAAAGGTGATAGGCAAAAATCTGTTAAAATTCCTAAAAATATTCACAGTCTTCCTGTCACCTCTGATCAGGCCTTTTCCTGCAAGAGCTGAGTCCTTCATTGGTGGAGTTACACAAGGTTCAGTTTTCTCTTTTATACTTTTTAATGTGCACATGGAAGCACCAAGTTAATTGCTGAAGAAATTTGAGCTAAAGTGACATTCATTTCCCACCGTTGGACACTTTTAAGATTCAGCTGGACAGGGTGCTGGGCCATCTCACCTAGACAATGCTTTTGCGAAGAAAGGTTGGGCCAGATGATCCTTGAGGTCCCTTCCAACCTGGTATTCTATGATTCTATATGATTCTGTGTTTTATGTATAGTTGAAGTACAGGAGCTATGTATAAAAGCCTAGCTCCTGTACTTCACAGATGCAGGTTATACAATCATTCCTGGAAAAGGCCACTGGTTGGATGAGATCAGCTAATGGGAATGTGCATTTGGCTGAAGCCAAATCACAGCAAGAGGTTTGATACAGCTGAGCATCTATGGCCATAACACAGCCTGCGATATTGAAAATAGACACCTGAAAATCATCAAATTTGTTGATAGGCTCATAGCACTCCTGGATTCTTAATTGGTACTACCAGTGCTATAAAGCTGCGTGTACATATTTTTATCTGATTTGTTTACCTACGAGATTCTGGCTGATCCTGCTGTATGACAAGACAATCATTATTAATGCCCATTTTTTTCTTGGCGGTACCACAGTGGTGTGATATAACTGGGCATGAAACTTTCAGCATTTCTAGAACTCCAGTTAGCAATTCAACTTCTCATTAGTATATGTCTGGTCAAAGTAGTTAGTGCATCATTTAGGTTAGATACCTTCCTTTCCCTTCTTCTGTAATAATCTTATCTGCATCATGGATATACTCATTACAACTAGCCGATTCCATGTAAAACCCGGTGTAATCTGGATTCATACTCGGAAAAGGATCTGACAGATGATCACCACCTCTACCAATAGATTAAACCTATCTTTGCTCTCCCATAGTCTCCAAAATTCTCAAAAGTCTCAAATTTTATTTCTTAAGTACCCTCCATGATAGAGACTGTAGAGACACAGAGAGGCTAAGAAATTTACAGTTACCACCAAGAGCACAATAGAGCTTTGCAGGCTCAGCTGAGTTCTGCAAAGAGGAAGATGACACTTTCTGAGGCCTATATTTAAGCATCCAGAACTAAGACCATCACAGACATTGCAACCATCTGTTCCAGGAACAAGAAACTTATCTTCAATATTATCTATATTTCAAACGGAAAAATACATACATCTTCAAAACTAAAAGTATCTCACCAGTCCTCATATTTCTGCCACTGGAGAAGGACTGACAGACAAACACTGTGACAGAAGGCACAGTCACATCTTTGATGGACACTGACTGGAAGACACTCCAGAATTGAAAAAATAGGATGGCTATACAAGATGCTATCTTAAGTGACCATCTTTGCATGAGGCCTGCAGAACTTAGATGCACAGATAGGAAGTAAAAATTTAAAGTAGTCATTTTACTAACAGATGTGACTGCAAACACAATGAACAAACTTACCGAGGTGATGAGACTGTCACACAGCAGTCCTCAGAATAAATGTCATGTGTAAGGTCACTGCAGTGGCACCACTTTTGACAGCAAGGTAGCAATATCCAACTTAGATATTCAAGTAAGTACATATATTAATGAACTCCTTATATTAACAAACTTCTTATACTAACTGTTGTGCATCCACTTTAGAGAGTTTCATTATTTGTCATACCTAATTGTTAAGAGTGTTTAAGTAGGAGCTAACTACTAGCCATCAAGCTAAACAGAGAAGGAAAAAAATAAGATACCAGTGTCGGTAAGCTTTGTAAACTCTAGTAGTAGGGTGTAACCTTTATTCCCTGTTTTGATTTCTGTAGTTCTGTCATTAATCTAGCATCCTGGATCCTCATGTAAGATCTGCCGGTTCATCCATACACATATAGCCACATTTCTAATTCATTTACTTTGTTGATTTAAAGTTTACCAAAAAAGTGAATTCCTTGGAATTTAGATGATATATGTACAGTTTATTACTGTTGTTTCAATTTATTCTGTTACAGGCAAATTTTACCATAAGCAAAATCTCATAAGTCTTGATTCAAAGGTATAACAACCGCATGATATTGTAAACGCAGGAAAATTTGAGGCTGTGCAGCAGCCCTCACTTTAGTTAAAAGTATTTTTAATGACTTCATCCTTCATGGTTGCCCAGAGCACCCTGTGAAATAAACCTTTAACTCTTACACCGTTTCTGTCTTAAGGGTAATGAGCCATATGCGAAGACATCTGCAATGCCTGAAAAGAATGATCATTAATTAGAGAGAAGACAGGACACTTTCTGATTGCTGATATGGGAAAAAAAAAAATAATAAAAAAAAAAGCCTTTCAAAAAGTCATTGGAATTAAGAAAGAAAATTTGTCCTTTAGTTTGCAAGATGTGAATACTGTAGGTATGATTTTTATTTCTTGCATGAACTGGGGATTAAAATTACTATGCTGTGAGAGTGAGACACCAGAGAGGAGACAGAGAGCCAAGAGAAGGGAATTCTGTGAAAAAGGCTAAGACAACAGCATATGGTGTTTGTATAGAAACCACTTTCTCTGGAAAGTCTGAAGGAAGACCCAAAAGCAGGGCACAGATTGTAGGCTTAACTTCTTCTTTTCCCTGCTCTAATTGCCCTTAGTTTACAAATTACAAGGTCAGGCTCTCTAATCTTGCAGCTTTCTCTGGAACTAGGTGAAGCCTTGGCATCTCCTCCTGACTGAACATCCATTTTGAGTCACCTTCATTTACACCTTTGTGTGGCACCATCTGGTGTCAGGCACACCATCCTGCAGGGACAGCCCTATCCGCCTTCTCAATGAAGCATGTGAAGCTGTACCTGCAGTATAAATTTGTGATTTCTTCATTGGTAGCAATCCCTGGCTATTTCCAGGCTTGGAGAAAAACGGTTGGAAGTGTTTTGCAATTGAAAGAACAGAATACACGCATAGGACAGAGAAAATAATTCACGGGGAGAAGTGGAAAGAATGATTCATGCCAGCCCGAGATAAGAGGAATGAATCATCACCTTGCTGATCTCTCCCCATTGATCATAAAGGGAAATGAGACAGCTAGTTCAGAACGGATGCCTGACTTTTAGACTCCTGAAGTCAGACAACCGTAATCCCTGTCAAACTTGAGAGATGAGTGGTTTAGGGCCCCAAATTCTACGTGTTCTCAGAGGTAGCTCCAGGCCTGTCTTACACCCAGGTTTAGTGCTGGTTGGACTCCGTTTCTTGGTTTTTATCAAAAGACCTACTTGGCTGTTATATGCTCTGAGGAGGGGTATATTTGCCAGGAAACTTGTACTTTTTATATACTTGCAAGTACAGTCTTCTGTCCTTTATAACAGCTACATACATAAATACCACCGACTTCACAGGATTTCTGCTCTACTGCTCTGTCTGGTTTATATTTCCTAACCGATATGAAAACAAACAAATTCAGCTTATGCATATAGCATTTACATATTTGGTGTGCTTAATCATCAGTAAATGCCATGCTCCCTCCTAATGGGAGAAATGTCAGTATACAAGGTACAGACTATCTAGCACATGCACAACAGACTTGGTACGCAGGAACAGGAGCGAATAGGCACAAATTGAACATAATAATATTGTTTAGTATGGCTCTGAGTTTGAATTAATAAACTCTGTTGTTACATCACGTCTAAACGAGAGTTGCTTGATGTCACGTCACTTTGTAACATGGATCATAAGTGCTCTAGTCTGTCTTCACTCATTTCCAGACAGACAGACGACTGAAGCATATCTTTTCTCATCTGAAACAAACCCTCAAGATCATCATTTCTTCCTGTTTTGTTGCCATTATACTGTTGTTATGTACAGTTTCTTGTGGTTTCCTTTCAGTGACCCAACAAATCATAATTCAGTGATTTCCACGTGCTATTGAAGACTTCACAGGAAAGGAATGAATAGAAATTTATGAAAATTTCTTTCATGTTTTATACTAAAGAAGCATTTGTTGATAGGGAGTTCCAGTCCATCAGTGATTTTCAGGAAATACAACTTGTCCTTAACTCCCAGTTTTTCGATACCTATTTAAATGGAAGCTGCGGGCTTGATGAACAAGTACTCTGATTTTTCTCAGAGTCTGATCAGATGAGGAATCTGGCCCCATGCACTTACCCTGTTCCCCAGGTAAGCCTACCCCTGGAAGCATGACAATCACTAAATGAGGATTGAGATGCATTCTGGGAGTTTCTGGAGTGTAAGCCCTTGGCAGATGGAGACAGCATCTGAACAATTCTGCCAGATTTGAGCCAGCATTACGATTAATGTATATACATGACCCGTGGAAGTTAGAAAGAATATTTGAAACAAAAAGAAATAAGCAGTGCCAACAGAAACCTCCAAGAGGATCAGCCTCCTCCTGATGCTGCTGCTAACTCCAGTTAACTAGATAGTTCCTGTTAGATTCTTCAGAAACTGAGTGGTCTGCTGAATAATCACTACATTTTTTCCAACAGAGGAGGATAATGGCAACTCAAGAGATTATCAGGTACAATATTTTCACTGTTTAGGATATTGGATCTATTGAGTGCTTCTTTCTTGAAAGGAAGAGACACAGCAGCGCCACGTATAACACAGCAGCTCCTCAAAGGAGTTCCGTATGGAATAAAGGGGGTTCAAGTCTGTGCTGCTATTTTGTAAGTCATCAGTCATCCAAAGCAGTAAATAAACACTTTGTGGCATATTAAAAAAGATTTTCATGTGCTTAGACAATGCTAAAGTTTATACTCTAGGAAAGAAAATTAATATGATCATACTAGTCAGTATTGACATCCTAGTGACTAACATGGAGGAAATCACAGCTATCAGACAAAGAGATAGACCTCAGGTGACACTTGGAATTAAGAAAAACCGACAGGAAATAAATACTTCTCCTGAACCGTTAGGAGAAGATTGCTTTAAATGCGGGGGTTTGCTCCAAACAACAGCTTGGCAATTTCTGAGTTTTAGAAGAAAATCTGTTTCCTTTTACTTGAAACACTTATGGATCATAGCCCAGCCCTCAGTGACAGATGTTGATAACGCAAAAACTACAGCTGACAGAAATTCTCGTCATAAAAAAAATATTATGACTAAGCTATCCATCCTGCCAACACTTATTTGTACCCTTAACTTGTAGCAGACAAACATTTAGATGTTTGCAGCACCAGGGCCCAAGTTTATCTGGATTTTTTTTCTTATTTTTTTTCTTTCAATAGCACAGCCTGTTTGGCATTTCCCCACGTGTGTTACTAGGGTCAGCTGAAGCTGAGTTCTTAGTTGCAGGGACAAGAGATAAGCAGTCAGTGATTTTCAGGCTTGAGGTTGCAAGCCTGGAAACATCAATAGAAGCAGGACTATAATCCTGAAAACAGCCAAAAGCAGAAAAAAAAAAAAAGGGGGGGGGAGGTTTCTAAAATAAGCTTTGAATTCTGCTTCAAAAGGGATGTGATAAAACTCCCTAGGTATTTATACCTTCCAAATACCTTTGTAACGGAAATTAATGTATTTATCATTGCACATCTGGGGAAACAGCCTCCTGAAGGTAAACGGCCCCAGCTGACCATATGCAGAATTGCACTCTTGGATTTCGAATACGGCTACTCTTGATATACCCCACTGGGAGACCAGGGCTGAACTCAATGGGGAGATTCACCTCGCCTATCCAAGCAAGGAGACAAATCCTCTTTAGTTCCCTTTCAGCTCAGTGAGGAGAATCAGGGACTCATAAGATACAATACATCTGACCTCTTTTAGGTGGTCCTTCAGACCCCGGAGAGCTGGAAGGCGTCCTTCTCTCATGCCTGTAAGGGGAACCATGGCAGGTTGAACACAACCATCTAAAGTAAAGTGAGATGTATCCCCCCTGCCAAATCATTGGGTTGAGGAAACATACATAATTTGGTGTCCCAAAAGGGTTCAGGAATCAGGACTTTACTGACGCAGTCTTGTCTAGGCATTGAGAGAAGGTGATCCAGATTTGGCACCTGTAAAAGCTAGATTTGGACCTTGGTTCTCCTGCTGTTGGAGATCGCACAGACAGACAGCTATACTTGCACGTTAGTACCTTCCAGCCAAGTAGCAGCATTTTATCCTCATGCAAGCATCTGCTTTTCTTGCCCTCCACCTCCTCTGCAGAAACATCCCTCCTCACGCATGAGCCATCACTTCCCCTTCCTTCTGCCTTAATATGATCCACCAGATTCAGCCTTTTCTATGCAGTAAGAGACCATTTATTGATGGAAATTTTAAGAAGTCTATTTTAGCAGACTAGTTAATTTTAAAAATATTGAAAAATTACTTCAATTTGAAATGGATACCTGCCCTCCTGACAATGGGGTATCAAAGACAGGCAAACATAAGGCTAACAGCATCCTATCTTTTCTGTGCGCCATTGGTGTGTCTTCACAGTTCTTGCCCTGTGGATACCCTAGGGCTTTCACAGATCTTTTATACAAGTATTTTAAAAGACCTCTGGGAATATGGGGGGGAAAGCTCCATTTCCTTTTTCCTAAAATAAGGGAATTTCTTATTAAACCCTTGTTGCTCTAAGGGTGATAAAGTTGCCAAATGTACGTGCTTCACATGATATTTTTTTTCTCAGAGTCTCATCAGCAGGAGCAATGTGGTCCAATTTCCTCCCTATCCCCAGCAGCTAAATAAATGGGCAAGCTCACCAAATGAGGGAACATAAGTGTAATTGCACTTAATTGACAGGGCATCACACATAGCAAACTACAAGTTCAAGGGCGGAAACATTAATGACAGCAGCATGTATATATAGCGACAGTCATTTTTGATCAGGAATAGGATGCGGAGATGTTTTAATTGCCATACTTAATGTTATACATGCCGTGCTACATTTAACCTGTTTGAAAGCTGGTGTGCAGGTTGCACAGCGTTAGAACATTAATAAACTGCTGCTGCATGTGGTTCCAATCGAGGAGAGAATGTGATTCTCAGCTCCAGCTGCACTTTACGAATACTTATCATTTGCTTAACCAAGGAAACAATACTTCCCTTATTAACTTTTCTTACGCTTCAGCAAAGGTTATGCAATTATTTTTTTTTTTTCAAGGTGAGACAACTCAAACCCCGGTAATGTTTTCATGTTTTCTGTTAATTGCAGAGAAACCAGAGCAGGCAGCAGTTTGCATAACCTTCAGGACACAGTAATGTCTATCTAGACCATGTCTTCCTCGCGGCTCAGAGATCACACATTCTGTTAGTTCATCTCTAATGGGCGGCTGTCACTGACTGTACCTTTAATGTTCTTATCCTAATGGAAAGCAATTAAGGGCAATATTTTTTAAGAGGACCAGCCAAAGGGCTGGATTATAACTTTAAAGGGGATTAATTTTCAGCCAGTGCTTGCAAAATGCTTAAAATTGGCAGGGGAAAAAAAAAATAAAAAAAAAATAAAACCCAGGAGTGATCAACATGATTTGAGAAATCTTGCCCACAAAAAATAAGTGCAGAATTTGATGGGCTTTGATATCACAAAGATCCGTATAACTACTGTTCACTATAGGTACATTTTAAACAAACAGCTAAGCTTTATGTCCATGTTCTGATCCTAAATCTCTTATTGCCATCAGATAAAATGCACAGTCTGTGTTTATAAGCGGGTTCTTCCCATCAGAAGATCACAGTATTGTTAATATTCAGGGGCAGAAGAGTGTCCCCAGAGTTATGTGTTTATTCACTATGCCATTTTCTGAAGAGATAAAAATCTCTGGTCCCACTCTTTATATAGCTGGTTCTGCTTGCTTGCACATACCACCTAATCTGAGGAGTCATTTAGTACACAAATGTTCAAGTCACAGCTTCAATTTTTACTCTCTTGCCTTTATGTTAGCTGTTATCAAACGTGTCTTTATATAAATTAACAGGGGCCAATTAGCAGGAGCTTCAGATAAGCCTTTATATGTTTGATGGTATAGCAAAGAAATTAAATGACTGATGTTTTTATCTTAAAGTTACAAAACCAAAATAGCTAACTGGTATAATACAAGCACAGACCTATCCTCACAGAACTGACACATTCAGAATATCATTGTAATTAATGTTTAAAAGGGTGGAAGTTAAGGCAAAGAATTTACATAGCAGTGGGCTTGTTCTGCAGGAGTCTGATAGATACATTATGAACACAAAACAATAGGTGCACATAAATGAAGAAATGATATTATAGAAACTGTTACAAGATTTTCCCTTGTTTCCTTGATTTTCTACACATTAGCTTGGAAATGGTATATTATTTAAGACCTACATTTGTTTAACTATTTTGACAGTGGTAAAGACAGGACGCCCACAGAAGCAGACTAAAATCAGGAGCCTGTGCAGAAACATGTTCACCATGCATAAATTTACTTTTAAAGTTATACTTGCATCTTGTTTTCTTCTGTCTCCGGTTGTGCTGAAGAAAGTCTTGTTACTTTCTGTACTTGATTCGAAGACATATACATCCCATGGAATATGCATCATGCAAGTGGCAACACTTACAGCTGCCTTTCAGGGCAATTTAATTCACTTGATTTTTCCACTCACCCACTGTTGTGCATCTCAGAGTTTACAGAGGAGGTCTCTGGCCTCTTGAAAACCACATTAGTTTTGCCATTGATTTCCTGATCCCAACTCAGTTATACAGAAAGGGAAGAAGGCACGGCGTTACAGAAACATCCATCTCCATAATTCATGTTATGGAGAGCTATGTCCCATTTGATCTCTGTGGACAGTTTCATGAAGGTGGATAACAAAGGTTCAGCACATTTTCAAGCAGACATGACTGACACTACAAGAAGAGCGATGGGAATAACCAGGGGTCTGGAATAGCCCATGAGGAGATACAGTAAGTATTAGGGCTGTGATGAGAAGACAGAAAGCGACAGCTTTAAACTACCAGAGAGATCCAGGCCAGACCTGCAAAAAGGCAGTTGAAGGTAAAGTTCATGGAGCCTGGGAAAGACTTGTCTGGGGAGGCTGTGAAACCCCCATCAAAAACACCCTAGACAAATATCCGTCAAGAAGAACAAAGGCATTGCTGAGACTGCCTTCAAGGTCTTACAGGCTTTTTCCAGGCTGATTTATAAGATTTTTATACAGTAATTCATTTCTTAATGCAAACACACGCATACTCATCTAAACAGTACAGAAAACAATAATAGCAAGCTAGAAGTACAAAAAGAACAAACATGGCTTAAGAATAGATAAAAATTAATTTCATAGTAATTACTAGGTAGATGGAGGTATTAAAAATGTAAGCATGAATCTTAATAAATTAAATTATCTTTAGAAAATAATAAATCTATCAAGTAATTATCTGTTCTGATGAATACACTTTTTTTTTTTTTTTTAACAAAATACAGATAATTAAAAATAATAACTTGGAGAAAACTGGGTTGGGAAAAAAAAATGAAAAAGAGCTAATAAATGAAAGACACCTGGTGCTGAACTCCACTGGCACACAATGGTCCATGCCCATCTTCTCACCCTGCAAAACTGGACATTTCCCTGAGGGCTCCCTCTTGAAAACGGTCTTTGCAAGCAGGTTTTTTCCAAACAAGGCCCCTAACCTTGAGTAAGTGCAGGCCAAAAATGTACTGAGCATGATCACAGTGTTTTAACTGTGAGGACACTGAAGTTCCAGTGCCCAGAAATGTTTTCTGTCAAAGTTTAATTTACTGGTATAAACATAAAGAATGATAGTAGTGCTATAGCAGATTAACACTTAAGCTGCTCTGGATTTATAGTACTGTACAAGGATAAAACCCTGGTACCAGGACCCAGAAAGCACTACCATGGTGACTGTTTGGGATCATAGTGGTAAGACTACAGTCCCTGAAGAGCATGCAGCCAAAGGGAAATGCAATTTGGATCTTGCCTTTGCAACCTGAGATTAAAAAGAATTTAGTGAATTCTGTCTCCTGAGCTACAAAAGGAAGGAAAGAGATTTGTGAAGGATGCACTCAACCCCTTAACCAAACTAGCAGTAGTTTGCAACAGGCTCCAAAGGAGGTAAAGGGAGTTGGTCTCTTCTCCTAAGTAACAGGCAATGGGACAAGAGGAAATGGCCTCAAGTTGCATCAAGGGAGGTTTAGATTGGATATTAGGAAAAATTTCTTCACTGAAAAGGCTGTCAAGCATTGGAACAGGCTGCCCAGGGAAGTGGTTGAGTCACCATCCCTGGAGGTACTTAAAAGACGTATAGGTGTGGTGCTGAGGAACATGGTTTAGAGGTAACTTGTCAGTGCTATTAATGATTGGATTCGATGATCTTAAAGGTCTTTTCCAACCATAACAATTTTATAATTCTTTGATTCTAAAGGCCTGAGCCATAGCCTGAGCAGAGTGACTACCATGTTTTCAGCTGAGAGTTGGCCTTCTTACTAGCAGCTGGTGTAGTGCTACGTTTTGGGTTTGGTATGAAAATAGCGTTGGTAAGACATTGATGGTTTTGGTTGTTGCTAAGCAGTCAAGGCCATTTCTGCTCCTCACACTGCCCCACCAGCAAGTAGGCTAGTAATGCACAAAAAGTTCGGAGGATACACAGCAGGGACAGCTGACCTTAGATGACCAAAGGGATATCCCACGTCATACGACGTCATGCTTGGTATATAAAGCAGGGGGAAGAAAAATGAAGGTGGGGGAGGGTTGGGTTTTTTTTCCCTTTCCTTTCCACTCTTTTTCTCCCTCTTCTCCCTACCCTTCTGAACGGAGAAGGGGGAGAACTTCATAAGCGGCTATGTGGTCCTGGCTGCCAGCTGGGGTTAAATCACGACAGTGACACAGTGAGCATCGATGCATATGAGCTTGCAACACCATGTGATTAACGCATGAATAGCCAGTGGCTTTTCCAAGACCCATTTATCAAGGAACAAAGGATGTCATGGGTACAAGGAGTCTAATGCATACCTTTTCCATCGCATCTAATTTGACTATAAGCCAACCACTTTATCCCATAAATATGACAGCTTAAGCGAGCCTTCTTTGAGCTCTCCCTGCTAGGTAGCATGGCTGCATGGTAATGATCTCCCATTGAGCTGGGACACCTCTCAGGGTTGCTCCTCAAGGCAGAGAGACATTTTATCGATGGCAGATCTTTGGTAAGTGACTCATATCTTAGAATCATAGGATCATAGATTTATAGAATGGTTAGAGTTGGAAGGGACCTTAAAGATCATCTTGTTCCAACCCCCTACCCTGGGCAGGGACACCTCCCACCAGACCAGGCTGCTCAAAGCCCCGTCCAGCCTGGCCTTGAACACCTCCAGGGATGGGGCATCCACAACTTCCCTGGGCACCCTGTTCAAGTGTCTCACCACCCTGATCATAAAGAATTTCTTCCTAATATCTAATCTAAATTGCGCGTAACCCTGTAGTATGATAACTTTGATTTTGCCTTGGTAACTTTGATTGCATGCTGAATTGATACTAATAAAACATTACATAAACTTTGCATATATAATCCTTTAAACTTTGCACATATAATCCTATAAACCATTGACAAAACCTGGGACTAAGTCTGGATCCAGCTGCACCGAGACTCCTCTCTGAGAAGTTTAGAAAGCAAGGGTGTCCATTTGGAACTTTGTGACTCAATGGGAGAGACTACCTTGCCCTTTGCGTCCCCAGCCTCTCTGTGAATCATTCTAACTCGAGTGTAACTCAAATTTCCTTTGTATGTTTTTCCATGCAGTAATTAATGGAGTGAATCTTGCCATCAAACTTTGTTAAGTCACACTTCTACAACATCATAGTAAAACAATTTTGCTAACATTTTTGACGGTGATTTTTTAAGCAACCTAAATCACCTGTTTGGGACAAGTTGACATAGTCAGCAGGTTCCTAAATCAGGATTCGCAACAGGTTTATATGCAGTCTATGAATGAATCCAAGACTTCAAGTCTTGAGGATAAAAAAATAGAACAAAAAGAGTATGTAGGCTCATGTCATTGGTGTTACCAGGTTTTCCCCACTGTTTCCCTTTGGCTAGTCCCAGCTCGACTAAGAAAATTAAGACTATGGAAAGTAATTAATATGTGAACATGACTGAACTTTAGTTTGTGTGGACTTGGGTTAGTATGTTTTGGGTCTAGACTACTATGGTATGGCAAATATTACCAAGTAGTAGCCATCCGTCTAGAAAGCAGAAGCACTGATTAGTGTCTAATCCCACATCTCAGGGATTGTCTTTAACAAAGACAGTCTTTAATTTTATTGATAGGTGAGTGAATTGGATTGAAAGCTGAGGTTTTGGTCTCCTTTCACAGCATCCATAATGAGTTTCCTTTATTCAAAACCAGGGTAGAGAAGCCAGCAGATACAAAGGCAAAGGAACGAGCCCTCTTAGCCTCCAGCTCCCTGGTCCTGCCTTTCAGGATTGAAGCTCTTAGGGCTTCTCTCTTCAGTAGCATTAGTCTCACTGTCTTTCTGAAGCAGTAGAAAGTATCCTGCTTTACATTCAAGCAGTCAGAAGTTCAAATCCTGGTAAAACTGTCATGCAGTTCGTGTATATTTTCTTCCCATACCTTGCAGGAGTGCTAAACTCAGAAAGAAAATTACAAGGGAAAAATATCATAGTAAGTGAAGCCATGCTGCAATATCTAATGAGAGCACAGCCTTTATTCTGATAAAAGTTCTTTGTGTTACTCTTTTATTAAGAGGGACCATGCCAATTTCTCTGTACACATGGCAGATCAGAAGGGGCTTTTATGATGCAAAGCCTTAGAGCACCTTCTGAATGTACCTGGCATTGCTCTGAATTTGCACTACCTACTGTTCCTCTTCATCTCAATCAAAGAGAATAGCTCTGAACAAAGATTAATGAAAATCATTATTACAGTGATTATTCACAGAGATTATTTTTGCTGTTAGTGTCTGAGGCATTCATAATGCTGTGTTTATGGGTAAGACCCATTTTCATTAAAACTCACAGACACACAATTTTTCTTTTTTAAGATTAGGAACCAGCCTTAAATTAAAGAGACAAACGCTGGCATCCTGCGTACAACTGTTATTCTGTTCCCTCAGCTCAAAGGAAAAAGATAATATCGACTAAAATTATTTCCTAATCCCAGGCAGAAATGAGTCACAGATCAGTACAGATCTCTCTGCAGTGTTTATTTAATCATATTTATTGAAATCAGAAGCATTCACATCCCACTTTATGGTGAAGGGCCTGGGAGGTCCTTAAACCAAACTTTCCTTCAATCTCAAATTTGACAGCGTTACACACCAGAGATGGTACAGTTTAGACCCAGAGAAAGCTTTGCCATTTATGGCCCATTTAATTGCACACTTGCTAGTCGTTTGGTGAAAAAAAGATTTGAAAGACCTTTTTTTTTGCTGGGATCAGCAATTTTTATTCCCAAATAATACAACAAGCACACTGAACCGCCACTCATACCTAATTTTAAGTCCACAACCGTCACTGATGTAATTATGGATGAGACACATCTTGCTTGATTTTAGGTATTATCCTGTACATCTGCGCTAGTCACCCTAGGCTCCTTTTCACGAGGAAAGTGTGAATCATCTAATTTACCTCAGATATCTATTTCAGGATGAATCATGCCCAGAAGTTTCTCTTTAATTCCTCTGAGACACTACAGAAGTCTAAAATTTGGAAGGATGAATTGTGCCCTGTGAAGACACATAGCCAGAGCCTTTCTGGCTTTCTCGATGACCACTGCACAAGAGGTGAAAGGCTGTAAGACCTTGGTGCAGAAGATACATCACGAAGCCTCCTACAACATAACATACACCATTCCCAATAAGAGTACTTACTTATGCGAGCTAACTTAAGCGTCCTTGCTGCCTTCTCTCAAGCCCTCATTCCTCTCCCTGCTGGAATGTGGATGACTAACTCTTCTAAATAGTCCAAATACTTCAAAAAAACCCCACATGACCCATAGCAAAAACCATTGCAATTAGTGGAAAGTAGGTGCTGTCTTCTAGCAGGTATGTTATTAACCTTTTATAAAACATGACTACTTTCATTTGGACGGAGCCAGAAAATAAAGATTAGGATTATGATGGCATGCAGGCTATTGTAATAATTAAATGTGGCTGAAACAGAAATGAAGTCCTAATCAGTCCCAGTAGAAAGCAAGTGCGTAGCACAAAAAAAATATTGTAGACCCAAAGTCACATCCTTACTGCTACTGGTCTTCTAAGCATACATTGACTTGTAAGGCATCTCAGCAGCTTAATTTATTTCTTCCCCAAGAATAAGGAGCAAGACAGGGCAAAAGCTCTTGACAAGAATCAAGTTTGCTAGTGCTGCTGCTGAGGGGTGGGCTTTTCAGGATAGCTATTGCTGCTGCAGGGGGTGACCACACATCCACACGCTCTGTAGCCACCCAACACACCCTGTCTTCTCCCTCAGCCTCTGCCACTGGCCTTTGACACAGCACAAAGCAGGCAGCAGACAATTTGGCTGCCTTCAGCAGTTTGTTGCCCAAGGCAAATGCTTTCTCCAGTGTAGAGCTAGCCCTGCACCGAGTCTGCCCACAGAAGGTTGGTACAAAGGATTGCACCAATGGCAATGGAAAATCCTATGTGGGATGTAAATAGTGAAATATCAAGTACTCCCGTTTGATGCTGTTAAGGAACAGAGGCTGGAAGGCAGCTGATTTTTGTGACCAAAGTATACTTTGAAGTTAATGATTAAGAAATTGAAACAATGGCCTTTCACGTAGCTTGAGAGTATGGTTTCCATTGACTGTAGTGTGCTGCTGGTATCTGCTAAAAAAGCTAGTCTTGATCCTGTAAGTCCTGTGCAGTGCCTGGGGAGCAACTCCAGAATCTCAGTCCACTTTCTGCTTACTTCTTGCCCATCGTATAGCAATGAATCAACTGTAAAAACTAATGGGAGCATTTTGAAAATCGTGAGCATTCAGTGGAATTCATTGCAAATTAAATGTATCATTGGATATATACGTAAGACACTTTAAGTGCTAACAAAGTCTCTCCAGTTCTGATCTCTGAAATGTTAGTCTTATATAATTTTACAATGTTACTGTAAATTTCTTAAAGACAGCCAGATGATTGATATATTGTAAATTGCAATACCTATAAAAGATGGGTCGACTGAACAAGATTTGGGTTTATCTCTCCAGTGAAGCCATGAATTATCTGAGCAAATATGACAAGCAATTCATCAAAATATAAACCACACAGTTAAGCAAGAGTATATATTCCTTTAAAGCTTAAGCCAAAGCCCATCAGAATTCAACAGCAAGCTTTCTATTGACTTCACGAGGCTCTCGATGCAGACCTAAAGGAAAATTCGTGGCTAAACTGGAAGGCTGGGTACAAAGTGGTATAAAGTTGTAAGTTGGAATAATACACATGTTCATCCCTTATGAATAAAATACTTTCCTGTGTGCAACTTATATGTGTTACTATGTTATGTTTCAGCTCAATGCCTTAATCTTTTCTAGCCTGAAGAGGAAATGAAAGATTTTTCTTTTAAAATAGGGAAATACTGGGCGCATTAAATACTAGTCATGTAAATTTTGGAGTAGGAGATCCCTATTCTTCCTCGCAGCACATTTGCCTCATCATCCGTGGATTTCTTTTTTTTTTTTTTTGTATCACTGTGACATTCTCATATATAAAAATACGATTCTTTCTACAAAGTGAGCATACATGGCTTTATTGTGGAAGGTTGTGAACACTCAAGAATTGTGGCATTTCCAATCAGAGGCTGAAAAAAACACAATTATGTTTCTATACCAACCCTGTCATCTGCACAATTCTTTGAATTTTCTTTTATGTCACTCTATTATGTCTCCATACACATTTGCAAAAACCTTGATGACCCTCCCTGCTTCCTCAGCAAGAAGCGATCATCTGGAGATGCAGAAGTGGCCAAGAATTTTTTCCTACATCAGTAGCCAAGGCAGGGGGAAAACAAAATCTCCAGCCTGTCCCAGAGAAGAAAACTCAGAAGTGCCATCTGGTTGTCAGCCATGTTAAGTCTTTCAAGAAAATGAGTACTGCATTTTTTATTAGCAAAACCAGACTCCTGCGCTCTGGAGCTTAGACATAACTTGACTTTAAATCCTGACTGATGTGTTGTGTTCCGCACTGCTTATTTATTTGGAACTTGCACAGTTTCAGACCACATCTGCTGGTAAAACAAAAGATATTAATTCTCACTGCAGTATGTAGTGCAGAGCTTTGTGAAGTGCTTTTTACCGAAAGGCTGCTGAACCGAAATCCTTCTGTTATGCACAGAACACAGCAGAGACAGCTGTAGCATCAACTCGCCTGCCCTGCCTTAGCCCAAGAGATCCCAGCGCTGTTTGCTTGGTCAGTCTTCCCTCCCTCTGCTGATTCAACCTCCTGCATTAACGGTTGTCAGTAATAGCATGCTCTGAGATGGGGTTGCTTTTCCAGCACAGAGGATATTACTTGAATCATTTCCTATCCCCCCCTAAAAAATGACGAGTAAGAGCAGAGACCAAAACTAACGTTGATTTCAAATTAGCACCCTGTGTGAGAGAGCACAGCCTTTCCCCAGGGTCCAGAGCCACCCAGTCTTCAAAGCCCTTCAGGAAAAGCCTTTTTATTTAAGTTTTGCCAGACTGCACAAACAATGACAATCTCAGACAAACAATAGCAAACATCAGGCGAGAATTGTTCTGAGATACACAGGAAAGCCAATCGAAAGCATTGCAAATGTGTATGCACACGTATAAAGAAACTGTCTGAGTACTTGAAGGAAGAGTTTGCTGTACAAACACTTCTTTTGTTATTCAGTCTAAAGAAACTTGACAAAAGTATTCGGAAAGGGGCTTTGTCTAGTAAGAGTCACAAAGAAGGTGATATATCGTAAAACAGCATAAATTTATCCAAGCTGAGAGTCCCAAACCACAGAACCTTGCAGTAGCAGCAGCGTGAAAGTCAAAGCACTACATCAACATAGTACCATGGCCAAGCTTAGGTGACCAGAGAAGCTAAACCAGCTACTTACCTAGTCCCAGCTTTGGGGCAAGCTCATTCAGAAATAGGACAAGAACCTACATTTCACTGTGCTCCTAAATCCTTAGGCCCTAAATCCCACTTTTTAAGTGATTTGGATTTAAGTGATTTAAGTTCATAGGAACTATTTAACCTTTACTACTGGAGATTTCCTTCATGGGGACAAATGGTATTTTATACACTCAGTTTTTACAGAAATGATTTCTAAGCTCTGGACATTTGAATAAATGCCATAGATGGTGGGGGAGAAACAAACTCTCCTGCAGGGATATACAGAACTTGCTTTATAGGCTGTTTCTTGCACTCGTGAGGATAAAAGTCCCATCTTCTGAATGTTGCTGAGATGTTAGCATCAAGGGCCTGATGAGTGGTTTTCACTGGAAAACCTGGAAAACCAGGTTTTCACCTGGTTCAAGATGTCAAAATCTCCAGCCATCTCATCTTCCTGAAGCAACCTCCTCAGTACTATATCTCCCTGACCCCCCAGGGGAATCTAGACTTGCCGTTGACAGCAGCACAGGCAGGACTTTCCAGGCCAGGAACCCAAGGTGTTGCACTTAAGACAGACCAATGACACACTGTCTCTTCCACCCTTGCCTCCTGCACAAGCAGAGTTGGCCATCCTGGGTTCCCCAGACACAGCAAGATGGTGAAGCAGCAGATGCTCCGTGGCCGGTGGCACTGGGGTTGAGCAGAACACAGCTCCTCATTGGATTAGCAAAGTGGTATACATTTGCTATTACACTTCCTTTACATATCATAGTCTCTGTTGCTGTTGGTAAGGCAGGTTTGTCCATCCCTTTCAGTGGACTGTTTGTAACTTGGTGGACACCTTCAGTAACATTTTCAGTGTTGGGGCTTGGTATGACCTACCTTACCAGACCTTCTTCCCTCTGCTGGGATCAGTTCCTTGCTCACAGTCTGTGAAGCTCCCCAGTAAATAAGAGAAGCTATCGTCAGAACTGGAAGAGGCAGATGCTTTAGAAGAGCTGTCTTAATCCTTTTTTATCTTCGCTAAAACGCTTGAGAAGCCAGCTGACCTCGCTGAGGGTTTTCAGAAACTTGGCATTTTTGACTAGCAGATCATTTAGTTCTATGCCAAAGTAGATACCTTTGAATGTCTTGAATTATTTAATTTTTGTTTGCCCATTGTTATTTTGAATATACAGGTGGATATATATGTGTGATTAAAGTTTATTCTGAATTCTCAGTTTGAATACACATTTAGAGAACAAAGAGAGAGAAAAGGAAACAGAGATTGCAAAGAAATTGATGAGCATCATCAGAAACATATGGAAAAATTCCTCTTGCATTTCAGGACAGGGTTGAGTGAATGTTTTTATTATGATAATATTGTACAAAACTAAGGAGTATTTGAGTGAGCTCTGAATGCTTTGACAATTTTTGCAAATTAAAGTAACAGGAAAATATTTCATATGAAACAGAGCATATTTTCACTGATTTCATTCTTTGCTAGCACTGAGGGATGTGTTAAATGATCATACAGGAACAGGTTCATAATATCAGGAATCAAATCAACAATCTTTTCATTAAAGTCCAAGAAATTGATGCCCATATATGTGGCTTTAGATACATAATATAAACTACATTCTGCACAAAATAAATAGCCAATTTGGCTTAGACATAAAGGCTTGACATCATGCTCATAGAAAGACACCATCCTTTGATTTTATTGCATGCTAACGTATTTCCATGTATCAACAGGTTATTATTGAATCATAGCGTTCATTCTTGTTGTTGTCAAGCTGTTGCCTAATCAGTCAGGATCAGGATCCAGCCATGTCAGGTACTAAGCAAAGACAAGACAGTGCATAGTCACCACCCTAAACGATGTCAACAGTCAGATGATGAATAGAGAATGAGATAGTTATCTAATCAGAGAGAGTAATGTGAAGCCCAGCAAATAACGTGCCTGTTGCAGGAAGGGTTTTGTTTGTTTTCAGGTAAGTACAAGAGCTACAAATAAAAGGAGTAAACTAAATGGAAGGACTAGGGAGTGCAGTGGATAAAATCGTTGAGAATAAACCATTGAGGAGAGATGGTAGTAGAAACCTGGAGCATACAAAAGTGGAAGGAGAATGGACTGCCAAAATTAAAGGAAATACCCTGAAAATGTTGGCCTTTGTTTTTACAACTGTCCTTGCTAGGTGCAGGTAGTAATAGTAGCAATAATAATGGTAAAATTCTGATGACATAAGAATTTTTATTTAGCTTTGCAAGCTTCCCTTACAAAGAATAAATAGGTAAAATAGATTGGATTTTCTCTAGGTGTGATACTTCCTTATAGAAGGCTTGTATTCATGATGCTAAAGCAAGCCCTCATCTCAATATTGGGGAGCTGTACATCGTGAGGCATCCTAGGAAAGGCAGAGGTACTCTTTTCAGTTTTGTCGGTTGTCAAAGCTCTGTATGGGAGACTGTTGCATCTCACATCAGAGTGTAATTTATTTACCTATGACCCAGACAGGCAAGGTGAAAACTCAGCCCATTTCTCATGCTGTCCCTTCCAAGATCCTTAAATGTTAGAAAGATTGTGCTTGCAATGCTGACTAGTCTCAGAGGTTTAAGAAATTATCCCTCTTGTGCCACGGAATGTCAACAATAATCTGGTTAAGACTTGCCACCAGAAGACGCTTTTCCTAAACAGACAGCTACAACATCACTCCTCAGACAAGCTTTTGCAACTTACTGGAGGATCATCCACAATTTTGACGTGAAGCCATTGGTGCTGTGTTGGGACTATAGGCATGGTGAGGCACAGTCTGTTCCCTTGGATGTGCCTATTCTCAGAAGGACAGGACATCTTTAATTTCTTCCATCTGTCAAAATTACTCTAGAAGTAGACAACCCATTAAAGGAAAGCAACACTTATTTTATTAAGGCAAAAACCTTAAAAAATTAATAACTGCATTTGAAAATGGATATATAGATGTGAATGAAGTCATGATGAGTGGCTTGCTACTCCTGGTTACACTCCACAGGGTTTTCATTCAGCTAGGAAACTCTCTAAGTATTTCACAGCTCTGCAAGATGGGTTGTTATCTGTACTCAAGATGCTGACTACTGCTTCTTCCAAATGTATTAATCTGGAAACTAGATTACTGGAGATTCACTTGGAACGTACGTGTCAGCATCTCCTGCAACATGTAAATGTGGTACTTGTGATGCATCAATATGGTGGGCCCATATAAAGTGCAAGTTCCTGCATATGGACCAGAGCAACCCCCAGTATCAATACAGGCTTGGGGATGAAGCGATTGAGAGCAGCTCTGCCGAGAAGGATTTGGGGGTGGTGGTTGATGAGAAGCTCAACATGATCTGGCAATACACGCTTGCAGCCCAGAAAGCCAACAGCATCCTGGGCTGCGTCAAAAACAGTGTAGCCAGCAGGGTAAGGAAGGGGATTCTGCCCCTCTGCTCTGCTCTCATGAGACCCCACCTGCAGTGCTGCCTCCAGCTCTGGGGCCCCAACATAAGGACAAGGACCTGTTAGGAGTGCCATGGAGATGATCAGAGGGCTGGAGCACCTCTGCTGTGAGGACAGGCTGAGAGAGTTGGGGTTGCTCAGCCTGGAGAAGAGAAGGCTCTGAGAAGACCTTATAGCGGCCTTCCAGTACTTAAAGGGGGCTTATAAGAAAGATGGGGATAGACCTTTTAGAAGGGCCTGTAGTGACAGGACAAAATCTAATGGTTTTAAACTAAAAGAGGGTAGGTTCAGAGTAGATATAAGGAAGAGATTTTTTACAATGAGGGTGGTGAAACACTGACACAGGTTTCCCAGAGAGGTGGTAGTTGTGCCATCCCTGGAAGCATTGAAGATCAGGTTGGATTGGGCTCTGAGCAACCTGATGTAGTTGAAGATGTCATTGCTCATTACAGGGGGGTTGGAACGAGATGGCCTTTAAAGGTCGTTTCCAACACAAACTATTCTATGATTCTATGATGCTATTCTAACTTTAACACTTCACGCAGAAACCTGTTGACTATATTTTTCTTAGCATGTGAAGATTTTTAAGGAATGCTGATGTTCCTTAGGAATCCTTCTGTACTTGATGCTTATATCAGCACTTATAAATACTTACAGGGTGGGTGTCAGGAGGATGGGGCCAGGATCTTTTCAGTGGTGCCCAGAGACAGGACAAGAGGTAACAGGCACAAACTTGAGCATAGGAAGTTCCACCTAAACATGAGGAGGAACATCTTTCCTTTGAGGGTGGCAGAGCCCTGGCACAGGCTGCCCAGAGAGGTGGTGGAGTCTCCGTCTCTGGAGACATTCCAAACCCGCCTGGACACGTTCCTGTGCCACCTGCTCTGGGTGACCCTGCTCTGGCAGGGGGTTGGACTGGGTGATCTCCAGAGGTCCCTTCCAACCCCGGTCATTCTGTGATTCTGTGAACCACAGGACATTCACTGAAACTGGTAGGAGGTGATTTTAAAATAAAGGATGTTCTTTACATACTTCTAGAATCTTTGGGGGAGGCAGGTAATATCAGCAGGTTCAAAAAAGGTTTAGGCAAATTCATGGATGGCAGGTCCATAAACAGAAGTAGGAAATAGTAAGGGACTTACTAAGACTCCCATCGAATGATTACAGTTGTTGCAGGGACTATGAGGGAAAAGGACTGCTGAAGGTGGCCAGGCCCACAGGCTATCCCTCAATGGCATCTCTGCTACTGCTACTGCTTCTGCTACTGCTGGGGACAGAGTACCAGGCCGGACAGACCCATTGGCTGAGTATATCCTCTGTTATTATAAGTAGCTGGATATTTTCTGATGATGAAAGCAAGGCCTACAAATATAATTGACGTTTAACTTGACTGTAAAGTGTTTATTTACTCATTAAAGATTAAAACATCCCTGAAACCCGTAATTCTGGGTTTAAGCTTTAGTATATAAATCTTTGCAGCATGCATTTTGGAAACTGTATTTTATACAAATGTAGCAAAAGCAACAAAAAAAGCATCTCATTACTCCCCTTACTCTTGAAAGAGACTGTCCCAAGTTCCAGGTGAGCCTACCAAGTAAGTGGGAAGACATCTCATTACTTCTTACTGCCCTGCTAGACTGAATAAAACAACACACAATTTAGCCTTCAGTCATCTTTAAGGTGGCAAGGGTGAATTCAAAGAAATTCTGGAGGGAGAGAAGAATTTTAGCTGATAAACAGAGAGAAACTTTCAGACAGTATGCTTCAGGAGAAACAGAAATTTAAACTCAATGCAAAACTCTGCTGCTGGGAGTTTCATTTTAATCAGTCATTTTCTTCTTGTTGTTTTTATTTGCACAGCAGTTCTGAACAAATTGAAAAGTGTTTTTTTTTTCTCCTTTGGTGCAGGCTGGGTTTCTACCACTTCCATCGTAAAGAACAATTCAATTTTTCAGTGATAAGTTCAAGAATACACAGATAAGGCACTTGTAGGAAGTGGGAGGGGGGGCAGAAAGACTACCAGGCATGAATGGAAAGTACTGAGAAAATACAGAAAAAGGAGTAATTGTCAGCTGCATTTTACATACCAAAACCAGACATTTTTCTCCAATCTACTGTCTTCAGCCAGACAGAAAGTAGTGCGCTTTGCTGATGCTAATTTCTTCTCTTCATTGTTTTGGAAAGAAGCATTTACATTTTCTGTGTGGATAAGCAGGACTAGATGGCTTATGGAGAGAGATAACACAAGCGCTGAGCTCTGTTGGACCGTGGCATCTTTCTGGTTTTAATCTCAATGTATTGTCCAAACTCTGTCTCTCTAATGGCTAGACTAAATCCAGATTTAGATAAAAAAAAAGTATGGGCTCAATTCAGACTCTTGATTGAGGCCGGATGCCATGTTTGAGGTGGAAACAGCCTTAACAGGGAGATGGGGGAAGTTTTAAGCTCTGCAGCCATCATTGCCACAAGCGTGCAACATGAGATATCGGCGACTGAGTATGGATGGCTTATGACACAGAATAAGCACAGATAAAAGGACAGCCATGCCTGGTCATCGGAAGTGGCCAACAGCAGATGCCTGGGGAGGAGGATAGAGACACAGAGACTGTACAGCAGTACAACGCCAGAATACTCCTCTGCTCCTCAAAAATTTGCAGCTTCGGGACACACGAAGCCAGACCCATTGCCTGAGTTCATTATCCCTCAATGTATTGTTGTTCCAGGAATTCCTCCAGTCATCTTCTCTGTGCACAGTTTCAACACCCACAGCCTCTTGCGGCAGGGAATTTCAGAGGTTAATTCTCTGTCATCTAATAAAACATATTCTTGTTTTGTTTACTGTGAACCTGCTACCAGCTGCCTTGACTTGAAGACCCTAGTTTCTGTACGGGCAGAGAGGGTGGAAAATTATTTCCTGTGAGCCCTTTGCACATCCCACAGAACTTATACACCCTTGTTATAACTCCCTCTCAGTTGCCACTATTTTTCACTGAAAAGCTGCACCCTGTCCTCATGTCTGTCCTCATGTGAAATCTGCATCCCACCATTGATTACCTTTGCTACTGTTCACTTGGCCTTTTCTAGTAGCATTATGCCCTTGAAACAGGGACCAGAACTGCAAACTGAATCTAAGATGCAAGCACACCAGTACTTCACATAGTGATATAAAGGTATTTTCTATTTTATTCTCTTTCCTAAGAATTCTTAATAGTCAGCTTGCAGTTTTTTTTAACCATAGCTGGGCATTGAGTTCAATAAAACTATGTATTATAACCCCAAGACTTCATTTCTGAGTAATAGAAGTTATCTCAGAGCCCATAGTTTTATATGTGAAGCGTGGATTGTTTTTCCTCATGTATGCCATTTTACATTTATCTGTCCTGAGTTTTATCTGCCACTTAATCACCATGTCTTTTAGTCTCTTGCAATCCTTCTGTAATTCTCCACTTTTAACTCAGCAATTCAACTTAGACTTCCCACTCCCATAGCACACCCACACTTGTTCTTACGTCCTTAGAATAAAACACCCACAAACTTTGATCAACTT
Source organism: Rissa tridactyla (assembly GCF_028500815.1). Lineage (NCBI taxonomy): Eukaryota > Metazoa > Chordata > Aves > Charadriiformes > Laridae > Rissa > Rissa tridactyla. Next base: position 3,745,984 of record NC_071466.1, on the reverse strand, counting down.
GAGATTAATAACGAAGTTTTGTGTTGCAGGTTCCCCTCTAGATTTTAAATATTTGCATGGTTGCCTACACCTGCAAGAAAGAAGGAAGGAAGGAAGGAAGGAAGGAAGGAAGGAAGGAAGGAAGGAAGGAAGGAAGGAAGGAAGGAAGGAAGGAAGGAAGGAAGGAAGGAAGGAAGGAAGGAAAGGAGGAAAGGAGGAAAGGAGGAAGGAAGGAAGGAAGGAAGGAAGGAAGGAAGGAAGGAAGGAAGGAAGGAAGGAAAGGAGGAAAGGAGGAAGGAAGGAAGGAAGGAAGGAAAGAAAAAGAAAGAAGGAAAGAAAGAAGGAAAGAAAGAAAGAAAAGAAGGAAAGAAGGAAAGAAGGAAAGAAGGAAAGAAGGAAAGAAGGAAAGAAGGAAAGAAGAAGAAAGAAAGAAAGAAAGAAAGAAAGAAAGAAAGAAAGAAAGAAAGAAAGAAAGAAAGAAAGAAAGAAAGAAAGAAAGAAAGAAAGAAAGAAAGAAAGAAAGAAAGAAAGAAAGGAGTAAGTGGGACAGCAAATTCAATTATCAGAAATATAAACATTATTCTGTATGGAGCTGTAGAAGATAACCTAGACAGTGGATTTCATGATAGCCTCTCAAATTAGCCATGAAACTTGGTGTCATTGTATAGGCTTTCTATATTAATGGCCTAAACTAATTCATTATTACCGTTTCTGTTCTGGCAGAGCTAAGGACGTGCTAAAATGCAAGCTCCAGCCCAGTGGGATTACAGCCCAATACACTGATTTAAGAAAGCAGTTAAGGACAGGTGTAGTCCTAATCACCTGACTAAGTTCTTCCCTAAATATGTCTGTTTTCCATGGCTGAGGCTGGATGGTCTGACTGGGAACTAAATCACAGCCCTCAGTTAGTGTACCCCAGCTATATTCTCCTTGATTTTAAACTTCTGCCTAGGAGTGAAAAAATAAAATAAATTAAAAAAAAAAAAAAAAGTGACTTCTTTAAGGTGGGATATTAAATCCATAAATTGCATTTAAACAGATGGAAATGGGAAAACGTTGTAATAGCTGCTTGCTGTCACAGCCTCCAGGCCTGCCACATTTGCTGAGTGCTTAGTGACTTTAGAGGAACTCCAAACTGTACCTTGAGATGCTGCTTAATTAAGCCACAAGAAAGCAAACAAACAAGCAAACAAAAAGACGCTCGACAACACGTCATTCATGGTTTGAGAAACGCAGTCAAATTGTACACAATGCTTTACCAATTTGAATGCAAACATTTGGCTTCAGAAGTTGGAAATGTGTTATTCTGTAAATCTTCTTATTAATTATATTTCATTTTTAATTCAAAGCCAGGCCAGCATCTATTTATTTCACTCAACTGCATCAGCTCTGTAATGTTATTCTTCAGTTTTACTTTCAATCTGGCTCTGACTGATAACATTTTCTGATCGATGAAAAAGCAGAGGTTGTTACCAAAAGTAATGGTACGTTATAAAGCTGCTCTAGTCCAACAATTAAGGGCATTTTATTATGCAATAAAACCAGGGCTATTTTTTTCACTGTAGCCGCACAACATTAATTCAGACACTAATTTGCACGTGATATATTATTGATGGAGCAAAAATGCATTTGTTTCTATCAAGCTCAAAAATCATATATCTTTTAATATATTAATAACCAGAGTCCTCAGGAGGTTGTAATGTGGTCTTTCTTAATTGAGGAAAAAATGTATGCGCAGCTATTGATTAGATTCAACTCTCCTTCCTGAGCTGGGCGGTATGGAAAGGCATTGGCACGAACAGAAGGTAGAAACAACCTTCTGCTCTACACAGCATTAGAGTAGCTGAGTGCCTACCAGCACTGCATTAAACAGCGGGACAAAGACGAGTTTATTCTCACTGCTACTATTTAGTCTGAGAAACGTATGCAGAAGAGAGGTCATGGCTGGCAGGAGTTCGCTACTGTTTTCAGGTGCACATTTCTCTTGCTTCGCATTAAAGGCTGATGAGTGAACAAATGCACCTGGCATTGGGAGCAGAAAAAAAATAAGTCCTATAAGAACTCCCTGCACAGTTTTAGCCTTGCCCTAAGAAAAATGCTTCTTGCACCGGGGAACTTTATCCGGAAGTTATAAAGTTGCGCTGTGTCTGAGATCAGAGCTTTTCTAGAGCCTCCAGTGACATTTTTGTTAAACTGTAGACAGACCATAGCTGTACAGATTTCCTTTGAATTTTATTCTTCTTCCAGTGGGAAGCCTGAAAGAGTATGGAGGATTTGAGATAGCAGTACGCCCTTACTGGAGGCTTCTGAGTGGTGAAAGCTATGAATAAGTGCATACATGAAGGATTCATTGAAAAATTTAGTAATTCAAATTTATATTTAGGTCTTTAAGACACCTGAGCATCTGTTCATAGTTGCCACTTACGATAGTTATGCTTTGATTGGATATTAACTGGTAGCATGATAATCCAGCTTTATAACAGTAAATGTTAAAAGACAACAAGAATTCTGGAAAGAAATATTCATGTTTCGGATCTTTATTCATCACAAAAGTTTGGAGAATTAAGTAGAGAGGACATAAGTAAAAGTCCTACTGCAGAGTGTCTGCTTCTGAATTAGCTCCTCAAAAGTAATTTTTAGAGACAAGCTGCTGAATGAGGCGGAGGACTCGCCTGATTCACTGGGACACTTTCTCTGTTTCAAAAGCTAGAAATGAGCTCAAAAGCTCATTAGGGAGTTATTTGTACCCATCAAAGATCCATCCCGTGGTCAAGACAAAGCACTTATAGCCTGGGAGACATTTTTTCCATTCTAAATTATTCTATAGACCTCCACTGTGATCTTTGTCAGGTCACAAATTAGGCCTCATTTCCTCCTCCCTCATCTTTTACAAATGGTGATAATACTACTTACCTCACAGGACTGCAGTAGGTCTTCATAACCCAGAATCTGCAAAGCACTAATAGCCCATAAGTGAAAATCCCTAGGGAAATACAGGCTGTCATTGAGCACCTTTGAAATTTTAAACCAGAAGGAGCAAAAGAAAAGATTAATGAACAAAACAACACTGTCCTGTCTCACAAGGGTATGGCCAAAGTGATCAATAAGGAATGTCTTTTCCATTTCCAGTAGACTGGGCAGGGTATGAGTGTATAACAGAAGTCAAGACACAGATTTATGAAATCCCCAAAAGGTATGAGTCCTATCTAAATCTGAGATTCAGAAGGAAAGAAAATCTACTCTGTCTACTCCGGTAACAAATCATTCCAATTTCTCTTTAAACTGTTGTTAAATGTCAGAAGTAAAAAAATAAAAATAAAAAATACTGGTTTTATCTCTGAAAACAATTAGATCATGGTGGTACGCAGTGATAATGTTGCTGAGTTTTACATCATTTGTACTACTGGATGGCAAGCTATTTGTTAATAACTGCCTGCTGTTGTGGAATCCCCTGACAGAGGGCCATATGTGCCGCAAAATCTCAGCACTCGAGTGAATGATTGGAGATGCGCAGTTCAAAATTCCCTTATCAGTCATGCATTTGTTCGTGAGGTGGATTTTTTTTTCTTTTCCCCATCCCTCCATTTCACCTAAGTCTGCTTTGAAATCAGTTAAGTTCTTAAAACATCCTTAGGTAAAAAGAGAGAAAGACTATCTATGCCATCATGGGCAGGGTACCAACCTTCTCCGTTAAATGGAAAAAAGCTGAAAAAGCAATAATCAAGTTTTATAAAGCAAGCATCCAAGGTATCGAAGGGACAGGAGTAAAATCAGGTTGTTTGGAATTGGAAGTTAATCTAAGAATAGCTGAGAGGAGACTTCTCCAAGGCGGGTTTGACCTTGTAGCTCTCACTCCTGTGCAGGGCGTGCATATGGCAAAAAGACACAACTCCTTTTGAAGAAGCCATTCACACAGAAAGACAGAGCTGAGAGGCATTAAATGAAGTTACTTCCACAGCCCATGTTTGAAAAAGAGACCCCTAGCCCCAGCAGGGCTACACAGAGAAGTCTGTGACCAGCACCGTTCACAGCTTCAGTGCCAGGGCAGAGATTTGTGTTTGGAGGGACCTTGCTCAGACACTGTCTCTGAAGCTGGTCCTGTAAATGTACAGTGAATGTCACACTTCACACCTCATGTTCTTATGTGGATTGACTGTACAATGATTCTCCTAGGCCTGTGCAGTGAGACCAAGCTCTATGCTATGAGCAGAGTGAGATCATCTTCATTTTAAATGAGAGGGTGTCCTCATTCTCCTCAAAATGACGAAGCTATGACTCCTTATTACATGCACAGAGTTGCATAATGCAGTCACATCAGCCAACCGTCACAGAGATTAAGCACCTGGCCTTGAAGCAGCACATACTGAAAAAAGACTTCCATCTTGCGTCTTAGAAGCACTGACTTTTCGAAAGGTCACAGTTCTCAGCCATCTGCAACTAAAAAGATGAATTGAGAGAGAAGCTGGTCCTTGTGCCACTATGATAACCTTGACACAGTATGGAGAAGACTCTGTGGGCCAGACTGGTTGTCAACATTGCCTGTTGGGTCCTCCTTCTTCCAGAAATCATAAGTCCAGATCTGTGCATCCGAAAGTTTCACCGCTCCATGCAAGGAGACATCTGCCTTGCAGAGTGGGAATAGCAGAGGACACTAATCAGGGAGGAAGAGCACAGCAGAGGAAAGATCCAGAGCTCTACATGAATAATGTGGTGAAGCCACAAGCAGCACAAGCAGCACCAGCAGGGGTCAGGCCTACAGCAGACAATGCATCATGTTGGTGTTTTTTAATCTTCCCCATGTTCAGCTGTCGCTGGAAAGCTCCAGCATATGGCAGTGGAGGCCACCCTCTTGGCACTGTGGCAACTAACATATCCTATGGCCAGTCTGATGACTTCTGACTATTCGATGTGAAATTGCCATTGGGAGAGTCCGACTACTGCTGCGGACTGAATTTGTTCATTCACGTCTGTGCTGTCCGTGATCCCCAGCATTTTTTTTTACCTTTAACCCCTGTCTTATCCTTACCTCTGCTTTTACTTTAACCTTACCATTTTTTCCTAAAAATGGCTTATTCTTTCTAAATCTCATTTAGGCTATGATTTCTTTTCTTTCCTAGAGTCATAGATAAAGGGGAATATTCATTTATCCATCTGAACATTAGATAGCTCTAGTCCACACTGAGACTCAGTTTGACTGAACTGGCAACAAACTAAAGGCTGTGACCTTCATCTGCCTCAGGCATAACCCAAGAATGATTGATTTTACAGTGGGCCCCTTGCGAATGTGAAATTAAACAGCATGACCTCTTTTGAGGTAAGCTTGCTCTTTGAAGGATGATCATGTCTTCCTTTGATCATCTCTTTAATCCTTGTCTGAAATTTTTTGTGAGGATGGTATCACACCTTAAGCAACACGGTGGACTCAGCAATGAAAATGGTACCCACACAATTCAAAACAGGGCATGAGAAAGAAAGTATACCTGCCTACTTCACCTGCCACAGTTGGCAACAGGTTGAGAGTTAGTTTTGAAAATAATTATTACTTCCCTCATGCAGGGCTTTGAAGACAACATCTGGAATTCAATTCTGTGGCTAATAAGGAGCCACAGGGGATCTGTAACACTCTGATGCCTTCTTTGAGGAAATATGAAAAGGATTTTAGATAATAAATCCATATGAGAGTTCACAACCATTTGGAGACCTTTTATAAATAGCAAAATATGATAAATTATTCCATTACCTGCTTAACTAATACTTTGGTGAAAATAAGTTTTTGGCTACAGTGTGAGAATAGAACCTGACAAAACAGCAGAAGAAAATTTTAAAAATACATATGTTGTGGAAATGGATAAGAGGTTTTTCTGATGATCAGGCTTTAATCTCTAAATTTCTCACTGAATCTTTGACAATAACTCTACTTTTCAAAATGCCGATGTTCAGCTTTTGCGTGATGCCAGCAACCTAACAGGATGCAACAATAATTATATTACACAAAATATAGCAAAGAACAGTGATTTCAAATGGAGATGTAATGTTTTGCTGCCCTTTGTACACATTTTCTTATTATACCAGCATACAATCCAGGACAAGTTTGGGTTTAGTAGCAAATTTTCACAGCTAGATGCTCATTTTGGGTAAATTTGAGTAGCATTCATGGAAGTATTCAAATGTGGTAAGATTCTTCAGATCACAGTGAGGTTGTCATATTTATGCTTTATACGTAGATATGGAAAATTATTGTTTGAAGATTAACTCATGATACAAACAGATCATGCTGGGTTGTTTAATGGTTGGGAGATCAACAGAGCTCATACGGCAAGCACAATGTAATTAGGTAATCTTAAACATGATTGAAGATAATATTGCCCAGCTATTTACAGTTTCACTTAGGACTTCTAAGTACTTAAGGTGCAACAAGAACCCATGCTAAAGATTTAATATAGTTGTAATAATGATAACTCAGCATAATTGTGTATCCTTGTGATTAATAAATTCAAAAAGAAAATTTTATTATATAAAATAAAAAAACATTATATTCCTTCTCCAAACACTTCGAATTCTGGAAGAAACTGTCTTTTCCTCCCTCTTTATCATTTGGAATATGTTTATGAACACAATTTTGTTATTTCTTGTCTTTTACTTGTTGCTTGTTTGAAACCAGGATGATCTGTGGCAAATACTTTTTGCCAAAACCGGCTGTCATTCACTGATTAGGTGCCCAGTTGCATGGTAAAGACAAAAGTTAAAACCCATGCTGAATAAGGGTATTTAAGGCTGTGCTCCACATAGTTCATCTTGAAAATTCACTGCTGAAGAATCCCAGAGTGCTAGTATCCAATCTATATTGCATAGTTAGTCAGCAATTCAGAGGAATTCATTTTGCAGTCGATTCAATCAGAAATGCTACCAGGGAGTAAGAAAGCTGAAGGAAATTGCATCTACCTTCACTAAGTAATTGACTGAACAACAAACATTTCAGCATAATCCACTTAAATCACAATTAAACTTCCCAGACACCAGCTCTTCTACTTTCTATGCTGTTTTTATGGGGAACAAAACCATTCACTCTTTAATAAACTACGTACTTGAAAATACGTTTGTTTGTAACGTACCCAGAAGCAGCATCAACTTATTATGTGCATCTTCTTGAAATGAGAGGTTTGCTTGAACTCCTTTGTCATTTTTATTTTGATCTGTCATATAATTTTTTTTATATATATATATATATAAAATGTATAATATATACATGTAATGTGCATGAAAATCTTGCCTTCACTGGTATGTTAGCTCCTTTTAGCTGAGGGTTTCCAAATACTAGGAAATTCGGATTAAGAGACTAGCACTATCCATGCATAGGTATCCTCCAGTGAGCTGAGTTTCTAAGCTCTCCTTGTACTCTAGCCTATTCTCTACTTAATGTAACGAAGAGTCTCTGGAGAAACTCAGCCCACTCTACAGTATTCATGTATTGGTTGGTCAGCTGAATTACTTTCCAGGATTCATTGACAGCAATGACAGGTTTGTCACCTAAGAGACATCAAGGTACCTAAATGTAGGTGCGTTTATCTAGAGTTGAATCTTTCCTTGAAATTTAATGTGATTTCAAGTGGATTGAGAATTAAAAATAGAATCGTGCTTCCTGATTAACTCCTTGTGGCAATGCTTTTATTTTGTAATCAGGGCTTTAGTTTAAAACTGGTTTGATTCCTGTAGAAAAGGAAAAACTCTTCAAAAGGTTCATCATCACTTTTCTTGAGCTGTCTAGCCAGCAGAAACATTCATGAACATTTATCCTGGCTCTTTTGTCTGGAAGCTGGAGACAAAAAGTAAGACAGGAACTAAGTGTTACAAAGAGAACGGAGAGCGTGGATAGTTTCAAATGCCTTTAGATTGGGTTTTCACCACTGAGGACTCCATAATAGCCTGAGCCTGACTCCATAATAGCCAGTGGTTTTCACCACTGAGGACTCCATAATAGCACACAGCCGGGGTTTAATTTCACCTAATTTCAGACAGTAAAAATAGCCACACTTGCGGTACTCACGCCAGGTTCCCTGCATTACAACTGGAGAGAGATAGTCATTTTTGAGGTGCGATTCATCTGAACTATATTGGGCATCCGTATTAGGGGGAAAAAATTGCTGCTTAAACGTGTTTATTCCTCTCCCCGAATATGTTGGAGATTTGTTCCAGGTGACTGGTTCATATGTAGATAACTGCATCTGGGTCAGGTCTCCCTGACTAGGTACTGAAGGCTGAGGAAACAGGATGAGTCTGTGCTAAAGCAAGGAAAAGACCTGCAAGACTGACTGACTCAGTCACTTTCAGTTGAGTTAGTAACCAGGCACATGCTGTCCAGCTTCAAAAAACAAACCCGAACCAAACAAAAAACCAAACCAACCAAAAACCAAAACTAAAAAACCCCACCAGAAAACTCTTCCAGGACAACATTTTCCATGCAATCACAACCTCAATCAGTTTTTATCCTATGAAAGACAAGGCACTAAAATCCTGCACTATCACAGTGCAAAGGTGTTCCTTACAGGTTTTCAAAGGCAGAGAGGCTTCACGCTCATCCTATTGCAGGACAGATTCTAGTATTGCTACTTCCAGTATTTTTCTTCCAATTCTTCTGAGCCTTCCATCCAGCCTAGTACCCATATAACAGGTTCCCTACAGCCATATCACAGAATGGAAGCAAAGTAAAAAGACCATGAAAGGTCTATCAGTTACCTTCTTCACCTATAACGTCTCTGCATATTTAGAAAAAAAATGCCTGGGAGCAAGAAATAGCAGAATTTTTATGTTGTTTTTTTTTTTTTTGGCTTGTAGCCCATGTTACAAAGAAATTGCTTTATTTTGTTCCCTTTTTAAATAGTAAGTTGTCTCATGAGCTCTATTCTCTCAGCCACATTGATTGTGGTACCCTTTCTTCACACCCTTGCAGAGATTACTCTGCATTAGGAGACAGTGGACGATACCTTATAATACAGTGGACCTACAACAAGTATACTTATTTCAAATGCAAGGTAGTTTTATACACTACCATTTTTAACAAATAAGGTGCTTTTCCAAAGTCGGTATTGTTCACACACGGCACTATGACAGAAGGACTATCATGGGAGTCGCTAAGCTGAACTATGAAGGCTGCTGGTGTCCCAGGGGCTGCTAACAACCAGGATATTCACAGGTTGTAGTTCACAGCTCTCTTAAGGGTCAAAATACATGTTCTGTATGCTAACATCAGGTAGAAGTACTCACACGTGAACCTCAGAATAAGAGATACTTCCAGACACGTACTGGGAAGGTTCTGTGAGACACTCAGGCAGAAGGGTAAAGCGGTGGATGCTAGATCAATTCCTATGTCTTGTGGCCAGGACAGAAGGTTGTAGGCAACGAGCTGAAGCTTGCAACTCAGATTGATCAACTGGGTGCCGAGGTTCAGCCCCAGCTCCAGAAGCTGCATGATTTCACACAGCATGTTGATATCTCTCTGTAGGGCAAAGCAGAGTGATTCATATGAGCAAGCTTTAATCATGCTAACACTGTGTTCTGCAGGTGGTAGTCTGTCCTTCTTCCCCTACCAGGGTAGTCACAGTGTTACCTACACCCCCTCAGTCCTTGCATCACTAAATATACAGCACATTGTTGGTCCTTTAGACAGTTTTTCAACCAACTAAAAGCAAGGGAGCCCAATACACTTAGTAAATCCTCCCAAACCACTTTGAAAATCCCATGGATAAAAAGACCTTCAGCTTTGTTTTGCTGGTTCTGTGTTTTCAACTTTTAGATTCCTTTGGGGTTTCCACTTCTTTCCCTCCCTTGTGCCTTCTTTGCCATTACCAAGTACTGTACTCAAATGTTAGAAGCTAGAAGAGGCTTTTTAATGACCTATTGAGAAAGAAATGAATAATTTAAGATTCACAATAGCTTTAAATTGGTTTTGCTTGTTGTAGGGTGTAAACTACATTACAGAGGGGGGATTTGTTCTCTTTCTGTTTGCTTGCAATGAAGTGATACAAAATCCTGTCTCATATTTTCTTTGTGTTAATTGGGGATTTAACTGTTGCTTCCTTTGCTTACAGTGATGTACATCAAAGCCCTTAAAATCCATTTTAATTGTACTGAGTGGATTTGGTGAATTACACTAGTACTCTTTCTATTAATAAGCATGTGAAAGGAAGGCTATTCTGTATGTAAATTAATAGAGCTAATCAGTTGTCCTCCTATTGTAATACACATAACAGGATTTGGCAGTACCTCAAAAGGAAGTAAAAGTTTCATGGCTTGTGTCCACAATCATATTTTTGCAGACTACACACAGAGAGGAAATTGAGGTTATCTCCACATCCTGATAAAATATCCAGAATTTATCTGGCCACCACCTAAGTATTAGCTCTTTAGGGCTTTTGTTTGGAAGACATCTCGAAGGGAGAATTGGAATGACTGTACAGTTCTGAGGCTGATCAAGTAACAGAATTATTTTTCGTTACATAGCACTTACCCGCCCTGTTCATGATGAGGCCCTATAGCTTGCTACTGACAGACAGAGGAAGACAATCAGACAATCTCTGCCAGTCTGTAAAAAAAGGAGGGAAAAAAGAAAATACATCCAAACAAGGCAATATAAGAAAACAGAGATTAGATTGCTCAATGTTACAGGGTCTCATCATATCAGTCCACTACTACTACTGAATGAGGTATTTTGCTCATAGTTTTAGAAAAGACACAATGCACTTTATTAAATAACAAGGAAGTAGTTTGTCACAAAGAAGTAGTTTGCTAAATGTTTCTGAGATTCTCTTTCTATAAATTTGACAGTCACCACTGGACAAAATACAGTGGTGTTTGTTGATAAAGTGAGCAGGAAGACAGGCAGACTGAGGACTGATGACACACTATTCATACACTGAATGAAATGCAATAGGTAGCAAGAGAAAAACTTTCAACATTGTAAGACATTTGCCACTGAATTCAATGAGAACATAATCAAGCCAGCATAGAGTGCTTTCAGAAATCCTCCTTTCAATCTCTCTCTTAATTATAAGGAGAATGATTGTTTCCCAGAGTCTGGAGGTGTAACATGAGTGTCACTGGTTTGGGGACCTCCTTTCCTTACACAACTCAAGCTCCCTGTCTGTGTCTTCCCAGGACAGAATGTCATTTTCTAAACATAAGCATTCATAGGCCAACTATGGTGTCCTGAAGTTTTCAAGACAATAACATGGCAATGAATGAAAGACCTCTCAGGTACTTGCACTGTTCTGGAGAGGCATTTGGAGGCTGGGTGGGACACCTAAAACAGTATTATCCACCTATGTCTACACAACAGAATTCCCCCCTTCTTTACAGTCATACAAACCGTGTGCCAGTAACGTCCGCTTTTCTCTGTTGACTGCAGAGGGAAGCATGAGGTTGAGTTCAGATGGAGGCAGCAACTTTGTAGATTCTAGACCAAGTCCAATGAATTTCACCTACAGTGGCTACATGTGCACACACGTGCATTCAGGACATGTTGAACATAACATGCACAGAATGTGGTGCTGATCTGTCTGGGCTTTCTATGTGTCTCACAGACCGGATTAGAGCTACTAAACTGTAACTTTATCAGAGCAGTGGACATAAAAAAAATCCCAGCCATATGTAAAAGAATTCTTCAGATTCTGGTCAGGTCAATTCTATGGACAGAAAAGCAGGACATAGCTGTGAAAACTTGGTTCTATCACAACTTAGGGCATGATGCTTGTGGCAGCGGTACTATGACCTTAACAGGAGTTTAAGTCTAAATTTCTGAAACAGAGGGAGATCAGGACTCACATAGCTGAGAACTGAAATGAGGGAGATGCACAGGAGCAAAGTTATAATTTAATTTATGAGTTAAATGCCACGTTGAATTTTCGGTCACCCTCCAGTGCCGACCTTGCTTCCTGTTAAGGTTAATCATTTCTGCAAGAAAGAAAAGGAACAGATTGTAAAGGCTCTGTCTCTGGCAGTTTCAGGGTAACTCAAAGCATTAGCATACTGTTGAGGATCTATATCTTCAATTGACATGCAACTAATGTGAAAGAATGTCATTTGCATTCAGCCAGCAAACATTAAGCAAACAGTGAATTGGGGACGACAGGTTCTGCTCTCTGTATAAGCTCATAGAGTGCCTTCTCCTCTACAAATAGACACAGAAGATCTTCAGTGACTCATAATTCCTCCATTTCGATTCTAAGCAGACCTGATTTCTAGTCAGATTTGCTGAGGTGCTGACTCTGCACAATTTACGGTGAAGTCCACCGAGACACATGCGCTCAGCCAATCTACCTCAGCTGTGGGTTTTGTTGGCTTTGCTGAAATATCTTGTTATTCTATAACACCAACTTCAGAGGCAGCTAAACTTCATCAGATTTAATCAAATCTGCAATTTGCACAAATATATGCAAAACCTATCAGGTAAGGCTAATTGTTTTCTTTGTCAATAAAAATTGTTGCCCATAGCATTCTTTATTTTTGTTACCTTCAAAATAGTTTTATTAGAAGATTTGATGCATGTGACCAGTGCTTGACAGATAGTTCTCTTCTTTCATATCTCCTTAACAAGGTATAACTTTAAATAAATCAGAGGCACACAACAATGTTATGGATAAACTTATGCTATGAAACAGAGAGAAACTCCTCTGTGCAGCTGAAGCTACTGGAGTAGATTTTCTGTAGGACACACAGTTCTAATTAGAATTTTGTCATAAAAGTTAAAAAACCCCAATAAACTAAAATTTTAAAAAGCAGCAGATTCCTGAAGCAGAGAAACAACAAAAAAAAAATATTTGCAGAGCACAGCTCCCGAGGACTTTCATTTATTTGATGGCATCCAGGAGGAGGAACAGCTTCCTGAAAAAAAGCAGGCAGTAACAGCAACGTACACAGGGATTCTGATCACTGACAGCAAGTGAGTTAACACATAATTATAAAGATAATATTATTGAACCCAGTCAAGCCTGATAAGCAGTTGGGATTCTGTTCAGGTCATCAGGATGGATTTTAGGACACTCTTCACTCAATTTCCCTTTCCTGTTACTGTGGTTGATTTTATTGAAGTTAAACTACTGTAAAACTACACTCATGCAGAGCAACTTAGGCCTTAGTATCATTGTTCCTCCCTGTGATAATTGTTTCCATAATTGTTCTTGTCATTGTAGTAGATGATCTGCAAAGAAGAAGGGGAAAAAAAGGTTGTGTCCTTTCCTGCTACTTTATAAGGCATGATGATAGCTTCATAAAATTTTATTGTATTACTACACCAAGACCATAATACCATTCCCATACTTTATTACCATGCCAAGAACTGGAAGTTGAACTCAGACAAATTCAACATTGAAATAAGATGTAATTTGCTATCACCGAAGGCAGGGAAACATAGGAATGATTTGTTGGGAAGGCTAAAGAAATAGAAGGGAAATGACCCTGCTCCTGCATTCTTCAGAATCTCTCAGTTCCAGCCTCCTGAGATCTCAGAGATGAAATTATAAAACTTTCTAACTAATAACTCTTGAGCCATAATCCAGGAGGCACTCTTTGGCCCGTGTCTGTCATGGAGGTCTGCATGTCTACAGTGATTGTTCTGGCCCAGTATCTATAGCTCACAGCCCACAAGTTTGCACTCTGTACTGCCCTTGCTGTCTTAATGCTCGCAAGACCATAATAAGACAGGAGTTACAGTGCGACCTCAGGGGTAAGCCTTTCCTGCAGATGTAAGAATAAATGTACATAATTTCATACTTGGAGCAGGAAGGGGGTAGGTGTGTGTGCCTTGTTATAATAGGTACATAGGAAACAACCATACCACGTCAGTGGAGAGGTCCATCTAGCCCAAGGTCGTTGTCAACCCATGCCAAAATTAGTTATGCAGGGACGAATGCAAAAACAAGGCAAAGAAACAGCGGTGCTTCAGTATTATGCTGTCTCGCAGTTAGCAATTCCTCACTCTGTCACTTCTGAGGTACCAGTTGCAGCATAGCTCTATGCATAATAATCCCTCTTTCTGGAGCACTCAAGTAGGAGCTATGTCAGTTAATTGAGTGATGTTACTTGTTCATCTCTTCAAACTGCTCACCTAACAGAACCAGTAACAGCTCTCCATTGTCTCAATATAATGAAGAACTTGGCAGACATTTTTGCTTTCATCTGCTTCATGATACATGTTTTGTCTACTGAAATGGGACATTTTTAACCTAATTGATTTTGTGTCTTTAAAGTCTTTTGGCATTACCATCAGCTGGTGTCTCCTGTTCCGTACATGTGTTTGATATTTGACCAAACCAAAATGTTTGGTTTAACTGTAGCCTTGAACTAGGGAAGATGGATGAAAAGACTGGCTTGTGAGAAATGGCAATACAAATGATCCCTTCAGGACTGACATTTTGTGATAATGAGTTAATATTGTTCTACTTGTGCATTGGGTTTATGTGGCAAGGTTTTGGTAGTCTAGGGGCTGCAGAGGTGGCCTCTGTGAGAAGAGACCAGGTGCTGCCCCCGTGTCAGATAGACCCGCCGCTGGACAAAGCTGAGCCCATAAGCGACACTGGTGATTCCTCTGGGATAACATTTTGAAGAAAGGGCAAAAACTGGTGCGCAGCAGCTGTGAAAGAGGGGAGTGAGGAAAAAATGTGAGAGGAATAACCCTGCAGACACCAAGGTCAGTGAAGAGGGAAGGGGAGGTGTTCCATGTGCTGGAGCAGAGATTCCCCTGAAGCCCATGGTGAAGACCGTGGTGAAGCAGATTGTCTCCCTGCAGCCAATGGGGGTTAACAGTGGAGCAGTTAACAGCTGCAGCCCATGGAGGACCCCAGCAGGTGGATGTGCCATGAAAGAACCTGCACCCCATGGAGAGTCCACACAGGAGAAGGCTCCTGGCAGAAACTGTGGCCCTGTGGAGAGAGGAGCGTGTGCTGGAGCAGGTTTGCTGGCAGGACCAGCGGCCTTGTGGGGAACCCACACTGGACCAGTGTGCTCCTGAAGGACTGCACTCCATGGAAGGGACCCATGTTGGAGCGGTTCATGAAGAACTCCAGCCTGTGGGAAAGACCCACATTGGAGAAGTTCATGGAGGACTGTATCCTGTGGAACAGCATGAGGAAGGAGCAGCCAAGATGAAGTGCTGTGAATTGACCGCAACCCTCATTCCCCGTCCCCCTGCACCTCTCAGGGAATAGAAAGAGGAAGTAGAAGAGTCAGGAACAAAGGAGTGAAGTTAAGCCTGGGAAGAATGGGAGAGTGTGGGGAAGTTGTTACTAGTTTTGTCTTTGTTTCTCACCATCCTACTCTATTTTTGACAGTGAATTAATCTTCCCCAAGTTGAGTCTGTTTTGCCCATGATGGTGACTGGTAAGCTATCTCCCTGTCCTTATCTCTTCCCATGAGCTTTTCCATCTTATTTTCTTCCCCCGTCATCTTGTGGAGGGGCAGTGAGAGAGCAGCTGAGTGGGGTTCTGGCTACCAGCCAAGGTCAACCCACCACATCTCCTTCAGCAGTTTGTCTCAGGAGCTTTAGGCCCTGGGATTTGCCTATTTTCTCTGTGAGGTGTAGAGCTTTCACAGTTGTGTAGAATAAATGGCTCTTTCTTTTTTGCAAAGACCTTATATCTGGCTCATGGTAAATTCACCATGATTTATGAAATGTTCTTCATGCAAATAGATTGAAAAATTATACAGCTGGATTGATGTAAGGAAGTTCTCTGCTTTTGATTCTCAAAAAGTGTCCTCACTAGGGAAAACTTGAAAAACCATCAAAGAATGGCAAAACCTGGACTGCTACTCTTCCATTCTATAACACCTGATGGAAAGATATTACCCCATTTCCATAAGTTGCAGTGGCTCTAAACTCAACCCACTGCTTCAGCTTCCCAACTGTAATTCATGTTCCAATTTCCTCTTCAGACTCTTTTCTCTCAAGAACTCCATGCAGTTAGGATGATTAAATCGAGAATGTTTGGAAAAAGGAAAAAAAAACCTCATTGGAAAATAAAACCCCTAAATAAACAGTTACAGAGTCACCTTTATATATCTAAAGGGAGCTGCAGAAGGCACAACAAAAGCACGGTAGGTCCTTGTTTTGCAGATCCCCAACAGACTCAGTTCCAAAAGAAGAAAACAATCCTGAAAGCTTATAAGTGATGTAGCCCTATGCAAAATATTCTGCCCTGTGTGGGAGCCACATTCCCGTTTCACCTCTCACAAGGATACAGGTCCCTGATGGTCTCTGCTTGTCCCCGTTCCACCTGTCAATATTATTCTAAAAGCTGAGCAAATGCAAAAGCAATCAGTTCTTAAAGTCTGTATCATACCTTCTTTTGCACAATAAACAGCATTTTTGATGTAGGCAAAAAGAGAGAGAACAAAACAAACCTTTCATCTTCTTCCATAAAAGCCACATTATAACTTCTTTTTCATGTCCTTTTTCTTTTTTCCCCTCTGCAGTCCCTGGAGAATCAGCACAGTGTTTTCTTCATAAACAGATCTCAACACGGACTCGAAAATGTCACTGTGAACAATGAATTATCCCAGAGGTACAGAGAGCACTGTGGTCATCAATAGTTCTTTCTGTAAGCCCTCAAGGCTCTGAACCACTGATAAAAAGGAAAGCAAGGGGAGAAAAGGATTATACAGTAAATAAATTTGACTAGTATTAAGAATTTAACATGCTGGCTGGCACAATCAACTGACTAAAGCAATGCATCAGACGTGGAATGGTCTGCCATACAGTTCACTCACACTCTACTGTATTCCTGTCAGTAGTTAACATTTTCAAAAACCACTAAATTACAGGTGACAGTATCTAATAGATTTGTCAGCCTGAACAGTTTTGCTTTCAAGCTAAAGGTAGAAAATTCAGTGCAGTTTAGAGTGACAAATGCCTCACAGTTTTGAAGTTCCCAGCACTTCCAGTTAATTATTAACAAACATTGTTACCAGCTTAAGAAACAGGATAAATGAGAAAATCTTATTAATATAAATGTGTGGTTTTTAGGTATATTATTGCAAGCTTCAGCCGAAACTGCTAGAGAAGTCAGATAGCATGTTTAGATTTAAAGGCTATATTTCACAACCATCTTTTCCCCTAAACCATTTACTTGCTTAAACACAGACCTCGAAAACACTTAAAGTAGTTGAAATGTCAGCCTTGAACTGATACAAACCACTTTCCTTGTTATAGCATTTTGTTCCAGAAGACACTAGGGAATTTCAACAAATCTGTTAATTAATAATGCCCCACAGTGTCTCATCAGCGGGTGTGAAAGGACTTTGTAAAGAAACAAATATTACTATTCCCTTTCTACAGATGGGGAAACTGAGGCAAAGTGACTTGCCAGGGAGACTGTCTTGGTCAATAAACAGATTCAGGAAAAGACAACAAATCCCTGAACTGCAGTCCAGGAAATGACCCCAAATATCCCACGGAGGACTGGCTGAGGCTTTGTAATATTGGCAGTTCTTTTAAAAGAAAACATTAAATTCAGACATGAAAATGATTACATCGCAGAGGAATAAGAACATGAAGCTCAATATGAGGTCCATTTAGCTGCATCAGGGACTCTTTCCCCACAACAAATAGGAAGTTAAAACAAAGTTGGACTTAATGGGTAAATAAAAATAGAAAGGCAGCAGAATTTTAGGAATCAAGTCAGAAATAAAAAAATAGAGAAAGATGTGGAAAATAAACAAGTAAAAACTCTCTGTAAGTACATTTTCAGTAAGAGAACAAACCAAGAAACAGTAGATTCAATGACTACCGTAAAAAGAGTCTATCACTACAAGGGAGAAATCTCTGGTGCCTTTCTTGCATTGGTCTTCTGTTAAAAATTAAATGTAGTCAGAGATTTAACACAAGCAGGAAGGAAGAATTAACTTAATGTTTCTTAGAAACATAGGTACTCTCAAATGTGCTGGACCCAATAATCCCCTCTCTTTAGTTCTCTCAGAAAACCACTCTGAGATCTCATAGAAAAAAAGCAAAATTCTGGAAGACTGAAAAGAGGAAAATGAAGTGACCATCTTTAAAGTAGGAGAAAAGGAGGAGTGGGGGAACTTTAAGTCCCGGGAAAGTACCATCATAAATAAACTATTTATAAATACTGAGATGAGAACAGGGAGACAAATTACAGCCAACACGACTTTCTCAAGAATTCATCATGTCAAATAAATTGAATTTCCTTCCCTGGCAGGGTAACAGGCAGGGAAAAAGCAACAGATAACCTATATCTCGATTCTAGCCTGGCTTTCATGCTCTTTGATA
Organism: Rissa tridactyla; assembly: GCF_028500815.1. Taxonomy (NCBI): domain Eukaryota; kingdom Metazoa; phylum Chordata; class Aves; order Charadriiformes; family Laridae; genus Rissa; species Rissa tridactyla. The sequence goes on along the minus strand of NC_071466.1, from coordinate 3,727,728 downwards.
TACTGTTCTCAGAAGGAAGCTTAAGAAAGGCCTGTACCTTGGATATAGAGGTGGCTGGAAAATCATATTCAAACAGTAGCTATCAAGGGTTTGTCTTTAAAGTGGAATGATGCAGAAGGTGAAGTTCCTGAGGAGTTTGTCTTTAGCCTAATACTCTTATGTGTCTGCTTAAAGGAATACAGACTGTGTTTATTAAATACACAGATGATACTAAGCTGCAAACACATTGGAAGGCAGGATTAAAATTCCAAAGGGAGAAATTGTTTAGAGAAGAAGAAAAAAGAAAAAAAAAGCCCTGAGGAAATTTAATAATAACAATTAGAGGACATAATTATGACCAACGAAATAAAAACAAAATTGAAGAAAGATGGCTTAAGTAACCAGTGACCCAGGAAAAGATTTGGGGTGCTGGTGGATCATCACCAGCAATGAATGGTATAGTGAAATATCTATGCTCTCATGTCTCGTATATAACATACAGAGTTAACCCTTTCACTGTACCAACTGCTGATAAGTTCTCTAATGAAACGTTGTGTTCAGTTGTGAATATTGAACGTCAGGAGAAGTATGGGGGAATTAGAGACTGCTGAGGGGAAAGCACAGAGTTATTAGTGGTCTGGAAGTGATGATCTGTAAGAAATAATGAAGGAAGAGCGATTTTTTGTCTAGAGTAGAGAAGACGGACAGAAAACACCAAAAATGTCCTCAAAGCCTCAAAGTCCTGCATAAGGACATGATGTCCATGATAGACAGGACACAAATTAAGGGCTGACACTGCAACCAGAAAAAAAAATAAATTAGGCACTACAATAGGTCAGTGAGGACAGTGGAACAATGGAGTAGATTTCCTGGCAGCCCCAACCATCATCCCATTTTAAGACTAATTTACACAAACAGCCCTCTGAATGACATAGGAATAGCTGGTCACACCTTGGGGCAAATGGAAGGACTAGTGATTTTCAGCAATTCTTTTAAAGGGCTATTTTCCTGTGACTCTGACAAGGGGAAAGACTTATTAAGAAGAAGCTTCCAAAGGCACCTCAATTTAATAGAAACTTTCAAGAATCCAGTTCAGGATGTATAAAATCTAATTCTGAGTTTCTCTTCTTCATCTGGTAAGGCAAATATTTTATTATAGGTATCACCACCAATGACTACAAAAGAAAAGCTTTGGAGAATGTTTTTCAAATATTCAGATGAGAACAATTGTTTCCAGTATGGTTCTTCAACTACTGGGATGGATGCTGAATATCTGGCTGTTGATTTTCCGTCCCAAAGAGTGCTGGTGTACTCTTGAAAGTGTATCCTTGTCGAGCCTAGAAATGTTGCAATTGAATTTGCAGCGTTGCAAGTTCCCTTAGAGCTATGCAGCTGCATTTCACTATGACAATCCTGCTTGTCATAACAAAAGACATTTTGGCTCCTGGGGCAAGATCTCCATGTGAAGTCTCTCACAGATATTGGTCCTTATGAATTTTGTTGTGACAAGAAGTTAATGACTCATGAGACCTGTGGAGTTCGAATCCACTGGAAAATATAAAACCTGGTATTCCGGGGCTGATGCTGCTTATGTATTTCTACCCTTTGCTGCCGTTTGAGACTCTGCTTATCAAACAAGATTCTTGCTGTTCTGTCGTCATTGTACCTTGATTTAGTCAGTCACAATAATATCCTTTCTTTTCATGCCTGTCTATTTTCAGTTTCCTACATAATTTCTGAGCTTATTTGCAATAGGGGAAGACGGTAAATTCAAAACCTCTCCATCCCCGGGGTGTCTTGGGCTGCTCTGACTACACAAAGAGGCTGAATGCCCTCAGTTCCCAGGGAGAGCCAACAGCAATCAGCCACATGGAGATATTTTTATTATCATTCTCTTCGAATATCTGTGTAGGAGTATCATGCAGCACAGATGTAGGTCTAAAAATAAATATTCCTGGCTGAAAAGCTCTCCCATTGATAACCATGTATGGTTTGTGTTTGAGAAATTTTTTTTCCCCCTTCTTTCTCCCTTAAAGTAGAACTGAAGAGTGAGATTCAGTGCCAGGAACAGAGATTGTGCCAAATCATTTCCCCGTGCTAGAGCGTATGCTTAAACTGAGAAGAAATACCACGGAATGCTGCACTTTCATTAACACTTTCAACTTGACTTGACAATATTCTCTTGCCATATGCATAAGAACTATACAACTGAGAAGACTGGATAAAAATCTAATTGATTCAGCACGGACAGTGTTGTAAGCAATCTTGGAGGTCACCTTCCTGCACACTTTGAGCCAGCAACCTATGTGTCAAAGCTTGAGCAACGTGTTTACCTAGGTTTACCTTGAAGGCAAGAGATATGCAGAGACAGAAAGCATAGGATAGATGAAAACATAATATTAGTAACTGTTGTGACAGAGCTGTCTGCTGCAGAAACGCTATATGACACATTGAATGAATGAATGAATGAATGAACGAACGAACGAACGAACAGGACATTCAGTGAAAGAATTCCACGTCTTGTCTTCTCCTATTGTCTCTTTGTGCCATCTGTCTGAGACCAGAGCCTTTTTTTTGGAACATTTGGTGATGTAATTTCTTCAAAAAACATCAATGGAACATCACTTAAGTGTCCAGCCATCCCTGAAAGACTAGCTGGGGGAAGCTGGAGCCAATGGTCAACTAGACAGGAGACAGAGAGCTTTCAGGTGTCTGTGAAAGACTTTTGTGGGATTCACTCGATCATTGTAGACAGATAAAACTGATCAGATGGTTTGGGCTCAGAAAATGCCTATTTCTCTTTGCTGACTGTAAGGCAGAGAGTGGACATTTGGTCCATAGCTCAGGTGGAAGTACCTTACAGATCTCTTCCTTTGAATACCAACTGGAGGGCATAGAAATACTTGTGCAGCTGAGTTTGTTGTAGAGGGAGGGTGGAGAATTATAAACTGCTTTAAGATATGCAGGGAAAAAAAAAGACTATGATTTGGTGGTGAGTTCAAAATTCTATTATGGGAAAGAAGAAACACAATCTATATGTAAAACCAAGAACTTATTGTTGCTATAATTGAAATCTTAACAGGCTAATCAAAGAGTTATTATTAGTCTGTATCTAAGTATTTAAAAAAAAAAAAAAGAAACTAAAGAATACCACCATACAAAAAAGGTCTCAATAGTAATAAAACACTTAAGATTGTTATAGACCTAGTCCTTATCTTCTACCCTTTTCCCCGGTATTATGTGCACCTTTCCGCAGCCATCCAGGCCCTGGACTTCATGGACTTCCAGGACAAAGCCTGGGATCTATTACTAGCAAGGAGAACACCATATTACTTGGCTGCAGGGCTACATTCTCTAAATATGCTGTTTTTCAAAAAAATCTTACATACTGTTTAAGCCAACTTGATGACAAGCTATATGATCTCAATTAACTATGCTCATATTAAAAGGGTCCCCTTTTTTAAATTGTACAGGCTGCATAAGCATAGCATGTTGTAAATCATAGAATCATAGAATCATAGAATCGCTGAGGTTGGAAGGGACCTTTAAGATCATCAAGTCCAACCACTAACCTACCCTGACAAAAGCCACTTCTAAACCATGTCCCTAAGTGCCACATCTGCCCTTTTTTTAAACACCTCCAGGGATGGTGAATCCACCACCTCCCTGGGCAGCCTATTCCAATGTTTAATAACCCTTTCAGTGAAAAAATGTTTCCTAATATCCAATCTAAACCTCCCCTGACGTAACTTGAACCCGTTTCCCCTCATCCTATCACTTGTCACCAGGGAGAAGAGGTCAGCCCCCATCTCTCTACAACCTCCTTTCAGGTAGTTGTAGAGGGCAATGAGGACTCCCCTCAGCCTCCTCTTCTCCAGGCTAAACAACCCCAGCTCCCTCAGTCGTTCTTCATAAGGTTTGTCCTCCAGACCCCTCACCAGCTTTGTAACACTTCTCTGGACATGCTCCAACACCTCAATGTCCCTCTTGTAGCGAGGGGCCCAAAACTGAACGCAGTACTCGAGGTGGGGCCTCACCAGTGCCGAGTACAGGGGGATGATCACTTCCCTAGTCCGGCTCACCACACTCTTCCTGATACAGGCTAGGATGCTGTTGGCCTTCTTGGCCACCTGGGCACACTGCTGGCTCATATTCAGCCGGCTGTCCACCAACACCCCCAGGTCCTTTTCTGCCGGGCTGCTTTTGAGCCACTCTGCCCCAATCCTGTAGCGCTGCATGGGGTTGTTGTGACCCAAGTGCAGGACCCGGCACTTGGCCTTGTTGAACCTCACACCATTGGTCTCAGCCCATCGGTCCAGCCTGTCCAGATCCCTCTGCAGAGCCAACCTCCCCTCAAGAAGATCAACACGCCCGCCCAGTTTAGTGTCATCCGCGAATTTACTGAGGGTGCATTCGATCCCTTCATCCAGATCATTGATAAAGATATTAAAGAGAACCGGCCCCAGCACCGAGCCCTGGGGGACACCACTTGTGACCAGACACCAATTGGATTTAACTCCATTTACCACCACTCTCTGGGCACGGCCATCCAGCCAGTTTTTTACCCAGCGAAGGGTACACCTGTCCAGGCCATGAGCAGCCAGTTTCTCCAGGAGAATGCTGTGGGAAACAGTGTCAAAAGCTTTGCAAAAATCCAAGTAGATAACATCCACAGCTTTTCCCTCATCCACTAAGTGGGTCACCTTATCATAGAAGGACATTAGGTTTGATAGGCATGACCTGCCCTTCACAAACCCATGCTGACTGGGCCTGATCACCCTGTTCTCCTGCATGTGCCGTGTAATGGCACTGAGGAGGATCTGTTCCATGACCTTCCCAGGCACCGAGGTCAGACTGACTGGCCTGTAGTTCCCCGGATCCTCCTTCCGGCCCTTCTTGTGGATGGGTGTCACATTTGCTAACCTCCAGTCAGCTGGGACCTCCCCGGTTGTCCAGGACTGCTCATAAATGATGCAAAGTGGCCTGGTGAGCACTTCCACCAGCTCTTTCAATACCCTTGGGTGGATGCCATCCGGCCCCACAGATTTGTACACATCCAGGTGCTGAAGAAGGTCCCTCACCATTTCCCTTTGGATTCCAGGGGCTTCATTCTGCTCCCCATCCCTGGCTTCTAGTTCAGGGGTCTGGGTACTCAGGGAACAACTGGTCCTACTGCTGAAGACTGAGGCAAAGACTGCATTAAGTACCTCAGCCTTTTCCTCATCCTTGGTCATTATGTTGCCGGCCCCATCTACTAGAGGACAGAGATAATCCTTAGTCCTCTTGTTTTTGCTAATATATTTATAGAAACTTTTAAATACATCATCTGCTCTCACATTTAAGCAGTTCATGTTCCTTTCAAATGAGCTATAACATGAATGACCCATTATTGAGAAGACACAGCTAGAGATCCGGTTTTATAGTCATCCGTTCTAGTAGAAGCTGTCAGTAACGACCTTGGAATCCTCTGCACAACCTGCAGAATCAGTCTTAGCATGCAAATAAATACTGTAAATTAACAAGGCCAACTTCTGCTTCTTTTCTGGAACGGCAAAGGAAGGGAGGGATGGATCTTAGGAAATGAGTGGCATGAGTATGTAGTTGAGCACTCAAGTGCTCCAATTGGTGTCTACTGACAAGTTGACTACTAAGACGGACTGTGAAGACCCCAGAATCCAGCCCCACCAAACATTTGCACTTCTTGCTATGTTGAGGTTTCAGGGTTTGTTTTAAAATGCATATATATTAAAAAAAAATGTTAACAACCCTTCCTTGATCACTTACATCAATGTGATCACTACAAATTTAAATTTTCAGCATCTGGTTTGGGCTAGACACTGACAAATAAGAAACAGCCCACTGGGGAGTGCAGGCTAACAGTCTGCGTACTTGTCAGAAGATGTTACATCTTCTTCATAGCTTCCTTTGTAATTGCAGAACCACAGTCTCCTAAAAGCTATATGGGAAGGACAATTAGATTATCTAAAGTCTTTCTGTTACTGTTGGGACTGTTCCCTGGCAGATGATTTCTGTTCCTTTTTTTGGTCCCTTTTGTAATGGGTTGAAACTTTCATTTTGTCTGTTCCTTGCCTTGAGGGATGTCTAGTCTAACAGGTAAATAACCTGTCAGGTTAACTCTTCTGCTACCTGTTGCCTACATAACTTCTTTTATTTTTTTCTCTGGCTCCTTGTTATATACCTCAGTCTCCCATGCCACACTATTAAACTGCTAAATGGTAAATTATTATTCATGCAAATAATCATAAATGTGAGGCCCATCTTCTTTCCTTCATTGCTCACAGCAGAATGAATTTTTGTTGCTGTTGTAATCTGCACAAGTTCACTGCTCATTTGCTTAAAAACTACTCATGTTTTGGTCATGTTAACTTTTTTGTTCACAGTAGCAATGAGGAGCTTAACAATGAGCTTTAATATCTTTGAAGTCATACCTTCCAGACTCATTGTCATTGCTATTGTTCTTTGGGTACCTTCTACTTTTATGTATATCTTTTTGATAATGAGATGCTCAGAAGTGAGTGTAGAATTCCAGGCATAACCTACAGAAGACCAACCCAATAGAAAGACTCTCCCCAAATTCTGGAAATACAGAATTAGCTCATCCACCTGGATGAATTACATTCCCTCGTTCCATGAAGAGTTATGAAAGCCATATTCCTACTGTTCACTCCAGCTGCCCAACTTAGGTGTTGTGCCCTGTATGATGCCTGCTGTCAAGGGAGCAGACTCTCTACAGCCCAGTGCCACCAGATTATGGGTCCCTGCAGAAAGAGGAGAGAGAAATTCTCATGAAAACTGAGAGAAGTGCTAGTAGTGGGTGCTCTTAATGCAGAAGTGCAGAATAGTTGCTTACAGAAGGCACCTTTTCTGGCGATTATTTAGTTCAACCGCCCTGCTCAAGCAATGTCCACTAAAGCTGGTTGCTCGTGGTTGTATCCAGTCAGATTTTGTATATCTCCAAGGATGGAGACTCTACAACCTCTCTGGGGAGTCTGTTCCAGTATTTAAACACCCTCACAATAGTTTTTAATTTTTCCTATGTTTAAATGTGCCCGCCTGAGATTTTCAAAATCTAGTTCAAATAGCAACCTCAAGTATAATGTGCTGTACTATATCACCATTTCAGCACTCAGCATTTCTGCTTTCTGATATTCATTCTGTCCTGAAAAAACAACTGCCTTGACTCATGCAATAGAGTTTCTTCTTAGAAATTCATGTTCTCATTTCAAAGCCTTCCTAATGCGTCTTCTGATTAGTGTCAACTAGTTGGAATTTGCCTCTTGGTTTAGTACATGAGCTTTACAGAAACATGACCGTTGGTGTTCAGTGACATTATGGAGACATTATGGTATGGACTTTTGAACATCACTTGGAACAAAAACAAAAACAAAAACAAACACAAACACAAACACAAACACAAACGAAAAAAAAAGAGATACTGAGTCAAAGTACTCAAAGGAAAAACAAATTCTATCTAGGATATCACACCCAGACTATCATAATGCAGACGTTTTATCAGACTTGTGTCCAGCTGCTGGATTTTGGATATTTTGCAAGAAGAACCACAGCTGTTGGTAGGTTTTTCAGGATCCCTGCTGTGAGAACAGTTGCTACAGCAGTGTTTTGGAATTGGATGAAGAATGCCTAAATTTATTCTTTTTTTTTTTTTTTTTTTCAAGGAACAGAGAATTATAGGTTCCTGTGCCTGAGATGGAGAACTGCAGTCAGGCTATGTATGGAGAAAACATTCAAAATCAAGAGCATGGAATAAGAAATGCAGGAAAAGAAAAACTTTGAGATGAAACACATAAGAAGAAGCTGTCTCCCTGGCTGGAAAATGAGATGAGTCAAAGCCATTACTATTGAACTGTTGGATAAGACGGGAAAAGGGAAAAGAGGAAAAAAAAAAAGAAGTTTGATAGATTTTAAAAGCTTAGAGGTTTATACAACGTCTTGTCATTGGCAGTCTCCTGCCATCAGTACAAATGCACTTTTCCTTATTTCTTTAAGTCAACAAAGTACCAGAACTCATAAAGGTTAATGCAATTTCTATTCCTGAGCAAAATTTATAATGCAGTATTGTGAAGGCAGACTGACAAAGTGGGGAAGTGGTTGTGAATTTGCAGTGACTGACAAGCTGGAGAATTAAAGTATTTGACAATTTTATGTATTATATATATATAGAAAAGCATTTATGCTTGCTTTAGGGTATAATTGGTGTACTTGAATGAGCATCTTCTTTGTATCATTTTAAACCTGTATACTCAAGACCAGACTATTCTGAGTAGGAAATATTTCACCTGTGCTTTGATCAGGAATGTATGGGTGTAGCAGACCACAGACACAAATTCACCAGTTCATGGGCTCAATTTGATTTTCAGAGCAATAAATCTAAACCATAGGCTGTTTGTTACCACATTTTGTGTGTGTGTGTGTTTTTGTTGGGTTTTTTTGGTTTTTTTAAAGGGGGAGAAACTCAGAAACCAGCAGAATGCTTCACAAGTGACATGACTTGTTCTAGCAGCCCATTTCTTAATTTTCCCTTTCCTGAATCCTGTCATTTCCCCAGTTTCTGCAGCTTATAATCCTTCCTGCAGCAGGTGACCAGAAACCATCTGTCTCATAATCAATATACAGGTATCCTTCATCTTTTAATATGTATTTATTTCCTTATATGAGGAAAATGTGTGCATAAGGGAATCAAATTATGGGGAATCCTAGCACAGCCTGTCATAAGGCTATCCATCTGTCCATCTTGTAGAGGGGGATGCCTGTCTTATGGTCATGGGATCGATTCAACTCCGGTAGCATGCCAAGGCTGATGGGTCTTATCACCAAATTGTATGTGTTACCCTCATTTAAGTGAATGTAAGCCAAGCATATATAGGAGTAGCTGCTCACAGCTTCCTAAAATGAAAGATACCTATCTGTTCATGTGATGGAGAAAGAATTTAGGTGCGTGCTCTGCAACACCCTCTGAAAAGCTCTTGTTACCTAGCCAGGTCATCTAGTACAGAATTAGTGATGTCTTTAGTGACCACATTTTGAAATACCTTCCTTGACACCACTTTAAAATCATTGTCATACAGTATTTCAGATGCTACGACACATATCGCTGAAATTTTTCATAATGGTATATGCTGCAATCACAATGTTTATAAGTTTAGTGGAATCATGAGAATTTAAAGGGTCCCTTCTTACAGTTTTGGATGAGTGATGTTACATCTGTTTACTAGCATAACAATACTTTTTTTTCCAACGCCACTAGCTCCACTATACCATCCCCTTTCACAATTATTAAAATAATCAGTGGCAATAATACTCTCAAGAAAAGTCGGAAGTGATATTATTCATAGAATCATAGAATTTTTTTGGTTGGAAGAGACCTTGAAGATGATCAAGTCCAACCGTTAACCTAGCACTGCCAAGTCTGCCACTAAACTGTGCCTCTCAGCACCACATCTACCCGTCTTTAAATACCTCCAGGGATGGCCATTCCACCGCTTCCCTGGGCAGCCTGTTCCAATGCTTGCTAGTAGTCCTCATCTTTATCACTTAGAACATCAAAAGCCAAACTTTCTTTCCTGTTAGTTTTCTTACACATTTTTCACATCAACTGCTTCTTATGTTATCTGCAAAGGGCTAACTCCTCAAGCTCTGTCTCAGTTGCTATGGACTTGGAAACGTACCTAGGATCTGATGATTTCAGTAGTAAGCAGAACCTTAATTAAGGATCTGAGTGTACAGCTGAGGATAAGTGTGTTCTTCCAGCCAGGACTAAAAGCAAGTATCTTTCAAGAATGGCATCCATGGAGTCAGGAAGCCAGAGCACCCTGAAAGCCTGAATATAGAAAATGATTGTTCCATTCATTCTGAATCTGCTCACATGGAATTTGAATGGATGATGAGCTGAGCAACAGGACCAGCAAAAAGCTAAAGAAATTGGTTTAGCCAGTGTCATCCTAAGGCATGAGCTCCTGACTGCCCTGATTCTGGCTACCTGTGTTGGAAAGGGGTCACCACGTAATAAGGCTGACAGTGGACTCTTTTGATTTACTTGCTGTTTTGCAGTGGATTAGACTAATTGTTGTGCAGCTAGCGTTATCTGATCGCCAATAAGGCCTTAAAATGGCTCAGCCAAACAAAGTAGTAAGTGCTCATCTACATTCCCTTGCTCACAAAGGGTTAGTTCAGAGTTTATAGTCTTGAACTATAAAATTTTTCAACAGTGCAATAGTTTTGAAAGAAGTCTTGAAAATTCTAACATGTAATTATTTTACACGGTCTAGCACTTCTATTTAGACAAGTTTGGAGTCATTGTCTCCCAGCCCTGTGGAAACCCTTCTCCCTTGCATTCTTGGCCAGGCTGTAATCAAGGGGTTTCAGAAAGGTCAACTACAAAAAAAGCAAAGGGATGCTTCTGAAATTATTTTGATCCAAATAAAGGAAAAGGTGAGGAGTCAGAGGTCTGATGTGGACACTGCTTACAGAAACACAGAATGAATGTTATGGCTGTATCGTTTCCTAGAAATAGAGAGAAGCCCAAACTAAGTAATGAAATTATTGTTCTGCAACCTGACAAAAAAATATTGAAAAATTTTTTTGTTAAATGCTGGATGAAACTCTCAAAGGAAGGCCAGGGATTTAGAAAATTTAGAGAATTTTAAAATCTTTAAACACTAGCAAGTACTCCAAAGTTTCCAAACTGTTCAGTGTATAAGCATTACACTGATTGCCTGGATGGGTGTAAATACTTTATCACTCCTTTGTAATAGATTCTGCTCAATAGAGCTGATAAAATCCGTAAATTAATCTGATTAATTAGGCCTTCTTTATTGTTGGCCAATGATTCCTTAACATATTTTTATTTCTTATTTTATTACTTCAAACTGTTCTTCACAAATAGCTCACTGGCTCTACACTACATTTACTCTGGGTAAAATTGACAGTCCTCCAGCACAAGATCTGACCACGAGTCAAACTCCATTAAAGCCAGGAGTCTTGTGCTGTACAGATGGTCATTCAAATCACACAGGGTTTTTTCTGGCTTTTTTCTGCTCCACACCACTTGGTTATAATTTTCACCAGAGGATAACAAGTGTAAGATACTCCATTTTCATCAGTGCCCAAACTCATATACAAACATGAGTATACACAGCAACAGCAGCTATTCACCAAATGGATAAACAAGAACACATTTGCAAACGTTTTTGTGAGCAGTGGGAGGAAAAATACTCAGTAAACATAACCAAAACCAGAGTAAATTCAGAATGCAAATTAACGATACATATCATCATTAAGTATACACACATCCTTTAATAAAATTATCTGGAAGAATACTAATTACTAATGAGTTATTCAAGACCACATGCATGCACCCTGTAAATCCCCCAGTAAAAAAATGGCATTATATTTTGCCCACAATTAATAGTCATTCCTTTTTTAATATATCTCATAATTCTGAAAACCTGGAGTAGTGCTATTAATAATATTATTAATAAAATATCCTGACTGTTTTAATATATTTAATAAAACATATAAAGGATTTATTAGTAAGAATTTTGAGAGTCCACACACATCTATTAAGAGTCACCAATGACAACCTATGATTCTATTACATTCTGTTCAGCTCTAATAGATAATCTCTTTTCCAAGTAACCTGTAATTCAGAAATTTCAAATGAAATTTCAATAGAATTAATTATTTACCAGATATTTAAAATTACATGGCAGATAGCAATATATCAGCAATTACTGGGTCTGTGAAATATCATGGCTGATAGTTAATGGTGACCAAGTGTTTCTAATTCTCTTTATGTGTTATTTCCTTCTATTATTTTCTGATAAACCTAACCTGTCATCACATCTGTAATAGAGCTAGGTCCATTTCTATTATCTAGACAGAGCTAGGAGGACCTCAGAACTTTATCCTCAACTCTCTGTAAGCTAAAAAGCTTTCCCATGGCAGTCAGGAACAAATTCAAAGCCATGAGCCATTAGGTCACTGACAGTTATTTTGAATATCTTTTGAAGAATAGTAAGTAAATACATGTTCTTCCCACTACCGAAAGGGATCAGGTCATTAAATAAGATTTAGATGAAACGTTATTCTAACATCATTTGACAGAAGCACTTTGCAGCACTTCATAGTGAGAGAAGGGGGAAATATAAAACAAAAATGTCTCTCCTGAATAATACTCACAGATAAATTTGGGACACAGTCTGGCATGTGCATTGTAGAGATACTAAGGCATCTTAAAGGTCTCGTAAACTACAAAGGTCTTTTATATTCACATTGGCCACGGTAAAATCCCATTAAGATTTCCTTCAGCTCAGAGCTTCACTTGCCACAGAAGGCCTAAGATTGATATTTCTATCCAAGAAGTGATCTCAAGACAAAGGTAGTTCATGGGTAGGTAGTCATTCATGGAGACTTCTACAACAGCGTTATTAAGTTAAGATCTCGACTTAGAGTCCATTCTCCTCTACAATCTCTACAGGAAAAACCTGACTACTTGCTTGAAGTCAGAAATTTGATCAACCCAGACTTGAATTCTTCTGTAATCTCAGTTTGTTAACTGTCCGCTTTGGAATGAGGAGGTAAGCAAAACTCACTGAATACAGTTGTATCTCTAGCTCCTTCTCACAATTCGTCTTTAAAAGTGCAAAACATCAAGATACCTGAGGAAGAAAGGATGCTAAAATCACCCATCACAATAAACCGTTGGAGATGCGTCTATGTTCACACACACAAATGCACATAAACACTCTGGAGAAGGCAGATACAATGCAAATATTTTAAGGTAGGAGAAGGTTTCTTGTGGGAATGTTTGGCCAAGGACAAGGTGAGCCTAAATGTTCAGACCTTACAATGGATCCCATTGTTAATTATGCAATATAGACACGACCTTGGCAAAGTAAGGTCTAATGGCCTCTGTTACCGCTGGCTGCAATGGGCATTCTTCTCTAGAGATATTACCCTGAGTCTACTTTGCTTTTTCCCCCATGCGCATTCTATTGAGATTGAAGGCATTTAGCTAATTCATTGTTCCAGCGATTATTGATACTTCCCTCACTTCCCTCCTCCCACATACTTCACAAAATTAAAGTCATCATACAGGTCCCCAAAACCTAAAATTTAATTAAAAGAGGTAATCAATTCAATACAGCTATTCTTACCGCTTAACACATCCTAACACATGTAATGGAGAAATTAAACTATAAATAAACAATTATCCACCACAAACAAGTAAGGAAAAAAGGTACATACATTCATTTTGTTTCTCGTAGTAGGATGACTGAACTGCTATGTTATGGGAGATTTGTTTTACTTTCTACTGATTATAGGAGGTGTCACTGTAATACAGATGACACACTTAGCTGGCCAGCTTTACAAATTGGGGTAATGGAGTGAGTTGGTTGAACAGGCCTGAAGTATACAAATAGATGCCAATATTTCATCTGGATGGATTTCTGTCTGCTAATGAATTACCCTGAGTGTAGATAAAATATAAAACTAGAGAAGTCTGGATACTCTGAATTCTTCACAATGAAGATAAGGAGGTATTTTTAAAACATTGATGATCCCAACTCAAAGAAGCTTAATTGCAACATTAAGTTTAATATGTTAACAGAGAAAAATGTCCAACATCTCCTACAGGAAAAAGGAGACCAATACCTCATTCTGGCAATTAATTCACGGTATTATTGACTTTTGCTAAAAATCATTCACCTGTAATGAGAAAAAAAATATGCAAAATGCATATTTACAGAGCCAGAATCTAGATAGTGTGAATGAATAGGTATGAATGAACAACTGTAAACAAAACAGATTGCAACACATTTAACTGAAGTAACATGAGACACCTCTTGAGAGAGGTTCTTGAGGAAAGTTCTCTGGATCTGCCTCATCTCCTGAATCTACTCACGAAAAAGTCAGGATTTTTCCTCCCAGTGAATTCAGGCAGGTTTCATTGCAGCGATTGGAGTAGTTCTTTCATTCCCAGGCTGCCTGCACACATGTTATCCCAACAGGAATTAAAACTGCAACTGCATATACTACCTTTAGAAATTATGTTTCACAGGGCCTACGCTGGGACTGGGCCTGGCAGTAAACTACACAATAGGACCATCTTCTCCAATGAGCAATTTGTTCCCTCTTATCTCACCAGCTGGCATATCCATAGGAGTTGCCTCAGCTATAAGGTTACCATAATTTCTGCCAATGATAGATTAGAGAGCTTAGTATATGAGCTCCTTTCTTTCTTCAACAGCTGCTTAGAGGGCACGAAACCCTCCTCCTCAGGTTGAACCAATCTGCAGCTAACCGAAGATCCTACAAACTGTTGCCTCCGTAACACTTGGGATGAAGAACTGGCTTCATTTTACAAAATGTTCCTGCCAAACAGATGAAGATAATGCTGACACAGAAATACCAGCGCAGCGCATCACATGCAGGGCATTCCACACATGCCGTGCCTCAGAACTGTATGGATCGGCTAGAAAATGGAATGAATTTAAATCACAGACATAGGAAAGGGGTCTCTGATTTGCTCCTATTCTGAAGACATTGCAATTCTAACCTTGGGTTCTGAGTTCTTTCTCTTTGTCCAAGGAGGATTTCACCTGAAGCCCACAAAAGCCCACATAAAAATTTCTGTTGCTGTAAATGGGCTTTGTGTAAGAATCTGAGCAAAAACCACATCCCCGATCAAACCTCTCTGAGAACTACAAAGAGCAATTAGAATGCAGATAACACATTGCTGTTTCTAATTGTTCATTATCATAGCATTATAGATATTATGGCTGTTTTTTTATTACTACTCTGCTGATGTTGCTACATCAGTCAAATGTCCCTATAGCTAATTATGCAGACATATTTCAATCTGATTAAAACTCACATCAGTGTAATTGGAAAACATCAGAGGCAATGTTCTGGAGGGAGACAACATTCCATGTATTTTTAATAGCTGTAGGTGGGCCTTTCTTTTACTGCAGTTACCTCATAAGGTCCTGCTTCCAGGTGACTCTGACCATGCTGAACTTTAACTGCTGGGGCTGAGTTGTTATACGCCAGCTGACTACCTGAGTCTCATTTTCCAGGAAGTGAGACAAGGGTCCAGGTGGGAAATGATACAGGATCCTGTGGTACTAAAGTTAATTTTAAAACATATGCATGCAGCACTGGATTGAGGTTGTAGTTGCAAACGTAATTCTGACTTTGAAATGAGTGGCTTTGAGCTCCTTTAATGTAGCTCTGTGTGTATGACTGTGTCATGTCCCACATAGTTACTTCCCTGTCATTCCTTCATTTTCTTCCCTTTAGATGTGGGCATAGAAAGCCTTTGCCGCCTGTGGTTCTCTTACCTTGCTCTGCAGAAGCAACGATCTCAAGGGCACACGGTCCTCTGCTTGAACTGTGTAGCTGTTTCTGATGAGAAGATCCGCAGTATTCTCTGCTCTCTGCTGAAGGACCAGCAGGGTTCACCTCCTCCTCCAGTGGGTCCTGGGTTAAAGGAGGATGTTGACATCTGGTAAGAGAAAGGCCAGCCAACCCCACTTAACAGAACTGTCTGAGACAGAAACTCCTCTAAAGATTCTTTTCACAGAGCTGCTTCCTAAAGCTTTAAATGTTCAGCTGAGTGTTGATAGTCTTATCTCCCATAGTTAATATGAGTGACTGTCCCATTTAATCAACCAGGCATTTATCACTGAAGATGTCTCGAATTAAGGAGAAATGGCTGATAAATGACCCTGCCTGTCTTTGTCTGTGTTAGTATCATTTGAAAAGGAAGGTGGTTTATTTTCTGTATTTTTAAATTAATTGACACATTTGCTGCTATTAATGTAGTTAGTCATGATGCCACAAAGGCATTTGTCAATAACATTGACAGTGAAGGTTGATGGAATACAATTAAAAAATGGCTATGAAGATACATCCCACAGATGCTTACAGAGCCTTTAGGGAATGTCAAAGGGGAAAAGCAAGAAAGTTCTTGTTGCTGATGGTAATGTGTGACTGGCTTATGAAAATGAAAAATCAGGGCTTATTGCAATGCTTTATAAAGGCTAGGAGGTATCTCACTTCTTTGCTAAAAGTCTGCTCAAAGGAGGACCCCAGAATGGGAAGCAAGAGGTGTAAGAGTAGAGAATAGCAAGAAGGAAAAAATCACCAATGCCTCTTGAGACTTTGGCTATAATAGCCACAATTCACTTAATGTCACATGTGTCATTTACTTCTGATCTAATCTGTATAATCAGTCCTTTATCCCCCTCTTCTCTGTCACAGTGCTGTTTTGCCACTCACCAGAAGTGGCTCCATTACAGTGGCAATCACTGTCCAGTGCAGTTACAAGCTGTCTGACTTCTATTTGAATGAGCTGGGTAAACGCTGTCATTTGTAGTCCTCTTGATGATAGTCATTTCCTTCGCATGAGTTAAATTGCTACAGAAATGTGCCCCTTTCTGGGAATTCCAGGCTACACCTTCCTTTTCCACTTCCCAGCTGATTCCTCCAGCAAAATTGCTCATGGTGCATCTGCCTGGCAGAAGAAACAACATGAAGTTGAATGGGAGATTTTGCCTCTTGCTGATATGCCAAGTCCTTCAAGGAATGAATAATGAGTCAGAACTGACGCCAGTCATTCATGACCATTGCCAGAAATGTAATGCAAATGTAACTGCAAAGCAGTGATATGCATGCCCTTGGATGCGAAGTTATTTTGAGTTTGCCCCTTCTTATATATGGTTGGAAAAAGAAGAAGGAAACCCTTGAAAAGTGGGAAAAGCTCTGCAAAGAATTATATTCAGAACACCATTTCTATTTCTGTATCCCATCTGTGGGCTGGGGTCAAAAAGAGGCAAAGAACATAAATCCTGTGCAATCTAAGAATGTGTAAGCAAATGTCAGAGATCCTCTAAGCTGCCAAGCTTGAGTGTAAGATCTGTCTCCATGATGATTCTCTCTCTCTCTTCTCAGTGATATTCAGTATTTTCTTTTAAACTCCAGCTCTAGGATTAAGAAGACATTAAAAACTCTTAAGCAATGAAAGACAACAATCTATATCGTAGAACTGAAAGGTTGAAAATTTGATCTGCAAGCTGACAGTTCAAAACCATTGCATAAATTGAATCAGCCTATCGATACTGGGGGGTTTATTTGTTTTTCCTTTTAGTTATATAATTTTTGAGCTAAACCTGGAGTGTGGTCAGGGATTTGGAGTGCTTCTCGCCCTTTCAGAGTAATATCCAGCCATCCTCCAGCAATTTAAGTCACCCACTCTGGTCCGCTTTTGCCATGATCTTCTCCCAGTGCTCCACCATGTCTCAAAAATTGAAATCTAACTCAGCTTTTAAATGTTTCCTCCATCCATTCCTGGGATACCTTGACCACCTACCTTCATGAATCTGAGATAACACACATGAATCTGAGATAACACACAGGCAGTGCAGAGGTTTTCCCTACCCAAAAAATTCCTTACTTGGTTAAAGCAAGATCTACCAATGCAAAAATGCCCATTCCATTAAATGCAGCGAGGAGTTTTAAGTCTGATTAGCATGCTACATGAATCCACATTTCTGTTGGTTTTGAGAGAAAGGAAGAGTCTGTGTCATCAGCCTGAATTGTAAGTCTTTTAGCTTAACTTATTTCTAAGACCGCTGTTGTCTCACCAATATGTATGCGTAGGTGACCCAACTATATCAAAGCTATAAACAACCCCCCTGAGACTGCTTATGTACCAAGAAGCTCACTAGCTAAATAAAAAACTCCCATAAAGTGAAGGACATGTGTCTCCCCTTGACAACAAGGAAATCAGTGCACAGGGAATAAATAGCTTGTCCAAGTTCATACAAGCAAGTCTTGGGAAAAGAATTCAAGTTCATAGTCCCAGCCCAGCCTTTCTCAGAAATTCACAGTTAAATCAGATTAGAAATGATGAAAAGAATTTCCAGGGTTTTCTGCTGATGAGTGAAAAATAAAATGAATCCTTGTCCCTCTCTCCAAAACAGACGTTGATGTGGAATCTCACAATTCCCTAAATGGCTCAGTTTCTTTGCGAGGCTGCTTGACCTTTCTGCAAAGAGTAATGCCATAAAGCACAGCCGCCAGCATGGCATGTTCCATTCAGTTGGCCCAACTCAGAGAGCAGGTCCATTGCTGTTCATGGCGAAACATCAGTAGCAAACAATTTTGCTGAGTTTTCCCACTCAGCAACCTGTGTGATTGTTTCCGGAATCATCCCTCTAAAGGAAAATCACATCTCCTCTACCGTATGGCAAAAAGAGGTGAATAAAACAGAATACTTGAGCCTTCATTCACACTGCCTCTCAACGTGGTGTCCTAACCTGATGCTGCCTTTTTGTCCCAGTCTGGTATCTCCTTTCCCATCCCCACAAATGGCACTCATCCTGCAGACCATTACTCTGAGATAATTTTTCCCCCAAACCCATTTTATTATCTGTGTTGCCAGGGTCAGTGTTATATCTCTTACTGTACTTTTCTCCTTATTATAAACCTGACTGATGGCTGTGGAAAGCCTTATGCATTTATATGCAGATGACACTTCTATTTTCACTGAATGATGAGGTGTCCTCTCTTCCTAATTCCCTTTCCTCTGAAATGGCAAATGTGATCATCTGACTTAATGAGCACCTTTTCCTTTGCAAGGTTTGATAAAACACTGTGGCATAGGCTTTGTGTTCCTTTCGTTACTCAAAATATCTCTCTTGTATAACTTGAACAACTGAATTTTCAGGGCTAAAAGATGCACAGGTCTTAGATATAATACGTGATATCTGTTACAGATATTTACAGCACCACTTAGATCCAGCTTGGAAATTCCTTGGTGCTATTCAAGAGACTCAGCTCTATCTGATCTAGTTACAGCCTAAATAGCAAGCAATCTGACCTGTCCAAGGAGTAGAGCTAGAAGTAGCAATTACTAGATGTTATCTATAACCTTTGGATTAAGGAATATGACAATCCTTCTAACATTTTACATTTAATTCAGTTGTACATCCTCCTATGTTGTGACTCAGCAGTAACGATGTTTCTGAATGTAAACAAGACGATTAAAAAAATGTTTCACTCTTCCAATTTTCTTCATATCTAAAATTCACTTGTTAAAAAAATGTGAAATTCTGCATTTGATGGAACTGTAAAATTGGGATAAATACTAAATCTGCAGTTTTGTCTACGGGGATTTTAACAATACAGTCGTCAGAAAGGCAGGGAAATTTAATTATTAAAATTGATCCTACAGAATTCTGTGATTGAAAAACGTATGACGGAATTAGCCATCCACAGAAAATACTGAGAGTACACTGAGAGCACACTAATGTCCATGAGGTATTTAGACAGGTCACATTATGAAGGCTTCAAGAAAAGGGCTTATGATAACTAATATCAATAATATTCTAAACCCCTTACTTCAGGTTGGCCTGGAAGAACAAAGTGAAGAAGTTCCACATGTTAATAAGAGAGAAATTTTGTCAAATTCTGCAGCTGATCTAATCCTGCACTGAATCAGGTTCACGTCTTCCTGATGTATCTTTTCTGTATAGCCTTTCTTGATGGGGTTTGCCTTCCAGTGGTACAGAACCAGCGTATGACCTGCTGAAATATAGATGAAGCAGGAAGGCAATCTCATCAGGTTGTTTGACTTAATGAGTACAATTTTTACATTTTGTGTTAACTCTGACTTCCATATGTTCTCTATCCCTGCTCAGCAATTCACTGGAGTCTCCTTAAATTCTGTATATATCTGCATTACTTACTGGAGTAAGATGTACTGTTAATATACTTTCTTTCTGCAGGAGAGTCTTTAGGCATATGTGTCTTCATGGATACCTTTCTGCCAGTATTATATTTTGGGTAACTTGTTTGCATTAGGTTTTTTATTAGAAAGCTTTTGTGAACTATGAAGTTTGGCTAAGAATCCAGATGGAAACACTGGAATGAATCTCTCTAATCACAACAGAATAAGCAAACAAGATGGTTTTAAGACTTTCTCATTTATTTTCTCGGAATGCAGTGCTCCTTGTCTATGTATGGACTTCTTTTTCTGGAGAAAGATCAATCTAGTAGGAGGAAAAAATTAGTGTCCCTCCTGTAAATTATTTTGGTAATCATTTAAAGGTCTTGCTCCTTTTAGTCTGAATATGATCACACTAGATCATACAAACCATCAGCTACTGTGAATAAGCTTGGTTCCCCTGTAGCACTAAATTAAACTACTTGGAGCCAGAGAAATTTTTGACATGGAGTTTTTTAACAGAAAACAAAAATATAATTAAATTGATAGGTCTTCTCTTTCTGCTGAAAAGCGATGAAGAGCAAGGGAAACAGCCAAAGTGCCTAAACTGAAGCTGATGCTGTGGTAAAAAAAACACAGAATGATCTACAACTGACTAGACCCAAGGCCTGTGCTGAGATTTCAAAAAGGAAAAGCAAATTCTGGGGATTTCTTCAGAGTTAGGAAATATTCCTTAACCCCAATTCCATTTTATAGCCACTGAATTTTGTCAAGATAATGACATCAATGGTCTTCAGCACATCTACTGCGTTTGAATCATCTCTCCAATTGACTTCTTGTTTCTTAGCATCTTGGTATTCTTTTGACGTTAGTCAAAAGTTTATTAACTAGTTTCATATTGTTTAGATTCACTCAATTCCTCAAAATATGCTTTTGAGGTGGGGACAGGTCTATTGAAATGCTTGACTTTTCTGTTTTGTTTTTTTTTTTTACATTGATGTAAGCCCTTCTCATGTTTGTTTTTATTGAGCCCCAAAGATTGATCTTACTGATAGCAACAAATAAGACACTCTCATGTTGCAGCCTGTTGAATTTAGTCTTATTTCTGCATTAAATAATCTACTTCTTAAACAGTCCTTTGTAATAAATAAGTTCCATATACAACAGCAACAGTCCCTGCTGTAGGTCTGCTAAAACCTACAATAATTTAGGGTCTTGTCACATTCCTGTAAAGACCGAAAAAAAAAAAAATTCTCTTTGGATTTCAAACATTTCAGATCACATTTGAACCCAAGGCTGCAGTCATAGTGCTAGTGGCTTCCCCAGGACTGCAATTGCTCCCATTTTAAATGTATATTTTACAAGTTTCAGATAACTACATGGAAAAGGTCTTTGGTTCATGCTGTGTATCAGATTACCTTCTGAGTGATGTTTTTTATAAAAAACAAACAAAAAAACCCAAACCAAAACAAAATAAAACACTATTCAAAAGCACAGAGTTTAAAGTCGTCATTTCAAAGTTCTTGCTTGATATTACAGATTTTGAAGTGCAAGTCTGTGGATTTATACATTGCCATAATCCAGTATGATACTAAGTATTTTCTGCTCCCCATGACGTCACCGAAAATCAAGGATGACATGAACTTGAAAGATGCATTAAGTCCCTGCAGGAAGGTTTCTACATTGCTGCAAGAGACCTATGGTAACTATTCCATAATCTGGATTCTGTTGCATTCTTATCTTTTTCCATAAGCACAAATAAATCTTATTTGGGCTGCTTTTACCCATACATCAAGATTTTCAAAATCAATATATTTCCAATATTTTCTATTTTTTTTTCAGTAAGAGGAAGCTTTGCATTCTTCCCATTGTTCCTTGAAATGGCTTAACAACAGCTAGAAATCTCCTTGCAAGGTAACAAATTTAGGAGGAGAATGAGGAGTAAATCACACTAGGGTAAGAACTTCTGATTATGACTGTCTTCATCACCTATTTTACCACGAGATTCAATTGGTGAAATTGGGCAACTGAGCAATGCTATCCATTTTCTATAATATAAAGGATGCTTAACTGCATTAAAACTATTATAAACACTAGAAGAAAAGAACCCTTGCTTTCCTCCATTCTTTAACGCCACCAAAGAACCAGACTCAATGTGAATTCTATAGTTGGCTCATTTCTTGTGATGCCTTAAAAGGCCAAAAAGGCAACTGGCCACAAACTGTGAGCCTGTTCACCAACATGCATAAGCAGACTCATTCCCTCAAGAGCACGGTGTTCAGAGTTTGTGGGGGGGAAGGGTATTCAGTGTTGTGATACTGATCAATATCAGCGTAATTAAAATTCCCCATGATTAAAATTCCTCTAACCTTGCAAGCTTTTTTTTTTTTTAATCAGCATTTCTTAATCTATTTTGTCTCACTGCTATATAATGTATGTGACTCTGTCCAAGAATAATCTGACTTTATTTATCACCTTGAGTTTTTTGTTCATATCATCTGTGCTGCATCAGCCCTAAATACCAATACAATTTTTTTGGCTCACAGACATATTGCAATTCTCAGCTCACAGTCATCGTCTTCTTTCAGCTTTCTTTTGTTCACAGCTTTGTCATATTCTGCATTCTGGAATTTAAAATGCCATTATTTTTTCTGCTTCTTCCATGGGCCTATTGTTCCCATAATGTTATGCATATCAGTATCTGAGCTGAATAACTAATTAGAAATGACACAAAGTCCAGCGCAGAAGACTTGATTGTTTCCCTCTCCACAAAGGAAGAAGCATCTGCATTATGATTAACCAAGTAAATGCATTAAAATTAACCAAAGAAGATTTATTTGGTCCATCTTCCTATAGTAGGCATACAGTATTTAGATTCTCCCAACAACTGAGGCACCTCGAAGGGGAGAGATGCATCCCATGCTTTGGGTATAAATTCCATGTCCACGAACAGGGATTTGTATATATATATTTATATATATATGTACGCTGCAAAGTATTCCCTAGAACAAAGAACATCTAGTACGAGTTTATATTACACAGCATAATTGTCCTTACTGGAACATTTATTTTCCCCAAAGGGACAGTACTGTTTCAAATAGACAAGGGACTTAAAGTGGCTTATGCCAGCTAATTCGAAAAATCTTTGTTAGGATGTGTCCGTTAATTTGGCTCCTAGCACATGAGGAAGTCCTTAACAACATTTTCACACATGATGTTTTTTTACAGGGTCTGGCCTTTTCAGAGCAGAAAGTGGATTGGCATCAAGCAATGAATGTGTTAGGACAACAAAAAGTCATAAGAGATGGGACAACAGGAAAAGGAAAAATGCTGTTATCAGCAATACCATTAAAAATACAGTCTGTCCTGGTCAGACTTCATTCTGTCTTTGCTCCTGCCAGATATTTTTTAGGTAATAGTAGGACAACCTTAACCATATGTAAGAATTCTTATATAAATCCAACATAAGCCTCAGAACTTTCACAGTGACAATTGTAGCCAGTGGGAACCTCACCTTGAATAAAAATGTAGTCCACCGTACTAAAACATTTAAGAAGTGACCATTTCCAATTGTTCACACAAAAATATTGGTACTTTTTAACGTAGCCCTGTTGGTAAAGCAACCCTATATCTATGAAAAATCATAGTACCACTGTTTGAGTTCAGCAGTTCATAGAGGTTAATATCTCAGCAATCATCAGAATAACAAGTCTGATCTCCTGTATGTTACAGATTTTAACCCTCCATGGAGCATTGTAATTTGTGTCTAGTGTACCAACTTTCAGCAATATAGCCAGACTTAATCCAAAGATATGAGGAGAGCTTCATTTCCACAAGGAAGACACCACTCCTTCCTCCTAGTCTGTTTAAGTCTTATTTCCTCCTAGTTTCTCATTTAAATCTGCCAGGCTTCAAATTCCAATCTAGGTTCTCACTAAGCCATCTTTGCTAGAACAAAATGTCAATTGTTACCCAACATTTTATTCCTAAATACCATAATCATACCTTTCTGCCATTTTGACATACAAAGCTGGTTAACTTCTGTCACTAGACTTTTTTTTTCTCCAGTTTTTGAATATTTTTTGTGGTTCTTCTCCATCCTCTTCAATTTTATCAGTATTTTTGACTGTGGACATTGAGTTTCACATAGCACAAAGTTGTATCCAAGACCAAAATCACTTCTCTGCTGCTGTTATTTATCCGAAGACTAACTTCCTCCACAAGTTCATTCTAGGAGTTCATGTTCAGTTGCTTGCCCATTATAACCATTTGAAAACACCTTATTTTTCTCTTCAATTCATTGACACAAAGCAGTTGGCTCTTGCAATGAGCACCACAGACTAATCCATGAAGAAATGTTTCAGAGATCATAGTGGGTGGCATAGATATCTGGATCTGAGCAGTCATTTAGATCTTTCACTCAGGGAAACAGGAATGACAGGCAATAAATGTGATTATTTTATGTGTGTGATGGAAGATTGTATGAATTGTATTCTCCAAGTGTCCATAGACCATGGAGACAAATTCTAGTCACCTTGCAGTGTTAAGCAGTTGGTGTCAAACTGACACATTTCGTCTCTCTTGCACCACCCGCTAGTGGATCTATATGCTGTTTATCTGAAAACAACCATTCTTTGGCAATCACTCTTGAAGATGCCTTCTGTAGGGTAAAGGGACTTTCAGCACTGCATAAACTATTTGCATGACGGGGCAGAGTATCACAGCACAGGGACTGATTAAAAATAAAAATCTTTAAAGCTCAGTTGGAGCAACCTGGAAAACTAACGAATGGCCTCACAGTGTTTGGCTACATACCTGAGCCTCCCGTAATAAGTAAAGGAATCAAATAGTCATCATCAGTCATGGCGCAATTTGTTCTTTTCTAAATGACAATAATAAAAGGAAGAAGAAAAAGTGTGTGCGCAAGTACATGTGCATGTACAAGTGCGTGTAGAACAGCTATGGCACATGAGGTCAGCACCTCCCAAAAACTTGAAGTCCCAGCTTCCAGGAGGGATATTACTTAATAATTTTAATTAAAAAAAACTGGTATTCTATCACAGAAACAACGTATTTTAAATAATATTTACAGAAGGGATCAATAAATTGGGCTGCTTTTATTAAAGTGCCTAAATAAGGAATTTACAATTTGGCAGTTGAGTCATACAAATTCAATGATTCAAGGACTGAAGGCACATCAGCCTTGACTGATTCTCTCTAAAATCTCTGCATCACTAGCATTGGCTCCACATGAGAATGACTGAGATTTCAATACTGCTCTATACACCTGGAGATAAAAATCCATCTACAACTAGAATGTGTCATGGTGTTCATACTGCCACAGAGCACTGAAACTGAACAGTAGAATCATAGAATCATAGAATTGTTGAGGTTGGAAGGGACCTTTAAGATCATCGAGTCCAACCTTTAGCCTACCCTGACAAGAGCCACTTCTAAAACATGTCCCTAAGTGCCACATCTACCCTTTTTGTAAACACCTCCAGGGATGGTGAATCCACCACCTCCCTGGGCAGCCTATTCCAATGTTTAATAACCCTTTCATGTTATTAATGTTATCATATTAAAAAATGTTTCCTAATATCCAATCTAAACCTCCCCTGACATAACTTGAACCCGTTTCCCGTCGTCCTATCACTTGTCACCAGGGAGAAGAGGTCAGCCCCCATCTCTCTACAACCTCCTTTCAGGTAGTTGTAGAGGGTGATAAGGTCTCCCCTCAGCCTCCTCTTCTCCAGGCTAAACAACCCCAGCTCCCTCAGTCGTTCTTCATAAGGTTTGTCCTCCAGACCCCTCACCAGCTTTGTAGCCCTTCTCTGGACACGCTCCAACACCTCAATGTCCCTCTTGTAGCGAGGGGCCCAAAACTGAAGGCAGTACTCGAGGTGGGGCCTCACCAGTGCCGAGTACAGGGGGATGATCACTTCCCTAGTCCGGCTCACCACACTCTTCCTGATACAGGCTAGGATGCTGTTGGCCTTCTTGGCCACCTGGGCACACTGCTGGCTCATATTCAGCCAGCTATCAACCAACACTCCCAAGTCCTTTTCTGTCGGGCTGCTTTCGAGCCACTCTGCCCCAATCCTGTAGCGCTGCATGGGGTTGTTGTGACCCAAGTGCAGGACCCGGCACTTGGCCTTGTTGAACCTCATACCATTGGTCTCAGCCCATCGGTCCAGCCTGTCCAGATCCCTCTGCAGAGCCAACCTACCCTCAAGCAGATCAACACGCCCGCCCAGTTTAGTGTCATCCGCGAACTTACTGAGGGTGCATTCGATCCCTTCATCCAGATCATTGATAAAGATATTAAAGAGAACCGGCCCCAGCACCGAGCCCTGGGGGACACCACTTGTGACCGGACACCAACTGGATTTAACTCCATTTACCACCACTCTCTGGGCACGGCCATCCAGCCAGTTTTTTACCCAGCGCAGAGTACACCTGTCCAGGCCATGAGCAGCCAGTTTCTCCAGGAGAATGCTGTGGGAAACAGTGTCAAAAGCTTTGCAAAAATCCAAGTAGATAACACCCACAGCTTTTCCCTCATCCACTAAGTGGGTCACCTTATCATAGAAGGACATTAGGTTTGATAGGCGTGACCTGCCCTTCACAAACCCATGCTGACTGGGCCTGATCACCCTGTTCTCCTGCATGTGCCATGTAATGGCACTGAGGAGGATCTGTTCCATGACCTTCCCAGGCACCGAGGTCAGACTGACTGGCCTGTAGTTCCCCAGATCCTCCTTCCGGCCCTTCTTGCGGATGGGTGTCACATTTGCTAACCTCCAGTCAGCTGGGACCACCCCGGTTGTCCAGGACTGCTCATAAATGATACCAAGTGGCCTGGTGAGCACTTCCACCAGCTCTTTCAATACCCTTGGGTGGATGTCATCTGGCCCCATAGATTTGTGCACCTCCAGGTGCTGAAGCAGGTCCCTCACCATTTCCCTTTGGATTACGGGGGCTTCATTCTGCTCCCCATCCCTGTCTTCTAGTTCAGGGGTCTGGGTGCTCAGGGAACAACTGGTCCTACTGCTGAAGACTGAGGCAAAGACTTCATTAAGTACCTCAGCCTTTTCCTCATCCTTGGTCACTATGTTGCCGGCCCTATCTACTAGAGGACAGAGATAATCCTTAGTCCTTTTCTTATTGCTAATATATTTATAGAAACTTTTTTTGTTGTCCTTGACAACAGAAGCCAGGTTTAGCTCTAGCTGGGCTTTGGCCCTCCTGATTTTTTCCCTACATAGCTTAACTACCTCTTTGTAGTCGTCTTGAGTGGCCTGCCCGTCCTTCCAGAGGCCATAGATCCTCTTTTTTTCACTAAGTTGCAACACTAGCTCCCTGTTTAGCCAGGCCGGTCTTTTTCCCTGACGGCTTGTCTTCTGGCACATGGGGACAGCCTGCTCCTGCGCCTTTAAGACTTCCTTCTTGAAAATCATCCAGGCTTCCTGGGCTCCTTTGCCCTGGAGGACTGCCTCCCAGGGGACTTTGTCAACCAGGCTCCTGAAAAGCCCAAAGTCCGCCCTCCGGAAGTCTAAGGTAGCAGTTCTGCTGACCCCTCTCCTTGCTTCTCGCAGAATCGAAAACTCTATCATTTCATGGTCACTGTTCCCAAGACAGCCTCCAACCTTCACATCCCCCACAAGACTTTCCCTATTTACAAACAACAGATCCAGCAGAGCACCTTCCCTAGTTGGCTCTCTCACTAGCTAGTAAACTTCCTTTAAACTGAGATTCATCTCATCTAACTTTAAGGCACCTAAAGGTAGGTTAGTTGGATTAGTTGTCTGACATTTAGATGCCTAAGGTTAGGTAAAATTAACTCCATGATGCAAAACCCCTGCAGCTTAGTTCTGGGTAAGTAGAAGTAAGTAAGTAAGTAAGAGTAAAGAGATGCTATGTTCCTACTTGTGTTCTTCTGGTGACGAGAAGTGGGAAGTGGGCCTTCCCCTTATTTTTAAGTTAGCATCAAGGTTTCAGTGTCTTCTGATACATACAGGAAGGTTTCTGTAAGATGGGTGTCTATAAGATAGGAATTTCAGCAATGGACCTCTATGATGGTGTGGCAGATTCTCAAGAAGAGAGCAGAATGATTCCCTTTCCTCCCTCCACAACAAGGTACATCATGCAGAGCATTGCTTACATGCTGTAAAGATTGAGCAGCTTCTAATTAGCAACACCGCCGTCACTGGGACATTTTCTGAATTATCTGCCTGGAAGCTAACGGGAGGAAAAAAAAATGTCAGAGGCGGAAAGAAGAGGTCATAACCAGGCCTTGACACAAAGAAATGAGAGAGCATTATGGAAACTGGGCCCTGAGCATACAGGGAGAGTGAAGATATTAGAAAACCGAGCTGTCTGAAGGCCAGGCGGGATGCAGGGAGAGTGATGTTTATACAACGAACACCACAGTATCAGGATGCTAGAAGCACTGCACTGAAACTGCGCTTTGTCTGGGCTAATTAGTCCTGCTGAGAAATTCCATCCTACCATCATTAAATGGCTGCACTTCCTAAGCCAGCTTGTTCAGAGTCTCCAATGTAGACATACCTCCTCGTCCCCAGAGAAGTGTGCAAGTTAATTCCTGTACCTCAAGAAGAAGTTTTATCTTGTTGAGCCCACAGCAAAGCACAAGATTAGATGAGAGTAAGAGTGCACTCTGTTTTGCAATTTTGTTTTCCGCAGTTTCGTTTTCTCAAATGTATTGTTTAATTGCTTGTTGTGTCTTCACCTTGGTAGGCAGCTAAGCACTACACAGCCACGCGCTCACTCCCCTCCCACACTCCCAGTGGGTTGGAGGAAGAGGAAAGGAAGAGTAAAAGCAGGAAAACCTGACGTTTGAGATTAAACAAAAAAGGTTAATAAGTGGAAGAAGAGAGAAAGAAAAAAAAAAACAACAAAACAAGCAATGCAAAGACAATCACTTATGACTTCTCACAGGTACACTGATGTCCAGGCAGTTCCCAAGCAAAAAAAAAAAAAAAAGTCTAATCTTTCTAAAATTCCCTCTTTTTCATTTTTGTTGCTGAGCATGACATTGTATGGTATGGACTATCTCTTTGGTTAGTTTGGGTCATCTGCCTGGTTGCGTCCACACCCAACCTACAGCACAACCCTCAGTGTATTCACTGGAGGGGCAGAGTGAGAAAGAGAGAAGGAACTGACTCCGTGCAAACACTGTTCAGCAATAGCTAGAATATTAGTATGTTATTAGTATTGTTTTGGTCACAAATATAAGTAAGACACGGCACCATCCAAGCTGCTATGAAGAAAGTTAACTTTATCCCAGCAAGGTCCAGTATGCTGCTGAATAAAATACTTGAAGAGTCGCCTCTTGGTCAGATGCCTTTGGTCAGGGTGAGTCATTATAGCACACACAAATACAGTGAGATCTGCGGATTGGCAAACCAAACCTACTGTGATTTATCCCTTCCAGCACAAGGGGTCTCATTATCTTTGTATGCATTACAGTGAGATACCATTCCAGATCTGTGTGATAAAAGTGTTTACATTCACAGACAGCCAAGTTGGACAGAAGGAAAGAAAAGCAAAAAAAAGTTACCTGATCAACTGAACAAAATCATATGTAAATAATCCTTTCTACTTTTAAATGCAGAAAACAGGCTCCATTTCTTTTCTCTCATTGTCAATAACAAAAGGGTAAGATATGACACTAAACTGGGCGGGCGTGTTGATCTGCTTGAGGGGAGGTTGGCTCTGCAGAGGGATCTGGACAGGCTGGACCGATGGGCTGAGACCAGTGGTATGAGGTTCAACAAGGCCAAGTGCCGCGTCCTGCACTTGGGTCACAACAACCCCATGCAGCGCTACAGGATTGGGGCAGAGTGGCTCGAAAGCAGCCCGGCAGAAAAGGACTTGGGAGTGTTGGTTGATAGCCGGCTGAATATGAGCCAGCAGTGTGCCCAGGTGGCCAAGAAGGCCAACAGCATCCTAGCCTGTATCAGGAAGAGTGTGGTGAGCCGGACTAGGGAAGTGATCATCCCCCTGTACTCGGCACTGGTGAGGCCCCACCTCGAGTACTGCATTCAGTTTTGGGCCCCTCGCTACAAGAGGGACATTGAGGTGTTGGAGCGTGTCCAGAGAAGGGCTACAAAGCTGGTGAGGGGTCTGGAGGACAAACCTTATGAAGAACGACTGAGGGAGCTGGGGTTGTTTAGCCTGGAGAAGAGGAGGCTGAGGGGAGACCTTATCACCCTCTACAACTACCTGAAAGGAGGGTGTAGAGAGATGGGGGCTGACCTCTTCTCCCTGGTGACAAGTGATAGGACGAGAGGAAACGGGTTCAAGTTATGTCAGGGGAGGTTTAGATTGGATATTAGGAAACATTTTTTCACTGAAAGGGTTATTAAACATTGGAATAGGCTGCCCAGGGAGGTGGTGGATTCACCATCCCTGGAGGTGTTTACAAAAAGGGCAGATGTGGCACTTAGGGACATGTTTTAGAAGTGGCTTTTGTCAGGGTAGGTTAGTGGTTGGACTTGATGATCTTAAAGGTCCCTTCCAACCTTAGCGATTCTATGATTCTACGATTCTATGATTCTTTCTACAGACATGGACTGGGATCATTACAGACTCCCAGAGCCATGGTGGGCATGTTTGTCTGTGCCTTTGAAGCTAAATTCCCAGATTGTCCACATTGTCAGCCCCGCAGATTGTCCTCTGAGGGATACTGAAAACATCTGATGAGAAACATCAAGTGCAAATCTGCTGGAGTACTTAGTCCATGCTCCAAGGTGTCACTATGTGCAGTCCTATAGCTCATAGCGTGAGGTATCCTACATCTGACCGCACCTTATCCCAAAGGCCACATTTTCAGGCCATGCCCTGGTAACCCTGCCCCCCAACCAAAAATTCTTTTCTGAAAGTTGCGATCTGTTCCTCCTATTTATAATATAGTGCCACCATAATTACAGAATCACAGAATGATAGGGGTTGGAAGGGACCTCTGGAGATGATCTAGTCCAATCCCCCTACCAAAGTTAGTCAAGTGAAACCTGAGGAGCAATGAGAAGCTACAGTCCCTTCAGTCACAGAATCACAGAACCACAGCATGGTTCAGGTTGGAAGGGACCTTAAAGATCATCTAGTTCCAACCACCCTGCCATGGGCAGGGACACCTCCCACCAGACCAGGCTGCTCAAAGCCTCATCCAGCCTGGCCTTGAACACTTCCAGGGATGGGGCATTGACAGCTTCCCTGGGCAACCTGTTCCAGTGCCTCACCACCCTTGCCGTAAAGAATTTAATCCTGATATCCAATCTAAATCCACTAAATCTAAATCAGTTTGAAGCCCCGTGTCCTATCATTACATTCCCTGATAAAGAGTCCTTCCCCATCCTTCCTGTAGGCCCCCTTTAGGTACTGGAAGGCTGCTATAAGGTCTCCCTGGAGCCTTCTCTCCTCCAGGCTGAACAGCCCCAACTCTCTCAGCCTGTTCTCACGGCAGAGGGGCTCCAGCCCTCTGATCATCTTCATGGCCTCTGCTGGACCTGTTCCAACAAGTCCATGTCCTTCTTGTGCTGACGACTTCAGAGCTGACGCAGTCCATTCCCTGTTCACAGAATGAAAGGGAAGACAGGTCTTCAGAGCCATGTGTGCTAGTCCCATTATTGAAAAATGGCACGGCATAGACTTTATCATAGTTTTTACTGAGATGTGCAGGTAGCAGAGCACACAGAAAATTGTTTTTACTTAGACTTCCTGAACGATGACCATAAAAACAGGGAGAAAATGATCAATATCTTGCCTGGTGTCTATGCCAAAACTGGTGAACCTGTCAATATCAAACCTGTGTGTCACATTTATAGGATCTTTGCTAGACATGACTTTCAGAGTTGAGGATCACCAACTTCTTGGCGAGAGTGAAAACCGAAAAGAATACCAACACATAGCGTGAAGCTATGCAAGTTGACCACTGTTGTCTGGAAAAATGTTTCATATGCAATCACATCATTCCTGAAGAACAATGTGGTGTCCCAGCAGACGGTTTGATGAGCATTTAGACGTACAGACACAAAAGCTGAGACTGTACTGCTAAATAAAACATTGCTTGTGAAAATGTAAAGCCAATGGAATACGATTACCTATGTAGTTAGAACAGTCCACGGCATAGCTTTTGGCAAAGGGCAACTAGCATTATCCATGACATTTCTCTGGCACTGGTGATAGCATAAACCAGGAACCACTCTTGATCCTACAGACAGGCTGCATGCCACTGTCCCCATTTGAAGGTGAAGAGATTTATTCACATAGACATTGATCATTTTATGCTGGTTCTTCTCACAGATAGAGAGTGGTTTCACACACATCTAATTTACCAGAATAGACATAGCCAAAACACCAAAGCTTGAAGGTGGTAGTCTTCAGCAGCTCAGTCATGTTTTCAGTGTACAGGAGAACAGCAGAGAAATGACAGGCACTGTTGAGATTCACAAGCATCTGCCTGGAGACAGCTAGAAATGGAATGAGAAAATGCAGCATTTCACTTCTGTGCCATTTTCTATCTGGAAAATATGGATAATAATACTCATTTCCCTTTTAAAATGAGGACTTACGAGACCAAAAGTACAGGAAGAGCTCTGAAAATTACAACACACATGTTGAATGTATGATTTATTCAGCAGTATTACCCAGTTAGCATTATTGGCACTAATGCTACTAGAAAAAGAAAAAAAACCTGTCTGAATAGACAGGGCAGGAACTTAACCACTTAGAAATTAAAAATGCATTCAAAGAAATCCCTAACAGAAGACAATTATGTCCCAGACAATTTAGCCATTTATTCGAGCAAATCAAAAAGTAGCCCACAAGTCAAGTAACAATTGAATTAAGATACCAATCACCATATCTATTAAGTTTTTTAAAATTACATGACAAAGTTTAAAAGAACATTCCAGTATAATGTGAAACATTATTCTTACTGCTACATCTAATTACAAAG
Source organism: Rissa tridactyla (assembly GCF_028500815.1). NCBI lineage: Eukaryota > Metazoa > Chordata > Aves > Charadriiformes > Laridae > Rissa > Rissa tridactyla. Next base: position 3,694,996 of record NC_071466.1, on the reverse strand, counting down.
AGGTGTAAATCACTTGGTCTAGCCTTTTAAAAAACCTACTTCAAATACATAATATTAAAAATTGAGAAGAGGTATGCAGCTCCCATACAAATGGATTATGCAGCTGGCAATTTTTAGAGTCACTCTGAAAGAAGTTCGAGTGAAAATTTCCACCCCTCCTTTCCTCAGCAGGGCCATGGAGATGGGGCTGGGATGAGGAGAGGTCAGGACATCAGCCCACAGCTTGGGGCCGGGCAGGGCAGGGCTGCCGTGGGGCTGCAGACCAACACCCTGCAGCATCACTGGGGCAGGGACTGATGGCCCAGGGCTGGGCTGAAAGAGGGTCTTTGGCCATGGGCAGGGTGCCCAGCGAAGGTGGGCAGGGACCGTAAGGACTCATAGTGCCCTCCAGGGCCAGACAATTTTACCTCATGAAAGCATTTAGGCACATGTTTTAATTTTAAGGTCCAGGTAAGCAGTTAAGAACGTGACTGATTTCACCTTACAAGTGGTTGATCTAAATACAATTTACTCACACAGACTTAAGTGCTCCTTTTGAATATAGGCCATGTTTACTTGCATTGAAGTGATAAAACCTAGCGAGGTATTTAAAACACTAGGCTGGTCAGGACGGGATGAAAGAATTTTATTCATTACATGATTCTCTGTCCAACAGCGTATTGCAATTGAATAGTAATGATATCATTAATTTTTAGGACTTCAGCATTTTTGTAAATTAATTTGGCCTCTCTGTCTTGGGAGGCAAAGGGCAGAGAGGGAGTCCTTAAATACTGATGAATTTTTTTAATGGTTGATGAGAGCCTTCATTGGTGGAAAAACACTTAGCTGGTTTATACTGTATTCCAGACATTCCTGTGTCACTTTCACTTCTGAAGTCTGATGCTGTTCTGAAATAGGATACGACATTAAAATCTGTGAGATGAAGTTCAGTGTCTTCTATTTCCCTCAGTCTGAATAAATTACCAAGCTAATAACATTACTTTTTTAGACTGCATTAAAGACCAGTGTCAATCCCAAAGGCTTTTTTTTGAACCACTTCAAGTCTACATTGGCAAATCTGCATGTAATTGTGTCCTTGTTAACCTGCAGGAAAGTGCCCATTCACCCCTTCAGCTAGCAAACACTCGATGCTGTTAGTGGTAAGTCACTATCATTTCACCTGGGCAATTTTGTGACATTTTTAGGTAGAAATGTAGACTCAAGCAAGCGAATCTGATGTGTAATTTCAGGGATATGATTAGTATATTCTTCTGATCCTGCTTTTATAGACTAGAAAATTCATCAGGTGAAAGCTAATGACTTAATGCATTTGTACCAGGTTGGTGGGCTCTCAGAAAGCCCAAAGTTGTTCATTGCACACATGCAGACCATTATTGTAGCTCACATGCCACTGCATGTAAGACCTTGCATGTGCAAGAAGCAGTACATGTATTTTACAATCTGCTCATTATCCATAAGTCTAAGAAGCCCATCGTGTGCTCTCTCTAGTGCTCAGGTACACCCCGTAGAGATAACGTACGGTACATTTTATACATTCAGAGGATAGGAAAGTGTGTATCTGGGTCAGATTTTTTGTGCATATTTCTACCTGTCTAGATAGATACATATTAACCCTATGTCATTGTAATAATACCTTGTAGGTAATTCATTTGAAGTCTTGACTTCCAGCACCAAAAGCCTAGTTCTTTACCAAGCAAGTTAATGGTAGTTCTACACTAGCTGGTAGCACTCGCAAGGTTGTATCTGTACTAGTGAACAAAAGTGTTACGGAATTGTTCCCTGACATTGAAGCCAAATGGCACACTACAGCTTTTATCCATCCTTTTAAACTCTTTCAGCCTCCCATGCAAGATGTCCATATTCAGACTGCCTGCTGGGAATCATCGCTGGTAGCTTCCCAACTTTGGCTTGGGAGGCATTTGACAGAATTCAAGATGCCTCCAGCCAAAACCATGCCAGGGACAATTCTCATAACAGTGGGGATGACAGAGTTCCAGGGCACAGGAGCATACTCTGGCATTATTTAATTTACTAGCATAGATGTGGCTCTAGCCTATTGTTATGACAGTGGAGCAGCTAAAAGAGGGAACAAAAACTACCCAATGTATGCAAGTTGCATAAGCGCATATTTTTATGGAACCACACATTTGAAAATTTGATTTTATCTACTTATGTACAAGTATGGGAAAAAAAGCCAGCAAAGCCAATTAATTTACCCCCATTTTCCTCAGCAGTGAATCTGGCCCAGGCCAGGTTACTCAAAAGTCTTTTTTCATTTATTTGGAAATTGTTTAACTAAATAAAGAGATGGCAGTCCACCAACTAAAAAGAATAGGACTGCAAACAGACCATTCTACCCAAATCCTGTTTTCATAGCCATTTCTTCCTTTCCTGGTTTAATTGCAAATTCAGTGCTGGTAAATATTCCCGGAGAGATGGATGAAAAGATTCATTGCCAGACTCAACAGTGATGGAGGAAACATCACCATGGAAGTAGGGTGTGCAACCTGTCAGGGACTCCCTGAGGCAGAGAGGGGAGAAAAGAGAACTCTAAGGATGAGGACCAAAAAATAATTTTCTTTCCATTTTTCTCAGTAGACTGCAACAGAAGCCTTGAGTGACTGCCTTCAACTGACATACCTATTTTATCAGAGGAATCCCTCTTATCTTTTCCTTTCCCTCTTCCCCCCTCTTTGTAATGCCTGTCTCCATCCAATTCCCATTACAAGCCACCAGTGCCCACAGGCTGCTGAAGCTCAATCACATTTCAGGTGCGTTGTAAGGCAGGGCTGGAAACAGAAGCCCTACATACTCCCTCCTGGTCTTTTACACCTCAAAGGAAAAATAGGCGACATCAAGGTCATACTGAGATCTCTTGCTTCTGCCTCTCGTTGGCAAAACCTGCACTTCCAGCATATTCCAGTGACAACCTCACTCTCCATCTAGCCACTAAAGCAAGTGAAATCATTACTTCAGTCAAGTAAATGCTGGGAAAAAGATTTAAACAAGACAAAAGCAAAGAACTTGTGAATACTTTGGGCGCTAAGGAGTTAAATCTACATGAACCTCTGAAGTACATCATCTCAAGGTTCCCACAACTCCTGCCACCTAACCAGGCGACTGTCCTGGACAACCTGCCCTAACCAACCCTGCTTGAGCAGGCATATTCCACTAGATGATCGCAAGAGATCACTTCAACCTAAGCAAGCCTGCAATTCTGTGATACCTATTAGTGAGGTCTTGTTAATGTGAGCTACGTCTCAATGCTCCTTTTTGCATAGTTATATATGTACCCAGTAAGGTTTGGCTGTTAGAGGACAAATTGATTCTGCCTAGACAGCTTGACACTGTTCACTGCTGGAAATGTCTTGCAGAAGAAGGAAGGAGGACGATGAGGAGCAGGTGTTAATGAAGCTTGCTCCAAAATATCTGGAAAGACTCCCTAAGTGCATGGAGTTGCCATGCCCATGCCGTTCTGATTAGTAAATAGTAAAAGAGACAGAGAAAAATAGATCTACTTAATCTTAGAGAGGAAATCTGAGTTGCTGTGTCTGTTGCTGTAAGAGTCTCCACCCCTGTAAGCTTTGTACACTTCTGCCGGAGTATAGTAGCAATATTCATCTCCATTCAGGTGTCACAGTTAAGCCCAAGATCCTATTTTGGCCACCTACAATAAAAGTAAAATGTAGCATCCCCTAAAACACCTAAGTTCAAGAAAGAAATGAGATCTTCCTGCTATCCTTTACCCAGAGCCATTGATCAAAGGGTGCTATCTGTAAGATGAATATAATGTAAGCACCAAGATTACTTCTTCCCACGGACACTAAAGGGAACTGGCATAGTTCCCTGTATAGAAAAGTGTGAATTGATGACCCTTCCCTTGAACTCAGGCTTCACAGTAGGCACCTAATTCTGAGTTAGGCAGGAGAAGAGTTGGTCTGAACAAAACTCTTTTTCTCTGGAGAGTGCCCTGCTCTCTAATCAAATGACAAGGAAAGCACACTTGCATTGGAGAATGAGTCCTTGTACTCAGTGACGGGTTTTGATGTATCAGCTCAGTCCCCTGTCTCTTAGTCTCCTGTTGAGGTGCTAGTATTATGTTCCCATGCATATATGAGAGGCAGGTGGAAAATCCCACTTACAAACCAACTTCTGGGACAAAAGAGCATCCTGAAAAATTTCTGGTCTAAATTACTGGAACCATGCCAGGAATCTGGTCCCTCCATTTATAAGCATCAACAAAGACCAAAGTGGCCTGGAGGTGGCTGCATTTCAGTGGTGGGGAGTAATACCATATACGACAGGGACACATATGGCCCTCAGTAAAGGAAATCATAGAATCATAGAATCTTCATGGTTGGAAAGGACCTTTGAGATCATCGAGTCCAACCAAACAACCTACAATCTCTGCCACTAGAGCATGCCCTGAAGTGACACATCTAGACGTTTCTTAAACACCTCTAGGGATGGTGACTCAAGCCCCTCCCTGGGCAGGCTGTTCCAGTGCCTGACCACTCTTGCAGTCAAGTAATTCTTCCTAATATCTAATCTAAACCTCCCCTGACGCAACTTCACACCATTTCCTCTGGTCCTGTCATTATTCACCTGGGAGAAGAGGCCAACACCCACCTCTCTCCAACCTCCTTTCAGGGAGTTGTAGAAGGCAATGAGGTCTCCCCTCAGCCTCCTCTTCTCCAAGCTCAACATGCCCAGCTCCCTCAGCCTCTCCTCAGATGACCTGGTCTCCAGACCCCTCACCAGCCTGGTAGCTCTCCTCTGGACACGCTCCAGCACCTCAATGTCCCTCTTGTACAGAGGGGCCCAAAACTGAACACAGTACTCGAGGTGAGGCCTCACCAGTGCCGAGTACAGAGGCACCATCACTTCCCTGCTCCTGCTGGCCACGCTATTCCTGATACAAGCCAGGATGCTATTGGCCTTCTTGGCCACCTGGGCACATTGCTGGCTCATGTTAAACTGGCCGTCCACCAGCACCCCCAGGTCCTTTTCTGCTGGGCAGCTTTCCAGCCACTCTTCCCCAAGCCTGTAGCATTGCTTGGAAGAGCTTATAGCCATCCATCGCAGCAGTCCAGTCGTGACAGTCAGCCCAGCACGTTTCCGTGATGGCAACTACATCATAGCTGTCCTGCTGCACAATGGCTTCCAGCTCGTCCTGTTTGTTGCCCATGCTACGTGCATTCGTGTAGATGCACTTGAGCTGGCCTACCGATTTCACCCCTATCCTTGGCCCTTTATACCTAGGCTCATTACTAGCGGGCCTGGTTTTATTCCTTTCCCCCTTCGATTCTAGTTTAAAGCCCTGTCCATGAGCCTTGCTAACTCTTGGCCTAGTACCCTTTTCCCCTTTTGGGATAGGGTTTTCCCATTCTTAGCAAGCAGGCCCGAAATAGAAAAGAGTAACTGCAATGAAAATGGATAAGAATAACTGCAGAATGATGTACAGTGAAGTTTTTTAACTGCTGAAAAACATAAAATGAGAAAAAATGACATTCTTAAATGGGTATTAATTGAAATAGCCTGACGGTTCCATGAGAGCTCAAGAGTTTTACGTATCTGATGTCTGTAAGGTCCCATTTGGAACTATGGCATAAGAGGTTCAAAGAAAAACGCAAAACACTATTATTCCTATTATCTTTTGAAGGCAATATTTTACTCACGTTTCTGGACTATTTCAATTTGCCATGAAGTTTAACCACCTCTATTCTTTTTTGAATGCTAAATTAATTGGTACCGAGAACCTCTGACCTCTTTTTTTCTGTTATTTTTTTCTTTTTTTAATCTGAGTCATGTCATTCTAGACAACCACCTAAGAAGAAACTGAAACAGTGAGTACTGTATTTCACCAGACGCTTATCTCCTCTCTGCCTGTCTCATTTTAAAAAGAAGCTGTACTGAAAATGAATTTGGTTACGAAAGGAATCAATCTGTAACTCAGCAAAAAGCACCTCCTTCTTAATTTACATAGCCCTGCTGCTTCACCCTAATTAATGTTCATCTGTAACTTACTCTTCCTGCAGCTTTGCCTTTCTAAATGAGTGAAAAATGACAGGAAACCTTTGGAATGCAGTTTGCTATTAGAGAACTATAGAAGAAACTGGATTGACTCATTTAAAGCCCCTAGTAATAGTCTCATAGGTCTTAAGAAAATATTGTCATTCAATTTAAATAGGGTTTGATTAGATCCAGGTGCAGCTGGATATCAGAACAGTAATGTAAATACAACAATCTATTGTCAAGAGTGTAGGCGTTTTAATTTCTTTGCAGATGATATAAACCTGGTTTTTCTGTTTAACTGGTAGGATAATCAGCATGCAACTGTGGGAAACAATCATTAATGTGATGAAATATGGAAATGAGACTTATGCATAGAGAGAGGATGGAAGCATAGTCCTGGGGTGAAGGACTGGATTCACAATCTGGGCTTGATTTTTGTCTCTGCTGCAGGCAGAGGTCTCCGTCTACAGAGAGAAAATACAGATACTTCCTTTCTCTCACCCTTTGCCTATTTAGGGTTGAAAAACTTAAACACAAGGACAACCTCTCATCTTTTGCACATATATAATCAAGGGCATGGGACCTTGCTTGCCATGCAAATGTATAAATATGAACATATGCTACTGATATAGAGATAAAAGCAATGTGTCAATTGAGAGCAGGTATATGAGTAGGCATATGTCTACCTTCCACACTTGAAAAACTGGGACAGGCAAAAAATCATAATTCTTAGGAATGCCAAAATATCTTAGCAGAAGTTTTAAAACATTTGTCACGTCACCACAGGGAATGATAGAAACAGTTTGATTCAGTATACTTATTAACCTTGCAAGTTCACATTTTACTGCCATAGCTGTTTTCATCACAGAGAAACTAATGTATATATGCAGCCAAAGGAAGTGTTCAAAATCAATTGGTGGAAGCTAAGAATGATTTTTGCATATGCAAACGACACGCATCAATTCCTAGATAATATTTTAGAAAAAGCTATATATATTAATTTGTACTAATTACTGCCTTTCAGAAATCAACTCCAAATGTACTCATTATAAGGAAAGTTTTCCAATGCTCCTGTTTTGCACATGAGAAAATAATTTGGCTGGGAAGGTAATTTACTTGAATCTTGGAAGTTTAATTTATGGCATACACATGAGGTTTTTCCAAAGTAACATTATCCCAACACTGAATTTTAATAAGATGGAGCACAGTGCTGACTTTTATTTTTGATTGTAGCTCAGATAATTAAGATTACTTTAACATTTTAGACAAAACACCGATAAGACCAGCAATATATATGGAAATGGGATTTGAGATTTTGCTGAATTTATTTCTTCTAGGTAACAGCAAAGCTCAAGTTCTAAGCTCACTTGTTTCATATCACAGAGCACACTAAAATTGTGTTTCCATTTCACTTTTCTATAAATGGATTAACCTTATTTAATTTAAACAGTTTGCAGATGGCCTTGGAGAGCAGTTCTTGTCCCCCAAAATTGTATGTAGTGGAAATGCTCTGCTATAGCTCTAACAAATCTGCACTATTAAGGGAAATACAGGAAGAATTAACTCTGTCTGAAGGGTATGGTTCAGGATTTAGGTACTAATGTGAAAAAATGGGGTTTCTGGCTTCTTTTCCCTATTTCAGTACATGCTTTCTGTGTAATGGGTAAACACATCATTTAAGCCTAGGTTTTAAGCACTGTTTTTTGCAGGTTGTGTCCTAGCACCTTGCAAAGCTGAAGAGCCTTAGGTGGCAAAGTCCCCTTGTCCAAGTTCTTCTTACCTTGACTCTGTGCTTTGCAAGAAAGTGCTCCACAGAGCTCCCCAACCCAGTTCCCTGAACAACCACAGTGACAGACATGGTGTTTTCTCTGCTGTACCTTTGGAAGGAAATCTTGATGCTCTCAAGGATGCACAAGAGCAAGAAAAGCAAACTTTTCGCCCATTATGGAGACAAGACACAGTCAGGGTCCAGAACTGGGGACACAGTGCAATTGCACAGACTCTACATTAGCCAATAAGGCTGTGACTATAAAAATCTGTCGAGGAAACAGCCTAGGCACTGGCATACAATCATCAGTATTACAAAAATGCTGAAACATTCCTGAAATGAGTTTGTCCGAATCTAACTCTCAGTCTCCCCAAACAGTTGCTGGACACAGTTTGCCTGTTGAGACACTCGGGGGACTATTTCTGAAAGGCAGCTCGCATGAAGCCACCCTGTTTCTGAAGCCAAGAGAGTTTGTTAGAGCACATATTTCTGTGACTGCTGGTCTATACAACCACAACCATTGACAAGTGTGTTTCCCAAAGGGTATATCCCCACTCCTTAAGTAAAGAGAACCAGGGAAGAAGATGGAGAATTGAACTCTGATTCTCCGCACTTCTTAATTAATTATCTCACTCCAAAGCTCTGTTTTGGACCACTCTGATTAGTGCACTCTAAGACAGATCTGTTTGGCAGATTTGATGTGAGCCCATCTGTACTATTTGGCTTTGATGGATCACTGACCTCTTGTATTTAGCAGTGTTGGCATTGCCAACAGAGGCCCATGGAACTCCAAGACGAATAGCATGAACAATGACTCTCAAGGGCAACTTATTTTTAATAAACCCTTAACTAGATGGTGGGATGTAGCCATGCAGTTACTCCACCATTGTCCTCTAACATACTATACAGACCCTACATATTTAATCCAAGCCCACTGGACAAATACAAACACAAAAAGTTCACTGAGTTCACTTCAAAAACTTGTGCCAGATCTACCAGATTATTCATTTATAGTAAAATTAGGTCTCAACATTTTTAGAATATTTCCTTTAGTTATTCTTCCATCTTTTACAGGCATTGAGAGTATTTTCCCCACCAAGGAACCATGGATCTCCTCACCAGTGTCCTATCCACAGTCTCACACAAGCAAATTACTCAGGAACAGACTTGGATTGACTGACCAAAAAAAAAATCTTTAAAAGGAAAACTTGAATGTGCTTCTTTTCAGCTTTTTGTCATGTTGGATAGATCAGCATAAAATGCTATACCCCACCTCACCATCAGATATCTCAAGACTTCTCCTCCCTAACGTGGATGTGCTGAGTTAAGTAACAGCTCACAAGCAGGATGAAAAGCGTAGAGATCATGCTACCTAGTTTACTTATACTTTGGTATTATTTAAATTCCTCCCAGTTTACAGTCATAAAAGTAAGAACAGAACAGAGAGTACACGACAAAACACTCCTTTTTGCTCCAATATTGACATCTCTTCACTATTATTTGTGATGTAGCAAATATAGCAGAACTCCACAAGCTGATCATTAACAGGATAAACTTGGCATCGGTACCCCGGAGGCCTCTTTGGCACCTCACTGTGACACTGCAATAAATGCAACTTCGATGAAACAAGCCATGTAGGTGGACTTTGACTTATTACCTTCAAGTATGGCCTGGGGAGCTGTGACCCCTTGTTTCCCTGATCTCACCCTGCCAACAACTAACATTGACTTTGTGTGCAAATAGAATTGTTCAATTCTTAATGTCATTTGATTTGCTTTAACGATATCCACTATTCACCTGGAACACTTAAAATGACATTGAGAAACTCAACACTAAGACTGGGCTCAGTGCTGACCGTGGGATGGGAAAGTGGATTCTATGAGAACCTGCATTTTTCCCACCTAAATGTTAGAAATTCACAAGACTTAGAAAAATAAGTCTCCTATATGTGTTTCCATGCCCACTGAAAGACCAACTTGACCATCTCCAGCACAGCAGTAGCTATGGATGGACAAAACACACCAAGAAAATGACAGTCATATTTGCTATTCAAGCTGTGGTCCTTGCAGCAACACTGGACTTCTAGTGGCACCAAAGTGAGAAGTGCACACTCTTTAATTCATTCCTACATTGATCTGGATATCCTCTAACCATAGAGTTTCTCCGTACATCCTAGTCTCTGTTTTACAAGCTGTAGACACTACAATGTTTCTTTGAGAATTTATCTACTTTGGCTATTTTGATTATCAGCTTTCCGAAATGGAGATTGTCTCTTTAGTGGTATACAGAGACAGTATTTAGCAATGACAGGCTGAGTGCCACCGTAATACATTCTTTAATATAACAACTGCCTACAGCTACCATTGGGTAGCAGAAGGATCCTTTCTGCTTAAGCAGTAACTATCCAATGGGCAAAACTTCAAACTCTGTTGGCCTTCCACCCAGGAGATTTTACAAGAAGAAGGTAATATGGAGTTTAAAACTCACTCAGACTGAAATAAAGCTTTGCTTTCATTGGTTCTTTTCATCATACGTTTAATTTAAAGTCTCATAAATTTCTGCCATGTAAATTTGAACATTTTAGAAGGAAGAATTAGGTGCAAGTTTTCAAAAGCCACTTTGTCTATCTATTTGCCTTAAAAATTCAGTTTGTTACCTGACTTCATTGTTAGTACTTCATTGTTAGTATGCTAATTACTTAGACAACATCTTTGAATGTTGCTTGGAGTATTTGGTTTCATTCAAAAGCAGATGTGTGTTTGCCTTAATGTTTTATATTTCTTTGGGGAGTTTTTAGCTGGAACATAATTCGTGTTCAGTTTGAAATCATATTTATTAAGTTTTTTCCCAACTAAACTACGGCAGGGAGAAAACAGCTCGTTATATAAAACCAAAAAAAACCAGAAAATATGAAGTATAATTGGGAGTACATGGTCACTAAAGCAGGTCAATAGGCTTTCTTTGAAGAGAGATTCTGGAACTTTCATTACCCACTGATCATCCCATGTGAGTTGCCCTACCCAGATCAAAAGGCAGAAAAGAGCTGTGTGCCAGAATTATTTCAGTAAAAAGCATTGTCTTCAAGAATCACTGAAGGTCATTAGAATACAACTGATTAATTGTGCTGCCTCAAGCGATGATTCAAACCACCCTGTTTTGATGACTACAGATTCATTCCCACCCTTCATGAAAAATGGGATCGGCTGTCCATGCTCTCCTTCCCAGGTCATGTTTCAGGCGGCGGAGAGAGAATTTCTCTAATTCTGAGTATAACATAGTTACCCTCTCTCACCGGTCAAGTATTATTTATTTCTCTGGAATCATTTTGTCATATACCTTCCCAGTTATAACTTGCATGTTTTTCTAGAAACCCACAGTGACATTGGGTATTTTAGTGACATTAGTCCTATATAACCCCAGTCAATCACTGTCCATGTCTGTGCCAATTAATTGGATGCCCCCAGGAAAAGTGAAGCCAACCAACATGGCCATACAGGTCCAGCAAGTCCAGCACAGGGCCATGAAGTTGGTCAGGAAGCTTGAGCATATGAAATACAAGGAGAAACTGCAGGAGGTGGGTTTGTTCAGTCTGAAGAAGAGAAAGTTCACGGGGGATCTTATTGCTGTCTTATTGCAGAGTGTTACATCTACCAAATGAGAGGGTGTAGCGCAGGCAGATCTTCTCTTGTTTCTCAGAGGAGCAATGCAACACAAAAGACAATGAACACAAGCTGCAATACCAAAAACTCCGATTATGTATTAGGGGAAATAAAATCGCCATGAGCATGGTCAAATTTATGAAAAGGGCTCAAAGAGGTGATAAGTGTACATCCCTGAGCAAACTGATCTTAACTGGCCTTACTTGGAGCAACGGAGATGACTTGAGACCTCCAAAGGCCACTACCAACCACAGTTATTCTGTGATTCTCTGACTGCATGATCATTGAGCCCAACCACAAACCTAATACTACCAAGTCCACGACTAAGCCATGTCCCCGAGAGCCACATCTACACGTCTTTTGAATACCTCCAGGGACGGTGACTCAACCACTTCCCTGGGCAGCCTGTTCCAGTGCTCGACAACCCTTTCACTGAAGAAATTTTTCCTAATATAAAGTGTAAACCTTCCGTAGCACGTCTTGAGGCCATTTCCTCTCATCCTATCACTCCTTACTTGCAAAAAGAGACCAGCTCCCACCTTGCTACAACCTGTTTTCAGGTAGTTGTACGGAGCGATAACCCCAGTTCCCTCAGTCACTCCTCATAAGACTTGTCCTCTAGACCCTTCACCAGCTTTGTTGCTCTTCTCTGGACCCTCTCCAGCACCTCAATGTCTTTCCTGTAGTGAGGTGCCCAAAACTGGACACAGTATTCAAGGTGTGGAGTCACCGGTGAAGAGTACAGCGCAATAATCGCTTTCTTAGTCCTGCTGGCCATACTATTCCTGATACAGGCCAGGATGCTTGTCCAAGCCACGAACAGCCAGTTTCTCCAGGAGAATGCTGTGGGAAATGGTATCAAAGGCTTTATACAAAGCTTTGAAGTCATAAAATGAGATGCTTCAGCAGTTATCAGTACATTAAATTATGATGTGAAGAGTGGCAATGAAAAAGAATACAGCCAAACAAATAACACTAGAGCTTTATCTTCTGGCAAAATCAGGACAACGGATAGACTATATCTGTGGAGTATTGCACACAGTTCATGTCTCTGTTAGCCAACCAAAGACCCATGCTGTGTACTGGACACATACTGATATGTATGTATGGCTTTCTAACAAATAAAATACACATAGCTGCTTAGCTAAGCTCCACAGTAACAGAAATGGCCACACAAAAATTGGCTGCATTCAGCATGGGATCAGCAAGAGTGAATGTGATCAAATTCACTGAGGCTTAGAACCTCCAAAGGGAGAAGAAGGCTGGAAACACCAATTTATCAAATAAATGGGCAAGAAGGAAACCTGAGACAGATACTGCATCACTGGCTAAACTAGCAGTTTATCTATTTACCGTAGGATGTCATTAATGGCCAAACCAACAGTGACAGTTATACTTTTTTTTTTGTCCTCTGTTTCTAAGGTGAGGGAGAGGCAGGCCAGTTACTCCTTCAAGTCTCACTGCATTTCATATTTCATATTTCATATTAGAGGAACTGTCTTCTGTCCCAGAAGAGATTCTTCCCAACAGCTCAGCAAAAGGCAAACCCAGTAAGGCAGGCACCAAGAGACTAAGAACCTGTGGATTTTAATCACCATCACCCAAGCTATAGCCATGCTCTCAGCTGAACTTGCATCAAAGTCCATTCTCATCTTCCACCTCCACTCTTTAAATGGAAATGCATATTCAAGAATGCATGTAAGCTCAGCTCTGGAGTTCTTTGGTGGGGAAGAGACTGAGAAGACCCTGGGATCCTCAGTATTATAAAGATGGTACTCTGTACTCACAGGAACCCTGAGCTGTGTATTCCCAAGATGAATCCCCCCCTGTATGGTCTACAACCATGGTAAGAAAAAATACAGACAGAAGAAAAGCAAGCCACAGTGCTTAGCATGTTTAAGATAAGTTTGAAGTGTGTTTTTGTCCTCAAGGTATAGGCATAGCTCATATCATTCACCATGCAGAAAGTTGCCTGCAGATCTAAGAACTATGACAGGGATGAGACAAATATAGAAGTACGACTTTTTCCCAAAGGACAGAAATACCAGTAATTCTACACTGAGGTTGAATTTGTTCCATTTATCTCTGCAGATCAACCCACACTGGTAGGTATAGCATTAACAAGTTTGTCAGCATCCGGCCCAAGAGTATTACACAGCTGTTCTTCAAAACAATGGCACGAGTTTAAGCATCACTTGGGCAGAATTTTCAATACTTCCCAGTGTTTTTCTTCCAATCTTTATCTCTTTTCCATTATTCTATTTTCTTTGTTCTCTCATTTATGCTCAGCTGGTCTTTCATTCTCCATTCCTGTTTGGCATCATTATTGTTATTACTTTTTCAGTATTTGTCTTCCCCGACCAGCTCTCATCTGGGCCATTTGCTTTGCCCTTTGCTTTATTCTTGTCTTCTGGACTGGTCATGCAATAAGAGATGACTGCACGGCAGGGAAATCTTTCATCTCAATGTTCAGCCAGTAAACAAAAATGTTGAGCTGACTCTCTGGAGTCTGGTTTTTTTTTTTTCTCCCCGTCAAACAGAACAAAGTAAAACACAACAGCTTTCCTCAGGTAAACCTCAGAGCTCTGTCGTCTGCCAGGACACTCCTCACAGATTCTTCTGGATGGGTCTTCTACATGCTTTGCAACTGCAACTCCCAGTTTACCAGTACAGAGATTATTGTTGTGCTTTCCACGCATTGTATCATTTTCTTTCTTGCCATTTCTTATTCTCCACTTAATGATGTTTCCTTCCTTTGTGAAACACATGAAAATGTATTCAGATAAAAAACCCAGAATTTCGTTTTTTAAAAAGTTACAAAAGACTTAAGCAATACATATAATCAGACTGAAACTATTTAAGATTTATTTTAGTTTTTCAAAAGGAAATTCCAGTCAGTTGTTAAAGGTAAAACTGGTCATTTCAGCTGACTTCTGTTTGTCAGGTTTTTTCTTTCAGTTGTATCCAAAAATTGTTACCTATAGAAATCCAGCATTTCCTTCCATTTCTTGCTAGCGGATTTAAGAGACAAAAGAGAGATTTCTTGTGTCACATTTTTATTTTTTTTTTCCCCTGACAGATTGCCTGTTAAATAGACAAAATTTCAAGAAATGTGTGAAATAATGCTCCAAGTCAAATGACAGGGTTCTGGCCCTCTAGATCTGATATCTTACAGCTTGTGCTGAGGAGTCACAATTGCAGACACTTTCTTCTTGATTAAGTTTTTCTGCTTGTTATGTTTTAACTTTTTATGGTTTTCATTTGAAAGAAAAGTGTCTTTTTTTTCTTTTTTCTTTTTTTTTTTTTTTGTCTGCATATGAAAGAAATATACCATTACCTGAAGAGAAAAAAAGAATTTGTATTTGGTGAGAAATTAGGGCTGATGACTGGCATTTAATTTTGTGTTGCAAACTTGCCCTCCTGCAAAATACAACAGTTCTTTTCCAGATAGCTGGTTCCTTAGGAAACCATCCAAGGAGCCTGCACTAGTCCCACCTGCAAGACAGCTGCTTGGCTTACCCACTGGTTGGCTTCCCACCAATGCTTCTAGGCAGACGGCCAAAGAGAAAGGTCACCTGAGAGCAGCCTGCCAGGTGGAGGTGAGAAAAGCTGCTCATACATCAAGGGAGCTGGATGTCATGTTGGGCAAAGAACACGGCAGCCTCCAGGCAGTCTGGGGAATCAACTGGCTAAATATTTGAAGTTCTCAAGTAACTTAAATCTAAAGCAACTTGCAGCCAGGTGTCCTTAAAGAAATTTCTAAGATCTCCAGAATTCTGGTGCTAGAAATATATCTTAAGGTGCATTAGTACAGAGTAAAACTTACTTCTCAATAATAGTGAAAGAAGAAAAAGGGATCATCTAGGTAACTACAGGCCAGTTAATCCAATTTCCCTCTCCAGCAGAGAAATCCTAAAGTTGATATGGGATTCAATTAATGAAAATTAAAGGTAGAAATATAATTAACACCAGTCAATACAGTTTTATAAGAACAGAACATGAAGCAAAATTATTTTATTATTGGACTTAATCATGTATGTGAGGTTGATAATAGATTTATTAAGGTGTTTGTTTGAATTGGTACCATGTGTTGGATATAAAAATGAACTCTTCACAATACCACTGGTGTACATGTTAAATGATTTAAAGACAGACTGGCTGATATACAAGAGAGATGTAAGTGAAAAAACCATCATCATCAAATGCAGATGTTTCTGAAAGGATTTTGCTCTGTTTGTATTATGTGAACCATACCTACAAATGAATATGTCTCCAAACTTGGAAAACACTGACTTGGAGAGGGTTGATGGGGTGGGATGCACAAGCAGGTCTCCATGAACTCGTAGAAGTCTCAGGGGAAAAAGTGAAACGTATTTCTTTGTGTGTAATAAAAAAGAAGAAATCAGTAGGAGAGAGCTATGTTACCGTGATAGCTTGTAAGAGAAAATACATCGGTAGCTTTGTCCTCCACCTGTTGCAACGCATAATAAAATTATACTGTTTACAGAAAAGAGACACAGAATAGCTTTGCAACCATGGCTGTGATGCCTTAGTGAATATTTGAAGAGACTGATCTAGGTATCAATGACTAAAAGAGCTTTCAGATCCATCTAGAAGATTAAATCAGATATAGTCATATTAATGATTGCACACAATTTTTTAATAGCAAGGCTGATTACCAGAAGCAGTGGTGATTTCTCCATCCTCTAGTAGTTGCCAGCAAATACTAGATGCCTTCCTCCAGGCTTTGTTCAGGAAAACATCAGTGCCTCTGCAGTTAAACTTCATGTACGAGTTGTAACATGGGGATAAATTGGTGAACAGGTTCACAGGAGTTAAAATTGAAGAAGGCAGCGTTCTCCTCAATCTTTCAAGTTCATGGAGATATCCAAAACACCATATGTGGCTGAAGAACTCTGTAAAAATGGTTCTTCCATTTCAGGTGCTGGGGCAGCTGACACAAACTGGTTGAGGCATATTTGCATGGCACAGGACAACACAGAGAATGAAAGTACTTAAAAGTTGTTTAGCTTGGCAGAAATACACAATCTCAAGCAAACCCTTAGGTGATATAAGCCTTATATTACCTCTACAAGCAAAGGTGTTTGGATGTCTGGTTCAATATTTTCAGAAAGTTTCTTGACAGTTTTGGATAAGCAAATGTCAGGTACTAAATGGCTTTTTAAGCGTGGTGCAGAAAGACTGAGAAGGAACCACCAAGCGAGAGACTGAGGTTTGAATGAACATATCAACTTTTACTGTCATTTTACAAAAGATCCTTCTTAAAATGAACACCCTGGTAAAGAAATAGACCATAATTCGTTAGAGAGTAACTCCAGTTAGATTATTTGCAGCTGTAGGATATTAAAAAGACAAATCTTTCTCTTCAGCAAATAACCTTTCATCTGATTCTGTTTCTTTCTGCCATATCAACACTCTGTGTTTAAGAATTCTCCACAGTTCTCAGATTAATACCAATCTTTCTGCTTTGCCCTTTCTAAGTTGATGCTTATGCAAATTACATCCAAAGAGATAGTCTTTGGATTAAGATTCCCCAGTGATGGACGGGTTTGCTTTCTCTGTGGCAGGTAATGCCACCCTCACACAGATGCTTGAATGCTGGTTCAATTTTCTTGATCATCAGTAACGATGACATCTGTTAGCCTGAGTTTCTCCAAGAACTGTGTAAAAATGTTGTTATTTTATAGAGTTTACACATCTGATCCTTGCTGATGTTCTCACTGCTGGAAAATGCAACATCATAGAACCATAGAATCTTCATGGTTGGAAAGGACTTTTGATATCATGGAGTCCAATCAAACAACCTACAATCTCTGCCACTAGAGCATGCCCTGAAGTGACACATCTAGACGTTTCTTAAACACCTCTAGGGATGGTGACTCAGCCACCTCCCTGGGCAGGCTGTTCCAGTGCCTGACCACTCTTGCAGTAAGGTAATTCTTCCTAATATCTAATCTAAACCTCCCCTGACGCAACTTCACACCATTTCCTCTGGTCCTGTCATTATTCACCTGGGAGAAGAGGCCAACACCCACCTCTCTCCAGCCTCCTTTCAGGGAGTTGTAGAGGGCAATGAGGTCTCCCCTCAGCCTCCTCTTCTCCAAGCTAAACATGCCCAGCTCCCTCAGCCTCTCCTCAGATGACCTGCTCTCCAGACCCCTCACCAGCCTGGTAGCTCTCCTCTGGACACGCTCCAGCACCTCAATGTCCCTCTTGTACAGAGGGGCCCAGAACTGAACACAGCACTCGAGGTGAGGCCTCACCAGTGCCGAGTACATCACTACAATGGTGTTGAATACACCACCTAGATTTTATAACAGAAGTCTTGCCTTCCATGGCAACTATGTGGTGGCATGAGTTAATCAACAGATTGCCAAAAGCCATACAGACAGAGGAGTGGCATGGCAGCTCCTTGGAAGAGGCAGGGAAGAATTTACCATTAATTTACCTGGTGTCAGTCCAGGTTGCCATCTGCAGCCTGTAAAATATTATCCCTACAGCTACAAAGGATCACTTGATGGCTTATTACCTTACAGCCGTAGCAAAAAAGTGTTTTGAAAATTATGTTTGTTCTGTGATTTTTTTCATAGGTGAAAAAAATTCCTCTTTGAACACTCTTAGAAATGCCCACAGTTCCTCCAAAATGGGGCAATGCCAATACCTGAATGTTCAAAGCCTGTATATGATCAGTCACCAATGGAGTCTCTCCCATGGGAGGACTTCAAGGTCCATCACTTTCATAAGAGAAACAATGTACGTGGCCCTTTACCTTGGGATGTGCAAAGGTTGCTCTTACATACAAGCAACTGCCAGAACTCTGGCATTGAAGTAACCAGGCTAAAAAGTTCACTTATTCTTTCTTTGGTCCTTCCTTTGTGCTGGGGCCATCTAGTAGCAATACTTAGCTCAAGCGGTCTTCCCACGTCATGGATCTGCATTCCCCAGATGTGGAAAAAGCCAGTGAAGACCCCCTTCGTGCCTCCCTCACCTTTAGTCTATTCCATAGGAATGGAATAAATATTGGTTTGAATTTATTGTTATTTAAATTAAATATCTTATAGAAGCCCCTGTCACAGTTAAGGGCCTATTGGATCTGAGACTTTTCAAACTGACAGTAAGAGCCTATGGCTTTGCACAAGGGCTTCACAATGCCAATAGACATAAAAGGAGAAGAGCAGAAGAGAAGTGAATGACCTGTCTAGGTAATTCAGCAGATCAAAACAAATTCCAGATCTCTCTTGTCCTCCAAACTGTTGCATATCCATCAGGCAGAGCTCTTCTGAAGTGCTTAACATTCAGTTTTGTTATTTGCTATGAAAACAACTGACTAAAATAAAAGTGAGAAAACCCCTCTGAACACAAGTGGTCTTTCTTCTCTTCAATAAAGAAATAACCCAGGTGGGTAGAATGGCTCCCAAAATATGTTGTTGATGCCTTTCGAGATAATCCGGAATTTTAAATACTATGAATACCTTCATATAATATTGTTGGCTGTTGTTTACCCTGTGTGGCTTTGATAGCAAAGCAGTTGGTCCTAGCAGCTGTCAGAGCTTTCAGAAAGCAAGACATGAGTTTTCAGTGTTGTGTTTTGTACACAGAACCCAGCTGTTTGCCATTGTTTTTCTCTTCTACGTTTCCCATTCCTTCCTGGCTCTGAGCTCATAAAACGCAAGAAAAAAGCCAGCAAAAAGGCAATAAGCCTCATGTCTGGAATGAGGCAACCTTGTTATCAGTCCTGGAAACAGTATTTTCATCACTATCAGGTTCTGTGGCATCCTTTGCTGAGGAAAGAATAAGCTTTTTTAAATTAAACTCGTTAGCCGACTTTTAAAATCAGGCAATAAAGCAATTGAAAGTAGAGAGCCAGGGAATTTACAGCTGAGGTGAAGAAGCACGTGTAGACGGAAAGTCATTCCCTTGGAGCTCTTTCTCAGATCTGCTACTGAATCATGCTAGCCAAGAATAGCATTTTTTTATTTCCAATGTCTGTAGACCAGGCTCTAAATCCTTAGTTAAAAACCTTCAGTAAAAACCATGCAGAGGTCAACAACATTTTTTCTCTACTGTATGATGTTCTACCAGTGTTAGAGGACATGCAGCATTTCACATATTCACTCCAGCACCTGAAGAAGAAAAATCCACAAAAGCCTACACAAAAAGTGTTTCGAAGGCAATCCTCGTTGCGTGCTGCATATACTGAGGAGTACGTATTATCAGTAAATTGCACAATACCACGTGGATATGAATAGGTATGTAAGTAGACTTCTCAAAATGTATTTATAAAATAGTTATAGAAAGTGAATCATTTTGCAAAATTAAAAAAAAAAAAAAAGACAACAAGAAGCTTCCACCAGTTCAGCTGTTGTGAGGGTTTGAAACCTAAAATAAGGATACCTAGGGAAATTTAATTTTGTATTTCAACGTATTCCTGTGATTCAGGAATATGAGATCTTGTGTATTGCACTTACTATGAATGTGATATCATCTAGACAACATGAGGAAATGTAAGAGGATATCTCACCATTTGTGAGAGATGTAGGAGGACTTCTCCACCATCTCAAAGGTGGAGACCTTTGGAGGTAATGAATAATGATGCAACATGAGAGCCTGTATCTTTGCTTTCATTTTGAGAAGACGAATAAGACACCTGTCTCTTGGGAATCGAGGCAGTAGTTCGTATCAAAGCTTTAATGTGCTATGCGAGTTCCAACGAAAGACCTTCTTCACAGAAATGAAGACTGGAGGCCACAAAGGAAAAAAGAAACAGTGGAATCTAAAAGGGAAAAAATCAGTGATTATCATAAAATGTGATGTATTTTTACTTTCATAGCTAGAGAATTTCTAGGCACAGAAGGGCAGCAGACCTTGCGCTACTGGGAACTACAGATGCATCTATACATAACCATGACAGGAAGTGCTCACACATCAAAAATGCCAATTAAGAAAGAAGCTGTCGGACAAACTTTTCTTAACTCTTTCTTCAAATTTTCTTACCTTTGCTTTTCACCCTCAAGGATAGTGATTTGTGAACTAAGCTCTACAGTGCGTAAAGAAGGAGTCCATAAGCTTTGACCATACAGGGTGGCCCACAGCTTAATGTATTAATGTCTGTGTCAGAATAAGATCCCCTTTCGTTCACACAGAAATGGGCAAATTTACCTCTCCTTCAAAGTGAAAGGGACCACACCTCTCATTAACATGGCATTTGATCGCTCACAGCAGGTGTCATCCTGCTTACAAGGAAATGCCATATTACAACAATGTGCTCATGGATATTAATATAAAGAACTATATTAACGAAAACCGATGCTAAGTTATTTATCTTCTTTTAAAAATATGTAACAGATAGAAATGGGGATGATGGCTAGCAATATACACCTTGAGTATTGTGTCCAGTTTTGGGCACCTCAATATGAGAGAGATATCGAGGTGCTGGAGCGAGGGCAGAGGAGGGCAACGAAGCTGGTGAAGGGCCTGGAGAATAAATCTGATGAGGAGCGATTGAAGGAGCTGGGACTGTTTAGTTTGAGGAAGAGGAAGCTGAGGGGAGACCTCATCACTCTCTACAACTACTTGAAAGGACACTGTAGAGAGGTTGGTGCTGGTCTCTTCTCACAGGTAATTAGTGACAGAACAAGAGGGAATGGCTTCAAGCTGCAGCAGGGTAGGTTTAGACCGGACATTAGGAAAAAATTCTTCACAGAAAGAGTGGTCGGACACTGGAACAGGCTGCCCAGGGAGGTGGTGGAGTCACCATCCCCGAATGTGTTTAAGAGTCATTTAGATGTGGTGTTAAGGGATATGGTGTAAGGGAGAACTTTGTAGAGTGGAGTTGATGGTTGGACTCGATGATCCCAAGGGTCTTTTCCAACCTAAATGATTCTATGATTCTATGATTCTATATGATGCCTCTGCACACCATGGAGCATCAGATCCCACCCCTTGTCTGGGTCTTGCAGAGTCTAACAAACCTCTGCCTGATCTGTTCTACTCCCCTCTTCCAGACTGATTTCCTCACAGGAATGCAAGGAAGAAGCATTATATTATCTCCTTTTTCACTTCCAAGCTCAAGACATCATGTGGCATTATGAACTCAAACTTAAGGAACATCAGCCCGGAGCTAATCTGCACCCAAGTTTTCTATAACCATTACAAAGGGAAATGGAGATATTTGCAGATTCACCGGAGGTTTTTTGTTAAACCATAGATCCCAGTAATGAAAGAATAAACAACCAGCAACTGTATTTATGAGCCCATTAAAGGAACCATCTTAGGAAACTGCAGTTAGAGTCTGTTTATCATTGCTCCTGTATACTGCTTCCAGAAGCTTAACTTTAATGAGCTATAAAAAGGAAAACAAGCCATTTCCAAACAATTCTCACAATTTAAATAATAATTAACAAATAAATCTAGCAACTATAAAAGAAAATAGCAAGTAAGAGATGAAGCCCACGTCGGGAGAGGCTGACATGTGCCTAACTTTGTACAAGAGAGCACAATTCCAAACTCAGCGCAGACAAGAACCAATCTGTTGGTGCCCATGGAGTTACACCACGGCCATGCCAGCTCTTAGCACAGCCAGAGCCAGTTAACATCCCGCTCCCGTGGAGACCTGCGGGCAGAATAATTCACCCTGCTGTACTTGAGATTGAAAAGCGTAGGGAAGGCTCTGGGTTTGGATTCACAGAGGGCACCGATGAGACTTGGGGGCACCATCCTGCTTCCAACATGGATTCCTGAATCATGGACACAGCACGGTGACCCGCAGCTCTCTGCTCTACCTCAGAGATACTTACCCTTCGCAGGCTTTTTTCCTGCTCCGATGTCTGAACTTTTCCCAAGGTATCCTGAGCATTTTCCCTAATTTTGCACTTTGCAGGCAGAAATTTTGAGACTGGACAAATTCCCTCTGTCCTGAACGGAGACTGAATCCCATATGAGCAAATCCAGATCTTTCAAAACGGAGCGGGTGTTTTAAACATGTTTTTTTTTTTCTTTCTGTGAGCCACAGGGAGTTTTCTGGAAACTCATTCAGGAACTAAGTGTCTCTATAAAGAATATTGAAATCGTATAAATTGTTATTCCATCCTTTAGCTCAGTCTGCTGCGATGCTGTGCTCTCACCTCCCAACAGAAGAATGTAAGAATGGCCATAGCGCAGCATGCAAAAGTCCATCCAGCCCAATATTTATCAAGGCAGTCATAAGCAGATATCTAGAAAAAACACAATAATAAAAATAATTGGGGTCATATATATTGATATTTCCTTGACATACTCTTCCAGCCTCCATCACTCTGTGGCTCGGACACACTTTGTGCTTAACAGCCCTTGAACTTTTCTCTCATAAATTTGTCTAATTGCTTTTTGAGTGTATGTAAACTTTTGACATCCATAATATCACCTGATGCCTGATAATCTCACTTGTTATCCTCTCATACCTATGAAAAACATAGTCGTCAATGGGCATACAACACAAGGGGCCAAACTTACTTCTCAGACCTCAGGTGTAGCTTAGCCACTGTGTAGAGAAGAATGTAACGTGAAACTCAGCCCACAGGTTATATTTCAGCTATTCTCCTCTCTTCAGCAATTCCTAGTGCCTATCTTAGGCATTCCATGATACAGCATGCAGTTTTGAGATCATCGCACTCTTCATCAGCTGTCAATGTCTTCATCTGCTTGTGAATCTGGACCTTAATTGATTTTGACCTGTGTGTAAATTTTACCGCGTGCTTACTTGCCTCTTTCAGTACCTAAATATTTGCTAAAATGTGACCTCAAGTGTGTTGGTCTAATTCCATTCTTACACAAATCCATGCTGATCAGCCTGGGGAATTGATAAAGACTCCAAAAATACTCAGAGAAGAATCCTAGTCTTTTTACCTTCCCCGAAGCAGCAGTAAAAAAGTACTGCTGAAGCATTAACCAATACATCTCCGGCTTATATTAAGGAAAAGAGAAAATGTAATATAACAGGCTTGGAAGGAACATAAAATAAATGATCGTGTTAACATTAAAGCAGATTAAATAAGTCACAGTACATTAAATTACTTTGTCTGGCTTTGTACACTCGTCAGGTGCTGCTGGGCTGAAACCCATATGGGACAATTCAGTTTTCCAGGGAAAATGTCGCAGCATTGAAAGTTCAAATTTGCACAGTCCTGTGGGAACCGAGACTCTGTAGCATTCAAAACACTGTTGTTTGTACCTGAATAATGGGGGTATTCAGCAAGTGAGGTGTTTTTCTCTTTACACTAATGAGTCTTTACATCTAAAATGCATGCAACTTGAGAACAAGTCCATAAGTTTCTACTTATGCTGAATATTATGCCACCAGGGAACAGTATAATGTAAAGTTCAATTACAAATCAGGTTTCAAAGGCAAGGCATTTACATCATGTCATCAGATATATGGGTAGTGAAAAAAACGTTTACTACCACCTAGATAACAGTGCTCCTTTTCAGCTGTTTCACCCCATTGCTGCTATGCACATTGCCTTGAGTTTGTCAGTTTGATTGTCAGCTGTTGGTTCTCAGATGTTAAGAAACAGATTTATGTCTGTAGCTGTTATTTTAGCTCTTCATTCCCAATAGGAATGAGTAGCAGCTAAGTGTCTAACTCTTAAATGAGTTATACACCAACACACCTTTGTAGACCTCAATTTTAATCTTTTAGAGTTAAGAAAAGAGGCAATCCATGTATTTAGGCTAATTATTAAAATTTAATTTGAATGCATCCACACTGAAAGCATGGAGGACATTTAAGAAACTAGTAATTTTGCTATATAATATGTAGTTCATCATCCCGGAGGAATGGAAAACACAGTTACCAGCTTCAAATAGTGACATAATGAACTCCAGGCAATCTTGAATTGAGGGTCATAAGGAATTACATGAGACCCAGATTGCTTAGCTCATACTCTTCGGATGTCCCAGCATTTAGTCCAGAATATACTGCATGTTATTGCAAATGTTATAATATAATTATAATTTAAAATGTTATATTATCCTATAAAATGGAAGAGGACAAGGCTTTTTCTGCTTTATTTCTAACGGGCTCTGGATAAGTGAGCAGAAGTCAAGGGATTGTTTCATGTGTTTTGTTTATGCAAAGAAACTATATAGCAGGGTTTCAATCAAAATGTGATTTTTTTTTTCACTCAACACTTATAGAAAGTTGGATTATTATTTTTCAGGCAGCTCCAGTTTCTTTCTGCTTTAGTTTGTCCAGTGCCATGCCTTCTAGCAAACCGCGACTTCACAAGAAAAAAATCAACAATAAAACACAGACTTCTTGTTCCAAAACACAGAGGTTACATTTATACTGATAAATTACTTTTATGCTACATTTAGACTGACAAACAGCACCAGAAAGTGTCTTCAGGGACTAGAATTCAATCAGCTATACAGGTAAGCTACTATAGCAATCCCTGGCCATGCTTTTGGCCCCAGCCTGATTAGTGCCCACCTGAGCAATTCCTGGGAAGCGTTCAGGAGTTAGCACGCACCACGGATCATTCTCAATAGGCAGTTTGGATGCAGGCACCCTCTAATGGAGGCTAAGGGGTTTTGAAATTACGTACTTGATTCAGTTCATGCCAGTTGTCCTTATCACCAGAAAACAATCCTAAGCATATTTAATGTACTGGTAGATAGGTTGCCACAGAGTCCAGATATCTCAGACAAAAATAAGTTATCTTGTTGCAGTAAATTTTAGATATAAGAAATATTTGGATCCTATGGCCAGAAGACAGTTGTTTATATAGCCAGTGTGCTGGCACTACACTTTAATTAAATAATAGAGTATCCTTATCTGATTTTTTATCTGTATTTCCTTATGGGATTTCTTTACCTGTATCTGATTTCTTTCTACTGTTAAAGAATCCTTGTTTAAGGAGAAAACAGCCTGTGTGGATAGACAGTTAAGCAGGAGATATGATGTGTATGTGTAAGTTATTTAGAGGGTGTTATTCCCGTGATCAAGAATTGCAAGACTGTGTCCAGTTCTGCACTCCCCGGTTCAAGAAGGACAGGGAACCGCTGGAGAGGGTGCAGCAAAGGGCTACCAAGATGATGAGGGGACTCGAACACCTCTCTTATGAAGAAAGGCTGAGGGATTTGGGTCTCTTCAGTCTGGAAAAAGGACAGCTGAGGGGGGATCTTATCAACACTTAGAAATACTTAAAGGGTGGGTGTCAGGAGGATGGGGACAGGCTCTTTTCAGTGGTGCCCGGGGACAGGACAAGATGTAACGGGCACAAACTTGAGCATGGGAAGTTCCACCTAAACATGAAGAGAAACTTCTTTCCTTTGAGGGTGACAGAGCCCTGGCACAGGCTGCCCAGAGAGGTGGCGGACTCTCCGTCTCTGGAGACATTCCAAACCCGCCTGGACGCGTTCCTGTGCCACCTGCTCTGGGTGACCCTGCTCTGTCCAGAGGGGTTGGACTAGATGATCTCCAGAGGTCCCTTCCAACCCTATGATTCTGTGATTCTATGATTCTAAGACTTCACCAGTTTTGCCTGGAGTGTCTTGACTTCATAGGATGTTTCTGTCTATTCAGCCTCAATGAACACTTTTCAGTGTCAGTAGTTCTTAGAGTATTTGGAATTTTTTCTTTAAAGTCCCAACCTTTAGGAGCCCTTCATTACATGAAAATCTTCAATTTCAGTGTCGATAATGGATTTTTCTAACTCTTGTGTCTTTCAGTGGAAAAAATAATGAAAATGCAAGCCTTGCAGTCTTCAAAGCCTTTAAGAAATAGTAAGGATCTGTATGCTAGCTAATCATGATTCTTACTCACACTCAAGTCTGGAGGTGGGAAAGGAAATGTGGTGTTATTTATGAATGTCTAGGCTGCATAGCAGTGCAACCTAGTCCTAAATAAGCGATGTGGTTGAGCTGATATGCTGGTATTAATTTATGTGTTAGTATTAGTCTATATGCTGCCATTGTAGAATGGTTCAGAGCAGAGCTGCTAACCTCCCTGGAAAATGGCTTCCTCTGATCTCTGACATTTTTTCTTGATTAAAGAATGTGTTTGACTTTTATAACCACATGAGAAGAAACTCAAAAACATTTTTGAGAAAGAGTGATTTTTACAGCAGATCCCCGAGGAATGCTTTCTCTTTGCTTTCATGCCACACTAGCCATTACTTAATTCCCTAGGTTAGCATGGGAACAAAAATGTCAATAAACAGCTGGCAAAACAAATGGATAAAACTGCTATTGTGTAAGCAGTTTATCTGCTGCAGCATCATCCTTTAAACAAGCCCCTTTCCACGTTCCAGATAGGTCTTAATAAAAAGTTTCTTCCCTTTGCTGATTCACTAGCATTAACTGACGGACCATGTAATAAGCATGAAAGTTAAATAATTATATGCTTGATTAGTGAATAATCTTTTCCTGAGCTGCACTACAAAGTCATTTAGTTCATATTATGGCTTATTACAACATTCTGTAAGTACTAATTCACTGTGTGTATGTATAGGTACATATATATGTAAGCTGGGATCACCAGCTAAAAAAATAGTAGCGACCTGCTGTTTGGGGTACATCAGTTGCCTCACACCGTGAGGCATTTATATATAGCTCATTTTCTTATATTTCGTTACTGGCAGAAGGGACTACACCCTGCCAGCTGCTCTGCCCTCTCTGCCAGCTACTGGCAGAGTTACCCTGAACTGCCTCCCAAGCCCTCTTGACTACCATTGATGCAGCCCATAAAGGCCCCAGGGTTGGAAATGCTATTGATACAATACAGACTTGTCCTACCCTTCCCCTCTTCCACCAGGAGTCATCAGCTATCTCTGCGCTAATTACTTCCTCCTTTATTGCAGTATCTTTAAGCCTCGGTCTGTTCCCAAGTCCACATCTGCCTATTGTCCCACTTGCACAGATGCAGGCTGGGGGTAAGGTGCTGAGCACACTGACTGTGTGCTCCATTTAGAGCAAAAATATTGTTCACCTCCTCCACGTGATGGCTGAGGGGCAGATTCTCTCTGTCCTCTAGTTTTACAATATTCTTCCTGAAATTCCTGGAGTTTTTTAATGTACAGTGATGCTCTTTCGTCAGTATAACTTACTTTCCTATATTCCTGTACTATTTGCGTCTTGAAAATTCAGTGTCTTAGTAGCTACCGCATGAATCAAGGTTATGAATATTTTCTTTTAATAAAAGACTGCCTAGTTAATCTTCTTGATTTTTAGATTTCTGGAATTTGTGCAGGAACATATATATTCGGGTTGGGTCGGGTTACTTATTTTTAAGTGCCCTGTTTAACTGAGTCTTTATTTCTTGAAACTGCTCATCTTTGCTTCTTCTTTGCTTCATCATTTTATGAACTTCTGTCTCAATTTTTACTTGCAGGTAAAGATGTTTTGTGATATCATCTTTCTGGTGTAGGCTATATCAAGCCTAAATATTTCTCTAGTTCCGAATAACAGGAAAACTTTCTTCTCTGTAACTTTTTCTCTATCACACATTGAGATACTGATGCTGTTCTTCCACCCTTTTGACTGCTCCTGCCCATGTTACTCAATTTAGTTCAGAATGCAATCTAAGTTTTTGGTTGGTATTTAGTCTTCTGTGTTCAATAATTTAAATTGATTCATCATCTCACGTTGCTCATCATCTCGTTATCACCATCTCATTCGAGCACTCCCCAGCTTTACATTTTATGCTGACATTTTCCTTCTCTTCAGCAGCCAAAAGACTCTAGAGTGAGCGTTCCGTGCCCCTGAAGGAATCATCCATGTCTCTGCTTCCCTGATGACCTCCAGTTGGCTCCCCCAAGGCTCAAAGGAGAATATTCTGGCTTTGAGGGCAACAGAATGCCCTCACTGCATGCACAAGTATTTTAAGGGAAGCTTTAAAACTGTCCTGTGGTTTTTAAAGGTCTTTCCAGTGACGTATGTATAGTGAGAAATAGTTTTATTTGGAAGACCTCAATGTTTTTCACCTTACAGAGCATGCAGCACATCAAGGCACATGAAAAGTTATTTCATGACTTAAATTTGATCCTCTTTGCCAAAGCGTTTTTATACTGCAGGACGTTTCCATTATTACACAGTTGCACATCTGGCATATGTGCAAGAAAATCCAGTTACTTTAGAAGAAAATTATTTTGATTTTGATGCAGCCAAGGCTTGCCTGTGTTTGGCAAACTGGTGCTTGTCCTCAGCTGGAACAGAAAAGGGCAAATTCTTAGTAACTTTTGCAGAGTTACACCAATTTACACTAAGTAAAAATACTGCCAATGCCTTCTGGGGAATAAGAGACCAATGCAGAGTTCTCATCTGACCTTTCCAGGGAGGGCATTATTAAAGATTTATTCCTTCCAGAATCCTAATTGGTTTCTTTTGGTGACCTTTGTGGATAATGGTGATGTTTTTCTCAGACTTTACAATGCTCTCAGGTAGGGAATTCCTTCACTACCCTCACACAGCAACAGAATTCTAATCTGCATCCAAACTCCATCACCTTTCTCAAGAATTTCATGCTGTAGTCTTGAACAAGAGGATTTTTGTTGTGAAATATTTTTTTTTCCATAGATGCTTTATCACTTATTCCGAATCCTGAAAAAAATTATGAAACTATGAATCAGACCCGATTTAAGGAAGTGTCTAATGTCACAGAAAAGCCCACCAAGATTTTAAAAAGTACATGAGCATATTATGCACTGCTAGTGACCAGCTACTTAATTGCTTTTGGCTACACCTGTATTGACCTTGTTCTGTGTGCCCAGGTGTCATGGCCTCTGTATACATTAGAACCTGTCTTGTATCAATGTACACCCGTTACCTGTTGTTTTCCCACCATGCACTGCAGCAAAGATTTTGGCTCACCTTTGCCAAAAAGCCAAATGCCCACCCAGCCGCTCACTCAATCTCCCTCCTTAGCAAAGCAGGGAGACAACAGGGACGAAAATGTTGATTGATTGAGACAAACAGAGGAATATTAGTTACCAGTTGCTGTCATGGGCAAAGCAGACTCAGCTCTAGAAGTCCTAGTGATTTCTCCTAAAGGTAGGAGAAACTACACCTAATACAGAAAAAAAAAAAACCAAAAAAAACCAACTGTGGGAAAAATCTGGTCAGTAAGACTGATGAGGATGACAGATAAGCCCCAAAAGTAGTGACAGAATTTATCTAAACCAGGGAACTCCTTGCATTTGGACACAATTCCTCATAACAAATAGGGGTAGCAAAATTGTTGTAGAACAGTAATGGTGACTGGAACATAGCTGTTGAAGAATAAGTTCTGCTGCCAAAATGCACCAATAAGACAAGCATGGTAGGATACAGCCATGCACAAATGAGGCAGGAAAACAAAACAGGGAACAGCACAAATGAAAAAGAATGGGAAGAGGTTAAAACTTCTTTCAGGACAGACTGTCAGAAAGGTCCTACTGAGACAGTGTTTGGTATACAATTCATACAGTCATGCCGTTTGTAGCAAAAAAGTCTTCTTAATAGTACTGGAGAGAGAAGTATTGCTGAGGGGTTGTTCTACTTTTGGAAACTAATTTCCCAGACACAGGTTGAAATCCAGGAGTGTTATTGGGAATACTCACGATGGATTTATGAAGGGTAAACCGTGTTTGCCCAACATGATAGATGTCTACAATGGGACGACGAGCTCCATGCATAAGGATAAAGCAGTGGATGTTGTTTATCTTGATTTTAGCATGCCTTTCCACTCTGTGTCCTATAATATCCTCATAGATAAATGAAGGAAGAGTGCTGTCATTAAGAGGGACATCTACAAGGAGAAGTGGCTGGCAGGAACCTCTTCTAGTTCAACAAAGGGAAATGCCAAGTCCTTCTCCCGGGCAGGAATAATCCTATGCGCTGATATGGGTTGGGGACTGACCAACTGGAAAGCAGTTTCACAGCAAAAGACCTGGGGATCCTGGTGGAAAAACGAGCTGACCACGAGACAGCAATGTACCCTTGTGGCAAAGAAGGCCAACAGCATCCTTGACATCCAGGGCATTAGGAAGACCATTTCCAGAAGGCCAAGGGAGGTGATCCTTCCCCTCTTCCCCCTCACTGGAGAGACACATGCGGGACACTGTGTCCAGTGCTGGGTTACCCAATACAAGAGAGACATGGACATACTCAAATGAGTCCAGCAAAGGGCCCCAAAGGTGATTAACAGAGAAGGAGCATCTGAAACAGTAAGAGGCTGAGAGAGCTGGGACTCTTTAGCCTGGAGAAGACAGTTCTCAGGGGGTTATCTTATCAGTGTGTGCAAGTATTTGATGGGACGGTGTAAAGATGGAGGCGGACTCCTCTCAGTAGTGCCCAGTAAGTCAACAAAAGACAAGGGACACAAATTGAAATACAGAAAATCATATTTCAACACAAGAAAACTAAGTTTTACTCCAAGGGTGATCAAGAACTGGAATAGGTTTTCCAGAGAGGTTATAGAGTGTCCATCCACTTGTGGAGGCTAGATACAGCCCCGAGAAACCTGCTCTATCTGATCCTGCTTTGAGGTCTTCGAGGCCATGGACCTGATTACACATAGCCCTGAGAAACCTGCTCTATCTGACACTGCTTTGAGGTCTTCAAGACCGTGGACTTTGAGGTCCCTTCCAGCTTCCATGATTCCTTATTTTACTGCTATAAACAAAGAAAAAAATCTTTCTGCATTTTTTTTTCCTGACAAATAAATTGACTTCTTTCTCCAGCTGAAATGTAAATAAAAGATTGGATATTATAGACTATGGTATTTTTATTTAAAACATTAGATTTATCTTTTTTTCCTCCCTCACTGATTTATAGTCTATTTGGAAAACATTTTTATTGAAATTTTATGAAGGTGAGTTTGTTCCATATCATTCTACCATGACCCCATTACATGTTAGCCAGAACAAAATCTCTAAACAAAATTTAAAGTTCTGTTCCTTTGTATATTACCTCTCATTTTTACCATTCATTTCAGTTGTAAAATATGTAGCCTCCTGCCAGTATTATTGTGCCAGCTTCCCATATGAATGCTAAGCAGGCAACAATGATGCACTATAATTACAGTGCTTGAAATGATTGGAAATAAATTGGCACTCCAATTATGGATGCATGAAAGAGGCTCCAGTATATCACAGTCAGTCCATTAATTTCTAAAGTAGCTCAGGCGATCTCACTATTTTAGTGACATTTGTTATTCACTGCTGCAATGAATCACAGCGAACAGTGGGGCCTTGAAATTAACAAGTTCGAAGGATGTTTGAAAACAAAAGAACTTAAACCATTCCATGTTACTTTGTGCCCCGAAGAGAAAATAACCTCCAAAAGCAATATTGAAACCTATTTGCTGCATTTTGAGGAAGGAAATTTTAATATATTTTTTGGTCTCACCCGATGTCTTCAGTCAATTTACACAGTATTCCAACTGAGCGGGGAAATAATTTTATGGAAATCTGCACAGTAAGCACATACACATTTCTACAGTGTACTACAAATATTTTAATGGGAAAGCTAGGACTGTAAATGTAAATACTGCGTGTAATGTTCACTTATCTCAGCAGGCTACTGCTCTCAGGATAACACATTATTAAGTTGGTATTGGTAAACCAGTCCAGGTGAGATGAGAGTTGGGCCTGTGACAAACACCCATGGTGAATTCAGTCTGTACAGAAACTTAACTTCTTTAATATTTTCTGTGTACATATTCATCCCACTTGTTCCTTTAGATTGTCCTAAGCCTGAAAAATGCTTTGTTTTCCCCTGATCCTGTGCTGTGAAAGGTTACTGTCAACCCATCATTAGCCCAGTTTCTCTGAGGCTGCATCTACAGTCACTAGAATAAAGGAAAAAGAAGGAAGGAATAACGTCACTGAAGGAGAGAGGAGAAACGAAGACTGCCTCCATGCAGGCATCTACTGATGGCCCTGTAGCTGGTCTCTACCAGCTCTGTGTATAATCAAGGTGGGAGGATGGAGAGAGATATATGAGCTCCAGACATCCAGGGTCCTTCACATGCTGTACAATTCAGTGCCTTCATTTAATCAAAGAAAGTCTGAAAACTTCTTAAATACTTTCAGTCTCCTTCATTGTGCAATGGGTAGTGGAAAGGGCTGGTCACGGGACAGCAACAACCCTCTTTCAGTAAGATGATGCCTCTAGGCACTGGAAATAAAGACCAACATCTGAACACCACAAACATTCCTGCAGATCTAAACCTTTCAGTGGGAATTTTAAACCAGAATAAATATTTATAAAAAATTTAAAATTGACTTCAAAGAATGACTAGAAGACTAAAGCTAGTCATTACTGCCAAGTCATCAGGGCCTGAAATTACAATTTAAAAGTTAGTAATTCCCCACAGCTCTTTCAAGGATTTGCAATTATGTCACTCCAGATTAATAAGCAAGCAATGAAACAAAAAAATTAACAGCTATTCTATGTAGTCTCTTAAAATAACTGAAAATATAAAATGCAATATCATGTTCACCCTCAGGTATTCTGGATGAGATCCTTGATGTGGAAAAAATTTGAGCACTAAACTTCTTTCTTATGCATACATGTCTTCCTAATTTTGTGACAATCTTTAGTATTTGGAATCACAAATGGCTCTTGACAATGTTATTCTCTGTTGCCTTGTTCTGTTTCCCATGCCAAGATGAAGGTAACTACAATGTCCGCTCAAGGAAGCTGTTTTAGGTGACAGAACTCCCGAAAATTCCAGCTTCTTGTAGAAAATGCTGGCAATCAAGCCAAGGACTTCCAATTTAGTCAGCTGTAGCACATAGAACTTGAGGATAGGAAAAGGGAAAGGGAAAGGGGAAAAGGAAAGGGGAAAAGGAAAAGCAAAAAGGGAAAGGAAAAGGAAAAGGAAAAGGAAAAGGAAAAGGAAAAAAGGAAAAAGCTGAGACTGTCACTTCTATACCACTCCATTCAAGCCTCAGCCTGGAGGAAAGAATGTATCTAGGTCATTGTATTAGTCACCAGTACCCATTTTTCTTCCAGTTTGCTTAATTCCTTTTTAAATCTCTCATCATTTTTGGCTGCTACAACGTCTGTTGCAATGAGTTGCAGCATTTAATAAGGCACTGCACAATAATGCACTTCCTTACATTTGCTTAAACCTGCTAAATTATTTCACCTGATACATGTTCATTTTTATCCTGAAAGAGGAAATGAAAAAATTAAACATTAAATTTTGTCATTTTTCAATTTCCTTGTTGTAATTTGTAATTTTGTCTTTCATTTATTTAATCTGAAGGAACTGCAGTACCTGTAGATGAATCTAAGTAAAAATGACAATTTTATTTTTCACAAGCACCCAAACACGTTGAAATGTTCATAAGACATAGCACGATTTCATAACACCTCCTATTTCTTTTCTGAATTGAAAAATAATGACAAAACTGCGATCTTTGTGTCACTTTCTCTGATAAACATAGAAAACTAAAAATGGTGTCTCATTTTAGGATGTCTAGTTGGCAAGAAAGTTAAAGTGTAAGAGAAATAAATTCATTTGCAATATTCTCATTTAATATTTCAGGATTGAACCAAATTTCACTGTCTTCTTGTGTCTCTCAGGTAGGGCACAAAACCATCAGAAAACCTACAGCCCAATGCCTAGTCATGTGAATCCGTTAAGGTCCTTGAGCTCTCTTCTTGTTCAAAAAGAAAAAATCCCCAAATCTGACCTGTAAAAAGAAGACAAAAAGCTCCACTTGTGAGTGGTATGAGTAGTTAACTCCCTAACCCCTTAAAAGGTGCAAATCAAGCAGACATTAAAGAGCTACACAGTAAATTATTTGGTACATGTTTTCAGGGATGATGCCATCTGTCCTCAAATCAAATAGATTTGATTTAGAAACAGCAGTGATTCCCAAGAGACAAGTTAATGATGAATTAAGGAGTCTGGAATACTGAATTTTCTACAGACCAGAGCACTGACATGGGAAACACTAAAAAGTAATTCTGTGATCTATAATTGAGTGAATTTTTGATCAGTGTCTTGATCTGAATCCTATTCATCAGTAATGTTCTCATGGTACTGAATCATTTCTCCCGAAGTTCAAATTTACCTATTTGTATTTTTAGAGACAGAATTAAGTTTAGGCTTTTCTCTATTACTATGCTAGAATTAAATGCATTTTTTTTTTTCTGAGATAGGACAAGGGGTAATGGTTTTAACCCGAAGGAGGGAAGATTTAGATAAGATAGAAGGAAGACATTTTTTACATTGAGGGTGGTGAAACACAGGCCCAGGTTGCCCAGAGAGGTGGTAGATGCCCCATCCCTGGAAACATTCCAGGTCAGGTTGGACAGGGCTCTGAGCAACCTGATCTAGACTAAATGGTCTTTAAAGGTTCCTTCCAAACCAAACTATTCTATGATTCTATTTATTTTAAGAAATTTATATTTCATTCTCATAAATATAGTGTGCAAACCTGAAGTGTAGATCGAGCACAAAATTAATGTCACCATGCTCTGCGTAGATATTTTTAGAAAATTATTGTAATATATTTCACCAAAAAATTGAACACACCTTAGAATTGTGAGTACTGATCTTGTGCAGCACGCAAGATGGGGCAAGCAAAATGGCTGGGATAAGATGCAAATTCCGGTTTGTAGACTTTGTGTGAGATTTGAAGGTAAAAAAGAAAAATTAATGAAAAAATTAATAACAGAAATACAAATAATGTCTACAAACAAATTTTAGTGGGAAAAAATAACTTTTCCATCAAGATTGCATGTTGTCCTTGATGAAATTCTAAGTGTGATTAGCAAATGAAACAGTATTGATCAGACTATATTGGATGTTTACCTCAAACATAACAAATTTGTACAGTAGTGTGAAAAAAAAACCACCTAAGCTGACTGCAAATTGTCTGTCAGATCTTGAAAAGCAGCTTTCATCAGGGAATCACCTTAATGAGGTTCTCCAGAAATCAGGATAAAACAATATTTTTCAATATTTTCATCACGTTTTTAAAGAAACTATAAAACCACTGCTTGTAACACTAGCAGGAGGCACAGTGCCTTAAATCACACTGAAAAAGGATGTGCAAATGAAGATTGCTTCAGAGTTTTTCACTAGATGGGATGTTTTAATGCAGCTGCATACAAAGATATACATCAAGAAATAAGAAAGGCCATATTGATAGGAATGGGAGACTTTAAATTGAAAAGCTCTGATTCTGGGGTTTCATCACAGACCAAATGAGAAACGAAGACATCAGTGTGTTCAAAAAAGCTTTACAGCTTTGAACACTTCAAAATCTCTTCTTTAGCAGTTCATAATGCTTGACTCTAGCAGTGCTGCTCATCTCTCTCAGAAGTCAATGTAAAGTCCACTGTCAAATTTGTTGAGAATCCGATCAAGTCCAGAAGAGCACTTTACATTTATCGAAGTGCTGTACACACATTAACTAATTGGACCTCTATCATTAGAAACTTCTTTGAGAGGGGAAAAATGAAAACATCATCTTTTTAATAGTCTTTGCTTGCCCCAACCTTTCACACTAAGCCTAAAATCCCATGACTAAAATGAAAAAGCTTTTTATTTTTAACATTTCATTCTCTGTTCCATCAACTTGGATCAATGTGTTTGGAGGAGGTCACTGTCAAATTACTGACTTTTTAGATGTACAATTTAAGCCTAATGAAAGGTTTGATGGAACTTTCTCAGTAAAATGAACTAATTCAAATAGGAGATAATTTAAGATCATTCACTGAGGACCTTTACTTCTTCCATACAGAACATAAAATTTTTATTTCATCTTACAATATAAATTGAACTTGATAAAAGAGGTGTGGGGTTTGTTCCAAACTTAGGGATTTATGTAAAATGTACAAGTTAATACTATCCTTTCCCCTTGGTGGTATTATGAATTATGTTTCTGGCAAACTTACAGAACTTTAATATACTATAGCTTTCTTAAAGTACCTTTCAATCTCCTTGCTATCTGTTGATTTTGGTACTGTGTTAGTTTCCCTGTTAAAAGTCCAAAACTACTTGAAAAACTTTTATAGTTCTTATTAAAAGTGGCATCCCAGAGAAAGGAGCAATTACCACATGATAGTTTGGTGGGGTTTTTCTGCCTGGAAGGTCTTAAAACTTCCACCAGGATACCGTTTAAGTTTGAATGCTGCTAAATTCTGCTCGCCTCCCTGTTTGCTCGCCTCCCTGTTTGCTCACCTCCCTGCAAAACCAATCTGCAGACTCCTATTTATTCAGTATTCATCACCAAACTGCCTGACCCAGCGTATTGCTTCTTTGACAGATTGCTCATTTTGACTTCTAAGGAGTATTCTGTTCCATTTTTGAGAACCTATTTCTGATTTTGTATTAACTGCAGACTCCTATTCCCACACGCGAATGACATATGTTATCACAGCACATTACAAGTCAGAATTTGAACCTGTACTTCCGGGATGACAGTTACATTGTCATGAAATGCTCATCACTGACACCAGAGGATTTGCGGATCTCTTCAGGTCAAGGAGATAAAACGTCCTTGATGTTTGGGAGAACATCTTGAGATATGCTGAAGGATGATGAGGATATGGTCAGGTTGGACGGGGCTTTGAGCAACCCTGTCTAGTGGGAGGTGTCCCTGCCCATGGCAGAGGGGTTGGACTAGATGACCTTTAAAGGTCCCTTTCAACCCAAACCATTCTATGATTCCATGTCAACAGATTTGGTTTGGAGGTGGATCTGAAACAATTTAAAAGCATATAACTCCTTAGCGCTGACTACGTTGCAGAAGGTAACCCAGTGCCCTTCAGCTGGTGGTGATGAAGCCTGTAGTTCTCAAACTACTAACGGACAGAAGCAGGGAGCAAACAGCAAAAGGAATGTAATTTATGCATTTCTTGCATGGGCACGGCATTTTCTGCAAGTCATGTGAATACATGACTCTCCCTCAGACGTGTCCCAGTAGTAAATTCAGTGACCAAATATTCAGTCAGATGCAGCTTTGGTCTGACCAGTTTGTATACTCTTACATTGCATTTACAACTGAAATACTGCATCTGTCTGGGAGAACACTCTAAATCTGTCTCAGTGCAGAGTCAGCCAGATTATCATGCATGCCTTTTCACATTTTTGTTTCTACTTATTGACATATGAAAGTGTTACAGGTAAGAGCTGGGGTCTTACACGCAACATGAACATCTGACCTTCTACTTGACTTGCCAACTGTTCACCATTTCAAGTGCTTCAGAGCAGGCTTCAGAGGCTTTTTCAGAGTCAACGAAAACCATACACATGATGCTTGTGCAACGCTGAACTATACAAGAATTTAACTGGCTTCTCCTCTGTACCAAAACAGTGGAGGGGAAATCTCCATTTCAGACTTCATTTACAGTTCTGCTTTGATTTCCAAGTGCTTATCCTGAGCCTTGCCTTGCAAAAGCAGTCCAAGATGCAGCATTAGCAGTTCTTGTCCCTGTATCATGCTCATGGCCCTCACTGAGGTCTTGTGCAGTGCAGCTCTAAAGCCTGTGTGGCATTGCTCCCGTGAAGACCCAGGTTAAAATGCTCTCCCCCAGATCCTGGGAAAGGAAAGACTTGGCCCACCGCTTTTATAATTATAAAAGCAGCCAGAAGCAACATTTTCCAAGTGTTATTAGGCTGGGATAAATGAGATATCCCATATTCGCTGACTCTGGGCGCAATATTTTTCATTCAGAAAAAGTCTGGAAGTGGTGACTGATTTCTGTAACTCTGGCTAGTCTCAAATAAGGCAAATCTTGCTTTCTAAGTTTGTATATACACACTTAATGAGAGAATAAAATTAATGTTTTAGTTGTTTTCAGCAAATTAAATGAGAAGGGGAAAAGAATTGTTAAGGAATATATTACCCAAATGCTTTTCCAAAGACTGTACAGGGTCTTTTACTTTTCAATTAAACTGAATTCCTCCTTTTTTCCCTGTCAGAATTTAGGGCCTGATTCACAGTACAGTCAAGGCAATAGGATCCCTCCATGGATTTCTATGCATACCAGGTCCATTACTGAAGCATTTGAGTATCTTAACTATCACTCCCTGAGAGGCTGGGTTAGCTTCTATGGAGATTATCTTCCCTTTAGGTAAATCTTAGGCATGGGACACAATGATGCTCCGGTTCATGGGAAATCAGTGGCAGATGATTTGTAGTCCCTTATTCTAAATACAACCCCGCATTACTTCTGATACAGGCCTTTCAAATGTTCAGCCGCGACGGCTTATTTGTTCCTTTCAAAAGTTTATGAAGTCCTTGATCTGGAGGTCAGTAAACAAATATGAAAGCTGTAAGTGAGTTCAAATGCAGTGTAACGGGGAGTTAATTTTCACTGCCCTGTCTCTAGATTAATCAGCTGAGGACAAAGATGAATTAAAGACTGTATTAACGGACTGATATAGCAATGCAGAAGCTATATTTATCTATCTCTGAAACAATCAACTCCAACAGCTTTATTTGAATTCATTTTCTCCAGTTGGAATAACACATGCAGTGATCGTGGTTCCTGAACGTCAGATATAGAGTCACCCACATTATATCCAGCAGCACTGAATGAACCAATAGCAACAGAACAGTTTCTTCTGATGCTGGTCTGGCCTTAGCAAGAGAAAAAGAGAATTAAGCAGATTTGCGATACCTTATTTACTAAAGTGCCAAATGCCATCGCAAACCAGAACTAATTTAATTTGATACACCTTCCAATCTCTACAAAACTCAGTCAAGTGGAAAATAGCCTCTTTGGCTCAGGGATCAGGGGCAGGCTGAGGACCTACTGTGCTCTGCAACTGCTGAAGCTGTCACGCTTCTCCAGTGTGAGCCATTCAGCAGCTTTGCGAACGCCTAGTAAAGTCAGAAAACCAAAGAAACAGCAACAGAGGGAGAGGTATGGATTATGATTTTTCTGTTTCAAAGTTGTTGAGTTTCCACCAATCCCATAACTTTAATATTATTTTGGATTATCTAGCACTTCTGCAAGCCAGGTCATTTTATAGAGATGGTGAAAAAAATATGAAAAAAACCCAATCAAAACCTAAAAACTGGCTTGAGAGATCCTGCAATACATTATATTTAACATTACATTATTATTATTATACATTACATTAAACTAGGTTTGATGGGGGATGGGGACGAAACCAGGATCACAAAAGTGGTGCCTGGGAGCAACATAGCAGTGCTCATGGGTATAAGTGATAGCAAGGTCTTGCAGCCTGTCTCAGCGATGGTGGGGGATAGTGAATTGTGTGGCAGCATAGACACAAGGAGTAGTGATAATTTGGTAACTACAGTAGTGTCCGAGAATGATCAGGTGCAAATCAGGGCCTGTCCCCCCAAGAAAGTGGTAGGACAATTAACCCAACTGAAGTGCATCTACACTAATGCACGCAGCATGGGGAATAAGCAGGACGAGCTGGAGGCCATCGTGCAGCAGGGAAACTATGATGTGGTTGCCATCACGGAAACGTGGTGGGAAGACACACACAAGTGGAGTGCTGTAATTGATGGCTACCAGCTTTTCAGAAGGGATAGGCAAGGGAAGAGAGGTGGTGGGGTGGCCCTCTATGTTAGGGGCGGTTTTGAATGTCTGGAACTCAACACTGTGAATGACAGTGTTGAGTGTGTATGGATAAAAATCAAGGGGAAGGCCAACAAGGCAGATATCGTGATGGGAGTTTGTTATAGACCCCCTAATCAGGATGTAGAAACCGATGAAGTATTCTATAAGCGGCTGGCAGAGGTCTCGCGATCATCTGCCCTTGTTCTTGTGGGGGATTTCAACTTCCCGGATGTCCGCTGGGAATACTACACAGCAGAGAGGGAACAGTCCCGGAGGTTCCTGGAGTGTGTGGAAGACAACTTCCTAACACAGCTGGTGAAGGAACCTACTAGGGGAAGTGCCCTACTGGACCTACTGTTTGTTAACAGAGAAGGTCTTGTGGGGGATGTAAAGGTTGGAGGTCATCTTGGGCAGAGTGACCATGAAATGATAGAGTTTTCAATTCTTGGTGAAGGGAGGCGGGGAGCCAGCAGAACTGCCACCTTGGATTTCCGAAGGGCAGACTTTAGCCTGTTTAGGAGCATGGTTGAGAGTGTCCCTTGGGAGGCAGTTTTGAAGAGCAAAGGTGCCCAGGAAAGCTGGTCATACTTCAAGCAGGCGCTCTTAGAAGCACAGGTGAAGGCCATCCCCATGTCCCGAAAGACGAGCCGACAGGGAAGAAGACCAGCCTGGCTAAATAGAGAGCTTTGGCTGGACCTCAGGAAAAAAAGGAAGGCTTACATTCTCTGGAAAAGGGGCTTAGCAACTTATGAGGATTATCAAGATATAACAAAGCTATGCAGGGGGAAGATTAGAAGGGCCAAAGCTCAATCAGAACTCAGCTTGGCCACTGCAGTTAAAGATAACAAGAAGAGATTTTTCCATCAACAGAAAAAGGAAGACTAGGGAAAATATAGGTCCACTGATGAATGAGACGGGTGCCCTAGTGGTGGAAGACACAGAGAAGGCAGAGTTACTGAATGCCTTCTTTTCTTCGGTCTTCACTGATAAAGCCGTCCCTCACACATCCCATACCCTGGAGGCAAGGGGGAAGGTCTGGAGAGAGGAAGATTTTCCCTTAGTTGAGGAGGACCGGGTCAGAGACCACTTGGCCAAGCTGGACATTCATAAATCCATGGGCCCTGACGGGATGCACCCGCAAGTCCTGAGAGAGCTGGCAGATGTTATCGCTAGACCACTCTCCATCGTCTTTGAAAAGTCATGGGGAACAGGAGAGGTGCCTGAGGACTGGAGGAAGGCTAACGTCACTCCAATCTTCAAAAAAGGCAAGAAGGAGGACCCAGGGAACTACAGGCCGGTTAGTCTCACCTCTGTCCCTGGGAAGGTAATGGAGCGACTCATTCTGGATGTCGTCTCCAAACACATAGAGGAACAGGAAGTTATTTGAAGTGGTCAGCATGGATTTACCAAGGGCAAATCATGCCTGACCAATCTGATAGCTTTCTATGATGTTATAACGGGTTGGCTGGATGAGGGGAGAGCCGTAGATGTCATCTACCTTGACCTTAGCAAGGCTTTTGACACTGTCTCCCATAACATCCTCATTAGGAAGCTGAGGAAGTATGGGCTAGACGAGGTGACAGTGAGGTGGATCGAGAGCTGGCTGAGTGACAGAACCCAGAGGGTTGTGATCAGCAGTACAGAGTCCAGTTGGAGGCCTGTAACGAGTGGTGTCCCTCAGGGGTCAATACTTGGACCAATTTTGTTCAATATATTCATTAATGACCTAGATGAGGGGACAGAGTGTATCCTCAGCAAGTTTGCTGATGATACCAAGCTGGGAGGGGTGGCCGACACTCCAGAGGGCCGTGCTGCCATCCAGCGTGACCTGGACAGGCTGGAGAGCTGGGCAGAGAAGAACCTAATGAGGTTCAACAAAAGCAAGTGTAGGGTCCTGCACCTGGGAAGGAAGAATGCCAAACACCAGTATAGATTAGGGGCGGACATGCTGGGAAGCAGCTCTGAGGAGAAGGACCTGGGGGTCCTGGTAGACAGCAAATTATCCATGAGCCAGCAGTGTGCCCTTGTCGCCAAGAAGGCCAATGGCATCCTGGGCTGCATAGGGAAGACTGTGGCCAGTAGGTCGAAGGAGGTCATTCTCCCCCTCTACTCTGCACTGGTGAGGCCACAACTGGAGTATTGTGTCCAGTTTTGGGCTCCCCAGTTCAAGAGGGACAGGGAACTACTGGAGCGAGTCCAGCATAGGGCAACCAAGATGATTATGGGACTGGAGCACCTCCCTTATGAGGAAAGGCTGAAAGAGCTGGGACTCTTTAGCCTGGAGAAGAGAAGGTTGAGGGAGGACCTGATTAATGTTTACAAGTATCTAAAGGGTGGGTTTAAGGAGGACGGAGCCAGGCTCTTTTCAATGGTTCCCAGCGACAGGACGAGGGGCAATGGGCACAAGCTAGAACATAGGAAGTTCCGTTCAAATACACAGAAAAACTTCTTTACAGTGAGGGTGACAGAGCACTGGAACAGGCTGCCCAGGGAGGTTGTGGAGTCCCCTTCTCTGGAGATTTTCAAGACCCGCCTGGATGCAGCCCTGAGGGATTTGCTTTAGGTAATCCTGCTCTAGCAGGGGAGTTGGACTAGATGGTCTCTAGAGGTCCCTTCCAACTCTGAAGATTCCGTGATTCCGTGATTTCCTCCTCATAGCAGAGGAAGTTGTGCCTCATGGGAGGCTGATGATCTCAGTGCAGACAGAATACGGGGTTCAACCCGAGAGCTTGAACATAGCAGAGGAATGAGAACATGCGATGCTCATGCTTTGTTTTGAAACAAAATTGGCGTCACATCTTGGCACAGCGTGTGTGCCTCCACATCTCTCCCTTATGGCTTTAGATTATGTAGGGTTGTGTTTTCTTTGCACTTCCGTTGTTGCACATTTTTGCAGAGGGGAACTGACAAAAGTGTTTGCCATTATATTAATTCTGCTCCCACAGAAGTAAGTGAGGGTCATGGAAAACCCCTAGAAAATAAGTTTTTCAGGGAAATAAGTGTGTCATTCCCAGAGTTTTTACAAGCTGTGATTGGGATGTGGGTAGCCAGGTATTACCTAAAAGCATCCATAGAGTGGTAGCAACATGAAAGCAACCACCTAAAGAAATAGGCTCTGGCCTGCAAATATTTGTGGTCTGCCCTTCAAGTACTAATCGATATTGCTAAACTCAATGGAAAAAACTTCGATTTCAGTGTTTCTTCTCATAATTTTTAAAGGGAACAATTTTCATCATTTTAACACACTCTCATTGAGGTTAAAGTAAGTGGGAGGTGTTAATGGAGACAGCGCTGAAATGAGACACATTCATATATTAGGACAATGCAGCTTGGAGTGTATAAACATTTCACCTAGCCCTTAACCCTAGAAAGGGTTGTATTTCAGTAGTGTGAAATTATTTTACATACATAGTACTTTCTTCAGTGCTTCCTCTATCACTTATTAACCATTTTTTAAAAAGAGAAAAATGTTCTTTTTCTGGTGATCTTTTTTTCTATAAAGTAAGTAGAAAGAATTTCAACAAACAAACCAAAAGCCCTTGAGAGACAATGCACTAGCTAATGGCTATGTCGAAAATCGTCTATTCCCACAGGTACAAGAAAAAAAAATATTTAAACCCATTCCACTGGACTGAATGATTCTTTCTTTAAAGCTAGACTTTTCCACTTTGTGTAAATCCTTCTCTACTAGTATGAATTAATTATCCATAGAAAGGAATAAGAGGAATGATGTTCCTATTCTACAGCATGACATAATCACAATGGAACTACAAATTGAAAAGATAAATCTTGTAATGAATGGTGACATGCTTTCTACATATATAAGTACTACAGAAAAGATGATATGAACATTCCCCCGTTTTAATAAGTTCTTGATCCTCACCCAACTGAGAATTCAGAAGCCCAATTGCAATCTAATGCCCTTCCAGAAATAGCACAAAATAAAACTCTGATGTCATTAACTTCCCCATGGGCACAGCAGCATGCCCAGATTTTTTTCTTTCTGGGGAGTTAAATCCAAGACTTTGAATATTATGAGAACTAGGTCAATACGTGAAGCTAGGTCCTGCAACAAGCACATGCCCCATGCAGGTGATGGTATTGTATTTATGAAAGCCCTTAAATGATTCCCATGTGGTCCAAGCTGTGTTTTTCACTACAGAGTTAAGCTAACAGCAAATTGTCATCCCCTCCTTTAATGCTACTTTGGAAACAAAGAGGAAAGAGAATCCAAGAAATGCTCATTATTCATTCACCTAGGAAAGAAGAAATGAGCACGCAGCACTTCATTCCCTACGTCCACATGAAACATCTAGAGAGTCCACACTGCAGAGTAAGACAAATTTCCTTCCGCTTCATGGCCTGGAGGGAGCACATAAACTAAACCACAGCTAAAAGATACAATTCCCTGAGCAGCAACTGGTCAGGCCCCCCAA
Source organism: Rissa tridactyla (assembly GCF_028500815.1). NCBI lineage: Eukaryota > Metazoa > Chordata > Aves > Charadriiformes > Laridae > Rissa > Rissa tridactyla. The sequence goes on along the minus strand of NC_071466.1, from coordinate 3,650,573 downwards.
GACTCCAAAGAACACCAAGCCTCCATTGAGACTAATGCTGAAGTTGAATTTCAGGCTCCTCCTATGACTGGTGCTGCCTTTTACTCACAGCATCTCTCCAGTTACCAATTAGATCCAGCTAATTACCTGTTTGACACCAGGCAATGTGTCAGCCTGGCATGATCACTATCACACTTCCACCACATGGTCTAGCTCAGAAGGGGCATCCCATATGGGTTGATAAGAAGTTAAATAAACAACTGATTGACTGTTGATGTATTTATTAGAAACAATAGCTTGAGGGAATTCCTATCTCTGACTCAATCATCTCTTCAGCCATCTCTAATAGGAAAAAATTTATTTCATTTCTGCCTTTCCCCTGCCTGTTATCCCATTGCCACCTCAGCCCGTATGGGGGTGCAGGTTCACTGCAGCAGGGATCTGTAGCTGTGTCCCTATTATCAAATAAAACAGGGGCTGGGATCACTGTCTGACGCTGAGGCCAAATGGTATCAATTTACATCCATCTACATTTCACAGCATTTGGCCCTGTATCTCTTCTGGACCCCCTGTGGTGTCCCTAGGACTTTATTATTTTGCTCTTTTTCTGTCCAAAGCATTGAAAATGAAATGAAGCTGTGTCACACTAAAAATGTATGGCTGTTACAAGTGTCCTGAGACACATCATGAAGGCATGTAGAGGTATTTGAGGGCATAAGAGCTGCAGACATAGTCCTGAAGGACTCTGTAGACTAGAGGGATCATGGACTTGTCCATATTGTTGACTAAGAATGGTCCCTGGCAAGTGGTGGTCATCTCATGCTGCACTAAAGAGCCAGAGCCAAAATCTTGTTTTGGACAATTCACTCAAGCTCATCCCTTAAGCCTATCTCATTTAGGCTGTAATTTTATAAAGCCTTATATTATTTTTATACTAATAAATGAAACAGTGCCTGAGATCATTGTCTGGCCAACAGTTAGGCTAGCTGGCACCATCTGGCGATAAATGCAATGTTAAAAATCCCCTTCCCTTCAAAAAAGGGTAGCCATAGCAAAAGTGACTTCAGGGAATGTTTTCTGGACCGAACCTCTCGAACTATTTGGGATGGCTAAAACTGCACCGGAGGCTTCCTCACAGTTTAGCAGAATAGACAATCAAGTTGTATAGCTCTGGCCCAGGACTTGGCTGTTTTAATTGCAGGCAAAGACTCCTGGCTCCCATTGCAATCTAATTTATAGATACTGTGAGCGACAGTGGTGAGGGGACACAGAGAAAAGGGAATTATTACATGTGTGGATATTGCTCTTGGCAAAATTGTAAAAAAAAAAAAACAAACACCTGCAGTTCTTCCAGCATATGGGGATAAATTTGTCAAATTGTTAAACTCGCTATCTATTCCTGCTCCTTAAGCACTGTGCCCCTATAAATTTTAATGTACTTCTTTTATATCAAAAGTATTATTTGGTATAAGTGATAAAGTGACACATTTGGTAGCTTTGTAAATATACATTTGAAGAATCCTGGCTGTCATAAAATAACCAAGCTGTCAGATTGCAAAGTCAGAGCGAAGCAAGGTGGTTAACTGAAATGCGACTCCCATGAAGAATTTTCTTGTCACTCTGTATGTGGAGGCATCTGCTGCAAATACAGACTCTCAAGTCAACAGACACTTTGATGGCAGGATGATTTATGTCAGCCATCAAACGTCTGAGTGGTAACCACACATCTGTCACCAGGACAATGTGGCATAAAAGAGAATTTAATTGCTTTTGGATTATAAATAAAATGAACATTGCAGGAATAAATTACGAGATCAGTGTTAATTTGTCAATCGTGCCATCAAGGGCGAGAAAAACTATCGGGCATAAAAAAACAAAGTTATTTTTTGCTCCTAGGAGGTGTAGTTAGAAACGTTTTAATAACAAATGGCAATAATCTCTTTTTGGTAGGTACATACAATCTGAAAAAAAAAAATAAATGTCAGTGTTGATGAATCTGGCACATCTGTCTCATACTTAACCAGCTCTTGTAGGTGCTAATGGAGGAAACAATCTGTGATAAAGGACTTGTGAAAGTCAGCTATTAAAGATATATTTAATATTTAGATCAGCTTCTCCCATTTTCTTCCTCCCACCCATTATTTAACACTGATGGCTTGGAAGAGAATCATTTCTGAGAGAAAACAAGCTGTGTACTCACTACCATAGAAGCCTAATTTGTGTGCAATGTCCAAACAAATTACGGGTGTCTAGCATACCAGGATGATACAAACTACCTAAGAAATGCACCTATATTCCCTGTTTAGCCAGTGGAGAGGGTCCCAGGTCTCAGCTGGACTATAGGGGTTGGATTTACACAAATATCTGCATGTGCAAAAGGTGTCCATGTTCCTGTTGCTGTCAATGGTTAATAAGGGTTTGATTCAGTTGCCATAATGTAGTGTCCAGTGTCCTTTGCGTTCCACTAGGGTACCTGAGACATCTCCATAGGATTGGCAGAGATGACTCATGACCTCTTTCCTCCTGGATTAGCAGCTGGAGGCGAGGCAGGATTCCCTAGGGCACCAAAAGGACACCAGATGCTGATGCTAGTGAACTGAATCTGAGCCCTACTCAGTAAGGTCAAGCCCATCGCTTTATCCCTTGGCACTGAAGGAACCCACATTCGTTCTTCAGGTTGTCCAAAGCATCCTGCAAGGCCAAATGCTTGTTACTTGAGTGTTGCAAAGCTGAAGTAAGGCCTCCATAACAGGCAGCAGGAATACAGCACAGTGTCCCTGCAAAGCACAACGTCAGTGTCATAATTTCCCAGACAGCAAAAAAAGAAAGGGGCGGGGAGTATTTATCTCTTGCCACTGTGACCCTGCTCAGGTCACAGCAATCCAACCTCCAGCCTCCCTTGTTTTCATGTGTCTTTTCGATTTAACCAATCATGAGAGTCACCTTTCATAGAGAGTGTTGAGGATTATGGGGTCCAGATCTCAGTTTCACATCAAAAGTGTCAGCGTAACAGCATAATAATAACAGCAATAACAGGAAACATCTTCCCCGCATTTTATATATGGGCTGATGAATTGTTTGGTGTAGGCCCTGAGTTAAATGAAACTTAACATTACCTCTTGAGCCCTCACCAACTAACACTTACTATAAGATGCAACAGCATAATTTGCAAGCACGGTTTAATTCTCATACAGTCTCACATTCTCTTCTCACACTCCCTCACTAGTGAGAGAGGTAAATAAAACATGTAGCAGGTACATGAATAAACACTGATGGAGAAACGTTAAAGGACTAGTCTAGGGTGAATCATTCATTGTGAGGGATTTACCTTCCCAATTTAACCCTTTTTTGCCACTCAGCAATGATTGGCAAGCGGGTTTGGGGCCTAATTCCACTTGCAAACTGACTTAAGTGACATAGGAGCCGCAGAGAGTTGTCAAAGACTGCCTCAGGGAACTTCGCTGTACAGAGTTTGTGGTGCCTGGTATCACAAGAGTACCGGGAGTCTATGCCATCTTCTTTTCCAAGTGCCTGCCTAAGATGTGTGACAGGGAACAGATGCTATTTTCTTAGGTTGGTTTATTTCAACTCACCTGCAATAATTGAAAAAGTTGCTTTAGTTTATGTACAAGACCTTAGCTATACCGAAATATGAGGGAAGGAAAAAATTGTCTTCAAACTTTCTACAGTTGACCCCGTATCTGAATATTAATTGACTATTTGCAGTGAACAGTTACAATTACATGGCATTATGCTTTCTTTCTTATTCATCTTTAATAAGTGAATTATCAGTACAAAGCATAGATATGAACTCTGTAAGGATAAGTCCCACCCAAGCCTATTTATTGAATTTGGACAAAAGCCTGGGTCACTTAAGCAGAACCACTTTATTATCTGCAGGGGCAGAGTTTCTGTAAGGAGAAGACACTGCCACAAGATGAGAGCAAGTGAGTGAGTGAAAAGACTGCTGGAAACAAAGGGTCAGAGAGGATCAGGTGAGGGGATAAGGCACTAGGCATTGCTACTTTTAATAAGACATGGAAATCTTAGAGGAAGACATCTGAGGAAATGTGATGCAATGGGAGCTGCTAGTGGAGACAAAATGCTGGGTCCAGCGAGGAGCTAAAAATACCATGGGAGCACAAGGAAACCACAGAAAGGGAAAATGAGGACTAAGAGATCCAGAGGCCGGAGCAAAGACAAGACCATTACAGTCTCCCCCTCACCAAAGTCTCTTCACATAAACACCTAAAACTAACAAATAAATATAGTTTTAAAATGCAAAAAGGGAGATTAAATTAAGACATTTAGAAGTTCATAAGAATAAATTACCTCTGAGCTAGTGGTGTCCCTGTCGTTGAGAGTCTTTCGCAACAGAGAAAAGAAAATTGACCTAGAATAATGTAACATAACCGGTCCTCTCTGAATCAAGGGAATGCACAAAACGGTTTCCCGAGGCCCTTTTCTGAACCTTGACTAAGCAAGTGGCAGATGGACTCCGAGAGAGTGTTTTCCTGTGTGACTGTTTTCCTAACACTGGTTCGGTTTTCTCCTGTGGATCTGTCCAACCTCCACTGAATCCCAGGGGTGAGACAACCACCTGTGACACTTTCTTTCATTCTCCACTTTAACAATGGGAGGACAGCACCCCTGATTTTTTGCATAGATATTCCTTGCACTGCTCTCAGAGAGAGGAAACTTAGCTCAATAATCAGACATTTTAAACCAAAGCATTTATGTTCTAGCACTGAGGTGTCAGTAGGACCTCTGGATTCACGTGATTTTGAATTCATGGAGGGAATGCATTTATTCACTTTTCTTACTCGCTGGCCTTAATGAATGATAATGACGTGATGCATTACCAGCTGAGTTGATAGCAAGTGCTGGGCAAGACTGATATCCCAAGCTATTCAAATACAATAGAAGAAAACACTTCCAGTCCTCTATTTTAAAGGGCAAGTTGAAGGTAGAAATCCTGGTGATCTCTCCATCATCTTTACCTGCCCATTAACAGAACTATGAAATACTGCAGTTAAGATCCCCCAAAAGGAACAGTCAGTCTTTTTGAAGAAGTCCTTTCGCTCCTTTTCTTCCTCCCTTCATAATATTCAGACATGATAGCCCTCCTTGCACCCATTTCTCATTCTTGCTGTAGGACTTCTATATGCCAAAGCCATTCAATGTTCACCTGCTGATACAGACTGACAAATGTCACAAATATATTTATGATAGGACTCTTTGGAGCCTATGCAAAATCATACAAAGTTATTAAACATAAGGGCTAATGTAGCCTGAGTGTCACAGAAGAACATATCATCACTGTTGTGCCATGTTAGAGAGCTGGAAAAGTGGTTAAACCTCCTTTTGCCTTGCCACCTTTTCTGCATACAGAGTAGCAAGATTGATTATAGCATGGCAAAAAAAAAGCACTAGGCTGGGAGCCAGGAGACCTGAAGTCACTGGGAAAATCTGACAAAGAAAGAAAAGGCAAATGACCTCTGCATGGAAAAAATAGGTTCGGTTTAAAAAATAATAATAATCCATATGCCTCTGAGGCAGGACCTAGTGGCTACCTCTCCATTCTGAAAATGCGGTAATGCACTGTTTGATGTCACTTCTTGAGTAAAATTATAGGCCTGAAATTAATCATCTGCCTTGCACCCTACGAGGGTTTATTTTTTCACATCGGTTGTACAGTAAGAAGCTCAGATGGAGACCTCAGTGAGAAGAGATAAGCATTATCCCCTTACCTTGAGAACTTTACTGTACAAAATTTATCTGAGCTTTCAGGCATGTACAGTTCAGGCAAGGCTTCTGAGAATTTATTTCTTATACTTGGGTAACTGAAACGCACCTTAGTCCTGCACCATAAATCTCAACTCTTATCCTAGAGATGGGACAAAATTTAGAAGAGGGAATGGGTTCTAGTGTAATCTTTTTGCTTAAACTTCCTGGGAATTTGTTTAAAGTCGTTGTTGACATTCAGGCATAACTTCCTGATTAATGTGATACATTTTTCCCCAATTAAAAAAAAAAAATCAGAAATTTTAGTTCCTGTGACCACCTTGTTATATTTCAATTATGCTGTGAGTGTCTGAACGATGATTTTCAGTCTGTAAAGGGTTAAACATCTGAGTCCATTTTTACTTCTCTCCGTTTCTATAGCCAGTCATCAGCAGGAAGGCCTAGAGTAACAGTGATCTGTGATAAGTGGATAGGGGTCATTAATACAGCCATTTCCATGCTGAGTTCTTAAATAAGCAGCTCACTCATCACTCAATCTAACAACAGCATGCCTAGGGATGTCTTCAGACCACAGGCAAAGATCTTCCTGGGAGATCTGGGTTCAATACCGTGATATAAAACCCAGAATGTTCAGTTCTAAGGGTATCTCTGGTCAGAAGTGAATCAATTCTATGTCATTAGCAGCTAAACATATCAGAAAAAAGAATACAAGGCACTGTAGAAATTACAATGATAATTAGACCTGTTCCATGCAGCCAGTTTCTGGAAGTTTAACGTTATTTCTAAGCTGCCAGGATAAAAATGTGTATTGAATTTCACTGAAGTCAAACATCCTAAAAGGAATAATTAACCCCTGAAATCAGAATGCTTGCATGTGGACTTCCCTTCAGGTTCTCTGCTGACTCCACCTATCTCATGACCCTTTTAATTACTGCCATTTAGCAACAGAACCACAAGTGAACATTAAGGTTAAATATACAGACCAAAATCAGGAAGCTTTTAGACATGATTCTATGTGCTCAACTTGAAATATAAGGTACAATAAGAAACATTTTTTGAGTTAAATCTATGCTTAAATTCTTCCCTAAATTACAGTAGAAACATATGCATATATGGTGATCAAAGATCGGGGAAATGGGGTTGCATGATAGGAATGCGTAAATATTTTATTATTTCTTCACATTTCTGTAGCACTTTATTTCTTCAAAGCAGCACACAGCACTGACAAAATAATCCTCATGCAGAGAAGACGACGTCAATGACACTGCGTTCGGCAGACGTTACAGCCATGACCCTCCAGGAATGCTGCATAAGTCACTGTATTTCCATCCTACGCTTTCCTAAGCAAGAGACTTTAATGGGCATTATGCAGGAGAAAAATCCAGGGACAAATCTGCCTTGTGTTACACACAACTCCAGGGATTCATTGAGGAAAAGTTATGGTGTAACATAGCTGTGCTTTAATTACGTGGCAGACCCAGCAGTTTATCAGGGGTCTGTTTTGCTAACAGCTAGAGATCCTTGGAAGAAAATCCTGCCAGCTTTCTTTTGGCTGTCAAGATTACAGCAATTTATCAGATAAGAGAGCGGCCACTTGCTCCTTTTTTTCTCTCAATACGTTGTAGAGGGCCGAATGGCAATGTGTTGAAGGAGCTCTGAGGGTCTGCAAACACACCAGACATGTTTTGACACGTGGGGCATAATGTAGAGGACCTAACACGTCTGAGGTCCTGCTTGCAGGCATGAAAACAGCATCCAAAATGGGCAAGTCCCATTTTGATCATGAGGTCACACCCAAGCTTCAGCTAAAAATATAAACAAAGCCAGGATCATAAGGCCAGAACAAACTAATACAGTCTTCTGATGTGCTCTCTGAAGCATCCAAATCCCAGCATGTCAATAATCCTTTTTTCATATGCAAAAGCCTGCAATTCAATTAGCTCAAAGACTTTAGAAAGACATCTCTTCTTGAGTTAAAGGCAGATATTTGTGACTTACCATGCTCCTTAGTAAGAATCCAAAGGCTATTCAATCTTATTGACAAAAACAGGTTTGCGTCTTACTTCCTATTTGAATTTTTCCCATTTCAGTTGCCAGTTCATGTGCTGCTGTTCTACAAATGAAGAAAGTGTTAGTGACAGGTAACAGTTTTAAACTGAAAGACGGGAGATTTAGATTGGGTATCAGGAATAAATTCTTTATTCTGAGGGTGGTGAGGCACTGGAACAGGTTGCCCAGAGAAGCTGTGGCTGCCCCATCCTTGGAAGTGTTCAAGGCCAGGCTGGATGGGGCTTGGAGCAGCCTGGTCTGGTGGGAGGTGTCCCTGCCCAGGGCAGGGTGGTTGGAACTAGATGATCTTTAAGGTCCCTTCCAATTTGAACCATTCTGTGATTTTAAAAATAGCATGCACACCTAAGGTTCAGCCTCTCATTTGCGGCTGTTTTGACTCTTCTCAAGTTTTCAAAGTAGAATTTACGACAGTATTCCTGTTAGGGTTAGCAAAACTTTCATGTAAATAATCAACTTGCCACTCATGTCATTTGTACATATAATAATAACTTAGTTGTCTTTGCCATGATACCAGGTGTGCAGGAGTTCTTTCGAGATTGACTGCAGACCTCAATTCTTGTAAAAGAAGTTTCTTAGCCTTGCTTATTATACTTCAGAAAAGCCAAGCGAATTCATTCACCCTTCCTTTCACTCATGGTGAAGGCAGAGGAAGTGGGATTTCATAATGGAAAAGACTAGTAATCAATTCTTCACCCTAATCTCAGAAGTCAGACTGCTGGAAAAGCAGTCTCATATCAAGAAGGATGTTTCATCCAAGTTTAAAAAAATCCCTCTTTTAAAAAAACATTGTGAGCAACTTTTCCATTTTCACTGGGAGGACAGAAGGCAGAAAGAAGTCACCAAGAACAATCATACGTAGTTCAGAACAGTGCAATGCTCCTGCCACCATCAAAGCAAAAATGATAGGTCATTAAACTCTCAAAGTAGAAAGATCCTGTTCTGGTGACAGCTGCTCTATTGTGTAATGCACTGAGGAAGATGCCATTAAGTGTAATTAAACAAAAAGCCTAAAACATAAGGACAGAGACCTTTTTTCTTCTCAAGATGAAAACCCTCTGTATACATACAAAATTATCACCCGTCACAACCATCCTCTCTTTTTTCCCTCAGGAAAACAGACAGATGTCCAACTGGCAGGGAGTACGAAGAGTGTTACAGTCTCAATTTGCTTCACACTCTCTCTTTCTAATCCCATTCATGCACTTTTCCGTCATTTTCTCCTTTGCACGCATTCCCCTGTTTCCCAGGCTGCTTCTTTTCCTCCTCATGCTTCCTATGAGTTTGTTTCTTCCCCTCCTAAAAAAGGTCCCTTCTGCTTAGTCTGGAGAAAAGTAGGCTGATGGGAGACCTTATGGCTCCCTACGGCTACCTGAAGGTGGGGGTCGGTCTCTTCAGGACAAGGACAAGAGGAAATGGCATCAAGCTGCACCAGGGGAGGTTTAGACTGGATATTAGGAAAAATGTCTTCAGTGAAAGGGTTGTCAAGCATTGGAACAGGCTGCCCAGGGAAGTGGCAGAGTCACCATCCCTGGAGATATTTAAAAGGTGCATAGGTGTTGCACTTACGGACATGATTTAGTGGTGGATTTAGCAGTGTTAGGTTAATGGTTGGACTCGATGATCTTAAAGGTCTTTTCCAACCTAAGCAATTCTATGATTCTATGATCCTCCTTGATCTCCTACATATTCTTCCCATTCTCCATTTTTTATTCCTGGCCTCTGGATACTTGTTCCCTAATATTGGATCCAGTTCCTTGGTTAGCTTCTCTGCTCACTGAAGAGGTAGGATTCCTTTAGATCCCTTGTGCTGGCCAAATCAGGCAACTTCTGCCAGACATTCAGACATTTTTCTCTGTTCCCTGAAGTCCCTGTCTTGCTTGAGGCTCTAGTGCTACTGGTCTCTTTCCGGTAACTCTCCAGTTTGTAGGGCTTTCTTGTTGTTGAGAAACAGGAGCAAGGTCAGGAAAGGGTCACTAAGATGGTCAGGGGCTGGGGCACTTAGTCTGCGAGGAGAGAGCAGGATTTGTTCATCCTGGAGAGGAGACGGCTTCAGGGTCACCTAACAGCAGCTCCCCAGTGCCTACAGGGACTTCATCAAGGAGACAGAGTCGGGCCCTTCACTGCGGTACCTGGTGGGGTACCAAGAAACTACAGGTATAAATTGGTACAAGAGGTGTTCAGACTTGGATAAAGAGAAACTTTCACACTACAAGGACTGTTGTGCAGTGGAAAAAGGATCCAGAAGGGTTGTGGGATCTCAGACCTCAGTAGTTTTCAAGATCCCAGCTGCATAAAGCCCTCAGCAACCTGCTGTGACGTCATTTCAAACAGGAGGGTGGACTAGAGATCTCCTGAGACCCCTTCTAACTTCAGTTATCCCATATCATATGATAAACTCCTTTCAGTGGCTAGCTATTTAGTCAGAATAATGATACCCGACATTTTTTAACTCCGGCAGTTCTTAATTGATGACCATTGGTTCCATAGTGGCAAAGTGGCATCTAGGTGTGCACTGGCAGCATGGGGTGTCATTGATTTCTTCTGGATAGTGAGTGGCTCCTGAAGCTCTCTTGGCATGCAGATGACATCCCTAAATTTAGAAACTTTTTCTGAGTTAAAATGAGATGAGCTAAAACTCCAGATATTTTTGTCACTTCGTAATAGAAAAGTACTTCCAATTGAAGCCACAGTGAAAAGTTTATCCAAAAACTAGCTTATTTGCAAAACATCCCCCCCTCAAAAAAAAAACAAACAAAAGCATTTTCTGACACATTTCCAGTTTTAAGTTGGAAAGAAGGTAGTCTTGGATTTACAAACCCTCCCCTGAGGACAAGATATTCCCTATCTCCTGTATTTCTCCCAAATTCACTCAATCCCAAGGACAGCGAATGGATTGAGAGCAGCCCTGAGGAGAATGACTTGGGGGTGGTGGTGGATGAGAAGCTCAACATGACCTGGCAGTGTGTGCTCACAGCCCAGAAAGCCAATCACATCCTGGGCTGCATCAAAAGAAGCGTGGCCAGCAGAACCAGAGAGGTGATTCTGCCCCTCTACTCCGCTCTGGTGGGACCCCACCTGCAGTGCTGTGTCCAGCTCTGGAGCCCTCAGCACAAGAAGGACATGGACCTGTTGGAACAGGTCCAGAGGAGGCCACGAAAATGATCAGAGGGCTGGAGCATCTCTGCTATGAGGACAGGCTAAGAGAGCTGGTGTTGTTCAGCCTGGAGAAAACTCCGGGGAGACCTTATAGCGGCCTTTGAGTACCTAAAGGGGGCCTACAGGAGAGATGGGGAGGGACCTTTATGAGGGAGTGTTAGTGATAGGTGACGGTTTTCAACCAAAAGAGGGGAAATTTAGGTTAGATATTAGGAAGAAATTCTTTACTGTGAGGGTGGTGAGGCACTGGAACAGGTTGCCCAGGGAAGTTGTGGATGCTCCATCCCTGGAAGTGTTCAAGACCAGGCTGGGTGGGGCTTTGAGCAACCTGGTCTAGTGGGAGGTGTCCTTGCCCATGGCAGGGGGGTTGGAACTAGATGATCTTTAAGGTCTCTTCCAGTTCAAACCATTCTATGATTCTATGATATTGCAGATGAAGGTTCAGTTTTTTCCTTCTGCCAGAGGGGAAGTCATACCTGTGGAAAATGTCCTAATCAACATATATGCTGTAGTCTAAGATTGAGGGTCGACATGCTTGATGGCAAATTTTAAGTGGTTTGCAGCATGAAACATTACATGAAACTTTTCTAGTCACCAGAGCGGGTATCAAAATTGGATGAATTTCCACCTCATAATGAGCTTCATTACCAGTTTACAGATTCAGAGCTGTAGTGACACCTTGCACAAAGGAGAGGATGTCACTTGGCACCTTCTCACACTCATGGCCTGCTGCACTAGAAAACAACAACAAAAAAACAACAAAAAAACCACCACCAACAAAAAAAAAACAGAACACAAAAAAAGACTTTTGTCTAGATAGACTTTTGTCTCAGCTAGATAACTAGCTGAGTCTGGGCTAGTTCCCAGATAGCTAAGTCAGGAGGAAAGGCTGTCTCCAAACCTCTTGACCTGTTCCTGCCTTCTCTCCACCTCCTTCTGCTCTGCTCTTGCTACAAACACAGCTTCTCTGGCTCAGTGGCCAGTTGAACAAAATAGAATATTCATCCAAAATACAAACACACCCAAATAATTTGCTGAAATCTGGAATTATGGTCATATAGAAAATGTTTATCTTTCCTCAAAAATTGCTTTTTTTCAGGTTTCCTTTCGACTCATATTTTTTTTTCCATGGACTAAGCCAAATAGATAAACATTTTGCATGACCTTAACCCAAACCTTTTATTTGAAATTGTTTCCAAACATTTTCATTTTGAGCATTACTGAAGCAAAAATCTGTTTTGAATTTTAAAACAAGGACAGAAATATTCAGGCAGTTGAGAATCTTTAAAAAAAAAAAAAAAAAGAGCACGAGACAGATGAGAACAGAGCTCTTCTGTAAACTGCCTTTCTTTCAGGGAACTGATATTTTTTCAATTAATTTATTTTGGTAAACCCAGCACAGGCAAATCACCCAAATATTTGGTAAGTCTTCATGCATTTTTTGTAGAATCACCCAAATAATGTAGGTCGGAAAGGACCTCCAGAGGTCATTGAGTTCAACCCCTACACAAAACAGGGCCAGTTAGGGAAGGTTGCTGAGGGCCTTGTCCAATTGACTTTTGAGTATCTCTAAGGTCAGAGACTGTAAAACCTCTCTGAGGCTCTGTTCCGCTATTGGACTATGCTCTTGGTGAAAAAAAAAATATCCTGATAGTCAGAATTTCTCATGTTTCAGCTTCTGTCCATTGCCTCTTGTAATGTCACTGTGCATTTCTCAGAAGAGTTTGCCCCTGTCTTTTCTACACACTCTCTGAACACAGATTTGTTCATGTTAATGCTTGTTGCCCATCTACTGAGCTGCTGCACATACTGTGGTTTGTCTTTCCTCACAAGCACACCATAGACTGTCGAATCTATTTTTTTCTTTGTTCCTTTTTTTTTAAAAGGCAATGGTCTGTAGTTTTTGTAATTATCTTAGTTCTAACCACTATTGCATGTGGATTGAGGTTAAAACACTTTTCACTACTTTTCCTAAATTACAAAGCAATCACTTGCAGCATCCTAACACAGTCCACTTCTATCTCTGACCTTCACAGAGAGCAGCTCTGAACTTAATTCTTCTCTTTATTTCAGAGGGGTCCTCATCAATTCTGACGTGCAAAACTTTGAAATCAAAGTATGGGAATAAAATGCTCCTGTCTGTATCAGTCATTCCATTCCAAATTCTTCACAGCTTAAAGATACCTTTCTTAGAAACAGAAGCATGTCATCTACCTTGCATGCCATCTTATTTAAACCTCTTTTTATTACACTCTTGGATTTTCCTGATCATTGAAGTCCTAATGCTTCCCTGGCGGTGTCTGCATGTATCCAAAGAGAGCACTCTTTTCTTTTTGGATAAAGGAAATCAGACTTGTAGCAATATCAGTTTGAACGGTCAGCCTGCATAATAGAAACAATTACTTAATGCCTAACCTGGATCTTAGTGGCTATGTAAATAAAAATCCATTTTGGGCAAACAGTTTTGTCATATGCAGGAAAAATATTATCTTCGTGTGCATGAGGTCAATAAATTCCCACAGTGCTACTATTTTTTATTACTAAATTTAATCACAGAATCATAGGGCTGGAAGGGACCTCTGGAGATCATCTAGTCCAACCCCCCTGCCAGAGCAGGGTCACCCAGAGCAGGTGGCACAGGAACGCGTCCAGGCGGGTTTGGAATGTCTCCAGAGACGGAGACTCCCCCACCTCTCTGGGCAGCCTGTGCCAGGGCTCTGCCACCCTCAGGGTAAAGAAGTTTCTCCTCATGTTTTGGTGAAACATCCTATGCTCAAGTTTGTGCCCATTACCTCTTGTCCTGTCGCTAGGCACCACTGACGAAGACCCAAAATTCACCCTAGTTAGAACTATAAGTGAGCTATATTTCACTTATCTTCAATCTTTAACTGTTTAGCATCTAGTTTATGGTGTTGATGGGCAGATTGTCACAATATGTAGATAGATTGCTAGATTGATAAAAAACACGCATTTGAACTTGAGGCCTCCAGCCTGTAGTGTTGGTGGCTGCTCCCTGATATCAAAAATCTTCTTTTGTCAGGGTGTCTTAACTGGAAAGCAAGTCAACAGGCTTTTTTTTTTTTTGAAAGCATGGATAGAACCACAGAGATAATAGTTACTTCCAAGGAAAGATGGTCATGCAGGGGAATGCAATCACCTTGCATATGTTTACATTTTAAAAAATTAAGCACAGGTCTGCAAGTAAGGACTAAAAGACTGAATGTGCCTGGCTCTTCCTCTTCCAGAAACCATTGGAGACCAGCCTACAATTGTGTCTAAACTAATACCCAAGCAAAAGTGGGTATTTTTGGATATTGAGTCTTGGCCTCACATCAGATGGACCATGAAGTAGGCACTACTGGCATGAGTGTCAGACAGTCCCCACGACAGCAGATTGACAGGGTCAGCAAAACCTCTCCTGTGCTCTCGCAGGGTCCATTCTCAACTGAGTGGCTTATTGTCACTCCCAACATACTTCAACGAGGAGCCTGTCTCCATTCTCAGGTTTTTTTCCTCCTGCCTCCCTCAGCCGCTGAGGCAGTGCAGGCAACAGGTCACCCCAGCCACAGCAAGGAAGATGAAGGATTCCAGAGACTTGCTTTGTTCCTCTTCCCTGGGTGAGCAAGGGTGAAAACAGACACAAACCTAAGATGGCCATGGAAGGGGCAATACTCCTGATACTGGAGTAGTCACCTACTCAAAGTCTCTGGAGACAGTCTGTCACTGCCTCTGAAATTTTTCTTTTTTACTGAGAGGTTTTGAGCCAACCCTACGTGTAGATATACCTCTGAAGTTTTAAACTTCATCTGTACCACAGAACAGCTGAAAGTCAGGCACATATGATGAAAATTTTAATTGAGAGGGTATTGTTCCCTACTTAGAGTGAGGAGAAACGACCCATCACATGAATTTCTCAGAGAACAACACCTGAAGAGTAACACAAAAATTCAACAACTCCTTAATCATCAGGACTGGTAATATTGAAACAGATTGATCCAAAGTTTAACCACAGACAACAGCACAGCATATTACTATAGCAAATATTGCTTAAAAGCTTCATGGAGTGGTGGTATTTTTTTCTGTTATTATGGGTGAACTATAAACCAGACGAAGTTCCTCTGGTATTAATGCACTGAATGAGAGCTCTCGGAGTTCCAGTTATCTACTTGGGCCCACTTGAGACTTCCTGTGAGACTTTGGGCAACTCACCTGAGCTTTCTGTATCTATGGCATCTGTTTTTAAAATGTAGGTGATGATACACGCTTTTCTCATACAGGACTGCAGGGACTAACTAAGCCCAGATATCCTGTCCTGGGCACGGTATACCTGACTGACGAAGTAAAATTATTGCAAATCGTTCACCTGAAAACTGCAGCAGATAATAGTATCATATTTGCAAATAATCAGGTTTCTTTTCCAAAGCCAAGGTAGACTTGAGTTAATTTTTGTTTCTTATAGTGCTATATTTATACAGTTGGTACCTTTTTTCTCTTTATTTCCCCATAGGGCATGCATATAAAACATTTACATTAAGCCCAAAAAAATTGTGGTTGCTTTATTAACATCAAATTCACTTCTGCAGAATCCACTTAATTAAAAATCTGCCCAGAAGACTGCTTCACAACTTACGGATATCTCAACCTTCCTTTAAGCAGGGTAAAAAATAGTGAAACAGCAATATTTTTAAGTATATTGCAAATATGTGGGTACTGGTAGTAATTCAAGCTTTCTTGCTAATAATACAGTTCCAAAACTACTGCCTCTGTGGGAGCCATTACTATTCAAACAACATTGTGCAGTGTTATTCGTTTTGAATAACGTTCATTTTGAATTGCGATTGTACCAGGAATTATTTCAAATTCAATTCTCTTCATGCCGCAACCTGGCACTTCAGTTAGGTATGTACATAAAAGCGTCTGTACGTATGTACAAGAAATGGGAAGATTTTCAAAGGAATAGTGCATTAGCTGCTCCAGCTGTAATAGGAAGCGAGTCAGCTCTCAGATCAACATAGGCTGGAGCCAGAGAGCATAGAGTGCTCTCAAAGAAATCATTAAATGACCTTTCTGTCCAGACAGTGTCTCTGCATCGTCCAAGTCTCCCTGAAATTTTAGCAAGAGGGTTGCCGCAAAACAAATCCTTAAGTTAGTGACAAAAACATCTCCTATATTCCATAATGAAGAAGAGGAAGGTCTGAATGCTACTAGCCTGCGTCCCTTTAAATGCAAACACTTCAAGAAAATCATATAAAAGTATACAAAAATATTTTTTTTGTCTCTGCTAGTTATTGCAGACATGAAAAGCGTGAGTTCCCATTGAAGATGCTGTGAGCGGGTGCCCCAGTCCTCCTGCAGTCAGTACGAATTCTCCTGGCAGCCGGACGAAAACCCAGGTCGTTACTAGCACACACAGGCAACTGTAGTGTGGCAGCTCTGCTTGGTCTTCGAGGTGCCAAAGCATTACAGGGGAAGGAAGAGAGGAAGAGGTGAGCCAAGGGTGAAGAAAAGTAGTCCATATTAAGATTAATTCTGTGTTAACTGAGGTCTGTCTTGATGCCAGAGATGAGGGAACGTACCTTCCCCAACTGGCTGCAAGCCGTCAGAAAGCACCCAAGCAGCGGTTTGGATTGCAGAAAGCTTTTTTTTTTTTTTCATTTTCTTTTTTTTAAGCAAAGCACCCTTGGTTCTCTGTGAGTTCGCTATTCTGTAATAAGCTTGCTTGAATGAATCTTAAAAATTAAAATGTTCAATAAAATGGACTTTCTCTTTGGTTAAACAGCAGATGTTCCTGATTAGGGTGAAGAAAGCAAACAGATTTGGATAAATATTGCCTCATGCACAGTGACAGTCATGCTGCATTCTCAGCAACAGTTAGTATCAAGCAATGCTTCTCCAAGTATTAAAAACACGAAATGGGGCTGTGATGTTATTTTTCATCGCATTCCAAGTGTCTTAGGAAGGACTGCTTCTATATTGGTACAAATTCCCATTGGAGAAAATCACTTCATGTATTTTCCCCAAATAAAATGCCTGACCTTTCACTTAGTGAATTTTATGGCTCTAGGAATAAAGCACAACTTTAACTAGAGTGAGGATGAACATCGCCTTGTGCTAGCACTCAGTATATCCTCGGGCAATGCAGTGTGAAATCGGTACGTATGAACTCAAGTGTTTTTGCATTTGTATTGCCCAGGGACTAATTTAGACTTTCTTCTTAGTGTTTTCTTTTTGACTAACAGTCCACAGCAAGCTGCAGGAGGCGATTGAAAGCAACAGCAGGATGATCATCTTCAGGTGCATTTTAATGGCTCACGCTGAAATTCTGCTGCCAATGTACTTTTACCTGCAGACTTTTACGTTAAAATAGGTTTTTTGCAGAGATGCAGAAGTAATGCTCACTAATAAGCAGACTACCAGATATCCTTCATGGCTAGGTCTGTACTGCACGTATATCCACTGCCCAGTTTACCATTAGCCCATGTGCCAGACCCAGCCAACTATTGAGGCAGCTCTGTTGAGGAAGTACCAACACACAGGGGGAGACCAGAGAGCCAGGCTGTAACCCAGAGCCCCTGAGAGACCTTAGCATAGAATCATAGAATCATGGAATAGTTTAGGTTGGAAGGGATTCCAACTCTAATTGGAAAGATCATCTAGTTCCAACCCCCTGCATGGGCAGGGACACCTCTCACTAGACCAGGTTGCTCAAAGACCCATCCAGCCTGGTCTTGAACACTTCCAGGGATGGGGCATCCACAACTTCTCTGGGCAACAACACTTGTGGTGTGTCCCCTTTGTCTGAGACACACTTGGGACACAAAGGGCAGAGCTTGGGATATTTGAGCAACCTGGTCTTTAAGGTGCCTTCCAACCCAAACCAGCTATGATTCCATGATTCTGTGATTTGAATGGAAGAAATTTAAGGGATAGATCAGCATGAAAAAAATGGTTGAGAAGTGGCATGTATTTTTTCCTCTGTGTGACAAGAAAGTCGAGCATTCCCAATTTGAAATCCAAACTCCAGCAAGGAGCTTGGTATAAATGTCAGACTCTGCTTGTCCGCTTCTTTGTGGCTATCAGAAACCACATGACTGGTCTGAGAGGGACCATTCTCCAGGTGTCTGCATCACCTCAATACATATTTCTTTATCTTAACACATCACAGCAATTAACATATAGACCAAAAATTAATGTCCCCATGTTCATCCACCAGGTATGTTTTAATTTGCTCTTTTTATTCTTTCTTCTTACCTTCTACTTTCCACCACATATAACTGAGGAACATTACTGGAAGGAAAACGCAGTCAAATTTCCTGTGCTTAACTTGTAGGAGAGTCTAATGTATGCTTTCACTCTCAGTCATTTGTATGGATAGCTGCAAAATTGTTGAACAAACTCTCCCAAGGCAGTAAGGTTGTATGGTAATGGTAGTATTAGTTTGCACTTGTTTGAAAAGCACCACTTTCAGTTTGACACTGCATTGTCAAAAGTGGACCAATACTCCAAATAAAATGTTTTCAAGACCATGTTTGCTCATCTTTCTACTGCTTCTTCCTTTCCCTGGCTCTTAGGAAGATTATTGCCTCTTGCCCTTCACTTTAACTGTGGAAATCCTCACAAAGCTCCCTGGAAATGTGTAGGTGTCAGGGTCTGCACGAAGCCAGGTTGTAGACCATTCATATTCAATGTCAGGCTTCTGTTTTTCTTCACTAATATAGGTTTTGTCATTTGCTTCTAAGACAGTCAGGTAATGGCATTAAAAATAATATTACCTTCCAAAGTTAACAAGCTGGGGACATATCTATTCTTCTTCTATTGTTCTACTATTCTTTTAGCTTTTCTTTTTGCAGAACCTAATTTTGGAACACATAAAACTTGACAGCACCCTATTCATGACATGTAAAGTTCAACATTTCTAGAGGTAATTATATTCCAAATAAACAACGCTTAAGTAAAAAAGCCTTAACTTTCCTTTAAGTAGATGTCTTGCCTACATGTTTAGCACTGAATCACCAAACCCAGTTTGTTTCAATATATTTGGCAATAAATTGTGGGTTCAGTCTCTGGATATCTGACAAACCTTCCATCTCAGATTCAGAGGGGATTCTCCCAGCTCTCAATAATTCATATTCAAGTCTTTAGCCCCAGGAGTCTATGAGTCAGCCCTCAGGAGACAAAATTCACCTCCAGAAATAATGAACGCTCAGTTCTAAATTAGAACTACTCAGGGGCCCTGTTGTTTGAAAGAGCTTTATGAGCCAGGATGAAGTTTGGAATCCTTTGCTCAGTCAGGGCTGTGTGTCTGATCCCTGGCTAATCTGGGTCATTTATAGATAATAGTTTAGGAATATGGATCAAGCCCGGGAGGTTTGTTGGTCAAGATGTAGTCACCACCAATACTGATGCCAATGGTAGTCAATACTGAAATTTGTGCATTCAAAACATATTCTAAACCTGCTATTATTTTAAACCTGCCATGGTTACCTTTCTGCATGCAAGTTCTTAACTAGTCACCAAACCTCTCACTTCTCATCAGTAGGCAGTTAAAGTAAACTGCAAATCTCAAACTTTACCCATTTTTTACTTGAAAAGAGCAAAATAATATTGGATAAACTCATTTTGGGGATGTAAGTCACAAATGATTTCACAGTTTTTGTTCAAACTTTAAAAAGAAAATTCACCTTCAGGCACCTCTTAATCACAGGCAAATTTCACTCAAAAAAGTAGAGAATTTTTTGAAACATATCTGTTTGAATGTAATAGAGGCAGCACTGGTGCCGACTGACATGCATTGTTAAAGAATTTGATTAAGTCAAGGTCTCAAGCATAATATTTCATAAGGAGGCTGAATTTGTGGCAAAATCAATAGTTCTCTTTTGTGTAATACGTTCAACTTTTCACAAAGAAGCAGCCATAGAATAGAATTACTAGAAAGTTCCTTTAAATCTTACCAGGAAGAGAAGCTATTCTAATCTTGATGCTTAAAAATATTTTGCGTTAGGAATCAGGCCCTGAAGACAGTGCACAGAACATAAAGAATGGCAGAGTTAAATTGAAAGTGAAAAAACTCACTATTTTCCCAATTATGAAAAGAGAGATGCAGTAATTTTGTACCTTGCCTGACTGCCAGTTATACCAAATATCAAGCTTTCCAATTTCCTTAGACTAAAGGAGGAATCAGCGTTAAATAACGGTATCCAGGGAAACAAAACAACCTAGACATGACATTAATTCCCTGGTGTCTCTGGAGTTAACATCCAAGCTCCCAGCGCAGTGGCCGGAGACCTTAAGCCATCTGACCCCTCTGAAAGAAAATCTTGGGCAATTGTACACCAGCCCACAAAGTTTTAATTCAGAAAGAAAATAAAAGATTGAGTGTGATAAAACACTCAATCTAAGAGAACCTGTTGTTTAATAATACATGAAGATGAACCTCTTAAGGATAGTTTAATTTCCCCTAATTTTAGCTGTCTGAAATTCAGCTAAACGAAGGATTTCTCTGTCTCCAGAGGAGAAAGGTCAGTGCTTTGGTAGGCAATTGAACCCATCCCAAGTTTGTTGTCATCAAAACTCTCCCAGAGCGGAATTCACTGTCAACACAGTGGGATTTAGATTATATGTCCAAGCGTGATGGTACAAAGGAATAAGGTTTTTCAAAACTATTCTGGAGACAGATTCAGGGATTGAACAGCATCTTTTCTAAACAAACATGAGCTTTTAAAAAAACGCCATGGAAAATTCAAAAAAGTTGTATTTTAGAAAAAAAGGAATTGGAAAGGAATTGGAAAGGGAATTAAATGGTCACAAGTTTTCGATTATTTGCATTCAGTTCAGTTCGAACCCTGGGTAAATGCAACCAGGATGCCTCTCTAGCTAAGTCAGAAACGCGGAACTGGAATCCAACCATCCCTAATCACGTAACACAATACAAAAGCTATCCAGACCCAAAGGACATGCAGAGCACCCTCAACAACCTGCTTCCCTCTGCATTTCCATGTACAAGAGACCACAAGAAACTTCAGATCTATCAAGACGAGCGCAATTATACTCGCTGTGTTGCAGTGTTATCAGACGTGTAAGGGCAGGTGTGGATAGTTGTGAGGAACATCTCTAATGGACAGGGCAGGGAAGCAGAAGTGACTTATCCCGGGCTTCATTCCTTACTCTGGCGCTGATATACTAAGTCACTCTTCTTTCAATACCTTGTTTCCCCATAAAATGAGTATAAATACTCATAAATTTCCTCATAAAATGAGGAAATAGTACAAATTTCCTCATAAAATGAGTATAAATACATCACCACAGATTGGCAATACCTCACAGGGGTATTTCTTGAGAGCTGCAATTAAGCAACATTTGTGAAATATATGGTGATAATATCAAGGAAGCTGATATATGAAAGCAAAAAACCTCTATGAAGCACCAGGCAGCCAAAAAATCGAATGGCTTATTCACGTATTAAAAACAGGTCTTAAAAACCAAAATGTTTGTTGTCCGAAGGATAATTCGTGCTTCACAGTACATCTCCAGTCATTTTCACTTTACCCTGTGTAAAACAAAAAGATTTTGAATGTAAGAGAAATGTATTATACACACATTGCTCTAAAGTAATCTGAAAGCAGACATCAGGGTTCATCTAATTTGTTAAGAAAACTATTTGTTACCTATTGGTGTGAAAATCATGTTTACTGCTTATATTCCCTGAGGCAAAACACAAAGATTCAAAGTTAATTTTCTTTCATAAATAAAACATCGCAAAAATCTTCACTGCACTGTAGCTTTGAGCATAGGCTCGAGTGTTGGTCTATGGATGCCATCTACTGGGTAGGACTTAATTCTGGGAACCTGTAGGGTTTCAATCTCTGGCAAAACCCCTGCAATCCAGCTAAGTCACTGTGTATATGTTTCAGAATTCTGAATACACCGTGTCTAATGTACCTTTTTTTTCCCACTTTCTGGGATACAACATACAAAGCTATTTTTCTCTGTCTTCAAAAAGTATCGCCTCTGTTAAATGTGTGGTACTTAAGGAAGCACAACCTCTCCCTCCCAGCAATGCACTAATGCAGGCAAAGAAACCTGAATAATAATTGTACCGCAAAAAGAAACAAACACAGGAATGCTTCAGAAGATTAATACGTAAGGCCATTATATTAAAGAGCAGCTCAGTAAATTGTATTTATAAATGCAGTCGGTGTGATTTATAACGCATGAAACTGGGCCCTGATTTGAATTCCCTGTTAAGATGCACACTGTGTTTACATAGGCTGGGAGTCTGCAAAGCTCTTGAACATTTGGGTAACTTTAAGGAGCCAATAATTCCATTGGTTTTGAACCACACAACTCACCAGCTAAAAGCAAAATGCATACTTTCAAGCTTTGAGTAACTGGAACTTTATACAAGATGGCAGAATAGTGCCCTTTACTGCCAAACTACTCAGCAATAGTCAGCGAATGGGTTATTCTAGGAGATTATCCCCAAAAAAATAGTCTTCTATGGCTTTTAAATGGAAAACGTATCTCTCATAACCACACAAAGGGGAAAGCTGTTTGCAGCCAGGGTAGGGAAGGAACATTTACTGTGTCCACTTTTCTGGAGAGGGACAAGCTACTGCATCACACCAGCTCCTAACGTGAGCAGAGCCCTCAGACCCCAGGAACATGCCTATGTCCTAAACTTATGAATGCAAATCTGCAGACATCAAGCATAATAAAGACTCAAATGTGTGAACTGCTAAGTACCTTCAGCCCTTCCGTGAGAGAACGGGACCTTAAAACTATCCACATGGCACTCGATCACTGAATCCAACCGAGGTCCCAGCTTCAAAAAGTGTTTTCCTTTGGAGCTGAAAGAAAATACTGAGTGTCGTTTCTGGTTGAGTGTAACCAAGTAATTCTCTAAAGGGAGACTAACGTAGCTTTCTCAGTATTGAGCAAAGCTGAAGGAAGAAAGAAAGATAAGATATTGGACTTCAAAAAGAAGAGAAATCCTGAGATCACACAGCACCAAGAAAAGCCTAAGATCGGCAGAAACACTTGGGCTGGTTTTATAAAGAGTAAATCTTTGTCTGACAAGTCCACCCATAATTTTTCAAGGATATAACAGAGAGCAGACAAGGATAACATGCAGGAGGTAATCTAATTTGATTAGAGAGAGTCATTTGACGAAGAACTACACAGTAGGATGATAAGTACAGAAAATCCCGCACAATGTCCTTGAATGTTTGGAGGACAGTAAGCCTATTTTAACATGGGGTGATGGTCCAAGGGGGAAGGAAATGGCAAGGGAAACACCACTGTAGGCTTAAACCTGCTTCCAGATAAATCACCAGAAAAATGCAACGAGAGCAAAAAAAAATTCCTTAAAGGAAATGGAATATATGCAGTACAGAAGTCCACAACTGTGACTGGGAACCAGCTAATACTGAGATGACCTCATTCACATACGTATTCTAAAAGACATGCAAATAGATTCTCAGTTTCAAATATCTTTTGAGTTTCAACAAGTTCAAAAGCGAATCCAAGTGGTCCTAAAAGATCTGTACATTTTCAGATGGGATACATGCTCTGGTTTGAACATGAAAAAGTCATGAGAACAGATAATGCAATAAATAGAACTTCTACATGTTTAGGCATCAGTACCATCAATGTGGAAAAAGAAAGCATTCAAATGATTGAAAAAAGTGTTTCTCAAAGTGCTGAATGAATATATTGCAGTGTGAAAAAATAGAAAAATATGTATTTACTTATAAAATTGAGCTGTACAGATGATATTTACAGAACTGCCAAAATATTAAAGGCTGAAGTGAAATACAATTAAATAGCAACTTCTGAAATAATGATAAGACTGGAGTCAAACTCAAGAATTAATATTAAATAAGAGGAAAGGTTATGAAATCTCATGACGGAGACAGAACACTTTCCTCAATGTAAGCACCACTGGTAATAAACTAGTTATTCTGGAATTTGGAACAAATGTCGGTTGTCAGGCCTTATGTGGGTCTGTCAGCTGCAATGACATTCACCTGTCATTACAGTATTACACTGCTTAATATAAGAGTGTCCTAAGCCTTAGCAGAGATTTCTTGGCCCTGCCATAATAGCAAAGGTGTCTTTCTCACTCTAAATGATACAAGTACTCAAACACTTACTTTTCCATTTTGAGTCCATCAGAAAATATGAGAAAGAGGGAAAAAAGAATTCTGATTTTCTCAGTTGTGGTTCATTGGTAAACAGTAACTCAAAGTGTAAAGTGCGTTCTTCCATATTTCTGCAGGAAGATTTATTTCTAGGGCTAATTGGACCAATTCTGACAAAATGGCCTTTCCTCAAAATGGGCTGCTGCATCAGTCTCATACATGTCATTTTAGTGATGCTTTCTGCAGTTCCATTTACTGAATTCCAAAGTGTACCAAAATGAAACTTTGGGATTTTTTAAGCTCACAAGACAGAATCTTTTTCCAAATTCAATTCTGAACATAAAACCTGATAAGCTGGTCAACTCCATGACCACAAAAAATCCACAAGTAATTCCTTGTTTCAGTATAAACATTAGCACTGTCCCACACATAGCCACTTGCCAATATCAAATATTTCCTTTCTAATCATTATCAATACATTTTAAAGTTAAAAATAGGTGCGTTCTGCTCCTATATCAGATGTCTTTTTCACAGCAGCTCTTGGTAAATGCATCAGTGTGAAATACCAGCCTACAGCTTTTTCTGTGCTTCTTTTGGGAATGTTTCTATTGAGACTCAAACATCTCCTCGTCTTTCTGAAGGCTACTGGCAAAGTCAGGCAGGTAGATCTGTATTCTTTCACACTAATGTTATGGTCAGCTGGCTAGGGTGAGCTCGCTCCACGTTTGTCTCCACCATTTTCTTCCAAATCTTATTCTTTGAGCAGTGCATCAGAAAAAGGTGAGGAGGATTGGCAGGTTTTTAATTTTGTTTTAATGCATCCTTTGCTTTACCTTAAAAAATAAAGCATGTTAGGTGGCAGATAAGAATAGCTGTTTTAAAGGAGCTTGTAAACATTCTGTAATATAATCACTGCAAAGCTTTTGTCTTTGCCAAATATTTCATTAAACATTTTAACAGGCCTGTTTTGCTTTTACTGCATAAATAAAGTGGTATTTTATGTGCTGCTTTAAGTAATGGGGCATATATATTCTGTAACTAGATAGAGTTCCCTTGGGGAAATACCAGGTAGCTTCATAGTAATCACATTTCCCTTAGAGTACTTGGTAATTACTAATTATTCTTAATGAGATCAAAAGTAATTGCTATGTAACCTTCAGCCATGGTTTAGACATTGAGAAATAACGTATGTCATCATAATTTACTCTTTAATTGCAACTATCTTGCTATTGCGTGCATTTTACCATGTAGCTGGATGTTCGGTAGTTATCAGACAAATAAAAAGTCATCTGGTCATATTTATAGCCCAGATCACTTCCTCCTATATAAGAAGCTGCAGGAGAGGTAAAGTTCACGGACAAATTCTCTGTAGCGGAGCATTTGTGTTCATGATTCTGCTGCATCCCCTTGAAGAGACGAGATTTGCGGCTCACAATGAGCAGGGCATGAGGCCGCTGGCTCCTTCTGCTCAGGGTCTTGCAAAGGACTGTGCACGTTACAGATCTGACCCAGGTCCCCTGGTACAATGGGAAATGTCTGGTATCGCTAGTGGGAACTGTATGAGAACGTACATTTTCTTGTTTCAACCAGTCAGTCTGTTTGGCAAAGTGATGCATGCTATTGTAGTGTCTCATTTGACTTCTTTTGGCCCAGATATATTTATGATCTGAGTTTGCAGCTGCTCCATGTCATGTACAATAGCTTGACAATATGGTCTTCTGCACACTGCTTATTCTACCAAAAGTTTTCTCAAACCTTCGAAAGCTCTCCCCCTTGATTGTCGTAACATCCTTTCATTTGGCTTTAATGTTTTATCTGGACCTTTAATCCCTCTTTCTTCTCAGCTATCTCTAATGTCCTCCGTTCCTCATGTTCCTTTACAACAAACGTAATTTTTTTTATTCCCGTCCTTCCATAATTTCTACTTAACACACCTACTGAATCTGTTGCGTATCAGAAGGTCAGCTCTCTTACCTTTGGTGTCAAAAGGTCTTGGTCACACATCTTCCTCTTATCTTTTATCCTTTTTCCCTCTGTCACAAGTAACGAGCAGAAAAGAATCTCTCCATCAAAACCTGAAAAGCCCTCATGGTGCTTACATTCAAAGCAAACCAGTAGTTCATACAGTGATACTAGGAAAGGGTGAAACTGCTGCTATGAATTTGCACAATCTGTTTATTTGCCTTTACCCAGTGAAGGTGGGATGCATTCTTACCTCAACTGCCTGCTATGGTTTATATTTTAGACTGGACACACTCTGGAGAAATGGCTGTCATTTATGATATGCCTCTACAGGTCTATAAAACCTTGACAACATAAAAATCTAACCGAATTGTAGGTTTTCCATAGCCCTGCATTGATGATTTGGTAATTCTTATTATCATCAGACAAAATCAATGATGTCGTGCATATGAATACAACACAAGGTGCTCAACACAGATCACATAACAAAATAACCTGAGATGTTTCCTTCTTATTTTTCTCTTTCATTTTCTCTTCTGAACTCAGTTATGTATTTATTTTCTATAATCTGCTAAATTTCAAGGAGCTGCTTTGATCTATGCATATCTACGTTCATTTTCCCACTGCTACTGTTTTATTATTAGCTTTGTACACTTTCATGTGTCTTTATCTATCAACTCTATTACCAAAGATGCTACTGTATAAACTCTCTAGACAAAATAAATATTAGACATTAAGACTCGCGAGGAGTCTTCAGGATAGGAGAACCCTGGGAAAGACAAAATTCTGATTCATCTTCTTCTAAATGCATGCTTAAAATAGGTCAGCTGAATCATCTGGAGGTTATTATCTTTCCCAGAGAACATCAGAGGGAATCAGGAAAATTAATTTAGGCTGGATAGCTAACTTTGAGGTGGATAAAGCTGGGAGGGGAGGGTATTTATTCTACCTCATTACAAGAAGAGAGGTATCCCTCAAAAGCCATATTCGTAAAGACAATATACTAGTGATTCAGACCAAAAAACTGTCTGTCTCTCTCAGAATATTTCAAGGGGAAGGAAAATGTTGTTTTGGAAAATAGAACTGCATGTGACAGCATTATGCAGTCTGAATGGGCAGGAGAAGTGAGCATTTGGGCTGCCCCCAGTCCCATGATGTCCCACAGCAGTCTAGGGCCACTGCATGCTTTCCACTTGAAAAAGCAGTCTTTGTCAGAAATAAGCAAAATCGCTTATTTTCAACATAAACCACCTAATGGTAGGACTGGGCAAACAATCTTTGCATACAGATCAATTGCAGACAGATTTCCTGCAGTAAGGAAATCCCAGCCCATCCAAAGCCTTCACTTTTGTAATCTCCGTGAGTGTTTTGAATCAGTTTATGGCAGCTTCACACAATTTTCATGACATTAACTGCTGTAAAGTGAACTAAAACCGTTACAGAAATGACCACACCAAATCAGCTGAGGGTAAGAATATGATATTCAGAGTAGTGTTGCAGACATAAAGAGCTCTGACCTACAGCTGCCCAGCTGCTTCTTTGAGAAAATTACTACTCTCCATAATGTTATGTGCCCCAGTGGCTTGTCCCCTTTGCTGTTGAGGCACACTGCTTGGATATTAAAGAAATATCTGTCTTTGAGACCTGCAGAATGAATCAGGGGAAAAATTTCCTTCTCCTGTCTCCTTTTCAAAGAGGAAAAATCTGTGTGTATCAACAGGCTTCAGCAAAAGAGGAAAATAACAATTTAAGATGTGGGAAATTGAGCTCTTACGCTATTACCTCAAACCCTCAAAAAATCTAAACAAGAGGAATAGTTTACTAGGATTTTGTTTTATAAAACTTTGGTTTCTGTTTCCTTCCCTTTCCCTTAGGTTTCATTGTAGCTAAGGATTTCAAATCCGTCATCTTCTGACAGGAGAAAAGTCTGACACCATCACCTACGTTTCCATTTTAGACTAACTTGAATGACCATTGGAACTGTAATCCTTTTCTCTATTGAGATGACTTATTTCTCTCTTTTGAGACTCTTAAGTGATATTCATGAGATTCAACAAGGCCAAGTGCAGCATCCTGCACCTCAGTCAGGGCAACCTCTGGTATCAACCCAGGCTGGGGGATGAAGGGATGGAGAGCAGCCCTGCTGAGAAGGACTTGGGGTTGCTGGTTGATGAGAAGCTGGATATGAGCTGGCAATGTGCGCTGGCAGGCCAGAAGGCCAACTGTGTCCTGGGCTGCATCAAAAGCAGCGTGGCCAGCAGGGCGAGGGAGGTGATTCTGTCCCTCTACTCTGCTCTGGTGAGACCCCACCTGCAGTGCTGCCTCCAGCTCTGGAGTCCTCAGCACAAGAAGGACATGGACCTGTTGGAACGGGTCCAGAGGAGGGTCATGAAGATGATCAGAGGGCTGGAGCATCTCTGCTGTGAGGACAGGCTGAAAGAGTTGAGGGTGTTCAGCCTGGAGAAGAGAAGGCTCCAGGGAGACCTTATAGGGGCCTTCCAGTACTTAAAAGGGGCCTACAAGAAAGATGCGGACAGACTTTTTAGCAGGGCCTGTTAGATTAGGACAAGGAATAATGATTTCAAACTGAAAGAGGGTAGATTCAGACTAGATAGAAATATTTTACAATGAGGGTGATGAAACACTGGCCCGGGTTGCCCAGCGATGTGGTAAATGCCCCATCCCTGGAAACATTCCAGGTCAGGCTCTGAGACACCTGGTCTAGTTGAAGATGTCCCTGCTCATTGCAGGGAGGTTGGACTAGGTGGCCTTCAAAAGTCCTTTCCAACACAAACCATTCTGTGATTCTATGATTTTACTAATTTCTGGCAAGTTCTGTGTATATAAGGCACTGTTGTGTACAGAGTTTTGTATGATTTAAGGTCATTATTGCTGCCTTTTATCATTATACGTTCGTGCCCCTATTGTCAGTCTGTGGACATCTATAGATATACTGCAAGATAATACACCCTCTGCAACTGGTAAAATTTTGCCCTTTCTCATATTAAAGTATCTAAAATCAAAACAGCCACCTCAGCCCAACAATCTAAGAAATGTAGAAAAACAAGAGAGCTTTGATTGGAGGTTTCATCCAAAAAAGAGGAACAAAAGTATCATTCTGTAAGTGTGAGTTTTTGTGAGGCTTTACTGTTCAGAACAAAAATGTCTTCCTCAAAAGGAAGCAGCATCATGTGGCATTCCCTTTTTCATGCTGCATGTGCACAGTGCTGTGATGTTGACCATTAGCAGAAAGTTCAAGGTGACGGAATGTATAAAAGCGGTGCTGTTGTTCAGCTGGCTAAAACATTTGTTTCTGTTAGTAAAAACTTATTCTTCTGGACTGCTTAAGCTCTGGTGACAGCAGCATATATACAGCCAACAGCCAATAGCTGTTTTTCTGTGCTAGAGGGCATGACGATAGCTGGAACAGAGCAGAAAATCAAGGGGCAATTTCTCTGCTTATGGGGATGTATTTTTTTTTGGCTGGTGGACAGAAAATGAACAGAGACCAGCAGATTTTGACGACTGTTTTTCCCCACGTTGACCGGTTGCCTTATGTATATTAGACAGACCAACTTGTTATTTCTTGTATTTGGCAGCAAATCCTTGATGAAGAGAGTCAGGGAACGTGCTCAGGGGTAAATCTTGGAAGGAAATGAACAAGGTCTCCCGCAAAATTGCTGCTCAGACACGAGCGTTTCCCTTGTACTCTCCAGTACTGCAGTCTTTACCACTATCACAGCAGCAAAATGGTAAACAAGTTACTTTTACAAAAGAGATGGATGGGAATTAAAATATTTAAATCACCCAGCTGTCCATGGGGACCTCATTAGTACCCAGTTTGCCTGTGAAAATACCACATTTCAGAAAGCCATCGTGTTATTACCTCACTTGCAATACAAACACTGCTGTGCCATGACACTACATGAACCCCAGAAAACCTGTTGCAAACAGACTAGTATAGATTTCCTGAACAGCAGGAAAGAAGTCCAAAAACTGACAGAATAGCTGAAGTGATAGCAAGCAAAAAAGAGCCTGATTCTACCAGTTTCTACTATTTCAAGGGGTCTTACAGAGCTTATTCACTTAATAACTGACCACTTCTTTCCAAAAATATTTTTCTTGGTCTCATAAATTAAAATTATATAAAATATGGCTAACATTATTTTTAATTCTTTCTTTTTGATATTTTGAAAAGTTGCCTTACAAGGATTAAATTGACATTTTTCAAAGGTGACTTGCCTTGGCCTGAGTGCATTCCCATTGCCACATGAGGGCTAACTGACTTGGTGAGAAAGAAAATCCTGAGAGGGATAGAGCGAATTCTGATTCTTTTGGCTTTCCTTCTTTCTCATTCAGAAATGAAAATTAAAGACATATCCACATACAGAAGGCATAGAAACTAGCTGCTGTTCAGTGACCACTGAACACTTTCAAAATTCACATCCTAAATTCTCATTTGAAATAAAACTTGTCTTCAAAACTTTTCATGTCATAGTATTTTCAGTCTAATGAATAATTCCATTTATGAAATGGGAGTCCAGAATAACTTACAGGTAACTTAAAGATTTAGGGAGCTGAGTATATATATATCATGTGAAATGAACTCTCCTCCGTCTCCCACACCGTTGGTGCAGATATGCTTATAAAGCATGATTTTCTATTCCTTTTCCCTGGATAGATCTAGTTTCGTCTCTTCTGCATGCAGGTTTAGCAGCATGACACTTGTTAGCGGATCACTTCTGGTGGACTCCATCTAACCTTACTTCAGCCATCTAAAAATTATCTATCTACTTCAAGTTAGTGATGTGCATTTAAAGGACAGAGAAGTGCACTTCTGAAGTACAACTTCAACCACCTCTCCTTGACACCTGGCTTAGGACAAGATGAACCATCCTCTTCAGCTACTTATCTCCCACTAACAAGAGAAACTAAAAGGCTTGCACAGACATCTAAATGTCTAGGCAGGTGAGATGAATCTCAGCCTGCCTGTTCATTCACAGTAGATTTAACTTCTGCAATTTCCTTAGTGATACAATATCATGCCTGGATTTGCATCTCCAAGCTTAAGGATTGTACAGTAAAATGCAAAGGGGGGCCTTTGAAGAAATCACTTCAAAAGAGCTTTAAAGAGTTTGAATTATTTTTCCTGCCACTAACTTCCCTTGATTTCCCACCAAGACCCGTGAAACTTGAAAAGACTGCCTATCTCTTCTGCATGCTTAATATATTCCTCTCCCCTCCAAAGCATCTATATCATATGCAGAGAAAAATGCACTTTTATAAACAACTCAGCAGTCAGCAGGAGGTGAGATGATAGCTAGCTGGTGAGGCACCAGTTAAAGACAAGATATTCCAACGTTACAGGAGATGGAGTCAGATGAGCCTAACTCCAGGAGGGTTTCGATTTTTATCTTAATAGTTCTCTGTCCCTGCATGGCTTTGAGTAAAACACCATAAGAAAAAGGAAATAAAGAGCTGCAGTGTGGGACAAGAACTTTTTTTTTTTTTTTTAAGTATTGTTCTTGTGGGAATAATCTGATCCAGAAGCTATTACAGTTTATCTGGTCTGCTGGCCATCAGAAGAGACTGAGATTGGATAATGAACAATTGATACCTGCCACCTTTGTTAGATTTGTTTTCCAGTCTGTCATGCTAATAATATTAACAAAAAATCAAATCAAAGAGCAAAGTTGAATTTTTTACTGCAATCAAATAAGCAGTCTTAAAAGCAAAAGCTAGCTGGTAGTTTATATGTCTTTCATATTCAGAGTATCCTCAGCCTGACAGAACAAGCCAGAAAATAAATGTTGAAAAGGACACCACGGGGAGAGCTTTAAAGACTATATTCTTTTACAATCCATACAATGCAATTTACATATTTATTTAAACTCTGTGTGCATGTGTGTGTATGTAGCCCATGAAACATTTGCGATACTTCATCCTGTTGGCGAAACATTTATTCTCTCATATTTACATCGTTCCCCATTACCAGCCATACAAATAGACTGCTCACGCTGCTGCCAAGGTTCACTTGACAGTTTTCTGACACCCTTGACACTCAATATCAGTACATCTTCTTCATGTCTTCTAAAAGCATTTTGGCCCCAGACTTTACCGCTATGTAAACTGAAACGTAAAAAAAAAACCAAACTGAAAAATAATAAATGTGTCAGTAATTTTTACTCCATTTTTAATACAGCTCCCAACTAGCTAGATCTTTTTTATGTACCAATACCATTATTATTGACAAAAATCTTCATCATTTCAAGTTGTAATTAAGAATAAAACCCTAAAAAATAGGAAGGAATAATGTGTGCATTTGTTTTTTTTAAATAGACATCTGAATTGAGCCTGGGACATCCCTCATTAGTACTGGGGAGAGGAGGTGTATTGCGGTATTCTAACCACTATTCCTCTCTGGTCCTTTATAGACATTTCTCAGGGGACTTCAGGGGACATTAATGCCACTGCAAACAAGAGAAAAGCAAATGCTATTTTTCTTCAAACAACCTTTTTCTTCAAAGCTGTAACTCTGACTTCAGCACTTTACCAAGATAAACAGCTTCATTACCGATAAAGGCGGTGGTGTTTGCTTGAGTGGGAAAGAAATGAGAGCGGAGATATAACAAACATCAAGCCAGTTTAGCCACTTAGTTTTAATCCTATTATCTCTTCCATTCATTCTCCTCTGCTGCAAGATAACATTTCCTAGTAAAAATAATCCAAGCTGTAATTTTGTCTGTCATAGCGGGGATAACATAAGGTTTCTGCGCTACTTAAATGGCACTCAACCCCTATTTCAAAAAAAGCAGGTGGGACTTTGGTGGTGTAAGGTCTCGTGCTGCAAGATTTGCTTCCGCCCTACAAGAGATCAAGTGACCAGAACAGAACGATGTGCCAACAGGAAAATGGTTGCAAGGTGAAGGTGCCAAGTTAGGCCTGAGGAAGTTCTTGATTCAGCTCTCTGTCACCAGTGTGCCCTTGGGGAAATCACCTGATTGCATCCTACAAATACTCAAGTGGCACAGGCATGCAGGGTCATACTTTAAGAAGGCTGTATTCTTACTAAAATAAACACGCTTTTTATTAAAGCCACTATTTAAAGAGCTGTTTCAGGTTCAAACATTTCAGCCATGTAGACATAGAATGATTATTAATTTTCTGGTGCTTTTCCAAGCAGCTCCCTTTTAGCATCTGTGTTTTTTCTTCAGAAATCTATGCTCCTTGCAGACTGAACTTTAAATGTACGAGGCATCTCCATGATTTTTGTGTTGAAAGTATCCGTTGATTTCTATTACATGACTCTTGCCCTTCAAAGTGGCCTAGTAAAAACTTTTGCTTGGGTCTCAGTACCCTCCAGTTTGGGACCTGCTGCTCCTTAGTTTCCTCTCTGTAAAATGCAGATTCTAATACATACTCTACCAACTTCCTTTGGTCACATTTGTTAACTGCAAATTCATTAAGGCAAGGTCTCTGCCTCTTACTTAAAGACGGAACAGAAATCTGAAAGTGCCTCTAATTTTGGCTGATTTTGTGACACTTGTACTTTAATACAAATCATAAAATAAAAGCAATATTTATTAAATGACTTTTGAACTCCCAAGGGCAGATAATAAATGAGAAGGGAGTAGAGTAATAAAGAATGTGAGGGTAAACTAAACAAGGTGAGATTCACTGTGAGACTCAAAAATAATACACATCCCAGATACCAAATGGGGCAGTGAAACTTAGAAAGTCCCAATCTGATGATAGAGTTTAGCACGAATAGATGCCATGTGCAACAGCACTTGAGGGCAAATACCTAAAAGGTCTTCCTGGATGTCAGTGCAGCAACTGTAGCTGGAATACTGAAGGCATCTGTAGGCAATTTATCAGAAAGATGTTGGCAAAAATCGAGGGGATCCACAGAATAGCAGTTAAAATAATTAGAGGGCAGGAAGGATTGATTTGCTACGAAAGATTAAAAGAGATAGCTATAACCTAGATAGCCATAGCTGCAGTAAGAAGGGATAGGATAGAATAATAAGGAATTCAACTGCTTGTCATAGCTAACGTTGGTGCGTTCTGCAGAATTTCTGAGCCGGACACATATAATTTAGAACACCCATGCAGCACAGACAATAATGTGCTTTCATTGCCTGGAGGCTGAAAATGTTTGGAGGCTTAAACTGTCTTTCTTGTTCTAAATCTGACAAGGGCCCCACACAGTGGAACCCTTGGGAGGTATTGATGTGGCCTCTTTCCTTTGCCAGCTATGCCCATTTGAAACCAGTCAACACAGAGTCCAGAAATGGGTTTGCAGAGATTGGTAACAGGATTAATAAGCTTGATGTGCATGCAGTATGAATGCAAGTGTGTGCCTATGTGCGTGGGCAATGAAGAAGCAGCAGAACAAGCATTAAAATAGTGGCCTGTATGGATAGCAAACACCATTCCCAAGGCACTGCTCCCAGGACACTGTTCCCAGATGCCCAGTTGAGGAATGTGTTGTTGATGTGACTCCCACAAGGTTCTCCCTCTGATAAGAGCCCAGCACAAATTATCTGCCAATGGAACGTATTGTGTCCCAATACCAGGAAGATGGCAACACAGTGGCAGTATATCACGTATGCCATTTCTTTTCCTTTTAGTCCAACAGGAAAACAGATACATATTTCAAGCAAACAAGGGAAAATAGAGCATGAGCAGCAATCTTAATGAAGATTTATGGAGTCTGAAACAAGCAAGATTCTCAAGCAAAGGCCAACCTGCTGATAATGATTACAAAGGCCCCAGTCTTTTGTAAACCTGGACCTCAACTGAAGTTTTACCGAAAAGACCACTTCTTGCCACTGCAGGCCATTAGAACAATGCACAACACAAGTGTCTCTAAATGTCTTCCTCCTGCTGCTGAAATTCAGATGATAAAATGTCTGGTTGATGCTGCATATATTTCAATAAAACTAATGTGATGATCGGTTCATTGTGCAGCAAGATATAGTTGAATTATTGGCTTCAGAGGCATCTCCAGCCGTGTTCTGAAGAGTACATGCCAAGCAGTATGAGACTGATGTTACTTTGACAAACACAAATAGAAAGAAACAAAAAACCCTTCCTGAAATTCTAAATTACTTTATGCAAATTATCTCCAAGAAAAAAGTTGTCCATCTAATACATCAAAATGCAATATCCACTGCCTATACAGTTAGCTCATTGCACAGAAAATCATCCTCATTTTTCTGAAGTAAAAATGTAAATACACAATGGTTTGGCAGGTCAGTTGTGTATATATTACTTCAGTTCATCTAGGTAAATACTATCCTCATTATCCAACATAGCTGCCAGTGACTTCTGGTCAGAAGGTCAGGAGCAACCGCAGTCATTAACTGCCACGCCACTGCTATCTCTCCTGACTTTTGACCTTAAAGTCAAGTCAGGTTTGCCTGGCTTGGTGCTTGGCAGTCGGTGATTCAGTGAATGGCACTCTTCCTTCTGACCGTGAAGTGAACTCATGCCCTGCTCATGGTGAGAAGGAGTGCTTTGCTTCTGAAGGTGCCAGCTGTTGGACAAGATGTAATACCGAGGTCTTGACCATTTGTTCATTAAGCATTCTGTAGTACTTCTTGCAAGAACATCTTAGAGTGAACTCCTCCTGCTTGAAAATTCACATCTTCCCTAACCATATTTGTTTCTATTTTCAGCCGGATACATCTTTCTTGTCCACTTTGCTCCCTAAAACGCCTGTGTAAAGCCTCTTCGCTGATTGAACTGACAACCACAAGCTAAAGAGTAAAAACAGAGCAGTAGGGAGTTTCATAACCTGTGTTCCCTGTGGATCACCACTATACCAATTACACAGTATTGCTGCATTCAGATCATTAACTGGTGCCCAGCAGCTCAGAGCATCCTTCATTTCACCAGTAGCAATGTATACAATCCCTTGTACTGTGCTCCAGAACCACCCGTGTGAAAGTCACTACAGGAGAGCAGTGACTTCAAAGAGGTGTTATAACTCCATTTCATTATTGCCCAAGTAGAGAGACTAATGACACAAAGCTTCATTAAAAAACTTCACTGGGTCTTTAAGTATCTTGTAGCTCTCAGCAAATTCAAGGTAAGACTTAGAGGTTATGATTTTACTAATAGGTACAGGGCCCTTTCTCTGGCTTCAAGAGCAAGAGACATGGGACAGTCATCTACAGAGTGAACTCCAAAGAGTGTTAGATGGCACAAGCCAAAACCCCTCCGGGGACTCTGCAAAAAGTGGGGTGGCACAGACAGGGAAGGAGCACTATTGGATTTCATGCCTCCTCTTCAGTTCACTTCGATAGACAAAACCTGACAAAAAGATCCCTGGACTCCCGAAGAGTTGTGCTCTAGGACTGTGTGTGTGCTATAGGCTAAAAAGAATCTTAACTCCCAGAGCAGCCAGAAGATCCTGGGAGCTTTGAGCTCACCGGCAATAGTCCTACAAGAAAAAAAAAAAGAATCAATTGATTCAGGCGGAAACCAAATAACATTAAAAGTTTAATTAAACTCAAATTTCCAGGTAACTAGAAATCGTGGTTGTTAGCCAAATCTAGCTTGATTCTCTTCCCTGCTAGGAAGAAGACAATATTAGTGCTAGCAATACTCTAAATCTTGCAAATGAGTTTAAGTCATGCAAAGAAACAACTTCCAGCTGAGATAAGTTTGACCTAGGTCAATGCAGGGAAAACTCCCGTTAGTCTGCCTTCTAAATGAGAAGCTTGCTTCAGGCTCAGCTGCAGTAATAATTCATAGCCTGTACAGTCAGCCCATCCAGCAGATGGAGTGGAAATCTCACAGTGGCTAAAGCCACCTATTGTATATAGATGTATTTGCATAACTCTTCTGCTAAGCCTTGACTGGCAGCCACAGGGGCCAGGTTCAACTTCTGGGGTCTCAAGTAAATGGAGGCTTAAACCCTACTAAGAAACCCAGGACCATTAAGCGAAGATCTTTGATTGCTCACTAAGTCATACTTCTTCATCTGTGAGTGATGATTAAGGTGGCTGAAACCAGCAGTCCTTTATTCACAGGAGAAAAGGAAAACAGGAGGACACAGGGGGCAATACAATCAACAAGCTATATCTTTTCCAACCAATCCTTAAAATTCTCCTCTCAGACTTTTGGTGACTTGATTGTTTCTCTTGATGACACATGCAGCTGTGTTCCATCTCCTCTATAGCCCACATAGGTTTTTTTTGTCGTATTTCTGTCCTCTTCAATTTTGGTTCTCTTTTCCCCTTCTATCTGTGAAATATTTATTTAATTCACTTTTTATTCCAATACTACAGGTGGAATGCTTCAGTATCAAAGATTTACCCAAAGGAGCTTTAAATGGCTGTCATAGCAGCCTCACGTGTCATAGCAGCGTCACTCTGCACCTCTTTCACACAGACAAGATTCTGCAGGGGGAAAGCAGGACGACTACAGTAATGCCTGCAGTGGTACTGTTTACTTTGGCTCAAATAAAACAATAATATTTTTACTTAGTATTGATCAAATTGATTTTCCTTTCTCTGCACAAGACTTAAATTGTCTGACTTTTTTTTCTGACTGAAACACACTGAATTTATTGGCTGCTCCTGGAGGCACCCAACAGACTATTTCTTTCCATTGCAGAATTTACAGACAAGCTTCTGTGCCACCATTGCTTGTGACGATTGTGGGTGAGAAACCTGGCATCCCTCTTGCTCGCAGAGCCGAGCAGCAGCCATGCAGGTCACTGGTAATTGTAAGAGTGTGGAAGATCAAACCGAGTAATTGCTGGAAAGCTGATGAAACCTTTATATGATAACAAAGGCTATTATTACTCAAAGCAGATGTTCACTCAAAGGAAGGAAACCAGAAGCAAAGAAGCAAATTTGAAAGGTAAGATATGTTCTCAGAAAATGCAACAGACTTTTGAAGCACAGGAGAAAACAAATATTTAAGTCCTTTTTACATAATTCGAGATCTCTCCAACGTAAGCACCTACATCTGAGCTGGACTACATACTTAGACTACTTTTTAGTTAACAGAACATCCTTTAATATTAATAGGTGCTTATAGCAAAAAGTTTCTTCCTAAGGTATACAAAGGAAAATTACCTTTAACAAGCCTATTTCCTTCACTATATCAGAGCCCAGAGTAACTGGCTCAGATGGAAACATCCAGACTTTCTTGTGGTAGGAAAGATCTTGCTCTAAGACACTCTCTCTGGTCTCCCACACAGATTCAGTTTCCACAGACATTTGCTGGATTAGTTCTATAATTTATGAGTGTTGACAATTAAGAGGGATGAAAAATGGAACAGATCAGAAGACAGCTTATTCTGTTCTCCAAAATTTAGATTATTGAGTGAAAATTAATAAAAATTTTGAAATAGTTGACTGAAAACCAAGAATGTCACTATAAAGTAAAATCTCAGTTCCTAATGGAAGGGTTAGCTGTGTTGTCACAAGCCTTCCCCTTCTTTTTGGGCAAATCACCCTTATCAGACTACATCTTCCTTGATGTATTGCATTGTGGCCAAAATACACATTTCGCCACCAAAAAAAAATTATAATTAATCAAAATTCAGTTGTCTTTGAAAAACAGTTTTGGCAGAATTTCTTCTAGCAGTCTCAGCTTAGTCTCCTAAACTCTTTGTCTTCCCTTGGTTACCACCCCATGCCCACACCACAGGTCTTTCTCAGGCCTTCAACAGCAATAAATAACAGTGGTACCAGGCCCTGCAGTTCCACGTAAATACAGACACTCTCTACACATGGGAAGAAAGGAGAGAGGCTGTGCAGCACAATGGCGCCACCTGATACAACCTGCACACTGCCCGGGGGGAAACTGCAGACCCCTTTACCCTAAGAACTTTATCTCAACCTTTTCCAGTAGCTGGCAATAACAGAAGACTTAGCAAAATATTCTGGGAAATGAAAAAGTCAGCTTGATACAAAAGAAAAGAAAGGTTTATCTTTGCTGAACACTCCCCAGCTAGGTTGGGATGCATAATTAAGCATGAGGATGCAGCCCCATATTTCCTCTCGTAGAGCAAGGTACATGGCAGCTGAACAAGATTGCATTGCTGTGATTTGTACCTTACTGTCTTCATCCAGCAGGACCAGAAAACTAACCATCCTTCAAGGTTTAGCTACTCCTCTGTTTCAAGGGTAATGTCGCGTGTGATATATTCTTGCTACTTAGAGTCCAATTATCAGTGACAGAGGGAAATCTTTGCAGTTATGCCAGGGCCACTCTTATAGGTGCATGCACAGCCAAAGAGAAGTAGCCACTCTAGGGCAGCTCCACTCATAGATTCATAGAATCACAGAATCATAGAATGGTTTGGGTTGGAAGGGACCTTAAAGATCATCTAGTCCAACCCCCTGCCCTGGGCAGGGACATCTCCCACCAGATCAGGTTGCTCAAAGCCCCATCCAGCCTGGCCTTGAACACCTCCAGGGATGGGGCAGCCACAGCTGCTCTGGGCAACCTGTTCCAGTGCCTCACCACCCTCACAGGAAAGAATTTCTTCCTAATATCCAATCTAAATCTACCCTCTTTCAGTTTAAAACCATTACCCTTTGTCCTATCGCTACACTCCCTGATCAAGAGATCTTTCCTGTAGGCCCCCTTTAGGTACTGGAAAGCTGCTATAAGGCTTATTGTCCATGTTTGGGAAGCTGGTCCAGAAATAAAGAAGGCAACACCAAGGAAATGGCACAGCTCACTTTCTCCATGCCAGGAGTCCTTTTCTGCTTTTGACATTTACAACTGTCAAAAACCATTATACGGAGCTCATGACAACACTACAATGTAGTCTAGGACTGCCTCACTGGTTTTCTGTGATAGCATGATGTGCTGAAAGAAAGTATTAGTGACTATTGTGGGGATCCTGATTCATTAAAGCATGCTCTGAATGTACTATTTGGATTGAGCTCCCCAAGAGAAACCCAGAGGACACAGCATCTTTTCCATATCTCAGTAAAGTTCCAGCATGCAATGGACTTCTAAGATATCCATTCCTGTCGCATCTGAACTGTAACACAGAAAACTGAGCTATGGACTCCAGGAGTCTTCAAGGATAACCATCTTCAGAGGGAAGTATATTTTGATTCAACAGGATTTAAGTGCTTCAATTGGAATGTAGGACGTAATTCCTTTGGGAGATATTGTCATTATTCCTTCCGTGGCTCTGTTTTCAATCTTTTTGCACAGTTGTGGGTGCCCTCAAACCTTAGACCAGACTGCAAATCCGTCTAGAATCCGTGCCCAGACCCCAGGTCCTGTTTATCCAGCCTCCATCTTCCACCTTAAGCCTCTGGTCTCCTACTTGCTGGCTAGTCCAGCTTGAAGCTCACTAGCAAATCACCCACATACACACAGACAGAGAAGAGAGCAAGGTCACACAGAAAACAGTTAGAAATAGAGTTTAATAAGAACATAGGACAGATTGCAATGTTCAGGATAATTTTGTTTCCCTTCTTATCAGGTACAAAATTCTAGCTTTAATCTCTTCAAGGGTACGCTTGAGTGGCTCCATCAGTTGCCCAATGATCGGTGACTGCTCTTTGTTAGTGGCTCTATTATCTATGTTACAGTTTATGTATCTGTGTGTTTAATTATGATTTTTCCTGTACCTTGTCTTCGCCTTTTATGCTGAACAGCTATTAACCAGATGGCCTTAAAAACCAGTTGCCATTACAGATAACACGTATGAGGAGATACTGAAATATTATAAATGATCTGTCTGTAATCTAATGACATTTTTCCACTGCCCCTCATGTTGTTTGTAAAAGTTGTACAACTAGCACACTACAACTGACAGCTGCTAGAGATCTCACAAGCTATCTCGCTAATCATGACCTAAACAGGGACATGTCAAATACTCGTTCAAATTTGATTAAGACATTCCTAAATCATGATAGATAGTAGGGGGGAAAGAAGGAAATCTGAGTATACAAAGATGAAACCTGAAAACAGCAGTTAGCATCTGTATTGTAAAGGAACCATTGCAATTTGTTTTTCTTTTTAATTTTGATATGCTACATGAAATACTGATGGATGTTATCTATGGTTGCTTCTGATCTTTCTTGTGCCTATTTTTCTGCAGTATGTTTGTGTGTGTGTGTGTATGTGCCCGCACATGTGCACACGTGTGTGTAGAATAGTTTTTGACCCAAGCTTCCTAGAAAAATTACAATGATAAGTCCTGACAAAAACGTAACCAGCTCTGTTGAGTCAGCTCCTTTGCCCTAGATTTGCTGTTTCAGCCTTGCAAGCAGAGGTTTACAGAGGCCACACCAAAATAATTACATTCTGCTTTTTTTAAAATTGTCTAGATAGAAGAAGCTTGAAGGGATGTCACGTCTGCATGGAAGCAAAACATTAGCAATCATATCAAGAGGAATATGTGAGGAGATGATTAATATTTATGCCTGAGTTTACAGTGTCTGGAAGTGAGACGCTGCATTCAAATACAGTAATCTTAACAGGTGAGAGTCTGATCTGAGATATTCTGACACACATTAAGATGAGTGACTTCAATTAAGATACATTTGCATAAATGAAAGCAAAATAGAAACAAAATATTAACTCCCATCTAATGACTTCCAAGACGCAGTACAAGGATCAGACAGTTAAAGACTTGTCCATTGCTTCAGAGATTCCCCTTCTAACAAATGAAGATTACTTGGGTTTTTTTAACAGGAAGAATTAAGTCTGGAAATCAGAATTAAATGTGTGGGTCTTTTACTCTAACCTCATTTGAGGACGCCTAAGATCCTTGTCACATACACAAAGATGTTTACACGTCCCTTGAACCAGTAGTCATGGTTCAGTGCAATATCAGCTTCGCAGTGCTACGATCAGTGTCAACATCCTTTTCAGCTCAGTCCTAAGACCTCAGTCATAGCTCACTGATGAACCGATGTAGTGGGGCCTCGGGTTGTTCAAGCAATGATGATTTTGCATATGATTCTGGGAACTTGACTTCTACAAAAGCCTAGAAGAAACCCAAAGCTACCTATCTAGCAGCGTCTGAAACACCATAGCTCTTCCGTGAGTCTGGATCTTCTGAACACATAATCAAAGTCCAACGACGAGATAACCATAGTAGTCGGTAATTAAGCCAACGTCCACGCTTACACTGATCAGTAGAACCTGAGAATAAATAATTATTTTCCAGCATGAAAGAGTTAATATGCAATTAGCTGTTAGAATACTAGCAAAACATAATTTACAAACCTATCCCCATTATCATTTTTCTTATAAATATTTTTGCTTCTGTTGGCAATTTTACTGGGGTTAACTTGATATTTTATTACAAATCGTTAGTAAAGATTCTGTACGGCACTAAGAGGGGAGCAGATTCCCTGAGATCCCACTGTATGCTACAAATCATGGTATTTCCCCATTTATAATAACATTTTGAAGTATCTCCACTGAAGCCCTCAGCATGCAGCACAGTAGCACAGATCTCCAAATGCAAAAATTAATGTGCCATGTTAGGAGATGCCTGATAAAGCTGTGATGATATTGCAGTAATAAATATCACAGGTCATGGACACCATTAAGATTACCTTGAAGGCAAGACCATAGCCAGCACATGCCACATGGACATGAAAATATTCTTAAGGGTAGATAAACTGTGTACGTTTTCTCCTGTTACCTGCTTGTCTCCCTTCATGATCCCATAAATATTAACCTGGGTAAAGACAAGATGAGCACTTCATCTTTACAAGCACAGTTGTTCTTCTATCAATGTCAGGAGACGAAGCTCAGAAGTACTTTGCAGATGTCGGCTTTTCAAAGGACTGAGCCCAGAATGGGCACAGCTTGGCTGTAAAAATGTAAAAATGGTAATGGTAAGTAGGAAGAAAATGGGTTCACACCACTATTAAGCCATTGACACCACTGGTATTCTAAGGATGTAATTACATGAGGTATTATCTCAAAGTCAATTTTGTGCACTTTTTCTAAATGTCATCATATATTTAATGTTTCAGCTTCAACTCCTTATGGAAAACAAGAAAGTAGTTTTCCCATCTCAACAAAGTGAGGAATAACTGCTTGCTTGCTTCGGTTCAGTAGCTCAGTGGTAAATACGCAATGAACATAAACCAAAAATGTATACTTCTGTGGCAAGATACAGTCTCAGGAGAGCACATCAGCTGGTCAATATGCACGGCTCTACAGCTGTCCATCAAGATACACCAGCTCACAGCAGCCAAGGGTTGGGGCCCAGCGCTTGCTATTTTCGTGTTGAGGTCATGAGGGGAATGTAGCTTCTATTGGCATCTCCTGGTAAAATTGTGTTGCAGTCAAAGCCTAAGCAATCCAAAAGGTCCTCTGTGCAGGTTTATGGGCTAAGGGTTTTTTTTAGCAAAATAAATATCCCAGAAGAGTCTAAAACACGCTGCCTGTCAGTCTTCTTGAGCCACAGCTGTTTGATCAGACCTTATCAGCCCTCTTTAAAGACCTCAGCATGAGAAATATGTAAGACACATTACTCCCAGGTGGCTTTGCAAGATCATATCTACAAACCAGACAGGAAACTCATCCTCCGCTCTCTACGTCTTCCCCGTCGCCCACGCCGAAACAGGATTTCTGTAGCAGTATAACATGGGCAAATTAACAGGACTAATTTACAGAATACCAGTCATCCTAAAATAAGCCTTCATAGCAGTTTCTGTCCTCAGCCATTAAGGTGCCTGCAGAAGCCAATGTCTTGTGATTAAAATTACACATACCACAGGTCACAGGGGAGACCTTTGTTCATCTGCACAGACATTATTTTGCATAGCAGCGTCTCATGTGGCAAAGGAGAAAACATGTCATATAGCTTTTTATTTAGCCCAAATCCTGTTAAATTATTCAGGTCATTATTAAAATATGAAACAAGATTCAAACAGAAAAAACAGTTAAATTTTTAAACAGGGAGCATTTAAAACTCTTTATTTGGACGGAATACATCATTCCAGTATGGCTTTTAGCAGTACAAAGGTCAGGATTCCAACCCGGGTGGAATGCTAAAGTATGTGCACTCAAATCAAAAATACCAAAAATAAAATTGAAAACCTTTAAATAGCTTGTTTCAATCTCATTAAATAATCAACATATTACACAAAACACTCAACATACATTCTCCTGAGGCACTAGTGATGCCCAGGACGAATTCACATTGCCTGAAGTGACAATGGAAGTTTGCCATCTTCTAGTCTAAGCTGATTTTTCTCTCTCCATAGTCAGCAGAGAGGAACAGGTGCTTCCAGATGGTGATTCATTCTCCCTGCTTTAAGCGATAATGTACCCTTTGCCTCCTCCTTTTCTCTTTTGATTACA
This sequence comes from Rissa tridactyla, assembly GCF_028500815.1. Taxonomy (NCBI): domain Eukaryota; kingdom Metazoa; phylum Chordata; class Aves; order Charadriiformes; family Laridae; genus Rissa; species Rissa tridactyla. The sequence goes on along the minus strand of NC_071466.1, from coordinate 3,606,198 downwards.
CAAAAAGCCCAGTCACTTTTAGTAGCCTAGAGTACTTTTTAGACTATTCATTTATGTTTTAGACGGTTGAAATAAGCTGATGCAAATCCCACCATGCTTATAAGAAATGCCACAATAAACACAGCAACTTCATTTAGTGTCCATTGACCAGTTTAATTAGAAGTTTAAGTTATCTTGAACTTCAGCTGTCGCTGAGACTAGAATTAAGTGAATAACGGGTTTTTTTCAGTTAAGTGCTAAAAGCAAAAAGAGATACAATCAAATAAATTCAAACTCCAGATTTATCTGAGTTCAATCCAAACCAAGAATCTGAATTTTCTATAGATTAAAAAAAATTATTTTTTGATTCAACCAACTATTTAATTCAGCGATAAAAGAAGTGAACTTTAAAAGGATTTGGGAAGAAAGGGGTTGTGTTACAGGCTGCCTAGACAAGGGTGAGTAGCACATGAGGCTTTGTGCAAACTACCAGAAGCTCATATTCATATGTGATTTCAACCACCCACACATTCTGAAAATCAACATGGCATTGGGGAGGCAATTCATAAAGTTTCTAGGCGAACACTGGTGGCAACTTCTTAATTCAAACCGTGTAGAACAGCTGTGTTACATGAGGAATTGATACTGGTCCCATCAAACCCCACAGAGAAACCTGTGCTGATTTCAATGCATGAACTAAACGAGAGGAATAATCCCATTTTGGGAAAGACTCTTAAATAGTAAAAATACATTTTTCAAGAAAGCAGAATCATAGAAATACCTGGAATATGGATCCCTTCTTCCATACTGAAGTCCAGTCTCGAGATACAGCAAGTGATAGACTTGGACCATTGATTTTACCTGAACGCCTGGCTCAAATCAAGATTACTTACATGAGGTGCAGAAAATAATTCATTTTCATAATGATACCACCAACATGAAATTGAGTCAGTTTTTATAAATTATGTCAAAGTAGTTCCATGTCAAACTGTACATTAATTTCTCTACAAAATTTAAAATATGTAATTGTGTTTCCTTTTTTGGTCTTTTTTTTTTTTCTCCCTTATGGTAGGGTGACCCACATGTGACCCACATGAATGAAACTAGAAGTGGATTTGACAGGAGATAAAAAAGAATGACCTGACCCCAGTGCACTGTCAGCTGTGAACATTAAAAAAAAAAAAAAAGCTGAAAAAGTGGCAGAATTGTCTTACTGACAGTCTCCTTACTTAGAGCTTTCACAACACAAGAACAACGTTCATGTTAAAGTAAAAAGGCAAAAAAACTTCAAACACAAGTCTGGGTTTTTTAGGTGATTGGTGTTCTTTAATACAGACTCATAAAAACATTGTTGTAAGTATAATCTTTTTCTGACAGGAAAGCAGATAAAAAATAAAAACATGAAATTCTTGCAATCCTGTGTTGACTGTGAAAAGCCTAAACGTTGCTACTTTCTGACGTGTCATCATTCGTGTCTTGTTCATCTGTACTACTCAAAAAAACTCACCACTTCTAAAGGTATTTAAACCCACTTTTAAAGCTCTTCTCCCTTTCATAATAGCATTAGAAGTGGTTCAAAGAGACATGGCTATTCTTAGCTGAAGGGTATGTTATCAGTTGCCTGAAAAAACAGCAATTAATGACAGTTATGTTCAGTCCTTCATGGTAGAAGAGGACCCTGCTCTCATTTACATCAATATTAGCCAGGGAATACTCCAGTGAAATACTAAAAATTAGTCTGGTATAAATCAGGTATCACTTCAGTAAATGTGAACAAAAGAGATTTTCACTTTCAAAATTAGGAGAAATTGTACATTGTTAAGACTAATCTCCTATCAAATACAATGACTATTCTTAGCAGGTTGGTCATCACATTCCTTGTCGATGAAGACCTGAATTAAGTCAACATCTTCAGTAAGGAAAAAAATGTTAAGAACACTTTAAAACTTATTGAAACAAACTACTATTTTGGCTGATACTTTAGCACAAAAAGCTCAGAACCCACCATCAGCAAAACATGCTGAATGAGATCTTCCAAACACAGATCTTAGTGGTGTCCGAGGACAGGACAAGAGGTAATGGGCACAAACTTGAGCATAGGAAGTTCCACCTAAACATGAGGAGGAATTTCTTTCCTTTGAGGGTGGCAGAGCCCTGGCACAGGCTGCCCAGAGAGGCGGTGGAGTCTCCGTCTCTGGAGACATTCAAAACCCGCCTGGAGGCGTTCCTGTGCCACCTGCTCTAGGTGATGCTGCTGTGGCAGGGGGTTGGACTAGATGATCTCCAGAGGTCCCTTCCAACCCTATGATTCTATGATTCTATGGTCTTGTACCAAGGCCATCAACCTCTGAAGAAAGACAGAGAACTTGTGATGATCTGATGGGAGCTGGCTCAGGCAGAGCCAGAGTCATCACAAACAGTGGAGCATCTTCTTCTCTGTTCCAGTGCTCTGCCACCCTCAAACGATAAATTCTTCAAGAAATTCAATTTTCTGTTTTGACCTATGTTAGATCCTGTTTTAAAAGCCATGATAAGAACAAGGACATGCTACTAAGATTCTGGCTTTGATATCAAAATCTGTTTTGCAGTTCCAAAGGGCACTGCAGTCATATACACAAATGAGTTAACATCTGGACTGACAACACACTAAGATTTCCCAGTGAGGCATATTATTGCAGAAGCTAGTTCCTTTTTCCATATTATTGTATGAGTCATGCCTGGTAGTTGATGTTAATTTTTTCTCCTGTTTTGGTTGGACTTCTGAAATAAATCTCATTTAAATCTTCACATACACACAAAATCTCTTTTTACAGGATGTCTCTACTCATTTTTAAGATTTTCAGACACCACCTCTGTTCCAAAATGGGATGGGATATCGAAGACTCACTTTCAAACACACATTCCCATTTCTGTCAGCACTTTTTTGCCATGAGCAATGTTCATTTTAAACCCAAACCCATTCCTGGACAGTGACGTCCTTAGCTATCTTCAGGTGCAAGTCATTCAAGAGTTTCCAGTGGTCCTCAGACAGACATGGTTATTTACCCAACACGTTAAATCTGCTCTGTCTTTATTTCTAACATATTTGTATTTTTGTACTCATATTTTCCTCCCTACAGTGATTAAGGAAAAGAAACATTTTAATCATTTATGAACTTGAAACCCAGCCTGCAAGCAAATGCTTGCTCTCACATGGCTTCTAACTATATCTCGCTAATTTCTAATCTTTTGTATTTTGTATAATCTAATTCAGTGTCCAGAGTAAAAGTTGTTTTGATATTGCTTGTTACAGATTCTTTGCTTAAACAATAACTTTTGCCTCAATTGAGCTGCTGTGCCATTTTTCTACACCAAAATCAGCCACAGTGACTCTAGGGCTTGAGCAGGCAAGTGCCATAAACCCCAATAGTGCAGAGTTCGATCCTTACACAAACCTTCTCACCTCACTTCAGGCACATCCCTGAACAAATCTGCAAAGAATTCACAGATAAAGAAATTCACTTGATTTCCACGTTATGGAAAAAGCATAAATGCAAGGGAAAGTATGCTAGATAAAGCAAATGAATGCCTGGTTTTTCCATTCTTTACAGAAGAGTTTGGACTAAAATGGCTTTCTTTTCTGGCAGATTTGTGTGCACACTCTCCCTCAGTAAAGTATATTATATATCACAGTATGAGTGCATTGTACAAGTAGGTTACATTTAATGAGAAAAAGTACTATTTTCTTTTTTTAATCTAAAGATAGCAGAAACTAGGATGTCACCAAAAATAGTCCTTCTGATCACGATGGCTGTCTTTACATTGGTTTTGGACAATGCATTCAAAAAGTAACACCCATTTTACTCCCATCATTAGGAAAACTTCACTAAAATAACCTCAATAGCACATGCTTAAAAGTTTCTGGCCTTCGATCAAAAAGTAAAACTGGGAGTTTCCAAAGTAAAAATGTGCCGATCTGCCCATTATTAAGCTGAGTAGTAGCCTCTGAAAATACCTCTTTAAGATATAGGGCCTTATTCAGTATTCACTCCTGGTGTACTCTCACAAATGTTAAGGTCATTGCACAACTGACTTTCCCCACATCTGAATGTGCCTTATAGATTGTACCATTGTATCTCACTCCTTTTTATTTTTGACTGCCAGACAAGGAAGATAAATGCACAGAGCTGGATCCCTGAGATACCTGACTGCCTAGAAATGGCCCAGGTTGAGAACAGGAAATTCACGAGGAAAGACAGTAAGAAATTATTTTTACCATCATTTATTTATTTATTTCCCTTTCTCAATGCTTGGGAAAACTATATCTACTTGTTTGATTTTTCCTTTTATAACGTCTCATTAGCCTCTTAATTATTCTGAAAATAAAATTCAGACTATGTCTTATTACTAACCCTGTTTGTTCTACTTATGTAGCGCCGAGGGAACAGTTTCTGGCTGCCACTGACCATAGCTAATACCCAATACACATTCCCCTTCTGCCCAGGAGCTGGCATTAAAATCCAGGTATCCAGCTCTAATGGCTTCCCGTATTGCTAGTAAATGAGGTGTACAAGGGGAGGAATATGGCCAGTCAGTGTTGTTCCCCATACTCAGATCTACTCTGCAAATCAGCAACTACCAGTGTGATACCTGGTAGGCCATGCCTAAGCTAGCTTTGATGGCTGGATTCTGGGATGGATAACAGTTTAATTTTGATTCCACCCCTTAAAAGCAGGGACTGGGCTGGAATGCAAGCAGCTACAGGATATTCTTGCAGGAGCAGGGGCTGTTACCTTTTTTTTTCCCTCTAGCTTTCTTGTTTAAGGAAAACATGGTCCAATGTAATTAGTTCATTCCTGTCTGCCGTAGCCCTGCAGGCAGCCTAGAAGATATGGCCAGCTGAGTTGAGAAGAGATCTCTTCTCCTCAAAGAGGTGGTCGGGTGGAGCACAACCTGTGGGACACAGGAACAGGAGTTTCTGTCCTTGGAGATACTCAAAACCAAGCTGGACATTGCTCTGGACAACCTGCTCTAGCAGACCCTGTTGGAGGAGAGGGTTTGGACTAGACAATGTCCAGAGTTTCCTTCCACCCTCATCTATTCTGTGATTCTGTGAGGAGATAGCTCTCAGAAGTGTGAGCTGACTCATTTATCTCACTGGGGAACTGTCACAGGGTTCTGGAAATTTAAGATCAATTTGCGCAGAGAGACTGATGGTTGAGCAGATGGCAATCCACACAGGGAATATTACAAAGAATATTGAATTACACTATCCTTTATTACATAAACCAATATTACAGCTACTAATGTTAATATTCTTATTAACGTTTTAATAGTACAGAAACTTTAATAATACTGCAGAAACACTACTGCTGACACCAGACTATGGCAACACCACAGAAGTCATGCTCCTATATGCTGAATGAGTGATGACAAGCAGAGGGTACCCATGATGATGGCTGAGCATCACAGGTTTGGGGGTACTCTGTCACTGACCCAGCTCAGACTGCACATAAATAGGTTCCTTCTTCTCTCCAACTGGCAGTCAGATCTACTGAAGGGTCTCCTCTGGGGTCTTTGGAAGAACATTCCCAAAATTGATCTGCCACTGCTTGTGCTTTTATCAGTAATCTCTGCTCTAGGTATCACATAGGTCTCCCAACAAGATATTCTTTATCCATACAATGCCATCAATTGCTACACGATTTTCCATCATCGCCAGTCTCTGACAGACTGTACCTTTCTACTGTTAGCTTCTACCAATCCCCCAAAAGGTTAACAGTTTCATTTTTTATACCAATCACCTCAACTAGTTTCCATTTTATATATCAGTCAACTTAAAGCTCAACAGTTTGTTTCTTCTTATACCAATAAAGTTAAAGTTACAACTGGCACCCTTGTCTCTGGCTGACCACAGGCATCAAGGGAAGACCATGTGGACTTAACTCAGATGCCCCATGATAACACCTGGCACGGCATTATTTTATTTGACTGAGAGGTAGAGACAGAATTACAGATGGCACAGCCCCGTCTTAACCGTTGTCTCTTATCATGCTTCGAACACCAAGCATCAGGCTTATGGACAACGAAGACATTTTCTCTGAAATTTACCTCCTCCTTCAGAGTAGAGGTGCCGAGCTTTAGGAAAGCACTAAGAAGTTTCTAAAACCTAAGCCACTTTTCCTCATGGGTATCCAAAAATTAAAAAGCACCCAAATGCAACACTTCTGGCTGTGAGATGCATTGCAAGTGAAAATACAAAAGCTCCTATTCAGATTGTTACCTGTCGTGTTCTTGAGCTTGCATCAGTGAAGAAACTTTCTACTACAGCAGAGAAGTGTAAAGCCCAACACTTAAAGGCAGTTCAGAAAGTTCATACGGTTTATCTCATTCACAGGAAACCATCCAGCTGCATTGAGAAGACCGTGAAGACCCAGATTAAGCTGCCTTTGCTGGCACATCTCACTGCTCTTTGCAGTTCTCACACATTGATCTCTGCTGGAGTTTCAGTGGCATGACATTTCCCTACAGGATCAATAGCAGTGCCTGCATAGGTGTCGCTGCACCACGTTGTACAAGCAACTTTCAGCTCCGTGCTACTCTCAGGTAGTGTTCTATGTAACTACATGGATTTAAATCAAAGGGATCTGTTGGCGAGAAGCAAATAGGAAAGAACACAATGACAGAAATAAAAGTGCTCAAGGCAGCTGCGTGGAGGAGCTGTTAACTAGAAATGTTGACAGTGGCACAATTAACCCTTTCTGGGCATGAAACTAGGAGAAAAAGGATTTTAAAATCCTAAAAGAGCCTAGAATGGTGGGCTGTATTTCAGTAGATGCAAAGGGCAAATCAAATAGACACATTCTAATAGAAAATGGGATAGAAATAGCATCTGTCAGCCTCATGTAGGCTGTACATTTGATGTTTTGGCTTAGAAAAGCTGGGTTTAGTTCGCTCTGACCACCCCATCAGATTCGAAGATAGATGATGCTCATTTGGATCTGTCAGATTAATAGATGGGGAAGGAGGAGGATAGGGAGCTACTGTATCCTCAAGAATCAGTTTAAAATTTGAAGGACCACAGAAACGGCATGCTCAGCTGTAACTCTGCTGGGAAAGACAGGACTTGGAACAACATTTATTGGGTAGCGCTACACGGTCAATTTAGCTCTGACTTTTCTGACTTTTCAGATCAAACTCGCATGTCCTGATTTGTTCCTAGATCCTTTCAAAGGCAACCAGCTAAGTCCTTCCCAGACAAAGCCTGGCTGTAACTCCAAGCACTGTTAACTTCAGCAAACTCACTTAACAGGCAGTATAGAATCAAACAAAGCAATTTAGGTTGATTGACACCAGAGTACTGCAATGCTGTCCCAGAAAGGCTTGCTCCCTCAGCTATCCGCACAGCCTCTCAACACATGCTCTGGGACATACTTGCCACAAAATGGCAAGCTTTGAGGCTATCACATCACTTCATTTCAGGCTCTTTGAGATGAAAAAGGCATTAATTTCTCATAAGTCTTTCTTAGAGCGACGCAACTGCTATTTTGTATTTGGAGCAGATTCCTGCCAAGTCCTATGCACTGCAAATACAACCAATTCTCTCTTCAAAACACCTGTGCTGTAGAGTGTGTTTGGGAACTACTCTGCATCCCCTGGTGTGGAATCTAGGAAATACCCTCTGGAGGAGCCGTCTCACAGTGTAGATGTCACCTTTGAAGATTTGCTGCAAAAGTTCCTCTGAAGTCAAGATATTTAAAGACAGGTTCCCTTCCGATCCTATTCTATGGATTCTTTGAATACATTTTGGTTCAGACTCTTCTTGCACATGTACTACAACTATAAGAAAAAAAATGGTATATATTATACAATGCATTAAATACACAATACAAAAAGAAACATGTCAGATTATTTTTATCCCATCGTAAGCCATAGAGGCTGGAGACGTGGGCCCAAGCAAACCTTGTGAAGTTCAACAAGGCCAAGTGCAAGGTCCTACACTTGGGTGAGTCCTACACTGCTCTCGTGAGACCCCACCTGGAGTACTGCGTCCAGCTCTGGAGCCCTCAGCACAGGAATGACATGGACCTGTTAGAACAGGTCCAAAGGAGGGCCACGAAGATGGTCCGAGGGTTGGAGCACCTCTGCTGTGAGGACAGGCTGAGAGAGTTGGGGTTGTTCAGCCTGGAGAAGAGAAGGCTCCGGGGAGAACTTAGAGCCCCTTCCAGTACCTGAACAGGGCCTACAGGAAAGCTGGAGAGGGGCTGTTTGCAAGGGCATGTAGCGATAGGACGAGGGGCGATGGTTTAAACTAGAGCAGGGCAGGTTTAGATTAGACATTAGGAAGAAGTTCTTTACACTGAGGGTGGTGAGACACTGGCCCAGGTTGCCCAGAGAGGTGGTGGAGGCCCCATCGCTGGAGACATTCAAGGCCAGGCTTGATGAGGCTCTGAGCAACCTGATCTATTTGAACGTGTCCCTGCTCACTGCAGGGGGTTAGACTAGATGACCTGTAGAGGTCCCTTCCAATCCAACACATTCTCTGATTCTATGATTCTGTGAAACACTGGAATGAATTACCCAGAGAGGTTGTGGGGTCTCCACCCTGCCCTATCTGACCCTGCTTTGGGCGTTGAACTAGATGATGTCCAGAGGTCTCTTCCAACTCCAGAGATTCTGTGATTCACTCTCTCACAGATCATGAGTGAAAGAAGTACTCAGTAGACTGTTAAGCAAGGAGGAGAAATTAAAATAAGGACTTTCAGCAGAAGGGTAAAATCCACTTTACTACCTCATTAATTTGAAGGGGATAGGAAGGAACTTTGGAAGGTAAAGGTCTCACAAAATGTTAAATGAATATATTTCTCACTGAATAAAATGAACAACACAATGATTTCATTTTTTTTCCAAAGCAGATTAAACAAATAAAGTTACATATTTAAGGTGTAAAATTTCACCATCTTACTCAGCAAGTAACCTACTAAATGTGTCTATTTGGATTACCTCTGTCATTCAATCTTCAGTAATGTTTAAGGCCAGGAACCCTCCTGTGTTACTTGAAACTAGTGTTGAAGGGCTCAAGCTGTGATATAAAGTGAACAGTCTGTTTCCTAAATATCCCATAAATTCTCCCAACCATTTAACCTGGGATGTGTGACAATCTGTTTACGATTGCCTGAAATCACCCCTCTTCTCTTCTGTCTTTTTGCTGGGCATATCATCTCATTCAACATCAACAGAAAATCTGCCACTTTTCTATTTACAATTTGTAGGAAAAATATAGTTAGTTATTCAAGAGAACGAAAAATCCTGCATTTTCATTTCCTGCATTTTGGAATCACCAACAGGTTAAGTTCTTTTAGAGGTCAGAGAAGAAACTTATATTTGTTCTTTTATTCTTCAAAATTGCTTCTTAGCGTTTGTTCAGATCCAACTCAAGTGTCCTGATTTGCTCCTAGACCCTTTTGAAGGTAACCAGCATGGTTAATCAGCAATGGGACTTCAGGTACACTGTTACAGGTTTGTCTTCTGCAAACATTTATTACTACAATGCCAATGAGTTTATGATTAAAAGTAGCTGTCAGTGAAGGAGTAATTTTCTGGTTTATCATATTATAATCATTCTCCTTGCAAACAAATCCACAAATTGTGTTATTCAATTGCATATTTTGGAGGATAAACTGGATCTGTTGGATTAGTGAAAGAAACAAATTCAAGATCTAAGGTCTCAGTAAAGAGCACACCTGCCTGATGCTCTATGAATTTTAGGAATTTCCACTTACAGATACAGGTGCAAAGATATGCATCTTTCCACAGGGCAGCATGTGAGATCCATCAAGACCAGGCTGGATGAGGCTTTGAGCAGCCTAGTCTAGTGGGAGGTATCCCTGCCCATGGCAGGGGGTTGGAACTAGATGATCTTTAAGGTCCCTTCCAACCCAAACCATTCTGTGATTCTATGATTCTATCTTACTGGCTATGTAAGAGGAGAGGCTGGGGGAGCTGGGCATCTTTAGCTTGGAGAAGAGGAGGCTGAGGGGAGACCTCATTGCCCTCTACAACTCCCTGAAAGGAGGGTGCAGAGAGGTGGCTGTTGGCCTCTTCTCCCAGGTGAATAATGACAGGACCAGAGGAAATGGTGTGAAGTTGCATCAGGGGAGGTTTAGATTAGATATTAGGAAGAATTACTTGACTGCAAGAGTGGTCAGGCACTGGAACAGCCTGCCCAGGGAGGGGGTTGAGTCACCATCCCTAGAGGTGTTTAAGAAATGTCTAGATGTGTCACTTCAGGGCATGCTCTAGTGGCAGAGATTGTAGGGGTTTTTTTGGTTTTGGGGTTTTGGGGGGGTTTTTTTGGTGTGTGTATGGTTGGACTCGATGATCTCAAAGGTCCTCTCCAACCATGAAGATTCTATGATTCTATGTAGATCCACATCATCTCAGACTACAGTCAGAAGCAGAAATATAAGGTCATGTAACATAAAGCTCTGAGGAACTATGATAAAGTTCTTGTACAGGTTTCTCATAAAGCCAGGGAAATTCTGTACTAATTTGTGAGCAGGCTTCAAAGTAAGTCTCAGGTGGAGTCAATCCACCCCACATCAAGCCAGGAAGCTTTAGCGGTGAATAAAATCCATTGCCATCTGGAGACTATTTGTTCTCTTCCTTAACTCTATAGATTTATCTGCTGTCATACAAGGTCACAGAAATCAGGTATGAGATTGGATGAACCCTGAAGCCTTTCCCCAAGGCTCCCCAAGTTGAATCTTTTCCAGCAGTGAGTCAAGTCTCTGTCCCCATACCATCATCTCTGACTTGAGCTTTAGCTGCTCTCCCTCAACTATGCTTCAGTCTGATCTGGTCGCAGCTGCTTTTGCCTATTTGCCTGAAAAAATTATAAATTTGAGGAATCACCCACGGCCAGCTCTGTGCAGATTGCTGCCTAAGGAACAACACTGGAGAAGGAAACAGGTAAGAGCCAGATTGCCATGAGTAGGAGCCAGAGTGCCAGAACACCAAGCACACATGAAAAACAGAATAGGAAAATAACCTACTAGTCCACCTGTTTCCTCCTGCTGCACAGGAAAAAACACACCTACGGTAGTGAGTGGCCCAAGGGTAGATATCTGGAGAGAAACCACAGGTGGAAAGGACCAGCACGCACACACATGTTGTCAGTGAGACTTACATTAGCCCAGCTCTAATCTGCTCCTGTGAACTGAAGGTCCATTAACAGCTGAGTGCATTTGGAGCCATCCTGGAGCACATCTTGTGGTCACTTTCATGCCAAACAACTCCAATTTGTATACATCAGGACTACTCTGCTGTGTGAATAAAAGCACAGTAAAGGGGATGAACAGATGGTTTTGTTCAAAAGCTCTCTCCCGACACAAACTAAACCACAAATATAGTTGCAGCTTGAAGACAACATGCACCCTGGAGTTATAACTATGGCTGTGTCTACTTGGTGGCTGACCTGTGATTTATGTGTGTTTTAACCTGAACCTCTGCCAGAGAGCTGCAAAACTTAAAAGCCTGTGCTGTGAATTCATGTCCACGTGGCTCCCTGGGAGTGGAGGTAAAAACTCACATCTCTCTTTATAAGTTGTCAAAAGGGAAGACTAGACATGTTGCTCTTCAACGCAGGGAGACACAGAGGAGATGAGTGAAAATTATTTAGTGTTTGGCACCTAAAATCCTGTCCCCCATTTTGCATTGCCCTCTGTAATGCCTTTACATTACTCTGCTAATTAGGAATGTTCTGCCTCTTTTATGTGGTGTAATTTACAAACTGAGGAAAATATCACTGCTTTCAGTATATAGAACATAGCTTACCTTGAGCAGGAGCAGCATTATTCCCACTGAAACACACATAGAGTTTACCTATGTCAGTGTTTTTCAGACTGTAGTAAATTCATTTTTTAAAATTGAGTTTCCTACATATCAAAAAAAAAAAAAAAAGCAAACAAACTTAAAACAACTCCAAAACCATACACCAGAAAACAAGACAGTTATTTCTGTAGCATTTTTTAAAACAATATGATTTCTTGGTTTGCAATGTGGTTTTCTATTTTTTAAATGTAACCTTATGACATTTTGCTTCAAGCTAATGTTATTTCAAAAATTGATGTCAATTAAAAGAATGAAATTAAATATAGCAGTTCAACTACCAACATACAGTACATTTTATTTTGAGCCAGAGTCAGTCATTAGTGGGAAGGTTTCTACACTATGGAAGTGAGTGATGCTTCCACACCAAAGTTTCCACACTGATTCCAGATTTCCAGCCTGTCTTTTTGTCATACCACTGCTCCTTGACACCAGGCTGGACTTAACACCAGAGCTACCAAGGGAGAGCAAGGAGGAAGGCTTCAGGAACGTGGTCTGCTTTGTTCTGCAGATGTCCAGGAAAGGAGGAACAGAGAAAACACGCAGACAGCAGTGACAGCTGTAGCAGAGGAACCCGTAGGATTTGCAGACAAAGGCAATGAGGTACATGACAGAAGCATCCCTCTTGGCTTCTGTAAGTTCAGCTGCCTCTGCCGAGTACCTTTATCATCTCAAGCCCAAAGCAGACAGTCCCATACTGTCCAAGGGAGCCAGTGAAAGCCGGTCCAAGCTTCTACACAGTGGCAAAAAGCACCTTTCAGGAGTCCTGGAACACTCTCCCTTACACACCTGTACTGCACCGTCTGAGCAACATGCCATGTCCAGGCAGGCGGAGGTTTAGATTAGATATTAGGAAGAATTACTTTACTGCAAGAGTGGTCAGGCACTGGAACAGCCTGCCCAGGGAGGGGGTTGAGTCACCGTCCCTAGAGGGATTTAAGAAACGTCTAGATTTGGCACTTCAGGGCGTGCTCTAGTGGCAGAGATTGTAGGGATTTGGGGTTTTTTTCCATGTATGTGGTTGGACTCGATGATCTCAAAAGTCCTTTCCAACCATGCAGATTCTATGATTCTATGATTCTATGCTGGGAACATACTTTAAATGCTGTAAAGATGAATAAACATATATGTATGTCCCTAGGTACAGAAAGGAAGTCATTCTCCTCTTAGGTTTCTTTCTGAAGTGAGTAGGTATTTAGACTTAAAATCTGAATGTGGACTTGTTTGGTACCTAGGCACCTGCAAACAGGTGAGCAAGTACTGCTGAAAATGCCAAATCCTCAAGAATTGGCAAATCGTCTTACATTCCTTTATTTACTGTTACAGACAGAAGAATACTCATTATTCCATATGAAACTTTCCATATGACCTAAGGCACAAGATGGACATTATACCCTCTGACCCAAGAGTAATTCTATATCCTTCGAGCTATCCATAGAAAAGTTGTTTTTTGGTTGAGATGTGTAATCACAAAAGCATTTTACTTTTTTCCTTTATTTTAAAAGAATTTGATTGTGTGGACAAAAGAGAAAATAATCCACTCAACATCAGGCGGCGTTTGCTCCGTGCACGGTCAGAAAGTGGAAAATTCATGCTCAGCGTGAGCCTGCTATAAATTCTACACTTATGCATTCCCAGAAGGACAAAACTGTATCACATAGCCATTAATGTTCACTACAAGAAACTTTGCAATTCCACAGTTTTGTTGGACGAATTACAGCCAGCCTTCTCCTCTCCTCATATTTGTAGTGGTTGAATTTATTTAGGCTGAATCCCACCTCCCTTACCTATTTTAACTCCAGTACCCAAGTACCTGCTTGAAGTGTAATACATTACTCAGCAGAAGAGAAGAATGCAGAATATGATTATCATACTGTAAATTCTTTGGTAGAGGAATGCAATTTCTGAAGTGTGGCCCTTGCCTCTTTGAAGCACTATTCACTGAGAAATTCACATCCATCCACACCCCGTTACCCTGCATAGTCCATGGTTTCTGTACTGGAGCTCGTTTGTCGTTGGTTTTTTTTTCAACAACAAATTCTTACTCAAAAATTCCAATTTACAAACACAGAAGCACTTCACCAAAAAGACCAGGTACTCAGTGAAAAGTTCTGAAAGGCCGCTCAGGGATGAGATTTAATTTACGGTAACTATCAGGGAGAAACAACACAGGAAACATCTTCAAATAGGCTGAAAAGCCAGTAAGAGCTATAAACACAGAGGAAAATGCTGCCAGCTGAGGAAGCGTCTTCTCTGCATGTTACTGAAAGCTGGGACATACACTGAAGAGATAGCTCTCCAAACATGTCCTGTTTCTACACTCCTCCACTGGCAACAGCTATCAACCACTTTTGGAGACCACGCATCGGCCACATTTATGTTCAGCAGCCCGGGGACAAGGCATTCGGCCAAGAGGCAAAATAGTTAGGTTCAGACGGCTGATTTAAATCAGGCAGAGCAGGGCTACAAATCTCTCCCACGCAATCTCTAGCCAAAGCATTAAGTCCTTTCTCCCAGTAGCCACCATTTCCATACATTTCAAAACAATTATTTCACCAGGATGAGTAAATACTACAACTTATCCTGGTGAGAGCAGTGCAAGCCAATATTAACCTAGATTATACATGATACATTATACTTTAACTCATAAAGGAAGAAGCCACGTAACGTGCATAAAGGTACCAGAAATTTATAGAGGTTTTAGATCTCTCTGTAACAGAAATGTAAGGCCCATAGGATAGGCCAAAATTGAATAATTCTCTTTCTGAACTGGTCAATTAAAACATATATGCAAAAAAACATCAATATCTGGAAGAGAAAGGCTATTCTTCTAAACAAATTTCTACTACATATCAGCAATACTTTCTGTTGTATCTAAATTCATGGCTTGAAATTATTCAGGGAATGGTTAAATAACGCAATGCATCAAATCCATTCTAAAATGAACTGCATTTTCGACTTCCCATACACCACAAATTATTCTCAGTTGTAATTTACAATAGGCAAGTGTTAATTTACCTAACCCATATTTTATGAATATGTATTGACTAATTGCAAGTCCACGGTTCAGGGTAAATAAATACATGATTTATATTCAGGCAAGTCACACAATCAATTTTCAATCTGCTGCCTCAAATACAGTATCAGACTGTGACAGGTTTATTTGCATTGACATGACATGTCATAGTTCCGTGAACTGCAAAATGTAAATGTGAAACATTATTCAACGGCCACCGGTGGATCACGCCCAGCAGTAACGTCCACAGCAAAAACCTCAGAATCTCAGCAGCCCGTCTGCTGCCGCTTGACTACAAATTGAACAAAACTCTAATCTAAGCAGGCCAGTCTCCACCCAGGGATCAGTTGCGGTGGCGATTTTGCTTCCTATGGTGACTCCTAATTTAACACTTCCTCTCCTCACCTAACTGGAGAGGAGAGCAGCGCTTCTGCCATTAGGCAATGGGAGGAAAGGATGGCTCTGTGCCCTCTGCATACTTGGCCTTGCCCTTTCGGGTTACAATCATTGCTAAGAGCAGTTAATCAAGCTTTCAAATTAGTGCAAAAGGTCTTTCCTGCCTCTTTTTTGAGTGCTAAAGCTCATCTTAAACAAGACTCACTGGACACGCTGCATCAGGGATTTTATTGCTAATAGAGCTCCAAAATCTCTGGCTGCTTTTTGCCCTCTATTCACTACCATTAAAATTTTTCAGTTTAAATAACATTCCTTGTTGAAGTACTCCTAACTTTTTTTTTAACAAAACATCTTGAGATTCACTTTCTGTCTCCAAAACTAAATTCCTACAGTCCAAGCGAATCCTTTGGATGCTTTGTGCAAGTGTGCTTCAGAGTCCTGTAGAGAACTAAATTTCCCAGTCTGTATGGATTTCCACGTTCCTTGGATGTGGCTTAATTTTTCCCTCCTCTTTCTTCTTGATGAATCCCTGAAGAATGACTGGATGACCTGGGTTTGCATTTTCATGGCTTGACAATAGGCAGTTTTCCTTGTGGTAATAATAAATATCATGAATATTTGACAGTTACTCGAGTTACTTGTGTCTGTGCTTCTTCCCATTTGTTTGGGGTTTTTTTATTGTTTTATTTTACATCTCTGAAGGCATTTTTTTTGACTGTAGAAAAATAAAAAAAATCACTTTTCAAGCCATGGTCATGTGTAAGTCAAGTGGGGGAATTCTGTTGCCTAAACATAGGCTCACAATGCTACTGTAGGTGCTCCAGGGTACGGTGCATGCCCTACATATGTTTATCCAACATTTGAGTTAACCCAGAGACCCTCTGTCATATCTGGCCCCTGTGGCATGGTGAGAGGACAGCCCCAAAATATTTCAGGTGGCCCTAAACCTCGTTATATAAGGAATAAAACTGTATCATGATGCGTAGAAATCAACAGAAACACAAAATCTATGAACCTGATGGATGAGATCTAGCAGAGCGGAAACAGTTAAATTTAGCAAACACTGTAAGACATTCATTCAGCTATAGCAGTAAAGGTAACTCACATGATGATATTCTGATTCACTCAATAACTATTTTCTTACCAGCCGCTTTAGAGCTATTTAATGATGTCGTTATACCCAGAAGACCACCTGTCAAAGAAGGGGAATACAATGAAAGTGATGAGGTGGTGGAGTGAGACAAGGAAGATACATTCATTAGAGACGCAAGAAGGCAGCTGGTGTTATTGGACATAAAAAGGAGGTTGGGGAGCCTTGTTAAAAGTTATGTAGTCTCCTGAAAGAATTACTGAACAAAACAGCAAAAAAGTTTGGTGTAGCAGAAAAGCATTGGCAATTACAGACATCCTTTAATTGTACTTCAAATCAAGGAAGATACAGACAAAAGATTAAATCACAGTTTTAATCGGTACTAAGAAAAGACTCATTAAAAAAAAAAGGTTCTGGTTTCATTTCTCGAGACAGTGTAAGGTTCAGCTAGCAATTTGAATGGAGTCTGCAGGCTGGAGTTAATTATTCGCATTAGCATTTCAGATGGGCTTCTGTGTAAATACCAGCTCTTTGGTGTGATACGGACGCAGACAAAAAGTAAGCTAAATGCTTGATCTCCTTTATAGGATCCTAGATTATGTCATTTAATAGGTAGCCAACAGCATGGGGATTGAATGATACAGGCTTTTGAAAACAGCTCTGGGATCTAATTAATTGTGACAAATTATCGAAAGCAGCTTGGCACTGAGGACGGAGGACAGACTCAGAGAGAAGTGACAGATGGGTGTGCAGAAAAGAAAGACAGAAAGACCTTTGCTGCTCATGAAGGGCTCAGCCGAAAGGCCGCTCTCACTCCACCAAAAGGGTTTCGCGTCGTGGTTTTGTGAGTCATTATTATTTACGTGACACCTAAATGTCCATATTTGTGACTTCCTATGGCAGAGCTTTACGCTGCATGGGTGATCAGACCCAAAAAACAGTAAGTTTTAACGATAGTTGGGCGAACGGTTGGGACTGGTCAGCTTGGTTTACCTCAGCTTGGTTTACCCTCAAATTGCACCCCTGTACCTAAGCTCTTTGCGGCCGTGTGGGGAGAACCTTCTGGAAGGGTGGGCCTTGAGTGACAGCAGGCGACAGCCAATATCCAGCCACTGTGGGCAGTTGAGCCAATCAGAATCGAGGCTATTCCTTCCTCCCGCCCAAATCCCATAACTGAGAGAAGGGGGCAGAGACCCCCTGAGAGGTGGCCTGAAGGCTCCTGGAGAGCGTGGTACTGGATTGGGGTGTCTCCCTGTGGGATGGGGAGGCCAACATCACGCACTAATGCCAAACATATCTGTGACTAAAGGCGTATGGGGTATCCAAAACCTTTTAGTCTGCTGTCAGTTCAGTCGCAAACCATGACACCCATCCCACAGGTCTGAGAGACGTCCTGTTCCCGCAGCCTGCTTAGAGCCCCTTGTAAATAGCTGAATAGATCGACATTAATGGAGACGGAAGATAATCAGCAGCATACTGATAAACCGAGATGCATAAACTGAGTGGTTCATGCATGCCTGGCATGCACAAACATCACTTTAAATTCAGACAATATAATCAGAAGTCAATGAGATCCCAGCAGTTTTAGGCCAGGCAGAAGGCACTTAGTGCTTCCCAGAACTTGACCGTACACCACACGGCATGTCCAAGCACTGACAATGAGTCTTACCTCAGCTTCAGCTCTTTTGTCTTTAGTTCCACAAATAGTCTAGCAAGCAAGAACCCTTGTGAAATACCAAACCGTCTGCTGATCTGACTTCATTGGCTTTAGTGGAATTTCTTCCAGTAGAGAATTTGGCTGGGCAATGTTTGGGACATCCAGTCGTACGTCAGCGCTGCAGGAGACTCACAGAAGTTTTCTGAAGTTGTGCCTTATGAGTGCTCACCCCAGAGAGTCACAGTCACTCAGGAAGTAGACTCAGCACAACGTAGCCACAGCTCGGGCTGTAAAGATGGATAGCCTGTCTCCTGCCTCCCAGTCCTCTAGCACCTGAGGACCTGATTTGACATTGACATCTTTCACTTTCATCCCACCAACTGGCTATTCATTTGCATTCCCCATTGTTTTCTCCAGCTATGACCAGGCTGCTGTTAGGTCCCTCCAAAGCCATCTCTTCACTAGGCTGAACAAGACCCACTCCCTGAGCCTTTCCTCACAGGGCAAGTGCCACAGCCCCACACCATGTTGGTGGCCATCATGCAAGTTCGTCAACATCTTTCTTGTGCTGACAGACCTAAAACTGGACACAATATTTAATGTGTGCTCTAACGAGTGCTGAGTGACGATCACTTTTCTTGATCTACTGACTATGCTCCTGCTGTTGCAGCCCAGTATGCTCTTGACTTTCATTCCAAAAGAAAAATTGTAAGAGTCAAAAATTGACCATTTGTCAAAGGTGCATTCCCTTATCTGTCACAAACTCCATATACCCAGCTAGAATTTTTAATCGCAACTATCAATAATTAAGCACTGCAGAATAAGTAGTTCACAAACACCGTCCGCAAACTGAAATATCTGCAAATGTATGAAATGCACTGTACTCACAAAAAGCATAAAAGAGATGGAAATTCAACAAATAACTTCCTACAGAATAGTTCATCTAGATGTACTAGAAATCATAGCTTATAACAGCAATTTCCTGAATAACGCATTGTTTTAATGGGTAAACACTTTATTTATACAATGACATTCTGACTTATATTTCTGCCCTCAGAAGCATAGCTGTACAAACAGAATTGTTTCAAGAACGCAACTATGCAAACATAGAATACTGTTCATTGGAGGCTGTCAAATACTTTTATTACCATTAAAAAACTGTTACTTGACTTCCGTGAGGTAGGTCAGTACAGTGAATGCCAAGATCCTGTGCATCTGTTCTCAGAAAGTCCAGCCTCTACAAAAAAATTAACCTTGCCAACAGGAGAACAAAATATGGTAACACCATATAGTTAGATAGTACACAAAAAAATAGTGGGAGAATTACTGAATGAGGTCTACATATCTGACAACAATGCCTGCCATTTTCACAGTATTTGTAAAACTGTCAATCTTTTACTTCAAAACATCATTCTGAGGCAGAGAACCACCACTGTCCCACGTTTAGAAAAAATACAAGAAAGCTAAAGGATAAAACCACAAAGAAACTTGGGCACCTGACCGACACTGAAATTAATCCCACTTTAGTTACTGCCTAACTTTGGAGCCCAGTAAAGTCTAAACAAGCGGGGTTTCTGCCAGACAACTTTCCATTGAGTTTCTGCTTTAAATAGCTCCCTCTTGGCATGGCTTGGCAGCTCTATATCTGTCTTCCATCCAAGCTTTCTCAGACTTTTAGATACAAACCCTTAAGCAGTCTAACAACATCCCTATCAATCCAAGATTCACTCCAAAACATGCTCTTACAGTCCTGCTCCTCAACAAGTCCTCCTCCTCTTCAACAAGAGCATTCATCCAGAGACTGACTTCTGGGTGCAGTTCAGTCCTCCTCCAGAGGTAACGCAAAACTATTGCTGGATCTGTCTGTTCCAGCAGCGATCTATGCTGTGGTACGTTGCTAGGACAGCCTTACTCCTTCCAGTGGCCATCCCACTTGAGAGCTCACTTAAGCATCGCTGTACTGTGCCATTCACCAGCCAATTGCACAAGGACACCAGACACCTGCGACTGAGCTGGAAATTGAGGTGTCGCAGGGGCTGCATTAGTGAGCTAACTGTTTTCTTTCATCCTGATGCAGTTCAATCTGCAAAATGCCGTGTTTCTATTTCTATGGCACTTCTTCAGAAAGCTGGGGGAGAGAGTCAAGTTTAAGTGAAAAGGGTGTTTGATTGGGTTTGGGGTTTTTTCTACACCTTTATTACTTTTTGGGGAAAGAATTATTCTCCAAAAAACAAAAAAGATTTAAATGGTGAGTTTCATTAACAAGCTTTATGAAGCTTATTGTTAGAAACTGAGTACTGGTGCAGTGATTTCCCTTGATTACAATTACAGGAGCTAAGTTAGTTAATGCCAAGTAGTTGCCTGTGCTTTTGCCAAATAAGGATGATTTCAGAGCTATAATGGTTGCAGCATATTGTGTAAATGCATATTTTATTTAGATTTCTTATCCCAAGAGTTAAAAATATGTATTCATTATAACATAATTCCTTCAGTCTATGCCATGGGCTATTAAAAATAAGTTTTACATGATTTAATTACTCTTGTGAGGTAGTAGGTGCATAGAAAGCTTTAAAGCTTACTTTGCTTAAAAACCTTGTATCTACTTGATCAGTGTTGTTTGCACTGTCATCTCCCGAAGTACAAATCTTTATCTTTTGAATGTGAAAAACGCCCCTTTTGTTAATATAGTTGATATACGATATATGGCTCACTTCCCAAAATCTACTGAAGGTCTCTCCCTCTAAAAAACGATTTGTTTAGTAACGACTAATTGGTAGGACGACAAGAATTTGGCCATCCATTTCAGAGCACAGCTCATATAATGTAACCATCCACATGTACTAGCCAAAGTCCTTCGATAAAAAAGGAAAATAATGGAACCTAATGTTCCTCTTCTTATAATGATCCTTCAGGCCTCATCTACACATAGAGTTAATTACTTTAAACTGGCAGAGGGAAAGCCTTGCCATCAGGCTTACAAAAGCAGGTAGCAATTTTTCATTCAAGTACATCTTTGTGGAAAACTTTACGCTATTTCCTATCGCCAGAATCTACAGAAAAATATTATGCTGAGGGTGTTCAACCAAAAGAGGTTATTGCATTTAATTAAACTGACCCTAATATTGGGATAACTCTCCCCTATCTTTAGTTATCTAAAATGTAGGTGTCTACTGTAAAGTAATCCACTAAAGCGCTAATGTCAATGCGGAAAGATGAGACTTTTCAAAGGATAATTAATCCTCTGCTAAGACAGGAAGGGTGAATCACCCTCTGGAAATACCTTTTTCCATCAACAGTACTTTTTCACATCATGCATAATAAAACTGTGAAACTCATTACCACAGGATGCTGTGGAGGCCCAGGCGAAAGGCACTAATGCATTTAAAAGCCCTAGACTAATTCATGGAGAACGGGTGCAGAAAGCAGATGGTCTGAAAATAGTCACCAGCTCAGGAAGTCCATAAACAATATATCTGGAAGGTGGGAAGTATCCCTTTGTATACTGCTTGTTTCTTATACTCTTCTCTAAACATCTGGTAGGAGCCCCTGTTGGAAACAGAATAGAAGATTAGATGGTCAGTTGGTCCAACCCAGTGGAATAGCTCTTTCATTCTAAAGCTAACTCACGTCCTCAGTCAGCATAGGTGCTCCCCGTAAGAAAAGAAACCATGTGTACACAAATACCAGACAGTTTTTCTTTATACAAAGGGATACTGTTTTATCTAGTGTTAAAACATTTTATTTTGCGCCAACATACTTCTTGGTCTGAAACGTGTCCATTTTGTCTTAGACAATAGATTTTCTTTATAAGCAGTGATTTGCAGAAAATCATTTCTGTATGTTCTAACAATTCTATTTCCTCCAAAAAGGTCAAGTACCTTTGTTTAGATATAATATATTGTTACCTGCTGCCTGTGTCTCTGGCATACCAGGTTTCTGTAATCAGTCATCCAGAGCTGAGGCTCAGTTTCTGTAGGAGACGTTCTATAACATATTCAATGAATAACCAAATACATAGCAAGAACATGAACATGTTTTTCTCTTAAGACAGGATTGCAATAAAAACATGCCTGAGAATAATATCATATTTGGAATATGACACTAGGCATGCCTTGCAGGAATACATCACGATACCCAGTAAACCTTCCACTTTTTCTTACTGTCGTTTTCTGTATTAATCAGACCTGTTGTTCTCTATGTCTCATTAGTTTTGTTAACTTTCCAGGACTGTGATGACATTTCCGAATACGTGGGTATGTTTTTAAAGAACTGTTAATTTTTTTAAGAAACTTGTGTATGTTCTAAAGACATTTTTTAGACTATTTTTTGAATGATGGGAATGTGGTGTCATTAGGACCAAACCATTGGAAAAGGGACCTCAAGTCAGAAGATCAGAAAGAAAGAGCATCTTTTCAGTCTGAAAGAAACAAGATTGATAGATACTGTAATGGAGCTGAGGACCATTTGGTGAGAAACATGTTCCAAATCCCTGAGTCTGACTCTCCTTTATTTTTTTTTTTTTTTTTTTTTTTTTTTTTTTTTAAATTCTTACCAAAGCATGTGTCTCATGACCATCCATGTGAGGGGAACTTCTCATGCCTGAGCCAATCCTTTGGGAGGCTCTGAAGATAAAATATATAAACTGAGCTGACTACGGCAGTCTCCCTAGGAGAAACAAGTGGCTTTTAAAATTACCTTCTTTCTTTAAAATATCATTGCCATGCTGACATTTCTGTTCAATAATCAGTAGGTTATTTTTACACTCCAGCAGGACTTTCTTCTGACACACAAAACTTTTAAATAAAGTGTCTTGGGTTTAGGTCCTAGCATGACTTGTAACTTCAGTTTGCGACTTGTAGCACTGCATTTCCAGAGCCCTGCAGACACTAAAACATTTGTGGGGTAGGAATTAGTTGTGAAAATATACCCCATATCTTTTTCCAACTTTGCCAGATGTTTACATTCCTTTTCATAACATTTGTCAAGGAGATGACTATAAGCTACTATAAGATCCAGGAAGTACATCTGCTTCTTTTGTCTCAAACTCTGCTGGTCAAATAGATACCTATTTGATCCTAAATAAGTTTCTGTGGTGCGTGAAGCCATTTCATCAATATGGGGTACATGCAATATCCAGAGGCATCCTGTCCTCTCGGTAACAAATTACTTTCCCACAGAAAGGCAGTCAGTGTGACTTGGTAGCTCACAGAGAAAACTCTATTCCAGTAGTAAACATTTAAAATCACCTACATAAATTACACCATATAAATCTCATATTAATTAAGACAGCACACTGCATTTTCCATACAGTGAGGCAAAGTCAGTGAAGAGATCTTGAAACCTGAATATGGTTTATGTTTCAGGTAACATTTTCCAGAACATGTATGTGTCTCTGAAACCCAAGCCCTGATTTTAAAAGTCATCTAGGCCATCTTCAAATGCAAAACTATTGTGAAGTGAACCAGGGGACGAATCTAAAGCACAACTATTTTGCAGCCATTTACCCTTCCTGTTGGCTGAAGGACAGTATATCTATTGCTGGACTGAAATTAGTAGGTTGCCCTGTGCTGTTCCCCAAAGCTAATGGCATTATTCCAGCCTACGGCTAAGATTCTTTCTATTTAACTATTTACACTCAATTTAGAAAGCCCATCTCTATTTTCTAATCAATAGAGACTTAAGAGTAAGATCCATCTTCGCTAAACTGCCTTCTCTCTATGCCTTACCATTGAATATAAAGGGAGATCTGCAACCCAGCTCCTAACTTCGGTAACTAGCTGAGCCATGAGGGTGCTTTTCTGCAGCTTAGTTTGAGCCAAAATCAGACCGTCCACAAGAAGCACTACTACAGAATAGCTACTCTGGGCTACATTCAAAGCTTTAACCTTTATGCGACTCTATGGTCCTAGTCTCCACAAAAATCCATAGAACTCAGATTTCCAAATCCTTGCTTGTAAATGGGAATCCAATGCCTGAGTCATTATGATGCTTTGGATGACAATTTGCCTCCCTGAGGGTCATAAACTGAGAGTATCTAAATTTGGTAGAAAGACTAATCAGGAAAAACAAAAACAAGAGAAGGATTTTGAATCAAGTGCATCCAGACTCCCAAACTGCTGACATCTCTCCAAGCCAAAAAGCAAGCTTCTCTGGACCTGATGAACACTGGCTTTCAGATTTGCCTGCTTCAATCCAGACATCCTTTGGAATAATGAAAATGTGAAGCTTTGACATTTCCTCTTCTCTGATAATACCGGTGTTTTCCTTTAATCTCATTATTCTTAGCGTTTGTTAATGGTTAGTTTATAGCAGAACTCACAAAAGGTGAAGCCAGTCATGAAAAACATAAGACTAAAAATGAACCATAAAATGAAGTTTGGTAGTGTTAGGTTAATGGTTGGACACAATGATCTTAAAGGTCCCTTCCAACCTAGACAATTCTATGATTCTATGAAGAGAAGAATGAAGGATACAATATGTAGGTAATTTGTGACTAACCCAATACTATGCATTCCTCTTACGCGAGAAAGACCTATGTTAAAAACCATTATTTTTCATAAACTTAGGAACTCAGGACCTAACAGCAGTTTTAACCTTAATTCAGCCACTTGTGCATATGCTTATATATGCCCATATACACCATTCAGTTCCTTGGTCACATACTATTTTTTCAATTAAATTGCTCCAGTCGGGATCACATCTTGTGTTACACTTCCAACCAAACTTGACTCCTTATCTCATCTTTCCAAACTACTTTCTGATCCTACCTGATTTCTTGCTAGTTTCTGTTTTCTCATCCCAGCCTAATTCTGCCTGCCCAGTTTTCAAGTTTTCATCACATTTTAAGACTCGCCCACTACAACTCTCTTCCTGAACTTACTAGGGTCAACCCCAAACCTGGAGTCTATTCCTTTCTTTCCCCTACCACTCTGTTTGCACTGGGATGCCAACTCTCTAGCTCAGCTTGAACCTGCAGTTACAGGCAAAATTGAGCAGTACCACTGTCACCTCGTCCTCCAACCCACAAATCCCCTGTGGATTTGGGATTACACTAGGAGTGGTGGAGGTCAAATCGTGACTATTAGCTAGTGAAGGACCACGACAACACAGAAGGGAAGGAACGGGGATTTGTAGTTCTAGATTGGGACTAAGAAGAGTCAACACAACTCAGCAAACTTCACTGAGCTTAAACAGATATCTGTATAATTGGAACAGAATAGTAATTTGCAATGTATACAAGGAGTTAAATTAAGTTAGAACACTTCATTTAAAATGTAATTACTTTCTACTGTGGATCAGTTTGGGTGCTGTAATTCTGAAAAGAAATGTTGACTTGCTCTCACCTTTCTTAGACCTTTTCACATTTTTTGGTTAATTTTGTTTGGCTTGTCAAACACATGAAGGCTGGATTATTAATAATATTCTAATGTGGCAGGTGCATATTTGTGTGTGGGAAGGTGTCGTTTTAAAGTGACAGCTGAACCTTTTGCTGAAATATAAGGTTTTCTCCCAGGAGAAAGTGATCTTATATCTTCGTTTTTCTCTGGGTATGGTACACTATATGATAGAAGATGTTAATATTAGAAGTGGAACAGATGGCTCAGATTGAGATTGGGGGCACAGCTACAACTCAGAGATGGGGAAACAGATTCAAAAAGGAGCCGACAAGTGCAGAAAATTCAATTAAAAGGTTCATTTTGAGGAAGCAGGTGTGTGGGTTTTATTATTGAGACCTCCACATTCTCATTTAGAGTAACCCATTTATGAGGCTTGTTATGAACTTGTCTAACCCTGTTGCTGGCATTTTACTATCTATTCCTACTTGAAAGGAATTTTAAATGTCATTGGGTAGCTCTTGCTCTGTCTCCCTCTCTCTTTGGTTACATCTGAGAATCTGACGGCTCTATTTCACTGGAAGGGCTGGCAAGCCTGTGATTCTCATTAGGCACAGCAGCATATAGATGCTTTGGGATCTTTCTGAATGGACAGCTCTACAAAAACTTGGTCCTATATTGCTGCCATTATTATTAAGCATAGAAAGCAACCAAACTAATGTTTGACAGATTTTCAGCAACATCACAGTGTGAC
Source organism: Rissa tridactyla (assembly GCF_028500815.1). Lineage (NCBI taxonomy): Eukaryota > Metazoa > Chordata > Aves > Charadriiformes > Laridae > Rissa > Rissa tridactyla. Next base: position 3,580,104 of record NC_071466.1, on the reverse strand, counting down.
GTAACTAACGTATTATAAAACTAATATTATCCTAAGAACAGACAGTGTATGGCTCTGTATAAGATTCAGCTCCTTTGTCCTGATCCCTAAGACTCTCCTTGGCACTGTTCTTGCTAACATATTAAAATTGCTAACATATTAAATTGCTTTTAAAAAGGTAGGACTGAAGACTGACTGACTTACCAAGTCCAAACTCCATATCCAAGAAACCAGATAATATGATCTACTTCATAAAATTACCCAAAGTGCGTGTTAAATTCAGCCAGGAGAGTTCTGCCCTAACTTAAGTGCCATTTAAGAACCTCACAGCTCTAAAGTTTTATTTTCATTTTCAGACCAGGTTTCTGCAGTTTGCTAATTCCATTCTGCTTTCCACTGCTTCTAGAGAAGCTCCTTCCACAGATGTTTCTGTGTTCACAGTTATATCTCTTTGCATGCTGTCCCTAAATGTTGGGAATTTCTTCTTAATCCACCTAAAAGTACCCAGCAGTGTGTACAGTAAATCCCCTCTTCTTAATCCCATTCCCTTCTCTCTTGGACTTTCACCCCCACAGGAATTTACACATTGCTTTTACAGCAGATCTTGGAAGAAACCAAATGTGGATTCTGGAGGGCAAAGGAGAGAAATAAGTCCAAGGCTTAAAACCCCTTCCTAAGAATTACTCACCAGCATCCCTGTTTGAATGTGAAATGGTCTGGGATATCAGCAGCACAAGAGATAGCACCATGTGCCTGACAAATGCATTGCACTTCCTGCACGGAATCAGAATTCAGATACACGCATGGCAAAATCAGGAGGGCAGGAAAACAACTGTCTTTGTATCCCTTCACATAGCGGCAGCTGGAGTCTCAGCCTTCAATTCTTATTCAAGCAAAGCTCCTAAATCCAGATTCATAGTTGCTGGTCCAGATTCACTAGTGTCACCTAACTGTTTTATGCTGGTTTTTGGTGCTCTTGTGACACGATGCAGCTGTGCAGCCCAGCTTTAGCATAATATCACTCTCCAGTACCCCGCAGGCCAGCCCAAATCCAACTCGTGTAATTGCGTCTGGAAGAAGACTCAGTTTGATGAAAAATCTGAAGATAAACCTCATCTACTTTGATTTTTTACCAAGATCACGACACATGTTGAATCATGGAACACAAGTGAACTTGACTCAACTTTGTGCCTCTAGATAACTATTCTGTAACATGGGGAATAGTTGTCTATCTCCCAGACAGCAAATGACCTAGCAGAATTAAAATATGTTCAGGCTCTCCTCAAAATTCCAGCATGTGTGGCGGAAAAATAAACGAAAAGTTGTCTTAAAACTAGTGCACCAATATTTTTTAAGTTGTTCAAAACCACACAACCTGTGTCCTCTCATCCAAGCAAAGCAGTCCGTGCCCTTTAATGATTTTTGACTGCTTGTTAAATCAAAGGTGCAAATATGAGTCCTTTGACACAAAGTACGTTCGTGTCATTCTGTAGAAATGTCACATGATGATGGTACAAGCTGTTAAGACAAAGTGATTGACACATCATCTTAACTACCCTCTCAGGTACTCTTTCGAGACAATCAATTTGGTGTTCTAGCTCATTAAATTTCACTATTTTGGTACCTTGTATTAGTTGAAAGAGACAGCCTACAGTGTCCTTGAACTAAAGGTATTTAAAGATCATTCTCACAGAGAGGAATCCTGATCAGATAAGAGTCGGACCTGCTGCAAGCTGTCAAAAGGAAGGAGAAAAAGTGAAAGAAAATTATCCACCACATAACTGACTGAGGGACACTGAGATCTTCAACAGGGTGCCAAGTCCTTTTCATATGGTATTAGAATCCAGCAGCAGTCAGTAGTCAGAGTAAGGAATAACGCAGTCATGCTATGAAAACCAAAATGTGGCGGCGTATAAAGGTATTATAGCAGCAAGGCTAAGTTTATTGCTCTGCTGCTTCTCTACTTGCTAATAATAAATTACTGCATTAATAACCCTTTATACTTATCCTATTGGAGGTTATGGAGTTACTGATAAAACTTTTAACTACATTAGCAACACTACACTAATTGCATTAACCCGCATAATAAAGTTAACATATAAATATGGTGTCCTCGATACACACATGGTAAGACTGCACATCTCATTAAGATTAATATTGTTGGAATAATGTCAGACACTTCGATTTTTACCCAAGGCAGTATTACCAAACAACCATGACCCCCCGACTCGAAGTCTTAAAATTTAATATTAGGTAACAGGATTAAACCACTCTTTTTCAGATGCAAACATAAAGGCAAATTTAGAGGTGGTTTTATATAAATCAGAAATTAATCAAGCAAGGCCAATTTAAGTCCTATGAGATCCTCATCCTGAAAGAGGCTGTACCCATGTAAGTGGCCCAGGAAGCCTGAAACAGCAGATCAGGATTTGTTAGTCTGAGCAGCTGGCAAACACCGGTTTCCTCGTATTTATTCCCAGTTCTGTGTGACCTTTGACAAGTAACACTGTCTCATTCTGTACTCCTATCTGCTTTGACTTGCAGGAAACCTTAATCAAATGAGGCCAGGGACTAGAAGGAAATTGAGAATGGAGAAAAAACCATTTTTTTCTACACTGCCCTCTCACGGCAAAAAAAAAAGAATAATCAAAGAAGAGGGAGTTTGGCATAAAATCTAACCCACAGGCCACCATTTAACAGGATGAGTCTAGGAATGGAGAGGGAAATGTATGACAAAGCCAAAAAAGCAAAGATTGTCCAATAATTAAGCAGCAGCTTGTGAATAAACAGCAGGGATACAATGGCAGAGTTTGGACAAGAGAAGAGGCTGCAGAGATTATGGCGTCTAGATAACGATGTCCTCTCATGATTCTTGATTCCACAGCGGGGATACCTCTACCTCAGACGCTGGCTAGCTCTGGGACAAGGTTGTCCCATCCTCAGTGCCTGGGCCACTCACAGCTTTCTCCGAGCTACGTGGCTCTTCCCCTCTGAAGTCCATGCTGTGAACGTAGGAACCAAGCACAAGAGCTCAGGCCTCCTCCTTCCGGACACGAGCAGAGCAGCCTCCTGTTTCGGTTGGGTACGTCGGGTTATTCCTGTGAATACTTGTCCTTGCGCTGCAATTCCTCCTTTGGTAAAACAAGAAATCTATTTCCTATTTGCCTTGTACCAGTGTCGTGAGTGGAATTGCAATATGGATTGCAGGTTCCCAGATGCAACACCTTAACAACAAATGTGCTGAATAACTAGGCAAGAGAAATACTATTCCCATTGAGGGGAACCATATTTTTAGCTGAATGTTCCCTTAAAATACATGACCTTTTGGGCCTGCCAAATAGCTGCACTAAAGCAGTGAAATTTCTTTCAGTAAAGCTCTGAATGGAACAACATTAAAATCCAATATTTATTCATGTTACGGCACAGTAATTTGATATGTAATAAGTATTAAGGTAAATATAATTCTGTAGTTGACGAATCTAAACTTTGCTCTATAGCTTAAGTCTCTGGGGGAGACATGATACTTGACATTTAATTTGAAAAGCAAGGTAGCCTGGCGCAGAAAAAAACTTTTCCATGTCGATAGTAAAAACTCATTGGTGCATTTTATTTGATATGGTGGATTTGCTTAGCTTTATTTTCACGTTTTAATAAGCTCATCTCATAAAATTATAATGAAAATAGAAATATCATCTATCATAAGAATGGACTGGTACAGATTTTTGCTTTGGATTCTTATGTAGAAGAAAAACAGTTTTCTTCCTACTGATAACAATAAATGTAAATTGAACAGTATGAAATTACCTAAAACATCACAAGTTCCGAAAGGGAGATCATGATGCCTACATGCCAATACTAGATTAATCAAAGAAGCTGAATTTATCATGGTGCGTAATTCTAAAATGACGATAACATAATTTTCAGTTTGCAATGTTAAGTACTGTAATGTCAATACAATATGCAGTTCATTGGCAAAGAAAATGTTGTTCTTGAGGTACAAATCGTATCTTTTTTGATAGGGGCAGGTGAAGTTGGCCGTTACAGGCAGAGCAATTTCACATCCACCTGAGAAAGGGACAGGAGACAGGACACATAACACACAGAGAATCTTAGTGCAGTCTCACCAGCGATGGTGGGATGGACCCATCAGGGATCCTCACCAGGGTACGTCAAATTGAAGGGAAGCTACCCAGTCTGCACAGATGTGTTTACCCGTCACTGTATTCCTCCGAGCTCCCCTCTCCCTTAGGACTGCCTTATCCCATTTGCATTGCCAGCAAGCAGAAAAGACCGCCTCTCCCTTTTACAGAGGGGGACCAGAGGCACAGAAAGAGTCTGGAGCATCTTCTGTAGCGCTTAGCTCGGATAAGGAGTGCACTTTTGAGGTGACTCTCTTGCTACTGAACCATGGTTTGCTTCTCAGTCTTCAAGAACATGAATGGGATCAGTTTCTATTGAAAGAAAACAAAATGGACACGTTCCTGTGCAACCTGCTCTGGGTGACCCTGCTCTGTCAGGGAGGTTGGACTAGATGATCTCCAGAGGTCCCTTCCAACCCCTACCATTCTGTGATTCTGTGATTCTGTGAAAATGGGCTGCTCCAGGAACACACCTAATGTGTTCAAACCTCTAACTTGTGTTCAGTCCTTGGGACAAGGCCAGAGCTAGTACCGAGTACCAAACCCCAGAGTGTGGTCATCCAGACCTCTGTCTCAGCTGTGCCACTCCACAGACCCACTCCTATTGCAACCCTCTGACAAATTGACCCTTGGATTTCCTGAGTTCAATTATACTGACACCATGGTCCAAATCCTGCTTAGAGGATCTAAAAGTAGCTCCAGGCTTTACCACAACCATAGGGAACCCAGCTAGAAGTACTAATTCTGACTGGAAATATTATCCTCAAATAGCCACGTGTGCCAACCTACTGCCTCTTGACTCTCCATAAGTGAGAATTTCACTCCAAAAATACTGCTCAGAGATCGTATTCTAACAAAGTACTTCTTTGCTTGTGTTCATATTGCATTTATATTACATTGATTGACTACGTTATTTCTGGTTTTTTCCAGCGTAGCAGTAATATAAATCCAATAGTAATATAAATCCAATAAGAATCACTTGAGCTGATGAATGGAAAAATCAGCTGTCAGTGGAAGATCCAATAATTCCTGTTGTTGTCCTTCAATGGAAAAACAAGAGTTTTCTTGACGGTCTGATTACAGAATCTCCCTCCTTTGAGAGATGAAAAAAAAAGTCTATGTTCTATTAGTTGTTTCCTAGGTAAAACTCAGAATGGAAAATTAGGGGAAAATGGACTTAGCACATTGAATTTCTATGCATCAGTTTAATGGAATAAATAAATAATAAATAAATAAATAAATAAATAATGGTTGGGTTTAATGTTGGTTGTACCACTCTTATTCAGAGTAAGGACTGTTGTCACATTTAGTCCTTCTGATTTCTAAAATAAGGTGGCCTATGATGGCCAGTGCTGTATTCTTACAGTGTTCAATCAATAACCATGCATCATCACAAGGACTGCAGGTGTTGGTTGATGAAGTCTCCTCATTCACTCCTGTTTCTCAGCATGACCCCTGTATGCAGAGTAATGATGAAGCGGCATCTTTGTTCTGCCTGTGGTGTCACATCAGCTCAAGAGAACATGTGAGGGCATCATGATGTCTTTTAGCGACCAGCCCCCAAAAAGCACAGAGTACGGCATTTAGAGTCAAACTTGAGAATCTTTATACCAAGACAATATTAATGTCCTGCTAACATCTGGGTCCAGTTGCCTCCTCATCTCTGGTCCTCATCTGGAAGAACAGGTGCAACTACTGCTGTAATGAGAAGGGTAACAATGCTTCAGCAGACAGAAGGTACTGGGTTCAAGAGCGAGGAAGAGTGTATGAACTGAGGAGTGCTGACGGATACAAAAAGAGACCCTATATCAAGTTCTAACCTCTGATCACAAGCATACCTCATTTATGTGTGTATGAGCTGCAGCGGTCTTTTTCCCAGGCTCCATCCGAGTTGTCCTCATCAGCCGTTTCTCAGCAGCTCCTAATTATTCCTCACCTACTGTGAACTTTTCCCTAATTACTCTTTCCTTGCCTCTCCAGGGCTTCTGCAAGAATGACAATGCCATTTGCAAATCTGAAGTGACTCTGAGCTCTAAAGTTAACGTTTTTGTGCACTTCTCTGTCCCTCCAAGGTTTTTACGTTCTTATGAAGTCTAAATTTGAAAAGGCCTCAGCAAAGTCAGTTAACTAAAGACCATTCTTCTCAAGTTGCCTTGAGGATGGAGGGGTAGACTGTACAAGAAGCCTTGGAGAAGCTGATTGCATTTTTGTTATATTTAGACTGCAAGAGTGCTGGTAAATGCTGATTCCTGTAAAGAGGTCACAGAAAACAAAACGTCAAGAGGTCATTGATCTTCCTCTAAGCAGCTTCTCTAACCTCTTAACCTAGCAAAGGGAAAAGTCTGTCAGGACTATTCACTTCCTTCTGTTGCATCTGTCCATATATCTCATTCTCAGTTCCTTTTCAGTCCTAAACTTCCTACTGTCACACACACCTCTTTCTCCCCAGAGTGACACCGACAGGGAAGATACCCAGCTACATCCATCCATCTCCCCTCACCTAATGAAGAGAAGGGCTTTGGAGATCCCATTGCCCTTGCTAATGCTCAAGAACAGCAGTAAGATTTACTTCAGTGCTTCCCACTTCATTGCTGCCACTTTAATTGGATCAAGTCCACTGAGTCTTTTTCCTAGGATGAGACCAGAATAATTTGTTTGTTCTAAATGGATCAAGCCACGCTCCCGCATGCTATGAGCAGTGCCATCATAGCTTGGATGAGTTTCTTCCTCATGTTTTTCTGGACTAGAATACCCCTGACAATCATTTCAGCTACTGCCAGTCTTTCTGGCAGACCACGATCCTTTTCCTCAGGCACTTTTGCCTATGTGATGTGTGAAGGAATTCTCCTGAGCCGCCATCTTCTGCACGGACCATGGAAAGAAATTCCATTGCCATTTTTCATTTCTATTTCTATGCTTTCTTTACGTGTTCTCTTTTTGTTCTTCTTTGACTTTCATCAGCCAATATCTGAACTTAGTAGGCAGGTACTGCTGAATAAGTGACAGACAGCCAAGGAGCAAGCTTGAATACTGGATCCCATCTGTTTACTTTGAGCAACCTAATTAACTGACTCTCCAAGACAAAGCCCAGGAGCAGTCTGGGAGATCATTCCCTGCAAGAACAGCTTCCAAATGGCAGTATGAGTAAGATTGCATCAGGTTTGGTTCCCCCACCCTAGAGTCTTCCAACAATATTTCAGCAGGATCCCCTACTCTCAAACTTCCTCACAGGATCTCATGACATGTAGCGCACAGCCTCAGTATTATCCTATGAAAACACCATTCTGGCTGTAACACAGCTCTCATATTGCTTCTGACATTCCTATGGGAAACAGAACAAGAAAAAAAATTACATTTTTGGGTCACCAGAACACCACAGGGTACCAAGGAGGCCTGTGACAGTGTGCTCCTCCTCCCCAGGTACCAACCTGATCTTTATCTCTCCTAACCCTGCCCAAGCGATAACCACCCATGGCTCATATCATATCATATCATATCATATCATATCATATCATAATGGGTGCATGTATTTGTGATGGCTGCACCAGGCACAACATGGTTTCGGGGAGACACATAACAACACAATAGCCACGGGCTAACTTGAGCAATGCTGGTACTGTGGTCAACATGCAAATATGACTACGGGTCAATCATCTTACCTCCATAAATAGTGAACAGCGTAAGAGCCCCTTTGAGCTCTCCTGAACAGCAGCCGGCTGCCCACCAGGACCTCCCCTTGAGCAGAGACATCACCCAGGGTTACTTCTCAAGATGCTGAGATTCCTTGCCACAACAGATCCTCCGTAAGTGACTAATAGCATACTAAACTTTGAAATCTTAGCTAAGTGATATAAAGGATTGATTGCGCACATATAATCCTTTAGACATAAACCATTAACCAAATCTGGGACCAGGGTTGGATCCAGCTTCACCCAGACTCCTCTCTGAGAAGGAGTTTAGAAAGCAAGGGGGTCCTTTCTGAACCTCGTAACTCAACGGGAGGGTCCCCCTGACAGCTCTGTCTGACCCTGTCCTCTGTGCAGTAAATAACCAAGTGTGCCTCGTCATCTCGAATCTTGTTAAAACACTGTCACATTTACCATCAAACTTTCTTGAATCCCTCTTTTATATCAATAAATATATTGCTGCTTCTCTCTACAAGTGAAGTGCATTTCTCTGTCCGTGACAAGCCCCACCATGCCAAGAATTATGGAACAAGAACACAGAAACTCTGGAGGAAAATGGCCTTAAGCATGGGGACACAAGGCAGTTTATGCTCACAGGCATCTGTGAGCAATCAGAAAATGAAGATAAAATGCAGAGAACGAAGTGGTCTTTAGTTTCTTTCCACAGATTGTAGAAATAGGATTCTCCTTTATCTCTTTCATTTGGAACAATAGTAGCTGCCCCAGTAGCTACTGCATTGAATATACCTGTGGAGAGTTCAAGTATGGGCAACATCTAGGGTAGCGAATGACTGGTACAATCCAAGAATTCATGAACGTCAATAACTGGGCCAAGCTTCACCTCTTTAGGTGAAGGAATACATCTTTCAAACATATGCATCTCCTAAGTACTGTGAAGTCAGCATTCAGACAGACCAGAAATATTCTTATAGACACCACATAGCTATTTCCATATATCATCTTGCTGAAAGCTTGAAGGAAGCATCAAAAAGATGCCCAAAAAGCAATTTTGGAAGCATCCAAGATTAAGATGAGTGGGTCTTTCAGGAAATGATCTCATCCTTACACAAAGCATTTTAGCAGCAGGCAGGACCCAATACAAGAGATAGCCCTCTCCAGTTAATACATAAGCTATTCTATATTCACAGAAGAAAATAGCATACGTAAGTTGAAATGTTGGTTTGACACAGGTCATTTCTTAAACCACTTTTGCTCCTCTCAGATTAGGTTGTCACAAGCGAAGGACACAGCTGGACAGACAGGTAGGACTGATTAAACTGTCACATGCCAATAATAGATTAAGCTGCTTTGGCAGGGCAGGAGCAGCAGAGTGGCAAGGTTGCTGTCACTGGTGATGTTTCGCTATGTGTGGCCACAAATGAAGCCCCTGAGGATGTCAAGGAATAAACACGAGGACATAAAGCAGGGGGACATGTATTATGCATGCACAAGTAGGGGAAAACAGTCATTAGTCAAGGACTTAACTGCAGGGACACGAAGGATGGTACTACAGCCCTCTCCTCCCACAGGACCTAGTTCTCTGTCCCTTTGGTTTTTGAACAAATCGTTTGCTTTAAAGCAAAATGGATGCAAACCACATTCACAGAAGTCTGACAATCACCACCATAGACTCTGTCTTTAAAATCTCATTCGTACCAATTTTCCTGACTCTTGCTGAACAGGAGAATAAAATCAAGAACAGCCCTGGTGACTTCATTTCATATTTAGGGCAAAGATAAATAGAGGATAAAAGATCTGGAATTTAGGTTCAACTAAAATAAGCCTTTAGAAATGGAAACACTATAAAAATGACTTCTGAAAACAAAACAGAAAACAAAACAAAACAAACAATGTGCAGTAATTCTGCAAGATACTTTGAAAGTTCATACATAGATTTCTCAGAGAATTTCTTCCTTCCATCCTGATCCTACCCAGAAACAAAACCTATACTTGGCCAAATAAGTACATGCTATGCACATCTGTTTAATCAGTAATCATGGCCACAGTGCACCACTTCTCTGTTTCTCTTTTCACTTATACAGTAGAATGTGAGGGACAGAGGTGCCAGGCCCCATTCGCTTCTTCCTTAAATTATTTTTGTGCCAGCAGAAATTGTCTGATCCTGAGGATTCCCTCTTAACCGTCAGCACTGTAAGACCTCCAAACCTTATTTGAGTTCTTGCTTACAACAACCAGCATGAAAGCAAGGTCCTACCTCATTACTTACCTTCTATCTCTAAAATGTTTATCCCATTTGGGAGGAATCTTTTCAACATGGGTGACTAAAAGTCAGCAATACAAAACTGGAGCTATTGGAGCTGAGTAACATTTACAGTCAGGTGGTTTATTATTTTTATTATAACAGACATTTAAGGCATGCTTGTACTCACGTGTGCAACTGGTCCCACAGCTGTGCTTAGTCTGCAGTGATCCAGCCAGGCACGTGTCAACTGCGTCAACACGTTGTCCAAGCAAGGAGTGTTCACTTGCGATTTACATTTCCAATTTAGAACTTATTGTCAAAAAACAGGGATGAATCCTGGTTCTGGCTCCATTTAAAGCTAGACTTGTGCCAGTATCAGCACAGACATGTGCTGTGCCTGGGCATTTCCCTGGGCCTGAGCATTCAGCTGCTTCTCATGATGGATCTGACAGAAATTAAACTTTGGTCTGACTTCACTGTGGAATTAATTCCTTCTCTGTGTGTGTCTAAGCACCCCCCACCATGGATCTGAACATCACCGTTTACATTACCCTTTCTCCAGCTCATAAGCAGTCCAAACCAAAACCCTCAGAAGACTACGAAAGGATTCCCACTGGCTGCAGCAGACTGCAGGAAAGCTGTCTGTAGTATTCAAACACTTACTGGACTATATTCTTTAACTGACATTCCTTCCATTTTTTTGTTACTGTAAACATTATCTTCTAGCCCCTGTTATTTTAAATTTGCTTTGAACCTCTGCAGAACAAAAACCACAATGTGCTAATCTGGCTGGCCACCAGAATTCACACCCCCCAGATACAAGCTCTCCGAGTCCTGTGCTTGAAAGCTAGTAACTTTGGGTTTGTTCTGACTTACAGAGCAAAGGTTGAATGTGCAATTATTCTAGTTAGTTGCAGCCTGACATCTTTTTATACGCCGTTTCTTTGATCCCAGGACTCTCCAAGTTTTTATTTTAAACAAATAGCTTCTATAGGGCAAATAACTTCCCACGGCATCAGAAGAAAAAAGATGCTTTTATCCCATAACAGTAGGGAAGATGAAACGTGTATTCACAGCACCACAACACAGCACAACTGAATGAGACTTACAGTTCCAGACCCCATCTAACGGCCACTTGATTTTTGCATTACTTAAAATAGAGAAACACAGAGCAATTTCCCGCCCTCCATCCGTCAGCTTTCTGTGATGTTAGACGTAAGGCTGCACTTTCTTTTGAGTTGGGAAACAAAGACAAGCAACAAGATGCTATATGCACCAAAGGATGCTTGTTTACACCAAACTACAAATGAACGCTATATTTCTGTACTGAGTTTAAAAAATATGGGGTCAGTAACTCATAGGGAAGAGAAACAGCTGACTCGTTGTTTCAAATAAGTCTTCAGCAATCAATTAATTGTCTGATCAATGCGGCATGATCTAGGAAGCTTAATTGAAGAGAATTAGTACCTAAGAAGCACACATCTCCAGGGGGTTACCAATGCCAGTAAAGTTAACAGCCTTTGGAAATGCAGCTGCCTCATTTGATTTAGGAGGAAAAATGGTGTGAAACAAGATATAAGGGCATCACGGATAATTGACATCCCGAGTGATACCCTTCAACGGGGAAGCTTCAGACTGAGAATTTTTTGACACCCACAGGCCCTGGTGGCAAGATTGCTAACACATACATGTTCCATTTGGAACCCAACAGCGGGAAGTCGTGAATTTTTTAACATGCCATCACAAAGTTGAAGCTGACTTTTCCTGAAAGGAACAATGCTCTTTTAAAGAATAAAGAACAGTCTCCCTATAGGTTATGGGACTTTTTTTAGTTATACTCTTGTTACAACTACCTGTTAGTAACCATGTGAAATTGGTTACATCAAATACTGTTTATATTAGGCAGAAGGGAGCAGAGGACTGGAGAAATTTTCATGTCACCAGGGCTACTGGAAACCTGATTTTCTCTTGTGTATATATGTCATACACTTTAGGAGGAATGAAGTAACTGTCTTTGAACCATAAAAACCACCCAGCAAAATATCTCAAATAACACTGACAGCAGAATACTCTGAAATTCTGGATTTTTTATTGTCTTTTCTCAGAGGTACACAACACCAATTGCTCCATGTGGATCCCATGTAAGACTTAGACACATGCAACGCAGCTGAGAGTCCGGTTTGAGCGGCTGGACCTGAAACCTAAGTTTGATTCCTAAAGGATGCTACAGACCCCACGGTGGCTTTATGAACACCAGAGAATAGCACTGAGGGTAGAGAGTTTATAAGCCTCAGAGAAGTCATCCCTACTCTTCAGACAAAGAAATGATCATTGCTGGTGAGTAGCCAATGCTGAGGAGAAGAAAGGGTCTGATCCAAGCTCTCTGTCTTTCTTGGTGCCTACAGTCATTGCTACCAAAAACTGAACAGCTTTTGCATCCATCTTTGAAGTCATAGAATCATAGAATTGCCTAGGTTGGAAGGGACCTTTCAGATCACCTAGGCCAGTCACCAACCTAACTCAGTGCAAGAAGGACATGGAACTGTTGGAGTGGGTTCAGAGGAGGTCACGAAGATGATCAGAGGGCTGGAGCATCTCTCCTATGAAGACAGGCTGAGACAGTTGGGATTGTTCAGCCTGGAGAAGAGAAGGCTCCAAGGAGACATAATTGCAGCCTTCCAGTATCTGAAGGGGGCCTACAAGAAAGCTGGGGAGGGACTTTTTACAAGGGCATGTAGTGATAGGACAAGGGGTAACAGTTTTAAACTGAAAGAGGGTAGATTTAGATTAGATATTAGGAAGAAATTCTTTACTCTGAAGGTGGGGAGACACTGGCATAGGTTCCCAGAGAAGCTGTGGATGCCCTGTCCCTGGAAGTGTTCAAGGCCAGGCTGGACGGGGCTTTGAGCAACCTGGTCTAGTGGGAGGTGTCCCTGCCTATGGCTGGGGGGGTTGGAACTAGATCATCTTTAAGGTCCTTTCCAACCTAAACCATTCTGTGGTTCTATGATTCTTTTACACCTTGCTCTTTCTTAATCTGTCTGCAGCCCCAGGTCACATCTAAATTTATTACATATCATCCCTTTTAGGTATGTCAGGTACTTGTTCCTTTTTACCCCTAAAACCAGGTTCGACCAGCTCCGGGTCTGTATTTCATTTAACCAACCGCGGGTGAGACGTTTATAGCCGTTGGGTCTCCAGTGCCAGCCTGTGCCCCAGCTCTTACCATGCCCTGCCTGTGCTCCTCTATGCTGTGTCTTGTTTCTCCACTTCTCAGCTGTCCTACCAAGCTTGTGTTTTTCTACACTACATCACCACCTTAAAGTCATAAAACCATGGAGGTACAACAAAAAGACAAACAAAAGTACACTAAATTAGCCGTAAACACCTGCTCAATTAGAAAAATTGCTGTTACAGCTACAGCAAGTAAAACAAAGTTCAGGTGGGTCATGAAGAGTTCAAACAGAGCAAACCTGACACGGCTGGGTCCTGCAGCCTTGCAAATTCAGCACAAAGCTTCTGGCCTGCTACTAGCAAAGGCAATACCGTACTTGTCAGTGCCCCATGTAGGAAAGCAGTAAGCTCTAAACCGGGCACGTGTCAATTTAAGGCAATCTTCAACAGTATACAGCACTGGTGAGACTCATTTAGATGGATCACTTAGAAAAATCTGTTCTTCTAGTGGATTCAAGCCCCCTTTGATCATTGATAGCCACTTCTTATTGTCTCTAACTAAAGATATAAAGTGAGTGAAGTGAGAAAAGAATGAAGGGGAATGCACAGCTCACTTTGATTACCTTGCACATTTTTACCATGAAAGATTCGCTACGGAAGAAGGAAATCTGAAGTGCAAGAATTAATGGCTCCAGGATATTAATACCATCTAGTTTTCTTTCTGTGCCATTTCCAGTCAATGGCTTCAATCATGCAAGTGCTTACCAAAGTACTTAGCATCATACATTCAAGTGGTCCTAAGTGTAGTCATGGATTCTTCAAGCAAAGCTAATGAAAATAGTGGGATAAGGGACTTCATTCCCAAAGGCTGGCTGATCCTCAGTTCCTATTGCAAGACGATGCCAGTGGGGAGCCTGATCCCTCCAGGTGGGTGCTGTGACAGCATTCCCTGCTCCCATAACTACTAACAGGATTGTGAGACATGACAGATCTTGTCATCCTGTTTCAGAAAAGGCATCTAGACTCAAGAGTTTGTGCCTGGACTGCGAGCCCTGGTGACAGAGCTGTGTGCTGGCTTGCTCAGGGCTACCACAAGCCCAGGCAGTCGCTAATGTGAACACATTTCCCCAGTATTCCTCTGCTCAGGCTGACTCCTCTCTCGCCATTTACGACATTTCCCATGGTAAATAATGGGCTATTACACGGAGCGTGAGGTATTGACTGTCAGAGTAAATTAAAATTAAACGGGGCCCAATTAACACTTGTTGCTTTTGCTAGTTTCATTTCTGAACAAAGGTGCTAAAATGATGACAAACCTGTGCATGCTGCTCGAGAAGAAATCAATACAGATACAGAAAATGCTGTTTCTGATTGAAATTGCAGTGATAGCTTTCTTTTCGAAAACTCATTGCTCCGAAAACCTTGCCCTTCAAACACAGCTTGCGAGCCATTGTACCTGCCTGTGTATTCTTTTCCTAGGGACTTCTTAACCTCCTTGGTTAACACTTTAAAACATCGTAGTTAGTGCTTCCGCTGATCACTTCCGTCAAGTCAACATCAACATATTATCATGTCATCGTGACTATTGTACACCTGAACCTTACACTTCATTACTAACCAACACCAACTTCAGCAAAGAAACCCAGGCATTAAAACTGAATTAAAATATCCTGTCTTCAATTTGCTTTTTAACCAATAACCGAGGTCACTTTAATCTTGCTGGAATGGGATGACTTCTTTTTCTCAGCACCCCAACACTTTAATTCAAGCACATTTCTTTGGCTTAATGTTTTCCTGCCTGCATTTCTGCGTAATTAAAGCACTTCAATGTGGTCAACAAAGTTAATAATATCCATTTATCTTAGGCAAACTGGCAAATGTCCAGTAATCACCCACTTCTTTCTATCAGCAGCCCCTGTCTCTCCTTCCCTTCTGTTTTCTCACCAAATATGCTGGAAGTTGAGCCTGGATACTACAGCAGGTAGTAAAATAGTAATAAATATATTCTCAGGAAGCTGTGGCTGTAAGGACTCCATTGCCTACAAAGTCATTGTAAATTATGCATTGCTGTTTAGTATCCTTGACATTTTTAGTAAGTGCAATAAAACACCTTTATAGAGTTGGAAAGAACTGTATGTCAGCTCAAGGGAAAAACAGAACAAATGAAAGACATAATTGTTTTATCTGCAATAGATTTCTTCAGTAGATTATTACCGAAAAGTGCAGACTTTTTCCTTGTCGGCTAGGCAGGACTAAAACCTGGAAGGCTCCATATGTCACTCAGCCAGCCATTAGATTAGAAAATAAGGTGGAGAAAGGGAAACGAAAGAAAATTGCAACTGCTAAGTTCAGACCTACAGCAAGGAGTTACATTTGCCACCATTTTAAAAGCAAACGGGAGGATGAGCAGGTATCCATGAGCAGCTCTCCAGAGGTCAATCAGCATCACCTAAATCCTCAGAAACTTTTTTGTGCCAAAATCTGGGACTTAAAATTAGGCTTGGAGCAAGATAAAATATTACTTAGAGCCAGAAGCAGGAAACTAGCTAACAGACAGACCTTAGGTTTCTGCCAGCTCTAGAGCATAGGCAAGCTGTGCTCTGCCGTTCCTGGTGATCACAGTGCAAAGGACCTCTCAACTGTCACGGTCAGGGCTGCAATGAAGTCCTATAAAGCAGATTATCATTTTTGCAGGCAAGATGTAAGGTTGCATTTTCACACCTACTATTAAATACAGGCATCAGTCTGACTGCATCATTTCCAGCCAGCTGATAACAAGAGCAAAGTAAGCAGATAGAAATACAAATTGTTGCTTTTTGCTTGTATTTAGGGTCCTTTCAGTGGTGCTGACATTAGAGTAAAAGAAATTATTAGATTATTACATGTTAAATCAGTTCTCTATCCTTCCTGAGCTAACTGTACATTTACCGTATTTTTTATGTCAGCCAGAAACTCACTCTTTGGGGCCCCAAAACAAAGGTATAATAAGGTTCAAATTGTGAAACAGAACTTTAGCTGTACTATTAGAATTTATACCTCGAAGATGTTTCCCTGACTTCTCATACAAACATCCCTGCAGTATTTTTCTTCTACTCCTGAGGAATACTTCTGGCCTGCACTCTTGTTCTGGTTTGGAGAACGCAGTCTTTGACGTAGAAGTCCGTCCTGCCAAAAAAAAAAATAATTTCTATATTGCTTTCCCCTCCTCAACACGATCTGTCTTCTGCTTAATAACAAATAAAACCTCCAGGCCTGAATGACACAGCACCACCCCCCTGAGTCTGTAGAAAGAGCAAAAGGAAAGGTTTCTGTTGCAGCAGAATTCTTTCTGGTACCTGGGTAACAGGAATCCCAATTCCTTCAAGAACAAGAACATCTTTTTATGGCGGTGCCCATTAAAACATGAACCTCCCTACATCCTACTCAAAAGAAGGTGCTCACTGAAATGCCATTATTTTCCTGCAATATTATGTTCAGTGGGAAGGATGTTGTGAAATGTCTTGTTGATCATCTGCTCCAAGAGCGCTACCTCAGCACACCAGAAAGAATTCAGACGTGACCTGCAAATGTCTGCAAACGGCCATCACTTGCTCATGCCACATTTACATCAATAAGAGGGACATTTATACAACAGACAGCCCTATTTCATGCTGCCCTCCGCCCCGCAAATCCATCAGGATTTAAAAATGCCCCAAGCAAAATCCCCACTTGAATTTACTTCGAAAGTCAAGGTCTGAAGGAGAAGTACTGGATCTTCTTGAGCTCCTGCTGTACGCTGGTGACAACCTGTGTGGCTTTTGCAGACGTGCGCTCACTGCCTCCTCCTCCCTAGGCCAGCAGGACCCCAGCAAGCTGCCACCAAGCCAGCCCCAGAGCCCCACAGCAAGCAGGGAGCCTTCAAACAAGGGATGGCTGTGTCCCGCTGAGGCAAAGTTGAAGCAGGCTCAGGTCTCCAGGAGGACAATGCCAGCTCCTAACCTGAGTAATGGCCATAGCAAGAAGTCAGTCCACATAGAATTTTGCGGCTGGGCTCCAAACCAAGCTGGACACACCTGTTCCCATTCCAAAAAGTTATATCCATCGTGGTGCTTGTCGTATCAAACTAATCACCCAGATGGTGAATCTGTGCTTGTTCACATCCTCCTGGCTTGGCATTCCAGTGGGATGGGTCCAGGCAGAGACCAGAGGAGCAGACTGAGCCTTGTCAGAGGCAGGGGTTAAGGGTCTGAGCGCTCCCTTCCCGCACCCCTCCACTCTGCAGATAACTGTCTGTAAGAATGTCGATACTGCCTTCACATTCGCAAAACCAGACCATAATCCCCCCCCCCGCAAGATTAAAGAAAAATGGCTCATCTATCATAGTTATTTTCAGAATCAAATAAATGTCAGGTGGTCCTAACAAATAGTCTGCATTAAGTAGTCAATCCTGGAACATTTAATGTCTTGTGTCACTCAGCAGTGGTTTTGTTTCATTCCTGTATTTTTTCCCCTTGAAAAGGTGTTTTGGATGACCTGTGGATCTGCTTTCCTTGGATGAAGTGGACGCCCTTCGTTTTAATTGTCATTTTCAATGGCTTTAAGTCTGTGTGTTGATAAAGGAGATAAAAACAAGGTATTATTTAAATCAGTTTTTACTTCAGAGAAATGTGTTTTGCCTTAAAATAAGCCATTTGAAATTATGAATATCTGTACTGAAGTCTAAAATAATATAATTAAACCATTTTCAATTAAAGTAAATGTGCACTGCTTAAATTTTTATAGAAATGCAAACTGCTGAATTGGTTGAAGGTACCACTTTTTTACCTGAAACCAGAATTTTCTCAAGTAATAAAACTATTTTTGACATTTGGACTCTCCTTTTCAGGTGCAAATATTAATTTTTCAAAGTAAGAAAAAATTAATTCTCGTTTAATTAAGTATCAGTTCAGTAACTATTTATTTCAAAATATGGATAGAAAAAGTAGAACATTTTCTCTTCTTCCTCTGGTTTGGGACAAACGATACAATCAGTGCGGATGAGATCCAGTAGTTTTAAAATCTTAGAGGGCATGATGACAAAAAATAACAAGATTTGCTAACTAATTAATGATAATATTTCATTTGTTTATTAAAGGATGTTTTGAATGTGAAACATTTTTCATTAACTTTTTTCCCTGATAGATCTACCTCACTGAAGGTAGTTTTATTAAATTAATCATTAAATTGTTTCTGTACATATAATTGAATTTTATTCCCATTTAAATGTAATTTGACACAAATTGCACTTAAAACATTAATCATCTGGTGGAAAGGAAATGTATCATTCATCATCTTATATAGCGAAAATGTGAGATATAACGATCAGAATAAGTATAAGTTAAGCTGTGTTACTACTTACGGACACACAAAATCACACACACACACACACACATATATGGGTATAGAGGTATGTCTCTGCATCCACATGTGTGTGGTGTAGGTATACAAATATTGTCTTGGTTAGCAGAAAAATACCAAATTTATTCTAAAGATCTATTAATTCCCAAATCAAGTTGTTTTAATGGTTATTCATCAGTAAGGAGTAACCTGTCTTTGGTAAAATAATTATAATTATGAATTCAAAATGAGATTATAATAGATCATTTAAATCAAGGCTCACCACTTATTACTGATTTAAATTATTATTAGAATTGGCAATTTACATCATTTTGAATTAAAGTAATTCAGTCAGGCAAGGACATTTTTTGACATGAAAGTTTCTAAAAGATTTACAGAAAATTGAATTAGAATGCTATCTACTCAAAAATTCACAACAAAGTAAGTTATTTAGAATTATATGTATTTGTATTAAACGTTGTGTAAAGAAAAATGATATTTTGGTTCAAGTTAGCATATTCCAGAGCCAGGAAGTGTGTTGCTCCTGAAGATCCCGTTTTCTGAGTCCTCCTTTGCCCTATGCATGATGGATTATTTTCTATTTGAAACATTATTTAATATGTTATTTTCTGTTAAAGGATGGATCTAAGGCAAAATAGGAGAGTTTAGAAACAAGTTATGACCTGGCTTTCCCCAGGCTGCAGGGTAATAGAATTATTCAAAATGAGACTAATCAATTGTGCCTGTATCCAAGCTCAGATCTGCAACAAGCAGTTGGGGCTTCAGCATCTCTCGGACCTTCATTTTGATATCTTGTTTCAGGAACTTTTCTGCTTAAAATTAAACCTCATGACCAGCATCTGACTAGACTTGGTACCCGGGTTGTGCAGGAAGGACCACCTGTAGGTCTTGGCTCAGGTGCAGCAGCAACTCCTTGGAATGACCAAATTGATTTTGGATGTCGGCCTCCCCACTGCCCCCACAGCTGTCGTCCCCATCGCATCTGGATTTTCAGCCTCTGAACAATGAAAGTTCTCACTACGAGCAAAAAAATGGCTTGTGGACCAAAAGGAGGACATATGCCATGCTGTTCATTGGCGGTCTTGCATTACTCACCACCGCGAAAGACCTGGATGAAGGACAACAGAGTGTTTAATAAGAATATGACACTATGCTGGAAGGCAATGCCAGCAGGAGGAGGACAGGATTATTATTGAAAATCATCTTGAAAATTGGAGAAATGTGCTGGGAGGAAGAAAAACGTCTTAGAATCAAAGAATAGAATCATAGAATGTGTTGGGTTGGAAGGGACCTTTAAAGGTCATCTAGCCCAACCCCCTTGGGCAGGAGTAATCAACAGCGCTCACACAACCACTCGCACTGCCGTTTTGCAGAAACAATCTATACATTGTCGTGGGTCGGGGTCTGAAAATAGAGCAAGGCAAAGAGCAGTAGGAGACATAAGCAGGAATATACTCTCTTGAGAACACATCCCATGGTGATATTTTCTGCTGGTGTGTTCTCTCCAAGTGTTCACCTGGCAATTCAGGAAAGACATGGACTTTTGAAGAAAATGCGGAGGATAGCAATAAGAAGAACTCAAGTTCAAGAAAAAAAAAAAAAAAGAGTCAAGGGATATTTAGTCTGAAGACAAAGTAGGGTGGTAACCAGTTCACCCATCCATTTCTAAACCCATTCTGGGCTCAGCACCCTAGGAGATACTGACACCAGTCATTCTGTAACATCGGGTAATTCTAAGCAAACTACCAAGAAACTAAGGTAAGATTTACCTCATCAAATACAAATATTACAGTGCACGCATATTACAGACTCTTTTCATACTCAGCAGGGAATTCATTCCAGCCTAAGCAGAGATCCATGTTCGTTCCTGAGACGCATGACCTACAAATGCACCTCATGACTATAAGGGGAACCCTGGGCATAAGTTCTTAAATGGCAGATATCTACGGAGTAGAGATGAATCCCACTCCGAGTTATTCAGAAGAACAGTAAAAGAAGAGACCCTCTTTAAAGTTACAGCTTTTGCAGAATTAGGGATTATGTCTGTCAAAGGTACTATATTTTTCTGCCAGTATCTAAAAAGTGTATGTTCAGATGTGCTGCCACATAGAGCACTTTCCATTTTCAATACAGCTAATATCAGTAAAGAAACAGAAAGAAATGATGACTTACTGTGGTGGGTTGATCCTGGCTAGACACCAGGTTCCCACCAAAGCCACTCTGTCAGTCCCCTCCTCAGCTGGACAAGGGAGAAAAAATATAAGGAAAGGCTCATGGGTTGAGATAAGGACGGGGAGACACCACTCACTGATTACTGTCACAGGCAAAACAGACTCGACTTGGGGAAATTAATTTAATTTATTGCCAATCAAATCAGAGAAGGATAATGAGAAATAAAAACTAAATCTTCCCCCCACCCCTCCCTTCTTCCCAGGTTCAACTTCACTCCCAATTTCTCCACCTCCTCCCCCTGAGCAGTGCAGGGGGATGGGGAATGGGTGTTGAGGTCAGTTCATCACACGTTGTCTCTGCCAGTCCTTGCTCCTCAGGGGGAGGACTCCTCACACTCTTCCTCCAGCGTGGGGTCCCTCCCACAGGAGAGAGATCTCCATGAACTTCTCCAACATGAGTCCTTCTCCCGGGCCGCAGTTCTTCACGAACTGCTCCAGTGTGGGTCCCTTCCATGGGGTGCAGTCCTTCAGGAACAGACTGCTCTAGCGTGGGTCTCCCACAGGGTCCCAAGTTCTGCCAGCAAACCTGCTCCAGTGTGGGCTCCTCTCTCCATGGGCCCACAGGTCCTGCCAGGAGCCTGCTCCAGCATGGGCTCTCCACAGGGTCACAGCCTCCTTTGGGCATCCTCCTGCTCCAGCATGGGGTCCTCCACGGGCTGCAGGTGGATCTCTGCTCCACCATGGACCTCCATGGGCTGCAGGGGGACAGCCTGCCTCACCATGGGCTTCACCACGGCCTGCAGGGGAATCTCTGCTCCAGAGCCTGCAGCTCCCGGACCACCTCCTCCCCTCCTTCTTCTCTGATCTAGGTGTCTGCAGAGTTGTTGCTCTCACATATTCTCACTCCTCTCTTCAGCTGCAGTTTTCTGTTGCAGTTTTTTTCCCCTTCTGAACTATGTTATCCCAGATGCGCTTCACCGTTGCTGATGGGCTCGGCCTTGGCTAGCGGTGGGTCTGTCTTGGCACCAGCTGGCATTGGCTCTAACAGACATGGGGGAAGCTTCTAGTAACTTCTCACAGAAGCCATCCCTGTAGACCCCCTGCTACCAAAACCTTGCCATGCAAACCCAATACACTTACTGGGATTCAAGAAAACACTAGGATGGAATACGCGGTTCATTTTCTGTTTAGTAGTATGAGATGTGCTAAAATGAATGTTAGCTTAAGTATCTTTCAAGTTAATAAGCTCCAGTGTTTCAGAGCAGAAAAGCCTGGTCTGCTGGGAGTTAAATGGCAGTTCTTCTTATCTGGGAGACATGTTGCTAACTGGAGCAAATAAGACGGTACATGCAAGAAAAGCCAAAAAGGATCTGAAGACGTTACAGAAATATTGGGCTTGCTGCTGAAGAAAACAAAGCATACTGTCCTTCAAACATATGAAATATAGCACAGAGTTTAACCTTTTGGACCAAAAGGTAACTTCCAGAAATCAGTTCATCTGGAATATATAAATTAGTATCCCCTTCAGTCTTTCCTCTCTGACACTGACCAGGGCAGCCAGATGCTTACAGAAACCAAAAATCCAATGTTTACTTACCAAAAAGTTTCAAAATCGAGAGTCACTTTCCATTTCTTAACTATTGAAGTGATTACATCCCGAGGAAAACAACACAATTTAATAATCTCATGTGATGAATAAGAATACCCTGCAGCGTGTGCTTCCCTGTCCTTACTGAGGGTTAGAAAGAACGAGCCTGAAAAAGTGGATCAGATCCAATGACTGTAATAAGGGACAAGGGAGGATCTGTTTTGAATACATAGTGCTATTAAGAACCTCAGATGAGCAATAGAGGGTCATACCCATGATCTTTCACTGAAAGTAGTGCAGATACTTAGAAATTACTTTAAGAAACAGGGAAAATCTCAGTTATCCTTCCCTAGCATGTCTTCTCCACTTTGGAATTCCTTACACTTTCAGTGAGATAGGGAATTCTTACAGCAGTGTGTACCTTTTGCAATGTGCTGTTTAACAGCCATCGAAGGATCCATTTTCCATTAATTCCTTTATCTCTTTTCTAAATTCTTTACTTGGCATCTAAAATAAGTCGGGGCAATGACCTCCACATTTTACTTATGCACTTTGTGGAAAAGCACTCCTGGTGGTGTTTTTAAATCCAGAATTTGGAAAATGTATTGGGTGCCCCTTTAATTCTTGTGCTGCAGAAAGCAGAGGTTCATCATTCTCTAATCTTGTTCTCCTTTTCCTTCATTGTGGTATCCTCACTCCTTGAATACTCTTTTTTGTTCTTCAGCTATGGAAGAGACTACATCCATTCAATAGCTTTGACGTGCTTCCTACTCTTCTAGACAGCTTTTTTGACCCACTGCATCAGTGAAGAGAATGACCAGAACTAAAAGCATCACGGGTTTGTTTGGGGTCCTTTCTTCATGTTTTCTTTGACCTCATGTTCCTTATCTTCTATTTCCCTTTGTACTAACATTTGAACTGACATGCATTTTTTCAAACTTTCTCTCTTCTCTATTCATCTGTTTCAAGATGTCTATCTGCACCGAAAATTAAATTCAACTAATGAAAGTGACCTCAGCTAGGGATTCTCTTGTTCACTCTAAGGCTTTCAAAATTTTTTCTTTGTGGTCCTGATAAAAAGTCCCTCTGCATCCTTCCTATAGGCCCCCCTTAGGTACTAGAAGGCCACTATAAGGTCTCCCTGGAGCCTTCTCTTCTCCAGGCTGAACAACCCCAGCTCTCTCAGCCTGTCTTCATAGCATAGGTGCTCCAGCCCTCTGATCATCTTCCTGGCCCTCCGCTAGACCCACTCCAACAGGTCCATGTCCTTCTTGTGCTGAGGACTCCAGAGATGGACACAGTACTCGAGGTGGGATCTCACCAGAGCAGAGTAGAGGGGGAGAATCACCTCCCTCGACCTGTTGGCCATGGTATCACCACTGTCTTGTATTCAAATGTGTTTTTAACGATACCTTTACCTTGTGCATCTTCTTTGAATTTGTCCAAAGCCACAGCAGTGGCAGAATCTAAGTATGCTGCTTAGCTGGGAGCAGAATGGTTTGCTACAATATAAAAAAAAAATCTCTGTTTCCTCTGCCTTGCCCATGGTGGTTAAAAATATCAACATCACAAGCTATTTTTTGAAAACATGGTGCAGGAGCATCCCAGTGCAGAACTCACTGCCTCTGGAGATATCTTCTGAGCGTCCCCATTCACTAGATACAGCACAGCCTTACCAGGACACCTCCCAAAAGCAGCCGTTCAGCTCATACTGCTGAACAACCATCACAACAGCTCTCCTAATAGACAGCTTCGCAAGTGTACCCAGTGCCACACAATAGGTGAGCTGTGCAACACAAATTACACTGAGTTATGTTCTTCCTGCAGATGACTGTAAAATTATATAGGGCTCTCTACATAAAGGACTTAACTTGCCTTCTGCAAAGAACACAAATATGTGGCATGAATCATGAGGACAGAGATGAAACTGATTCTTAACAGCTAATTGCTTCACAGGGGAGAGATCACCTTTGTGGGGAAAAAAGGGCCTGTAAATTTAATACAAAGTCAATGCCTCTTAAAACCTTCATATAGAACTGAGGAGAGAATTATTTCCTAATACAGTATTCCGTGTCGTTTCTTCCTAATTTCTTGCATGTAAGCTAGCCAGCCGTTTTCCAAGCTCAGGATGTATTCCAACTCCGAGTTTCTTCCAGGACACAGTTTCATTCTGTGGTGCAACATAAAGTCAAACAGCTCCAAAATGTCATTTTTCTTCAGTATCTGTTCTTTTCCTGATTTCTTTTAGCCATTTTAGGGAAAACCTGGCCACCTCTCACTCAAGCTTGAGTGTTATTCATGGTTACCACTGGTGTGTCTGGCCATGTGAGAGGAGGGACAGCAGCAGAGCATGACCCAAGGGACTGTGACCATCATTTGAGACCTCTGTTGTCCCTCCCCATTCTGCAGTCCTGTGCGCAGAAGGTGGCCTTAGTCACAGACCAGGAGAAAGGTCACAGCACAAAAGAAGAGTCAACCATAATGTTAACTTCTACAGGTCTATCTAGACCAAGGCCTCCCTCTGAAGGTGGCAGGCTCCTGTCTTATCAGGACAAACTACAGAGGTTTTCCACACCTACCTTAGAGTGGTTACTGTTAAAAGCAACAGATTTTTCCCAGAAGGTCAGCCTGGGATGGTATAATGGAACCAGTTCCTTGCACGTCCTCCACCAGCATTGCAACACCAAGGCGGGTTAGCTTGGGCTTTGCTTTTTTTGTCCACTAAAGGAAATGGTGAGGCTGTCCTCCCTTTCAACCCTTTCTTTTGCACATACACACACACGCACAAATGCAACCTCTTGACCAGTTCATCCAGATCACACCCAAACATCCCACACACCAAAGCTGGTGCAGAGGGAGAACATAGACAGGAGGCAGAAAAGTCTTGACCCTGCCTTATCTTCGTCAGCCACTGCTGACATATGTAGAAGAGCGGATACTTTAGGAAGAGCTACAGTAGCTTTCTTCTTCTGGAAGAAAAAAGGACCCAGACAATGAGTCATACTTCTTTTCCCGTGTCCCTCTTGGCCTTACACTATTATAAGCCATGCCATTAAAGAGTAATGCATTTATCATTATTCTTCGAGCTCTGGATGTCTGGTTAAGTACAGCATGAAGATTCCCATGTCCTTAGAAAAATCAGCTGCTTCCTTACAAAAATCAATTATTTCCTTTAATGACACAAAGGCCTGACCTGAATTGAATTGGTAAATCTATCAGACTTCTGAGAAATAAAAATAAATAACCTCAGATGTCAAGGAGTAGAGCAACTCCAAAATACAGTACTCAACTTTGAAATGACTTACCATCTGCTGTTGACAAAGATTTTTATATTTAATGTTTCTGAATCAAAGGATATGGACTATGAGACCAGAGGAAGGAGCAAAAATTATACATTGGAGAAAGTGTTTCAGCAACTAATACCTTTCAATACCTTTTGGAGGAAACTGACACTGAACCCAAACTTTCCCTTTATTCTTCCCTTTAATAACAGCAAATGCTACAGTTTCAACTTTCCAAATGGCACAAGAGTGGGTATGTTGGCACAAATTTGGCTAATCGTGGAAAATACCTTGTGTAATCAAGCCACATGAAGCACCTGACACTGTTTCAGATTGTAGAGTGCATTTCTGAGAGTGGACTTTTATGGGAATCATCGGCTGACAATTAAACTTCACAACTCCCTTTAACTGTAAGTGAAGAGGGACTATTCCCATTTCGGATGTGGAGGAGCTGGAGAAGGATTTCAGTATAATCTGAAGAATCAGGAATCAACATTTCTTGCTTCTCATACTGTTCCTTTCACCGAAGACAGCTCCTCAAAGATTTTTACTACTTGCCACCACTACCAACTCTTTGCTCAGTTTCCAGTTGATTATTTTCTTTCAAGGTTCCTGATGATTTAAAGTCATCTTACTCCTTTTTATTTTCACATAGCTGTTCCAGGAAGAAGACCATAAGCCTGTTCGCAGTATGAATCTGCCATATGTAGAAGCTTCTGTTTTGCATCTTGTGAATGGACTTTATTTTTTGTTCAACTCATTTTCTTAAGGTGAAGAACATTTCTGCCTAGTCTTGGATTCATCATGAAAAACTATATGATCTGCAATTCTCCTTCCGTTCACTTGTGCGAACATGATGCACTTCCTTAAAAGCGGTCTTTCTATATGCACCAGGTCAGGAAGCTCAGAATCAACCCATCATCTATTTAATCATATTTAAAGACTCTTTTCTGTCTGTCCTGGCATAGCTCTTTTCTGCTACTCTAATTTCTCCTTTACCACACACTGGTGGCAAGTCTTGTTGACATTATTGACGTCACTGAAGCTATTTCACGAGTACTTCCATTTTGGTATGACTACAGAGTGGTGAAGCTGGACGCAAGGGAATGGCACCAGACTTGATAATGGTCTCAAGAAATATTCCAGTAAAGCAGTAGCCCAACTTAATATTTTCCCTGGAAAAAGCATAAAACCCCATGACTTCAGTTCATTTGTATCTGTGCCCACCATTACATTTTAGCAGTAGCTTTAATTAAATGCAGAAACCCATAGAAATCTGCATAATCCTTACTACATCTGGATACAGTGTCTGCGTACAAAGGTGACCTCTTCCTAAAATTATTTCTCCGTTCGCTGTCTACAGTGCTATCCTTCATAATTCTGTTCTATTTCACTACCTCTGACTAGCAGAGAAGACCTCAAGAAAAACACCAAATTGACTGGAGAATAATCAGATCTACACTCTGAAAAAGAAATGAACATTTAACCATTGCTATTTCTTCCAGAAGATCGAATTCTTTGCAGACAGAAAATGTTGCAATACACAGCTATAGAGCTTGTTACTCATGAAAAGAATTATCTTACAAAGGAAACACTAAAGCAGCATTCACAAAGGCGAAGCTTCATTTTTAGGAAGGTCAGTTTGCTCAGGGCAAAGTCACAAGACACTCTTTTCCAGCTTTTGTAGGATGATATATCACCACATCAGTCATGCATAGAAAATGTACAGTTAGAGTTTATGTGCTGAGGGGAGATAATCTAGCCAAATCCCCATCGTCAAAACAAAACAAACTAGATAATAGCTCCAATATCTCCGCAAAGCCTACAACCCTGACTGCTTTTCAGAGCTCCATAAAACAGACAGAACAAGATCCTGTGACCAAAAAAAGAAAAATGGGGTATGTGTGTTTTCCTCTGCCAGAGAAGATCAAGAAAAGTATCTGCTGATGTAGCATTTCAGAAAGTAATTTCTATGTGCGGAGGCAGGGGACCAACCAGGGATTTAATGACAAAGAAGTACCTGTCTTCTTTTGTGTATCAGCCAGAGCTGTGGATGTTGGGGTAGGACCTGAGATGAGGATGCAGGTCCACAACGAATGATTTGTGTTTTCTTTCTAGTACTCCCCCTGTCTAGAAGCCATGTGTCTTTCATTTACAAGCCATACGTCTTTCATTTACAAGCCATACGTCCATAGACCACCTGCAAACAAATACATTATTCATGTAGAAAGCGATCCTCATCCCTTGAATTGAGGACAATAGGCTCACCACAAGATCCTCCAATAGCTGTAGGATCTCCCATTTCTTGCGGTCCCCATGAACACAGAGCCCAAAATAAGAGGCTGCACACCGTTGGCTCAGTGTTGTTGCCTTTTGTACAGACAATTTGGGAACCACTGGCATAAATACTCGGAAAATGGAAAAAAAAAACCAACTTTGGAAGGCACTTGAAATTCTAGATGAAAGTCCATATTTAATATTCTGTGCCTATTATTCCTACATGTACTGATCAGCTGCCTAATTTTGTGTGGACTCCACCACTTTCCATGCAAGCTCCATTAAGCCTATCTGCAAGTACGGTGATCAGATAGTTGGAGGCAATGCTTTGCCCTCAGAGCTTTCAAACCTATCCATGACGATGCAGGTACTGGTCTTGGCATCCTTGACAAAGCACTGTGAACACAGTAGGAATGAAACTCATCAATATTATTGCCCCTATAGCAAGAAGTTAGTGTTAATACTCTTTTTTGAGATGGACATGAACATAATGTGAGGTAAGTCCAACACATTGTTTTTATGTACAAAAACTCCATGGAAAGTCTTTCCAAAGTTGGAAACACACAGCCAAGGCAGAAGTACAAACCCCTCCTGAGGCTGTCACTTTTTGTGACAGACATTGGGGGCTGACAGAGGCACAGACAGTGTGCTGTGGGTTTGCTAAAGTGTATTTGTCTTGTCAGCACCCCTGTGTGGGCTGAGAGCTTTCCAAGATGATCTTCCAAGCAGAAGCTGAGATGTTTGCTCTCCAAGCCAAGAAAGTCAAAACCTGTGATAATACTCAATTATAGTAGTTTTATTTCTGTTATGTCTAATGTAGATATAATTTATCTGTCTCCTCGATATTTATGCATGCAAAGGCACAGTTATTCAGTAGCTCCACTCTGCTTGGCTCAGAGAGTAAGCTTCTTGCAATAGACGCCTTGGACGTTAGAAAGCATCTTTATTTGAAGAAATATTTTTAAGAAGGCAGGGATTATTTCTACATGTGTTTTTTCAAAATCAGGTACTCCTTGCACTCTTATAGCACCAGCTCAGAGCATGCTACATTCTGCACAGAAAATACTCCCCAGAAGACAATACATTTGTCCAGATATTTCATAGATTACAGCTTGTCAGAAATTTCATAGACTACAGCTTGTCAGAAATGTCTCCAAAGTTTCCACAAAGGGTTTTGTCAGAAAAATACGAAGCATCAAAATCAAAACTTTTCACAACCACCTACCTGTTTTCATGAAACTTTTGGTCAGGAGAGGTTCCTCATCTGCCTGACTGAGGTTTTAGATGAAGAAAAGGCAAAATAACAGGTGTTCTGCCTGACAAGGGTTTTTTAATATGTTCACGGCCTAGAATGTCTTGAAACCAAATATCTTGTCAAACATGTTTAACAGATATTGGAATGTAGCACCAAATGGGACCAATGCATATTTGGTTATTCACATACAGTCAAGCAACTCCTGATGAAGATACTGCGGAGCAGGAGTTCAGAAGCCCACAAACAATAATGTTTTCTTGCTTGTTCCTCAAATGGGAGCCTGAAACATTTGGAGAAGGAGTCATTACCATCTTTGTCTGAAGACAAGGTGTTGAGGTAACAAGAACGCCCAGATCTCATTTTTCACCCTTGAGCACATTGCTGAGTTCTTTGCCCCAAAAGTCATTCCCCGTTTGCATCCACAACACAATTTGGATGGAACTTCTCATGAGTTGCAGGTTAAATTAGTCACCCATGCACACTGCTTCACTTGAAATGCGTTTTTTCAAGCAGCTGAGCTTGAAAAAACGGGAAGAGGAACTCAGAAGAGCCCAGTGCCTACAGCACACTTACAACACAGTATGGGTGGCCCCAGGTCTGCTCCTGTCCCATCCACCTTTGCTAAGATAACACCAGGCAGAAATGAAGTCTTTCCTTTCAGAGATGCCAGAATATTTCGTAGGAGGGCCTTGGGTTGTCTGTTACAAGGGCAGAAAATACTGACAGCCACTCAGAAATCAGGTTGAGGCAAGCTGCCCGTGCAGAAACCGATGCTGTAGCTTATAAGTGGTGTAGGAGTCAGGGAGCTACAAGAGGTATTGCATGCAAAAAGAAGGGCAGGATAAAAACACAGATGCTTTATATGGCCTGGAGGGTTGGCTGTGGTAACTCCACTAAAGCCTGCGAGGAAGTCACCCAGCCCAACCAATGTCTTCCACAGCTGTGGACTTCAACACTAATCTTGTTCTCAGGCCGTTTTTTCACGGCTCACTTGCATCCCAAGTGGCATTAAGACATTCGAGAACATTTCTGCTTTGGAGAGGACAAACACGAGGACAGCACTACAATTGACCTTCCTCATATTTTTTTTTCCCAGAGTATTTTCCTAGGTGTTTTTCCACCATGTAAATGTGGTATTCACCACTTCCCCTACATATAGCTGGTGTTTAAAAGGGGCAGGTAGAAAATGAACAGCCAGCAGATCCTTCCGACTACGCTAGCTATGCTTTCTAAATTGTCCTCTGCTATTTCCTAGCCATGCTCCAACTGTGGCACAGGGCAGAATGTTCTGTACAGATAAAGTGCCAAAAATTGCTCAGAACCTATCTTCATATTCAAAGACCTGTTTTCCTTTAATTTAGCAATTGTGAATGGCCTCCAGTCACTTGAAGATGTAGAAAAGCACCACAAATGTAAAGAATTATAGCATTTGCTTTAACCATAGAAGCAATTAACTCTCCAGCAGTGTGGAAAACAGCTTTTGAGCTGTATTTATTGATGCATAGATTTCACTGTAGTGTGATATTTGAAGACAAATTGCTGTGCCCATAATTAAGACCGTTGAGGAATTGGCAAGTGAAATATAATGATGAAACACCAGCTCAAAGGGCAAGTGAGTTAGATTGGTCAGGATGATACAATCTATATGACCTCAGTGCCCTATTCCTGCTCATTGATTTCCCAATTAAATATAACTTTTTATTCAATCAGTTAGAATATACTGCAGGTTATTGATGCACTGCTAGTAGGAAAAAGCAATGAAGTAAAGATAAAACAGTGGGTGAGCACTGCCTCATTTTAACATTTTATTAACCTTAATGGTGTCATGATGAAGATGATGTTACGTACTTGGATCTTTTTGTCCTTTTTTCATTTCTTTTTTTTTTTCTTTTAGTTTAAAGTGAATTTATTCTGACCAACCTGGGGCAGACAAAGCCGAGTCCTGGTAAGTGTAAGGCTGTTTTGCTCTCCTTTATTTGAACGATGCTAAAATTCCATCATCAGTACTGCGCCTTCACCCCCTCTCAGCTAGAGAGAGGAAATGCACAGAGACAATGAGGGATGTAGAATAGCTTCTGTACCAGAAGAAATCAAATAGACTAGGACTTAAGCTTGGACAAAAGTCAGAAGAATGAGACAATGATAACAGCCTATGAAATGAAAAATTAAAAGGAGAAGGTGAATAGTACCGTTCAGCCCTGCTGAACTTAAGGCATCATCTGCAGAAGGGAGCTGGAAGGATGGGAGAAAAAGATTTCCAGAAAGAGTATGCCTGTATTTGGGATAATTTGGCTGGCCCAGAATGTTGCCAGAGGTTTGTGAGAAAAATGCTTTTGATTAGCTTCCATTTAAACTATTATCAGGTTTGCATGACAACTTGTTTCTGGTTTATGCCAATATTTTGAATCAGACCCTTGTGTGACTGACCCATCGTTATTTTTTCCAGGACTAAGGTGGCAGCTTTTATTTTTTCTTGCATCGTAATATATCTCTACCTGTTATAATACAAATTCAACGGTATTCCTATTAAGGAAAACTAGAATATGCTAAATCCTTCAGAGGTTTGGGGGTCAGATAATAGTAGATATATTAAAATAGCAGTTACTCACTTTCACACTTTTCTCCAAACACAATAGTTCACCCACGAGCTGGGAAGACACTTAATTGAATACTATCATCTTGTTTTTATTCTGGTGTATGCCAGCTTGAAGGTGAGGGAACACCTTCTTTGTACCCAAAATTCATTCCCTTCCAGATAGCAACATTTTCAGAAGATCATGAATATTGACAGAATATGAATAAATTCCAGTGTAACACACAAATGAATCACTCTGTGCAAATTGCTATGTCCTAAGGACCCGGTCTGTCATGAAATTACATTTGTGCATCAGGAATAACAGTCTTGGGGTCAAGGGGATTGCATATAACAGATGAGATATGGAGTGGAGACAAGCCAGGCCTCAGGGCAGTGATTCATTTTGTGTCCAGGCAACACGTAGACCCAGCTCTTCTGTTCAGGAAATGTGGATTGTGAGATCCTTTGAGTTTGTTGTCTATTGAAAAGCTGCAAAAGTAGACAAGGAGGAACCCTCTTTCCCAGTGTTCCCGTTCCCTTTCTCATGACAACACACACACCTCTCTAATATATCTGTGGGAATCAAAGAAAGTTCTACATGCCTTGAAGAACAGACACACACAGAGAGAGCAAGTCAATACAAAACATATTGCTTTCAAGCTTCACTGAGAAGTAGCAGATCAACTGTTTGGAGCATGGGCAGGTGCCTCTTCACCTGATAATGCAAATGCAATTTCCAGGCTCTTCCATCATGGAAAACGCCTTCTACCAAAGCTAACTCACTGTCTAGCAATGATAATTCCATAAAACTCCATTTTCACAATAACTAAGAAACCTACCATGCATTTACCCTGACAGCTACTTGCTGAGGTGCAGAAATAGCGTTACTCCCAACTTCACAGGGACAGAAAGGTAGAATGAGGCTGAATAATCTGATTTAAGTCTTAAAGAAAATGAATGAGAAATGGGATTTTGACAGAAGCGGGTTTGTTCAGCCTTAGGAAGGAAGGCAAATTGGAGACGTTATTGCTGTCTACACCTATTGCTGTCTACACCTACTGCTGTCTACACCTACCTTACGGAAAAGTGTAGAGATGCTGGAGGCAGACTTTCCTCGTAGGTGCACAGTGATAAGACAAGAGTCAATGGACCCAAGTAGAAACGTGAAAAATTCCTATCAGGTACAAGGAAAATCGTTTCACCAGGCAGGGTCAAACACTGGGATAGGGGGCCAAAGAAGTTGCTGAATCTCCATCCTCCATTTTGAGATTCAAGTCACAAAATGGAAAAAGCCCTGAGCAACCTGACATGGCTGAGAAAGAGTTTGGACCAGGTCACCTCCAGAGGTCCCCTCCAACCTACTTGATTCTGAGAGCAGCAGAGCAAGGATGGAGATCCAGCAATCCTGTGTTACAGACCAATAGTGTCCGTAACCCACCAGGCATCACTTCACTGCACAGAGGGACCAGGAAGCTTCCTGAAAGAACATTAGTAGTCATTATTTCTAAGGGTATTTCACTAACCAGTTATTAATGGATTAGTGCAATATTTGAGATGTTTCTAGGGTTAAATTCAACTTGTAAATCTACACCAAAACCCCTAAAGTCACGTAGGTCAAGATTTGAACTGCATAATGTGAGAAAGAAGAGATATACTGAAATAATAAGAAATGACTATTTAGCACTTTAAAGAAATAAGCACAGAAATGCTACGTCACATGCTTTTAGGAAATGCTTGCCATTCATCATAATTCGGATGTCAAATTTCTTAAGATAAATGGTTGTCTTATGTGTGAAGTGTATTTACCCACACAGTCAGCTTGCTCTTTGCTTTGTATTGCTGAACTTCCACACGCAGCTCCCTGCTGAAATATATGTATTTCCCTTAGCTACCATCACAGTTTATAAGTCCAAATTTGGACCAGCTTCTCAAGATCTACAGGGAACTTCACCTGAGAAGCAATTCTGCTATGCTCAGTAGAAACAATCTCAGTTGGCTCCTCTGTGGGATGGGCACTCCATTTAGATAGGCTTGTATGTAATCCCTACAAGTCTCTGAAACCTCATACAGTATATAAAATTATGTTTTTCCCAGTAATTTTCAAAGGAAAATAGGTAATTTTAAATTAAAAAAAAAACAAAACAAAACAGGATTTTATGGCATTTCACTAGTCCTCAGACAAATTGCAACTGTTGCCCACATCTATAAAAAAGCAAATATTAGAAGCATCAGGCGTCAGAGAACAGTTTCGCGTGACTGAAACTGCGTAACTCTCTTGACTCCAACTGACCCGTGCCACTTCGTATCAGGAGGGATCAGCCTACAAATATAGAATCATACAATCATAGAATGGTTTGGGTTGGAAGGGACCTTAAAGATGATCTAGTTCAAGCCCCCTGCCCTGGGCAGAGACACCTCCCACTAGACCAAGTTGCTCAAAGCCCCGTCCAGCTTGAACACTTCCAGGGATGGGGCATCCACAACTTCTCTGGGCAACCTGAGCCAGTGTCTCACCACCCTGACAATAAAGAATTTCTTCCTAATGCCTAATCTAAGTCTCCCCTCTTTCAGTTTAAAACCTTTACCCCTCATCCTATTAGTAAACTCCTGATAAAGAGTCCCTTTTCATCTTCCCTGTAGGCCCCCTTTAGGTACTGGAAGGGGGTCCAAAGTCTCCCCGGAGCCTTCTCTTCTCCAGGCTGAACAACCCCAACTCTCTCAGCCTGTCCTTATAGCAGAGGTGCTCCAGTCCTCGAATCACCTTCACGGCCCTCCTGTGGACTCGCTCCAACAGGTGCATGTCCGTCTTATGTTGGGGGCCCCAGAGTTGGATGCAGTGCTCCGGGGGAGTACTGCAGCCTGATAGAAAGCTCACTGCAGTCAATTGAAATCCTTTTGTATCTCACTTTTCCATTTGCGAAATGAAGATAATAGCTCAGATTTATCTCATTGATAGTCTTACCTGTGTAAACTCGTCAAAGACCATAAGGAGATAAGAACCAACAATTGCACAAATAAAATTAGTTATAGAGACCTGCATATTCATACTATCCTATAGAACCAATGAATCAAAAGCTGCATAGAAGGGGAACAGTTTTCGTAAGGAAAAAAAATCTACTCAGGGAACAAATCACAGTAACTTTTCACACAAAGCTTTTCATACACAGGACAGCATTCCACCAATGCCCTTATCAAAATAATGGGGAACTATCTACCCAAGTTTTCTATTGCAAAAAAAGCACCCAGTATAGCAGATCCACAAGGACACTGGAGAGAAGCACTGAAGTTAAAATGAATAGCTTAATTACCTGCCATAATTTATTGGACATAGACAACTGATTCCATGGATCTCTGAAATTAATTCATGATGACCTTGAAATGAAGAAACTGTGTGAAGGACTCTCAGACTTTCTTCTTTTTTTTTTCCATAGATAAATTTCCAAAAGTTTTCAGGATTTGTTAAATATTTTTCTATGATAGAAGAGGAGATAATCCTTCCAGAAGCCTCCAGATATCCTGATCTGAAGCCCATCTGTTTAGAAAAGCACACGATCCCTGACCCTTTTATCCCCCTTTGAGGATCACAATTAAAATATATAAGTTCACTATATAAAAGACATTAAAAGACACTTGGTTTTCAGCCTAATTCACTTAGCTGTAGATGTCTACTGTTTAGATCTCTATACCTGAGCTAGTCATCCTGGGTTAGCTTTGTAATAGGTGGAAAGAAACAGACACTTTATCTTTGGAGGGTATCACATCCTAAGGCAAATATCTGGAACAGCTCAGACGAAAGCACATATTTCCTTCCATTCGCTGTAAAGGCAGTCCAGTTGACAGAGTCCAGTGACTCATAGACGTCTACATTTGGTAGCCGTGGTGGATCCTGTGCAACTGCCCCAGGATTCACAGATGTCTCTGACAGATCAGGTAATGAACTCACCCCCCTGCACCCACTTATGTTATGTTATCTCATTACTAACTTCAGAAGAGAAAACGTTGGTGACTCCCATGACATTTCAAGATACTGTGCTTTCCTACCGAAGCAAAGTCGCTTCCCTTTTGAAATAGATGGGGAATCCCAGAGGCAGAAAATTCCACAGAAGAAACACCGTGACAGAGACAAATCTTTTGGGAAGACATTACAGAGATACACATCTACAAAGTGGGCTCTGGAGGAGACCTAGTCCTTCTGAATTCTTTTTTCTTTTTACTCTAGTCTGTTGTCCGAGAGGAATTTTAACTAGGGTGTCCTCAATTCAGAGCTCGGCAGTATGAGAAAATTGTCCAGGAAAGCTGCTCTGGAGCACAGGGCCAGGGCAGCCACATCACTAAGGGGGCGGAAAGAAACAGTGCCAGTACTGCATTTTGTTGCAGAGTTTTCTGACCCTCTATAAATACAGGCAAGTCAAAATACACAGGTGGATGATTGCTCTTCTGTAGTATCTTCCCTTGTGGACCCCTTATTCCAAAAGAAAATTTTCCGTTCATGAAAACCGATTCTGTTCTGGGAGCAAACTACATATCTGCAATGAAATAATTTTCACTCTGAAACAGGAGTATCCCCGCAGTGATCTGTTCCAGGATTACTCCAGTGGGAGAACTGTTCGGCTCAGGTTCCCCATTCATCCATTTTCCACCGTGTCTGTGCTGAAAAACCTACCCTCCTTCCAATGAAAGCTGAGCCCAGGATTCTCTGATTGCTGTCTAAATCTTGCTCTTTCCGCAGTGATTCTGCTGGCAAGAAAAATGGGTAAATGGTCTGTGATTATATTGCTCACACTTTTCATATTTTTTGTACCTGTTCTTATTATTTGGGGAGAAAAGTGGTTCATATGCAGCCTTCGCAGAGGTGCAGCATCCTTCTCATCTGTTAAAGATTTTCCCTTGATGCCAATGGAGCTTTAGCGATTTGCATCACTTAAGAATCTGCCTATTTGTACTCTGCATGGGTCAAAATAATGAGAGAACAAGTCTGAAATAAGTCGGTATTTTTCTTTCCCGTACTCAAGTGAGGTCATGTGAAAACTCCCCTGGCTGTGGGCTCACTGAGGTCTGAGCAGTTCCTCTTGCAATGGATAAACACTCTTTCAGGGGAATCGTCTCTCTGAGGGGATCCTTGCTTAAATTATTTCTGGCCGTTCTTAGTAGCTCAGCCATGTCACAGCATTTGCCTGTGCTGATTTGAGTGTGTCATGTCCATGCAGGGATCAGCGTGATCGCTCAGTCTGGGCTCCAGCATAATGATCATCTGCCGAAGAAGTTTCTTCAGTGAGTCCAGTATTCATGGCCGAGCTGCAGCACTGCCTGCAGAGAAGTAAAAAATCTTGCTTTATAGACTTCCATACAAATGATCTACCACAGCCCCTAGCAAGGTATTCCAGCAGCTAAGCGGTAAAAATATGTGCCTGATTTCTCCAAAATACTGCTTATGCAATGTTTGGCTGCGTTGGGTAGAGACCATGATCAAAGCACAAACAAATGAGCTTTACATTGCTACATGGTGTTCTGACTTTCCCTACAGAAGTTTCCTCATACGAATATCAATTTTTCGCTAAATCCCCTGTATCAGCATTCCTAGAATTGGCTTAGCTTTACATTTCTCTCCCAACCCCTTGCTATAAATAGCTGAGTCTCATATATCATTTAAGGAGAATAAAACATTACTCCTTGCATTCATTTATTTGATTTTACAGCCTTGCTTGTATGTTAATCAAACGCATAAAGTGCTGAGGTGCATAGGTGCCAAGTAAAAGTCAATATTTTACCGTGAACCTCATTTATCTACATTAGCCTGAAACAAGGTAGATCTGTAAATTTGGACATTATTGAATTTAATGACAAAGATCAATTACAACATCTTTGACACGACAGGGATTTGTCAGATGAGGGGGAAAAAGCATTACTTCTTCCTAAGGGAGGTTATAAATGCTGGCTGGTTGGGACTGTCCATCTCTTCTAGTGGACAGATGCATGCGAAGGATTAAATAATATTAGTT
Organism: Rissa tridactyla; assembly: GCF_028500815.1. Taxonomy (NCBI): domain Eukaryota; kingdom Metazoa; phylum Chordata; class Aves; order Charadriiformes; family Laridae; genus Rissa; species Rissa tridactyla. The sequence goes on along the minus strand of NC_071466.1, from coordinate 3,542,401 downwards.
GTATTTGAAATACAGACCCACAGTTTTAAAAGAGTTTAAAACAGAGATAAGGTATAGTGAGCTCTCTGAGGGATTGCTCGGCAGGATTGGCTGGAGTACAAGAAAAAAGAAGCAGAAAGTGTCTTCGTGGGAGAGATCCACAATTTGGCTGCAAAACTGAAAGCAATTCTGAACTCAAGCCACTTCTTTCTGTGTCCGGTACACAAATACCAACTGTAACTGCTTCATGAGCACTGTGGTAGTGCAGACTGTTAATTACAAAGCTCCACGGAAGAACAAGCACTGCTTTTCTGAAGGAAGCTTGTGAGAACATGGACAACAACCTGCCACATTTCACTGAAGTCACCATCTAGAGACAGTAACACTTCCTACCCATCCTTCAGCCCTGTGCCCTTTCTCCAGCATTGGGTAGGAAGCGTCAGTCTGTCCAAGTTCCTGATACACCATCCATCTAGTAAGATAGTGTTTGCCAGCAGCCACTTACAGCTTGGCCTGACTGGAAGGCAGGTAAGGTTTCCCAAAGGAAAAAGCAATTTTTTTTCCACTGATTTTCCAGACTTCCATACAAGGGTTGCTGGGTACTATCACAGCCTTTGAACTTACCAGGAAATGAACAACTTTAACACATCTGGGGACTGGCCATGTATCTCAATAGGTTTTTCCGAATCACAGAATCACAGAATGGTTTGGGTTGCTAGGGACCATAAAGATCATCTAGTTCCGACCCCCTGCCACAGGCAAGGACACGTTCCACTAGACCAGGTTGCTCAAAGCCCCATCCAGCCTGGCCTTGAACACTTCCGGGGATGGGGCAGCCACAGCTTCTCTGGGCAACCTGTTCCAGTGTCTCACCACCCTGACAATAATTTCTTCCTAATATCTAATCTAAATCTACCCTCTTTCAGTTTAAAACTATTTCCCCTTCTCTGTGTTCAGTTTTGGGCCCTCACTACAAGAAAGACATTGAGATGCTGGAGAAGATGTCCAAAGAAGGGCAACAAAGCTGGTGAGGGGTCTGGAGCACAAGTCTTATGAGGAGCAGCTGAGGGAGCTGGGAGTGTTCAGCCTGGAGAAAAGGAGGCTGAGGGGAGACCTTCTCGCTCACTCCATCTACCTGAAAGGAGGGTGTAGAAAGGTGGGAGTCAGTCTCTTCTCCCAAGTAACAAGTGATAGGACCAGAGGAAATGGCCTAAGTTGCACCAGGGGAGGTTTAGGATGGGTATTAGGAGAAATTTTGTCACTGAAAGGGATGTCAAGCACTGGAACAGGCTGCCCAGTGAAGTGGTTGAGTCACCATATCTGGAGGTATTTAAAAGATGGGTAGGTGTGGCACTTATGGACATGGTTTAGTGATCGTTTTTGTCAGTGTTAACAGTTGGACTTGATGATCTTAAAGGTCTTTTCAAACCTAAACGACTTATGATCTATGGAAAAGCTTTGACAGGAGGAGTGATGAACATCTATGGTTGGGCAGAAGATAAAAACCTGTGGAGCCGGCACAGCTGGAGCTAGAAAAGTATGTTTGGACAATACCTTTGGTTGTCACCCATCAAAAAAGTCCAGAGAATGTGTGTCTCGCTTATGCTATAAATTAATCCAAACTTTTTCCCTAAGCAGTTGTATCCTAGTTTTTATTCATGTTTACAGGAAGGAGACAGAGCAACTTTAGATGAAACAGAATGAAACTCATATTAATAACTTTAGGGAAGCCAGACTTAGCAGTTTAAGAAAAGCTATGCTTGCAGAGATATTCAGACAGTGTAGGTCTCAAATGGGGTTGTGTAACTTAGGAGATTTTACATAACCAAATAGAGATGTCTTCAAAAGAAAAAAAAAAAACTTATACAGTGATCTACCAAAAAAAAAAAAAGAATTTTGCTGTGAAGTTGATTTTAAATTCGAAATGCACGTGGAAACTTAAGCCACACTCAGAAAAGGTTGGCTTGCTTGTGACCCAGACCTTGGGATGTGGGGGTACTTGTATCTCTGTGGGTGTGCGGCAAGGGAACGACTCAAACTTCTTGGGGTAAGTTGGAAAAAGGTGTCTGGAGCTTTAGTAATATTCTGTAAAGGTTCTAGCACTGCAGTTTCTCTGTTGTGTCACCAGTTTTGATCATGAATGTATAGTTCACTGGTTGCCAGTTAACTGCATATCATTAATACATTTATAAATTGTTTCATCCCGATTATGGTTTAAACTGAATTGAGCAGGTTTTCCCCTGAGATACAGTCAGAGCCAGTCTCAAATTTTGACACTAGCAGCTGGTTTTTAATAGGCCAAACCCTGGTGTTTTACCACCATCTGCTGGCGACAACCTGTCATTCGCTTTAAAGTGTAATTTCAGCCTCAGCCCTAAAGCTTTTGACTTCATGGACAAAATAATCCATACTTCTCTATAAAGATTCAAAGATCTTAAAGGCAGCAAGGACGTGTGAGACCTCCTTGGAACTCAGGTCCTAAAAAGTCATCAGAGGAACAGACAGAAATTGCACAATCTCCTACATTCTTCTACAATTAATCTGTTCTGTCATTGATATATTTTTCACTGAACCATAGTCGGGTGCTGTCAGATATCCCTGCCATGACAAAAGCTTCAAGGTTGTTGGTAAGTGAAATAAAATTCACAGCGCAGACACCTATTTCCTCTGTCACTGGAAAATAAAAGATCAGCCAAGGACAGTAAGCCAGGCATTTTTTTACCGCTGTAAGACGAGTAATCATCTCTTTCAGTTGCCCAGAGGGTCTTAAAACTGTTTTGCAAGCCTCAAAAAGGCAGCGCTACTAAAAAATAAACTATATTCTCCCTCCTTCCTGCCCCTTGCTGCAATCTAATGGCCTTATGGCTCTCCCCAGTCTCTCTATTCCTTCTTTCCTCTCTTGTACCTCCTGTCACACCTAAACACCACCACTGAGACCTGCAGAAACATCTGGATTCATCCCACTAAAACTCCAATGTAACTGGGGCTCCTCAGTTAGAAGGCTGTACTGCCAAGATGTCTTCTGTAGTTACTGGCAGCAAAGATGCTCTTCCAGAGGACAATTTCTGTCTTAGAGGAGCCACTCTACAGCCACTTTCTATCTAGAGAGAACAGAAAGAAACCATGTTTTTAATTTAGGTACTTCCTTCAGGTTATTGAGTTAGGTGAGAAGTCCTCGGTACTCCCTTCTTGGCTTGGTGCTCAACCTAGAGGCAGCTGCAGAGGAACTTCTGCAGTTCCCAGTGAGACCTGTTCAGCATGGATGGAATCTGTGGTGTTATGGTCCTGGTTCTAAATTTCTCCTGAGCATGTACAAACTGGGATTCTTCAAATATTTCATACACAGATACAAGTCAGCTTATTTTCATGGCAACATTTCTGACTCAAGGCTACCTGCCACCAAACTACAAGTCCCTCCTTCACAACATGAGGGAATTAGGGCTTCTGAAAGAACAGGTCATCCAATTTTTTTAATTTTTTTTTTTAGCTTGAGCAAAACAGTGTGACCCGTATCTTGGAAACAACTGAAATATTCCAGTTGAAACTTTCACATATATATAAAAAAGAAAAACCTCTAAGGCATGCACTTAGCAAAAAGAACTTTAGCCCTACTGGTTAAAAGTTTGGAAAAGTTGAGAAGCAGACAAGGAAAGGTTATGATAAGGGCAAATTATAATACAAATTAAAAACTTTGAATATAAAACAATGCCACCAGTTGCACCTGTGTTCACTGTCTCTGGATTTTGATTGCTTTACACAGTTACTTGAACACACCCAAAAGAACATAGCTACTCTGGTTAAGTTGGGCACTTTGGCTCTTTTTTCCAGTCTCCAAGTAAGTATTCAATCTCTGCAGATTTCCCTGGCAATTTTTCCTGATCGCTATCTCTGTAAATGTTCACTGGCTCCTAAAGGGTGAAAATTAATACCACTTGGTCAACAGCACCGAGGAAAGCAGCAACGCAACAAATACAGGCCACTGCCCAGCAGAAAGACAATTGAAATCTCTTTCTGAAATGACCTTAGAGTCACCGACCTTGAACCACTCAATGTCGTGTTCCCATGTGCTCCATTTAGCCTTGTTCCTCCTCTATCCCATGAGGCAGCTCCTTCTTCAACACTACCTTCCTTCCTACCACATATTTCCATTACCCCAAATGCCCCCAGCTGTATTACATGCTGGCACCAAGGTGTTTCTACGCAACCTCATCCAAGCTCTCAAGAAGCAGAGCTCTGAGATACCTCAGCTATACAGAGGAATCAATTCTTGAAACATCCCAGGCCTGTTAATTCAGGGGAACAGGTCAAGAGTCTATTCTTCAATATGATCTGATCTCGACCTTTGTCTGGTCGACAAAGAGAGCTTTACCACCTTCCCGAAACAGGAGAGATACCCACCTGTGGGCAGATCTGGCTAGTGCTTCTCTGACTGCTGACAGAATCATAGAATCATAGAATCTTCATGGTTGGAAAGGACCTTTGAGATCATCGAGTCCAACCATACACACACCCCAAAAAAAACCAACAAGAAACAAACAAACAAACAAACAAACAAACAAACAAACAAACAACCTACAATCTCTGCCACTAGAGCATGCCCTGAAGTGCCACATCTAGACGTTTCTTAAACACCTCTAGGGACGGTGACTCAAGCCCCTCCCTGGGCAGGCTGTTCCAGTGCCTGACCACTCTTGCAGTCAAGTAATTCTTCCTAATATCTGATCTAAACCTCCCCTGACGCAACTTCAGACCATTTCCTCTGGTCCTGTCATTATTCACCTGGGAGAAGAGGCCAAAAGCCACCTCTCTCCAACCTCCTTTCAGGGAGTTGTAGAGGGCAATGAGGTCTCCCCTCAGTCTCCTCTTCTCCAAGCTAAACATGCCCAGCTCCCTCAGCCTCTCCTCATATGACTTGGGCTGGAAAATGGACAGGCTGGGAAATCAACCATGGGCAGCTTGCTCAGCCTAAATCTTGCAGAGACATGGTTGGGCAGTCGCAGGCTGCCTGAAACACTGTGAACATCAATAAGAAATTCTCCCCAGTCCCTTCCTCACTTGTACAGCAGCAGAGGGGAAAAAAACCCTCTGTTCCTGGAAAAGCAGATGCAAAGCCCCAACTTCCTTGTGATCAAGAAATGACAAAACCAATGGAAAATATGAAACAACTTCTGAACTATAAATGACTACGTAGGCTAGGACTCTTCAGGCTGGAAAAGAAGCAAGTGAAGAGGGACGTGACATAGGCTCATGAACTCATTAATGGCCTGGAGACTAGACAGATGGCAGAAAAATACACCAGCAAACCAAGAGAAAAAAACATTTAGAGAAGGAGGAAAGGAGAACAACAAAAAAGCCTACATCACCAGTCTTTTACAAGGTATTGTCGCTTTTGCAACTGTGACTAATTTGAATAGACCAAGCTCATAGTACAAGAAAATTTCTCTATATTCAGGAAAAAAAAGTTACTGCTCATGGTTTTTGTTCATCGAGGCTCACTGCACCTGTGTTCAGATATCCGTAGATGCTGCTGGTCTGTGTGTTCAGGTGGGATCCCGGTACGTATTCTGGCACACCACTCCCCACTGTACGAGTGAAGTTTTGTACCAGTCTGGACTCAACTTGCCCGGGCTTTCTTCCTCTTATTCACCTCACCCAGGAACAGCTGCCGCCTTAGAAGGTTCTCTACACATAACTGCTTCCCGTGTTGTGCTGCTATCTGTTAATATTGAATGGGAAATACTTTCACTTATTGCACATAGAGAACATGCCTGCTCCGTATGACCTTCTTTTACCTAAATGGCGCAAAGCCACAGATCTTAATAGGGGCTCAAGTGCAGATCAAAGCGTCACGAGTACATCCTAGGGCATCACCACAGCCACACTGAGATTAGCTTTTGGAAGGGGAACAGCAATAGCTCTGCTGCTCTCCTCACATGGAAAGCTCGACAAGTTTTAGGCAAATACTAAAGAATTAGGTTTAAATAAAAAAAAAATTAAAAAAAAAAACAAACCAAAAAACCAACAACAAAAACTCAAACAAACCTCATGCCTCAGCAAGAACACATGAGAGGCCTGCTGAGCTCAGGCCTGCAGGGTGGGGTTGCCCTGTGCCTTTTAGGCACGGTATAATCTCAGAGGTCTGTAGCAAATTGGCAACGTGAGATGAGCTCTTGCCTAATTAGCAGATTTCTCATTGTGCCTCAGTGACTGCGCTGCAGAGCTTGGCCACCCTCCACTAATTTGCAACATCTCAAGCTTTAAAATGCTTTCTTGCATTCCAGTTCATCACAGCCAGCTGGAAAAGCACCTGCCAAGTGGAGAACTCACTTGCGAAGGTTCACATCCAAAATGAGGTCTGGGACTCGGGCAGTTCTGCACCAGCGCCTCAACGCTTCTCCCACCTGGGCTTCTTCCTAAATCCAAGAGGTGAATCAGGCAGAAATACTTATTCCATTATGCCCATACAAATAACAGTGGGCTAGCACCAGGATTTTTAATAGATCTTGCTCTCATAATTCCCATACATGAAGACATTGCAAGGCACAGGTTGGTTACTCCATCTGGTAGCAGGCACCAGGGTCTTTATTTTGTCTTTTTTAAGTTTTTAGCGTTTGGAAAGGCAGTGTCACCCTTGGCTAACAACTCCACTACTGCAAAGTGGACAACAAAAGCAACCCTGGGAGCTGCGCCAACGATAAGCCTCTACCATGAGCCACAGGTGCAGTGCCCTGGGCCTGGCAAGGCTGTGGTGGGATGGCTGGGGACCCTGCCCAACAGAGGAAGCCGGGCTGCAGGAAAGACTACAACATTTCCGACAGAGATGGCTCTAACCACAGATTTCAGAGCCCAGAGAGGCACACTGGCACAGAAAAAAGAGGGAAGTTTTACAGACATTTGTAACAGAAACACTAAAGCAAGTGTGATTTAAGATTGAAGCATAAATGAAAATACCTGTGTGAACAGCAGACCAAGATTTAAAAGAATGGCTTCTATAGAAAGTACAGAACACTGCTCCCAGTCAAATTGAGGAATGACTTTTTTCCATCTTGCCCAGGCAGCCTGTGCTCTGATACCCGGGAGAGGATGAGCAACGAAGCATAGGAGCTTCCTGGGAGTCCTGGTGGACAACTGGATGACCATGAGCCAGCAATGTGCCCTTGTGGCCAAGAAGGCCAATGGCATCCTGGGGTGCATCAAGAAGAGTGTGGCCAGCAGGTGGAGGGAGGTCATCCTCCCCCTCTGCTCTGCCCTGGTGAGGCCGCACCTGGAGTGCTGGGTCCAGTTCTGGGCTCCCCGGTTCAAGAAGGACAGGGAACTGCTGGAGAGGGGACAGCAAAGGGCTACCAAGATGATGAGGGGACTCGAACACCTCTCCTATGAAGAAAGGCTGAGGGATTTGGGTCTCTTCAGTCTGGAAAAAAGACAGCTGAGGGGGGATCTTATCAACACTTAGAAATACTTAAAGGGTGGGTGTCAGGAGGATGGGGCCAGGCTCTTTTCAGTGGTGCCCGGGGACAGGACAAGAGGTAACGGGCAGAAACTTGAGCATAGGAAGTTCCACCTAAACATGAGGAGGAATTTCTTTCCTTTGAGGGTGGCAGAGCCCTGGCACAGTGCCCAGAGAGGTGGTGGAGTCTCCGTCTCTGGAGACATTCCAAACCCGCCTGGACGCGTTCCTGTGCCACCTGCTCTGGGTGACCCTGCTCTGGCAGGGGGTTGGACTAGATGATCTCCAGAGGTCCCTGCCAACCCTATGATTCTATGATTCTATGATTCCCTGGACCAAAAGACCATGCTTGCAGCTTAACAATTACTGCACTAACTTGGGAGAAAAGTGCCCCATAAACAGAGACTGAAACTCAACGCCTGTGTCCTGAGCTGTTCTTTCTCACCCCTCCAAAGCTTACACTCTGCTCACGCAGTATTTTATTTCCTGTCAAGAAAAGGTGGATATCAATCCAAAACTTGAATATTGTTTTATTTAAATATAATTATCATGCAAATACTACAAAATATATGCCTATACAAAAATCTCATTGCCAGTCAGCAGTGATAACTAGCAATAAGGCATATTACTGATCATATTATTACAGCATTACAAATTCCAAGAATGAACTAATTCCTTGCAGGTGAAAATGTAAGAGGTGATGTGCAGGATCTAGGAGTCTACCTAGCATCTCAAATTACATTCTTCAGTTTCACAGAATCACAGAATGGCCGGCATCGGAAGGGACCTCTGGAAATCACCCAGTCCAACCCCCTGCCAGAGCAGGGCCACCCAGAGCAGGTGGCACAGGAACGCGTCCAAGCGGGTTTTGAATGTCTCCAGAGACGGAGACTCCACCACCTCTCTGGGCAGCCTGTGCCAGGGCTCTGCCACCCTCAAAGGAAAGAAGTTCCTCCTCATGTTTAGGTGGAACTCCCTGTGTTCAGGTTTGTGCCCGTTACCTCTTGTCCTGTCGCCGGGCACCACTGAAAAGAGCCTGGCGCCATTCAGATCCTGGACACTGGCCATTCGCAACTGCAGGAGGGAGCTCGGTGGGACACCCCAGTGTCTGCCAGCCCCCTGGGCAAGCTCCAGGCCCAGCAGGGGCTCTCAATGGCACTTTGCTTTGTGTGTCATGAAGAGCCACCAAAGCTATTCCACCTTCTCCTTAATTTCACACGTTTATAGATACCTCTCCCCACTGAAGAATTCAGAGGGCAATCTGATTTTTGGATGCCTACAGGTGTGATCCCAATCAGCAGCCTCAGCCAATTTTGCTACTACTTTAGAGATCTCCCTTCCTCCTTTTCTAGTTTATACTCCAAGGAGTCTCTGTCTTGTAGTTTTCCACGGGACTTTCCCCAAAACTGAACTAATTTGGTCATTCTGTATAAAATACGTATAGACAGAAGTGTACATCGCTTGTCAAGAACACCATCATAGTTTGAACATTGTGCTCAAACACTGTTCCAAGCACAGTCTCCTCACCATGGCACCTTCCCAAGCACAGAAGAAGAGTTCAAATTTAGCAATGAGGCTGAGCTGTGATTCCACATAGCTTCCCTCCTGCCCCTCTTTGGTATGCCATTACCCTCCGAGGAAACAAGCAAGGGCCACAGCTTGCAGGGTCTGAGCTGCTGGCAACAAGAATCAGAGAAGCATGAGAATCGTACCTAGATTAGACGCGACCTTTTGAAACATTCAAGTATGACCTATGATACACTTCCTTTCACTTATTTAATTATGCTTGACTGAACATTTCCAATGGCTTTTTGACTCCATGACTTCACTGCACCTCTAAGTCAGCACTGTGCAAAGTCATGTCCCATTTGAACACGGCACTGTTCCTTATTTCACCTCCAAGGACTACTGCTATCGCCACAGAGCTACTTTTGAGATACTTTATTTACAACAACACAGAGAGCAGTACAAAAAAGACAAATGAGGTATGCAACCCCTCATCATAACTGTCCCTCCTTATCCCATCTTTACAAAAGCATTCTGGACATAAAACCTTTGTGGAAACATTTTGCTGCTCTTGGACCTACAAGTGAATAGATGTCTCACCACAGGTTCAGTCTGGTTTGGTTCCAGTCAGTGGCAGGCCAGGATGTTGCTGAGGCTCAACGAGACAGGCTCTGGGTTCAGGTGTGTCCCAAAGGAGAAGCAGTTCCCACCACCACCAATAAGCAACAACTTCTCATTTGGCAGAAAGACACTACTATGATTATGTAGCATTAATGGCCACTACAGATGCTCCTAAGAAAGGAAAGGTGATTTTGAACACAGAGGACTTCAACACATGTGTACCTCATACGGTGCTGTAGAGATATTTCATATCGCACCTTCATTAGAAAGTTAAGAACAGACCCACTGGATCCCATCTAGGACCATTTAGTCCACTATACCACCCACAAATGCAGGCAAAAATAGATAGCTAGAGAACACAGGAACAAGAAAACTACAATATGCTCCTCTAGTATGCTCCACCCATCCAACAACTTGCAGTTCCATTGATTTTTAATGAGAAAGACTATCTTTGTACTCCCTGAACCTTAATGTTCTTCCTTCCAAGAATATAGCCAGTCACTTTTTGAATCCATGTAAACCTTTGGCATTCACGTCCTGTGGCAAGGAGTGCCAAAGCCTACCTATGTTTCATACGAAGCAGTCTTTTGAAGTATATTGACTGACAGCTTCTCTTGATGTCTCCTAGTTCTTATATCAGAAGAAGCAATGAACATTCATGGCCACTTCACCACAAAGGAGATAGCTGTCATGGTATACAGTTATACATCTGAGGTCCAAGAAACATCTGATTTATAACCTGTATATCTGATAATCTGAAGAGACGCTCTTTTATGATCATAGAATCATAGAATGTGTTGGGTTGGAAGGGACCTTTAGAGGTCATCTAGTCCAACCCCCCTGCAGTAAGCAGGGACATCTTTAACTAGATCAGGTTGCCCAGACCCTCATCAAGCCTGGCCTTGAATGTCTCCAGGGATGGGGCCTCCACCACCTCTCTGGGCAACCTGGGCCAGTGTCTCACCACCCTCAGTACAAAGAAATTCTTCCTAATGGCTAATCTAAACCTGCCCTGCTCTAGTTTAAAACCATCGCCCCTCGTCCTATCACTACATGCCCTTGCAAACGGCTCCTCCCCAGCTTTCTTGTAGGCCCCCTTCAGGTACTGGAAGGCCGCTATAAGGTCTCCCCGGAGCCTTCTCTTCTCCAGGCTGAACAACCCCAGCTCTCTTAGCCTGTCCTCATAGGAGAGGTGCTCCAGCCCTCAGATCATCTTTGTGGCCCTCCTCTGGACCTGCTCCAACAGGTCCATGTCCTTCCTGTGCTGAGGGTTCCAGAGCTGGATACTCCTCTGGTGGGGTCTCACCAGAGCAGAGTAGAGGAGCAGAATCACCTCTCTGGATCTGCTGGCCACGCTTCTTTTGATGCAACCCAGGACGTGATTGGCCTTCTGGGCTGCAAGCGCACATTGCTGGCTCATGTCCAGCTTTTCATCCACCAGGACGCCCAAGTCCTTTTCCACTGGGCTGCTCTCTATCATATCATCCCCCAGCCTGTATTGATAACGAGGATTGTCCCGACCCAAGTGTAGGACCTTGCACTTGGCCTTGTTGAACTTCATAAGGTTTGCTTGGGCCCACCTCTCCAGCTCATCCAGGTCCCTCTGGATGACATCCTGTCCCTCTGGCACATCGACCGCACCACTCAGCTTGGTGTCATCGGCAAACTTGCTGAGGGTGCACTTGATCCTACTGTCTAAATCATTGATGAAGCTGTTGAACAGCACCGGTCCCAGTACAGATCCCTGAGGGACACCACTTGTCACCCCTCTCCATCTGGACATCAAGCCATTGACCACCACCCTCTGGATGCGACCATCCAGCCAATTCCTTATCCACCAAACAGTCCACCCATCAAATCCGTATCTCTCCGACTTAGACAGAAGGATGTTGTGGGGGGCCGTGTCAAAGGCATTGCAGAAGTCCAGGTAGATGATATCCATTGCTCTTCCCTTGTCCACTGATGCAGTCACTCCATTGTAGAAAGCCACCAGGTTGGTCAGGCCGGACTTGCCCCTGGTGAAGCCATGCTGGCTGTCTCAAATCACCTCCCTGTCCTCCATGTGCCTTAGCATAGCTTCTAGGAGGATCTCTTCCATGATTTTCTCAGGCACAGATGTGAGGCTGACAGGCGGAAAGGTTGCAGGTCTGCTCTGCTTCCCCTGCTATTTGCTCCTCCATCACAAGGTCCATTCCCTGGAGTTTGCTGCACTTCAGATGGAGCACCAGCAGCAAGCTGCTGTCAGAGGCCTCAGGTTGCCCTAAGTGCTCTTCTCCAGGCTGGTGGGGCCATGACTGATGCCCCAGTACCTTCTCGCTGCCACACCGGGACTCCTGCCCCAATACCTTCTTGCTGCCACGCCATGACTCCTGCCTCAATACCGGCTAGCTGCCATGCAGTGACTCCTGCCCTGGTACCTCCTCACTGCCACGCTGGGATTCCTGCCCCATTGTCTGCTGGCTGCCACGCCGAGACTCCCGCCCTGGTACATCCTCGCCACCACTTCCTTGCCACCACTCCTGCTGTGGTACCTTCACACTGCCACACTGTGGTTCCTGCCCTGGTACTGTCTCACTGCCATGCTGTGATGCCTGCATTGTTGGCTGACTTATTGTTTCAGGGCATTTATCTGAAATTTCCTTTTCTGCTCCTTTTACCGATCTCTTTTCTGTATCGATGTTGCTCTGAGATTTAGGAGCAGGGGACTTCAATATTTCTGCCAGAGCCTTCTGGCTCCAAACTTGACTGCTTTGCTGGCTTCTGTTGGTTACTTTTCTGGTTGTTCTCCAGCTGACCCCGATGACCCCCTCCTCCGGGCTGTAGGCTGCCCTCTGAGCTAGCTCCGCTTGGTCCCTGAAGTCCATGCTGAGCTGGGACTCCTGCCGCTGGGGATGCCAGTTGCTCTGCCATAGCTCGTCCCGCAGGCAGGACTCTGGCCTCAGGGACCACCAGCTTCCCCCACTGGAGACCCGCTGCCAGCTGTGACAGGAGTCCTGCCTTAGAGAAACACTCACGGCGCTGCTGGGCTGCTGAACCGTGCCACCCATCTTAGTGCGCGAACCACCGCTCCCCTGGCTTTCTTTTGCCCCCAGTTCTCGGGCATCACCTCCTGGTTCTGGTCCCATGAGGTGTTGGCTGCTGCGCTGGTGCTCTTGTCCCCATGTCTGCTGGCTGCTGCTCCGCGATGCCTGACCCTCTGCTGTAGCCATTTCAGGAAACAAAGCTGAAATTTCCTCTTCTGTCCTGTTCACTAGTTTATTCTCTGTATTGATGCTGATGAAGGGGACTTCGAGCTTTCTTCCAGAGCCGTCTTAGAATCATAGAATCACAGAATCATTTAGGTTGGAAAAGACCCTTGGGATCATCGAGTCCAACCATCAACCCCACTCTACAAAGTTCTCCCCTACACCATATCCCCCAACACCACATCTAAATGACTCTTAAACACATCCCGGGATGGTGACTCCACCACCTCCCTGGGCAGCCTATTCCAGTGTCTGACCACTCTTTCTGTGAAGAATTTTTTCCTCATGTCCAGCCTAAACCTACCCTGCTGCAGCTTGAAGCCATTCCCTCTTGTTCTATCGCTAATTACCTGCGAGAAGAGACCAGCACCAACCTCTCTACAATGTCCTTTCAAGTAGCTGTAGAGAGTGATGAGGTCTCCCCTCAGCCTCCTCTTCCTCAAACTAAACAGTCCCAGCTCCTTCAATCACTCCTCATAAGATTTATTCTCCAGGTCCTTCACCGGCTTCGTTGCCCTCCTCTGCACTCGCTCCAGCACCTCGATATCTCTCTCGTATTGAGGTGCCCAAAACTGGACACAATACTCAAGGTGTGGCCTCACCAGTGCTGAGTACAGGGGGACAATCATCTCCCTCCTCCTGCTGGTCACACTATTTCTAATACAAGCCAGGATGCCGTGGCTCCATCGGTGGCTCCTTGCTGGCCTGAGGGCTGATGCAGGCAGGACGGGGTCCCTCGCATCTCTGAGGGTCTCTGGGTCAGGGAGCTCTGGCTGCTCACGCACTCTCCCCCCAGCAGGTCTCTGCCTGGGGCACGGCGGCTGGCATCTCCCCACGGCAGGGGCTCGCCAGGCAGCTGGTGGTGGTGTGGGGCAGGGTGGTGGTGTTGGTGTGGGGCAGGAGGGTTCCTCTGCCTTCTGCCCATCCCTGACCTCCGGAAGCCCCCACCACTGGGAGGTCACCAACCAGACCCACTGTTGCCTGGAGTGTCTGTCCCCCAGCCCCACGGCTACCCACAGACTGTGCCCACAGCCCCACAGCTGCCCCTGCTAGTCCCCCCTACGCTGCTCTGCGTCTGCGCCAGCCTGTCCCCACCACGGCCACACAACTGCCTCTAGCCTGAATTCTAAATCAGCACACGTATGGAGAGCTATACTGCACCCACTGGTTAAAAAAAGGTTTTTTCGTGAATTAACAATGTAAGGACACTAAATTACTGACAAGAAAAATGCCCAAGGAAGCAAAGGAAAACTTTAGAGGTAAAGACTTCCAGGGATGGGGCAGCCACAACTTCTCTGGGCAACCTGGGCCAGTGTCTCACCACCCTTACAGCAAAGAATTTCTTCCTGAGATCTCATCTAAATCTCCCTTCTTTCAGTGTAAAACCCCAGGGCCTCCCCTGGCCCCGCTCCAACAGCTCCGTGTCCTTCTGCTGTTGGGGGCTCCAGAGCTGGAGGCAGCACTGCAGGGGGGTCTCCCCAGAGTGGAGCAGAGGGGCAGAATCCCCCCCTCGCCCTGCTGGCCATGACTAAATGCTAATGTATAACAGCCACTTTTTCTGGAGTTTACTTCTGTCCCATATGCCACCAAGGCTGTGGAGCCACCTTACACAGGATGAAAAGATGTTTGTAGGAATGTGGGGTTTGTCATCGGTAATTTTCTTCCAACCCTCACAATATTCGTTGGCTTTTTGAATTTTCTCACAGCAAATTCTATTGCTTTCCAATGTTTTAGAGTAAAGATGCAGTCACATTTGGGTGTGCAGGAGGTCATCCAGCAGCACCCCAGTGGATACGGTAAATCTGTTCAGTGCAACGGTATCAACCTGCTTGAAGGGACAAGGCAATTGCAATACCAGTCCTGTGGCTTTATACGGCTTGAAAGGGAGCATATAGAAGATAAAACGCATATAGAAGATAAAATGTTTCCCAAAATGCTGCTGGAAAAAAATGTGCCATTTTCTCCTTCCTTTGCAAGACTCTAGAACTCCCTGGGGAACCTGAACTTTTGTGAAGGATTGACCATGGAGTGAAGGACATGGCCGACATTCTACTGCTCTCAGAAGAGCCACAGAAAAGTCACAATCTGCAGATATTCCCTGTGGACTTGTCAAGCCTTCCCAAGGAAAATTCCCAAGTGACTTCATTGTGCTGTTGTGTGTGGTGCTGTATAAAATGGCTCTTTGCAAGTCCCAGCTGGACCTGAACCACTGACAGCGAGGGCAGGCCCTTGATTTCGGTAGGCTTTTCTCCATCTTTGGTTGGCTGCATTCATCTGCTGGCTGGTTGTTCCATCTTCCAAGTGACGGCACGCAGTGCGGACCAGCCGGCTTTGAGCAGAGATGGGACCTGCCAGCACAGAGGAGGCTGGAGCCATGTTGTGTTTGGGGGGCAAGGAGGGGAAGGAGGCTGGGGTGCCTTGCTAAAATCCAGGCTTCAAAGGAGGACATTGCCTGGGTGTGTGGCAACACGAGGGGTGAGAATTATCCACCAAGACCTGGTACTGGTGTCACTAACACTGAGTGGAGCTCAGTAGTGTGGGAGACCTCTCTTGGTCCTGTGCATTGAGCTGACTTTGCCTGCTTTCATAAAAGTCCATATTGTAGGGTGTCGTGTGTTGTTCTGCTGCTCAGCTGGGCTCGACCACCCAACAGCACGGCGTGCCAGGAAGAGTCAGCAGCACTGCCTACCAGACTTCAGGGACCGTGACATCCCACTGGGATGCAGCAGTGACTTTGGACCTCGGTTGTTTCACCAAAGCCAACAAGATGCTGCACAGAGACACCCACCAGCCAGACAGGGCTGCAAGGAGATCTCCTTCCTCCACGACCCCCCTGCCCAAGGCACTCTGGTGGTGGGAGCGCGGTTACACCAGCCAAGGCTAGACTGGGAGCTGAGCTGCCTTCTCACCATCCCTCTCTGATGCTTCTCTCCCCTCCCTAGCTGCCAGGACCCAGCTGTCCCAGGGATGCCACCTGTCCTTAGACATAGGCCCATCATCCCCACCACCACCGCCTCTGTGAGCCTCCAGCCATCCCTGCTTCCCACAGCAAGCTCAGTAGACGACGTGGCATCGCAACGTTTTCCAGCGTTGTCCCAGGCCAGCTTGCCCGTGCCACCACCCTCGTCCCTCCACTCACAGCTCTGTCAGCCTCCCACGCACCCCACCATTTTGGGGGTGCTGGGACTCTGTCTGCGTGTGCCTGTGTGTCATATGTGTTAGCGCCTGCTGCCCTCTTTGTATTCACGCCAAGCGATGTAACATGAAACACATATGTCCATGTGAAATACTCCAATTAAAAAGCATCAAGGGGTTGCTGGGAGGCTGTTCTGCACTGCACGGTTGTGGTGGTGTCTGCACGGGGAAGGGTGGGATCAGGGCTCCCAGGTCCTTGTTGGGAGGACTTCTACTTGGAGAGTGGGACTCTCTGGTGAGAGTATCCAGCAACGGGGAGCAAATCATCAGTGTGCCCGAACTGGAAATTAAGAGAAATCTTTTCTTTTTTAGCTAAAAAAACACCGGTGCTCAGGGAGTCTCCATTGCTCATTCTCTAAGACAAGAGCTGGTTCCTCCACAGAGGCCAGTTTTGAGCTGAATCCCTGGAAGTTGGAAGGACTGAGTGAAAAGTTTGCCTGTGGGAGTCAGACTACCAGACACATGCGTAACGGCATTGCCAGGCGCTGCTAGCTGTGAAGGAGAAAATTTACGAGCTGAGATGTGACAGCGCGTAAGGCACTGCAGGCCACCACAGGACTCATTGGCCAGGCTCTGCCTGGACCAGGCTGATGAGGAGGAGGAAGGTGAGGAAGGGGCAGCAGGCAGGTGCGAGACCTGCGAGGAGGGCAGGAGTGTGTGGAGAAGAGGCTGGTCTGACGGGAGAAACGTGGGCAGCTGAGAACAAGGAGGACTGGAGGATGCTCAGATGTTTGCAGCATGTGTAAAACATAGCTGTGGAAACAGAGGGCTTACACACGGCAGGAGGGATCCCAGGGTGACTGTCCTGTGGGATGACAGTGGTCTCGGAGGGAAATGGTGGCTCCCATGCGGTTGCTGCATCTCATCACGCTGCACAGCTGCTTCATGGCTGCAACTCCATCTGTGCTGCCCTACACACAAGGATCCCTGCCAGGCACGGGATTTCAAGGAAAACTGTAGGAGAGGAAGCTCGGTGCTCATCTCGACCGGGGTCATGGAGACAAATGCCTCTTCCTCACGAGGAGGATCTGAGCCCTCCCAGCTGGTCCCCTCGGCAGGCTGCGATTTGCCTAGCAGTAAGGGGCAGCAGGCAGGTTCTGCTCTCCAGTCCTCATTGAGATGGCAGGTCCACATCCCATCCCTGCCAGTGTCAGGCCACGATGGCGGGCATGTCGCCGAGAAAAGAAGACACACACTGAGCTACCGAAATATCTGCAGGTCTTTTGCCAGCCATCGTGAGCAAACAGAACCGGGCTGAAAACGCGCGCAGCCCAGCTTGCGTCAGTTTCCCTGGATGATAGAGCTCCGTGGGGGCAGAAAGGTGGTGCACGGGAGGGTCCCCAGCCGATCCCACCCTGCCTTGCAGACCCAAGATCCCACCCAGATCCAAGCACCCAGCACTGCTCAGCCCCCAGCTCTCAGAAGCCTTCAAAAACCACAGGGCTGCTTCTGGAAAACGCCCCCATTCCTAAAGGCACGGATGCTTCCCCTTCCCAGAGGGGCCAGCCCAGAGCGGGCAGCACGGCAGGCAGCGGAGCCATAAGTCATGCCGGCACTGGAGCGTCACTGGGTGGGAAGGCAGCTGCCTGCAGAGGACACCAAGGCCTCTTTGCTTCAGCCAGCAGCCCCCAACAGCAGGAGAGAACCCCCCACCCCGGCCTGGTGTCCGTGCAGGCTGACGTTGCCAAGGACGGCGAGACGGGTGCGACAAGAGCTGGCACCAGGTGCCGTGGTGAAGGCCTCGTGCTTGGCCCCGTTGAGGAGCACCACTGCAGAAGGGCAGGGACAGAGCGGCCAGCGGAGCACCTGGGGACACCTGCGTGTCCCACAGGAACCCTGGCACACCCGGAGGAGCCAGACAGGAGCAATGCCTGGGGACACGGCCCAGGGCGGGGGCACCCCCAGCTGCTGAGCGCCCCCAGGATGGAGCTCTGCAGAGGCCGCTGCCACCGGGCTGGGTGGGAGCTGTTGGCTCGGGCCACGGCACAGCTGGTCCCAGCCAGTCCCAGGCGTGGGCATCTCCAAGGTGACCACCAGGGCTCTGTGATGGCATCGCCGCATCATACCGAGGCCATTGTGACGCCGGTGACCGTGGGGGCATTTAAGGAGCGAGAGCCTGGGGGTGCCGGCTCCCCCGGGAGGATGCAGCTCCCTCGGGAGGTGCATCTCCCCTGGGCAACCACGGCACATCGACGGCTGAGGATGCCGAAGATGCCAGGAGAAAAGAAGGCGAACGCCCACTCCAGGCTCAACACCGGGCTGCAGCGCCTGCTGAAGAGGCACCAGGTGAGGGACGGGGCAGGAGGGAGAGGCCGGTGGTGGGACGGGGCCGCACGGAGCTGCCTTGCTGGCAGCGGGAGGGCTGCTGTGCCAAGGCAGCCACCTCCATCCCACGCCTTCTCCTCCTCTTGCCCGCAGATGGACAACAGGCTGCCAGAGACAGCGCCACAGGGCAGGCAGAGCCCGGACTCGTCCCTCCATGGGGACAGGCTGCCACGGCTCCCCTGCCCAGAGACTTCGCAGGCCGCTGGGAGCCGCTGTGCACAGGTAGGGAGCCCGCGGGACATGGGGCAAAACGTCTTCCCGACCCCACGAGCTGCCCATGGGCAGGCGGGAGGTGCAGGAGGGGACAGGCGGGCTCAGCCCCTGTCGCAAGCTGGTCCCCTGTGCCATGCCCAGCAGGCTGTCCGGGCATGCCAGGGCTGCTCCCGGGAGTCACCGTGGGCCGCCAGGGGAGCAGCCCTCTCCCACCTGCCTCTGGGACGGGCAGCAGCTGCCTGCGGGGATGAGCGCTGCCCGGGGGGCTGGTGGGGGAGCCCGGCCGCAGGAGCTCTTCCAGCCAGGAGCCGGGACGTGGGGACCAGGGTCACAGTCACGCAGCCTCTCTCCTTGCCTTCTCTTGCAGTCGGACAGCGTGGCGCGCAGCAAGGCACTGCCTCGCATCAGGGTGGTGCTGCAGGAGGAGACTCCCCCCAGGCAGGCAGCGACAGCCAGGCACGCACCCACCAGAGCCTGCTGCAAGCTGCCGCCTCTGCCAGCAGCACCCTCAGCAGCTCCTGCCGGGGGCTGCCAAACGGCCAGCAGCACTGCAGCCAGCGGCTGCCTACGGCCGGTCCCACCTCCTCGCGGCATCAACCGTGAGCGGGGCAGACCTGCGAAGGTGAGGACATTCAGGCCTGCCCAGCAGCTCCCGCCGGCCTACAGAGAGCTGTAGAGGACACAGCCCCGTGCCTCCCGAGTGAGGTCCGGGCCGAGGTTTTCCCCGGAAGCGGGAGACCCAGCTGTTACCGCAAATGAAAGCTCTCCAAACCAAAAGCAGTTTAGAGAGGAGAGACTGCTTTCTTTGACGTCGGGTGCTAGTGGGAAAACCCACAAATCTAGCACACCTTCCTGGGGATATTCACCCATTATTTAGACACAGAACAGTCTCATCCTTCCGCCTACCGAATACATGGCTCCACCTAGGCTTACATGTTGGTTGGGATGACCCAATAGTCTTTTTGCACATGTGTATCAAATTTTGCTGCGTCGGCAAAACGCTTCTGCGCAAGCGTGAGTGTCTCGGGGGTCCTTTGGGTAAGGAGGCCCTTCCTCACATTACCCTCTTAAGGCATCGAGTCATCTCGGGACAGTCAAAGTTTCCTCTAAGTTTGCCAACTTCCTGAGGATGATAAGGATGCTCCTCGAAGCAGCCACAGCTGCCCAAGGAAGCAAAGGAAAACTTTAGCGGCAACGACCTTCTGCAAAAGGGAAAGACCTTCATGCTGCAGCACAGCTGAAGTCTTTCGGGGACAAGCCAGGGTCTCCTGAGGCAACAGGAGCTGGGGAGTCACAGACAAAGCACCCCAAAGGAAGTGCACCTGAAGAGCAGCACAAAGGAAATGCAGCTGCTCCAGCCGGTGAGACAGCTTCATTGGGCACCCAGCTGAAGTGCCTTTACGCAAATGCACACAGTATGGGAAACAAGCAAGAGGAGTCAGAGATGTGCGCACGCCTCCAGGACTATGATCTTGGCATCACAGAGACGTGGTGGGATGGCTCTTACGATTGGAGCGTTGGAATGGAGGGATACAGACTCTTCAGGAAGGACGGGCTGGGGAGACAAGGAGGGGATGTTGCCCCCTATGTCAATAAACAGCTGGAGTCCATGGAGCTCCACCTGGGCATGGATGAAGACCCAACAGAGAGCTTATGAGTCAAGATTAAAGGGATCACAGGGGCAGGGGACATTATGGTAGGGGTCTGCTACAGGCCACCTGACCAGGATGACGAAGCAGATGAGGCCCTCCATAGACAGATAGGAGCAGCATCGCGTTCACACGCCCTGGTCATCATGGGGGACTTCAACCACCCCGACACCTGTTGGAAGGACAGCACAGCAAGGCACAAGAAATCCAGGAAGTTCTTGGAATGTGTCGATGACAACTTTCTTCTTCAAATGGTAGAGGAGCCAACAAGGAGAGGAACCATGCTGGACCTTGTCCTTAACAACAAGGAGGGGCTGGTGGGGACTGTCAAGCTCAAGGGTAGCCTCAGCTGCAGTGATCATGAAATGGTAGAATTCAAGATCCTCGGGGCAGTGAGAAGAGCACGCAGCAAGCTCACTACCCTGGACTCCAAGAGAGCAGACTTTGGCCTCTTGAGGGACCTGCTTGGCAGGGTAACATGGGAAAAAGTACTGGAGGGAAGAGAGCTGGTTAGTATTCAAGGATCACCTCCTCCAAGCTCGGGACCGGTGCATCCCAAGAATGAAGAAGTCAGGCAAAAATTCCAGGAGGCCTGCATGGATTAACAAGAAGCTCCTGGACAAGCTCAAAAGCAAAAAGGAGGCCTACAGAGGGTGGAAGCAAGGACGGGTTGACTGGGTGGAATACAGAGAAACTGTCTGAGCGAGCAGGAACCAGATTAGGCAAGCTAAAGCCCAGAGGGAATTAAATCTGGCTAGGGGCACCAAGGATAACACGAAAAGTTCTATAAGTACGTCAGGGGTAAAGGCAAGCCTAGGGGAGATGTGGGCCCTCTCAGGAAGGAGACAGGAGACCTGTTCACCCAGGATATGGAGACGGCTGAGGTACTGAATGACTTTTTCACCTTAGTCTTCACCGGCAAGGGCTCCACCCACTCCACCCAAGGACGAGGGGTAATGTTTTCAAATGGAAGGAGGGTAGATTTAGATTGGATATTAGGAAGAAATTCTTTCCTGTGAGGGTGGTGAGGCACTGGAACAGGTTGCCCAGAGAAGCTGTGGATGCCCCATCCCTGGAGGGGTTCAAGGCCAGGCTGGATGGGGCTTTGAGCAACCTGGCCTAGTGGGAGGTGTCCCTGCCCATGGCAGGGGGGTTGGAACTAGATGATCCTTAAGGTCCCCTCCAACCCCAACCATTCTATGATTCTATGACTTGGGAAGACAAACATCATTACTCTGAACATGCCCCCTTCCTCCTTCTTTCCCTGGCTTTATATACTGAGCATGACATCAAATGGCATGGAATGTCCCTTTGGTCAGTCGGGGTCAGCTGTCCTGGCTGTGTCCCCTCCCAACTCCTTGCGCCCCCCAGCCCATTGCTGGTGGGGCGGTGTGAGGAGCAGAAAAGGCCTTGAGAGCTCAGCAACAGCTAAAAACACCAGTGTGCTACTACCAGTGCGCATCCCAAATCCAAAACACGTCACACTACACCATCTGCTAGCAAGGAAGTCATCCCTATCCCAGCCGAAACCATGACTCTTGGGTGATGCTGGACTTCAGGAGGTTCCTGCTGGCCCATTTCTGCAGCCCATCCAGCTCCCTGGGCACATCGGAAACAGGAACGTCCTCTAAGGCTGAGAGAGCACAGGGACCCAGATTTGGGAGGAATCGGAGGAATGTTGCCAAACAGCAATGATGGGAGGAAGGAGACGCAGATGTGGAGTACTAAACTGAATCATAAGGGTCAAACTGTGGGAAAAAAAGAAGCCAAGGAAATACCATTCCCAGTGGACACAGGAGCCACAACGTCACTTTTGAACGTCAAGCCTAAGGGGCAACTCTCAGCCGACAGAGTTTTGGTTCAAGGACTGTCGTGGTTTATCCCCAGCCGGCAGCAAAGAACCAGGGGGCTGCTCGGTCACTCCCCCCGGGACAAGATGCACAGTCTGCACCTGCCTTCTAGACCGTGGCCTCTATTTCTCGCTTCCACAGGGACTACCAAACCAGCCTGCTTTGCCTTTTCAGGGTCTCCACCTTGGCCCCAATGACTTGGCCCAAGTGGGCTGTGTTCACAGTTTGCCCTTGCGTACATTCAGCTGTCGTGACATCACAAATGGGACCTCTTTGCCCCCTGGCAACGGCTGAACTTGGCAGAGGGAGGGTCAGAGGCAGAGAAACCAGATCTTCAGTTCTGGAGGGAGACCGCGAGAGCTGGAGAAGCACACAGGGAGCTGAATCCTTACACTGCCCAGCCTTGAGAGTGGAACTGGTAACTTCTGGCATTGTGTTTGTTGACTTACTTGTTTTATCACTATCACTATCATCACCCATTGGTCTTCCAACTCGCCAGCCTTCTCTCTGTCTACTGCAGCACAATGAGTGAACATCTGCTTGAGCCAAGGGGTGGAACGGCTTATTTTGCTGCTTGCTCTCAATAGGGATTGTACCTTAATCTATGGCAGGGCGCTACCTCCGATGATTGTCACGGAACAGCACCCCAGGCAGATAAGAACAGCCATTTGTACTACTTTTGTACGGACAGCACTGTTCAAGTATGTACAGCCCAAAGCACGGGATACTTTTAGGCACTGGCCATCAGGCCACGAACCATTATCAATTACAGCTGATGGTAACCAAAGATTTCTAGAGGCTGTGGCTGCTCTTTCAGCAGTTGATACCATCTCACTGTTTAGCTAGACTGAAGGCCAAAAAGTTAAAGGGTGTGTCCTGTGCTTGTACCGTGATTGTTCTTCACTCCTTGGTTTTTTTCCTTTTTATTTAGGTTAGGCTATAGTTTAGAACCCAGAGCTTGTTTGAGCCTGACAGCTTGAGTACAGAGGCAAAGAAAGGACTGTTGGGTTTAGAATCATAGAATAGAATCATAGAATCTTCACGGTTGGAAAGGACCTTTGAGATCATCGAGTCCAACCATACACACACCCCCAAAAAAAAAAAGAAAAGAAAAAAAAACACAAAAAAAACTCCACAAACAAACAACCTACAATCTCTGCCACTAGAGCATGCCCTGAAGTGCCACATCTAGACGTTTCTTAAACACCTCTAGGGATGGTGACCCAAGCTCCTCCCTGGGCAGGCTGTTCCAGTGCCTGACCACTCTTGCAGTCAAGTAATTCTTCCTAATATCTGATCTAAACCTCCCCTGACGCAACTTCACACCATTTCCTCTGGTCCTGTCATTATTCACCTGGGAGAAGAGGCCAACACCCACCTCTCTGCACCCTCCTTTCAGGGAGTTATAGAGGGCAATGAGGTCTCCCCTCAGCCTCCTCTTCTCCAAGCTAAACGTGCCCAGCTCCCTCAGCCTCTCCTCAGATGACCTGCTCTCCAGACCCCTCACCAGCCTGGTAGCTCTGCTCTGGACACGCTCCAGCACCTCAATGTCCCTCTTGTACAGAGGGGCCCAGAACTGAACACAGCACTCGAGCTGAGGCCTCACCAGTGCCCAGTACAGAGAGGCACGATTGCCGCGGAGACCAGCTTCAGGGCAGGTGAGACTGCGCTGGGGAAGGGATCTGCAGCGAAAGGGCGGACGAAAAACTCTTTTGGGGGCTTTTGGGAGCCGGCAAAGGGCCTCGGCCTGTGCTGAGGGCTGTCAGCTGGTGGGCGGGCTGCTGAGTGAGCCTGGGGCGGAGACAGCACCTCCCCCGGGTTGATCAAACCACCAGGTTATAGGAAGCTTCTGGAAGGGCAGGGACTAGTCCCTGGCCACAGAGCAACCAGTGCTGCCCCCAACTGACCGTGGAGTCACAAGGTCTCGCTTGTGTGTAGAGATCCAGCCATGGTTGCTACCTGGTCGAAGGCATTCATCGATGGCTGAGGATGCCGAAGATGCCAGGAGAAAAGAAGGCGAACGCCCACTCCAGGCTCAACACTGGGCTGCAGCGCCTGCTGAAGAGGCAACAGGTGAGGGACGGGGCAGGAGGGAGAGGCCGGTGGTGGGACGGGGCCGCACGGAGCTGCCTTGCTGGCAGCGGGAGGGCTGCTGTGCCAAGGCAGCCTGAGGACGATAAGGATGTTCCTCGAAGCAGCCACAGCTCTGTCCTAACTGGTAAAAGAACCTTGAAGCCATTAACTACTTCTTCTTATCCCGTCCTTGGTGATTAGCTACTTCTGGCTGTCTCCTCCTTATCACTAGCTGTAACACCAGCTCAGTGACTAAGCATTTGCTCGCACAGTCCGAAGGTCAGTCATTCGCTCTTTTCTCACACGGGAAGAAGGTGAGTAGGAAACAAGCAACACTGTAGTTTGCCTATGGTTATAAACAAAGCAGAGGCCTGTCTTTGGGAACGCAGCCAGCAGCCAGCAGCACCACGGGGAAGGGCAGAGGCCATGACACAAACATCAAAATATTTCATAGAAAAAGTAGAGAAGGAGAGCTGGCACATCCTTCATGTTTTCTTCAAAATCCACACGACAAGGACCTTCGGAAAAATGTATGAGCTGAGATGTGACAGGGCGTAAGGCATTGCAGGCCACCACAGGCCTCATTGGCCAGGCTCTGCCTGGACCAGGCTGATGAGGAGGAGGAAGGTGAGGAAGGGGCAGCAGGCAGGTTCTGCTCTCCAGTCCTCATTGAGATGGCAGGTCCACATCCCATCCCTGCCAGTGTCAGGCCACGATGGCGGGCATGTCGCCGAGAAAAGAAGACACACACTGAGCTACCGAAATATCTGCAGGTCTTTTGCCAGCCATCGTGAGCAAACAGAACCGGGCTGAAAACGCGCGCAGCCCAGCTTGCGTCAGTTTCCCTGGATGATAGAGCTCCGTGGGGGCAGAAAGGTGGTGCACGGGAGGGTCCCCAGCCGATCCCACCCTGCCTTGCAGACCCAAGATCCCACCCAGATCCAAGCACCCAGCACTGCTCAGCCCCCAGCTCTCAGAAGCCTTCAAAAACCACAGGCTGCTTCTGGAAAACGCCCCCATTCCTAAAGGCACGGATGCTTCCCCTTCCCAGAGGGGCCAGCCCAGAGCGGGCAGCACGGCAGGCAGCGGAGCCATAAGTCATGCCGGCACTGGAGCGTCACTGTGTGGGAAGGCAGCTGCCTGCAGAGGACACCAAGGCCTCTTTGCTTCAGCCAGCAGCCCCCAACAGCAGGAGAGAACCCCCCACCCCGGCCTGGTGTCCGTGCAGGCTGACGTTGCCAAGGACGGCGAGACGGGTGCGACAAGAGCTGGCACCAGGTGCCGTGGTGAAGGCCTCGTGCTTGGCGCCGTTGAGGAGCACCACTGCAGAAGGGCAGGGACAGAGCGGCCAGCGGAGCACCTGGGGACACCTGCGTGTCCCACAGGAAACCTGGCACACCCGGAGGAGCCAGACAGGAGCAATGCCTGGGGACACGGCCCAGGGCGGGGGCACCCCCAGCTGCTGAGCGCCCCCAGGATGGAGCTCTGCAGAGGCCGCTGCCACCGGGCTGGGTGGGAGCTGTTGGCTCGGGCCTGGCAGGGCCCCCGCCAGGGAAGAGCAGGGGCTGCCCTGTGCCGGGCACGGCTGCTCCCGGCCGCTCCCAGCTGCTTCAGAGCCACGGCACAGCTGGTCCCAGCCGGTCCCAGGCGTGGGCATCTCCAAGGTGACCACCAGGGCTCTGTGATGGCATCGCCGCATCATACCGAGGCCATTGTGACGCCGGTGACTGTGGGGGCATTTAAGGAGCGAGAGCCTGGGGGTGCCGGCTCCCCCGGGAGGATGCAGCTCCCTCGGGAGGTGCATCTCCCCTGGGCAACCACGGCACATCGACGGCTGAGGATGCCGAAGATGCCAGGAGAAAAGAAGGCGAACGCCCACTCCAGGCTCAACACCGGGCTGCAGCGCCTGCTGAAGAGGCAACAGGTGAGGGACGGGGCAGGAGGGAGAGGCCGGTGGTGGGACGGGGCCGCACGGAGCTGCCTTGCTGGCACCGGGAGGGCTGCTGTGCCAAGGCAGCCACCTCCATCCCACGCCTTCTCCTCCTCTTGCCCGCAGATGGACAACAGGCTGCCAGAGACAGCGCCACAGGGCAGGCAGAGCCCGGACTCGTCCCTCCATGGGGACAGGCTGCCACGGCTCCCCTGCCCAGAGACTTCGCAGGCCGCTGGGAGCCGCTGTGCACAGGTAGGGAGCCCGCGGGACACGGGGCAAAACGTCTTCCCGACCCCACGAGCTGCCCATGGGCAGGCGGGAGGTGCAGGAGGGGACAGGCGGGCTCAGCCCCTGTCGCAAGCTGGTCCCCTGTGCCATGCCCAGCAGGCTGTCCGGGCATGCCAGGGCTGCTCCCGGGAGTCACCGTGGGCCGCCAGAGGACCAGCCCTCTCCCACCTGCCTCTGGGACGGGCAGCAGCTGCCTGCGGGGATGAGCGCTGCCCGGGGGGCTGGTGGGGGAGCCCGGCCGCAGGAGCTCTTCCAGCCAGGAGCCGGGACGTGGGGACCAGGGTCACAGTCACGCAGCCTCTCTCCTTGCCTTCTCTTGCAGTCGGACAGCGTGGCGCGCAGCAAGGCACTGCCTCGCATCAGGGTGGTGCTGCAGGAGGAGACTCCCCCCAGGCAGGCAGCGACAGCCAGGCACGCACCCACCAGAGCCTGCTGCAAGCTGCCGCCTCTGCCAGCAGCACCCTCAGCAGCTCCTGCCGGGGGCTGCCAAACGGCCAGCAGCACTGCAGCCAGCGGCTGCCTACGGCCGGTCCCACCTCCTCGCGGCATCAACCGTGAGCGGGGCAGACCTGCGAAGGTGAGGACATTCAGGCCTGCCCAGCAGCTCCCGCCGGCCTACAGAGAGCTGTAGAGGACACAGCCCCGTGCCTCCCGAGTGAGGTCCGGGCCGAGGTTTTCCCCGGAAGCGGGAGACCCAGCTGTTACCGCAAATGAAAGCTCTCCAAACCAAAAGCAGTTTAGAGAGGAGAGACTGCTTTCTTTGACGTCGGGTGCTAGTGGGAAAACCCACAAATCTAGCACACCTTCCTGGGGATATTCACCCATTATTTAGACACAGAACAGTCTCATCCTTCCGCCTACCGAATACATGGCTCCACCTAGGCTTACATGTTGGTTGGGATGACCCAATAGTCTTTTTGCACATGTGTATCAAATTTTGCTGCGTCGGCAAAACGCTTCTGCGCAAGCGTGAGTGTCTCGGGGGTCCTTTGGGTAAGGAGGCCCTTCCTCACATTACCCTCTTAAGGCATCGAGTCATCTCGGGACAGTCAAAGTTTCCTCTAAGTTTGCCAACTTCCTGAGGATGATAAGGATGCTCCTCGAAGCAGCCACAGCTGCCCAAGGAAGCAAAGGAAAACTTTAGCGGCAACGACCTTCTGCAAAAGGGAAAGACCTTCATGCTGCAGCACAGCTGAAGTCTTTCGGGGACAAGCCAGGGTCTCCTGAGGCAACAGGAGCTGGGGAGTCACAGACAAAGCGCCCCAAAGGAAGTGCACCTGAAGAGCAGCACAAAGGAAATGCAGCTGCTCCAGCCGGTGAGACAGCTTCATTGGGCGCCCAGCTGAAGTGCCTTTACGCAAATGCACACAGTATGGGAAACAAGCAAGAGGAGTCAGAGATGTGCGCACGCCTCCAGGGCTATGATCTTGGCATCACAGAGACGTGGTGGGATGGCTCTTACGATTGGAGTGTTGGAATGGAGGGATACAGACTCTTCAGGAAGGACGGGCTGGGGAGACAAGGAGGGGATGTTGCCCCCTATGTCAATAAACAGCTGGAGTCCATGCAGCTCCACCTGGGCATGGATGAAGACCCAACAGAGAGCTTATGATTCAAGATTAAAGGGATCACAGGGGCAGGGGACATTATGGTAGGGGTCTGCTACAGGCCACCTGACCAGGATGACGAAGCAGATGAGGCCCTCCATAGACAGATAGGAGCAGCATCGCGTTCACATGCCCTGGTCATCATGGGGGACTTCAACCACCCCGATACCTGTTGGAAAGACAGCACAGCAAGGCACAAGAAATCCAGGAAGTTCTTGGAATATGTCGATGACAACTTTCTTCTTCAAATGGTAGAGGAGCCAACAAGGAGAGGAACCATGCTGGACCTTGTCCTTAACAACAAGGAGGGGCTGGTGGGCACTGTCAAGCTCAAGGGTAGCCTCAGCTGCAGTGATCATGAAATGGTAGAATTCAAGATCCTCGGGGCAGTGAGGAGAGCACGCAGCAAGCTCACTACCCTGGACTCCAAGAGAGCAGACTTTGGCCTCTTGAGGGACCTGCTTGGCAGGGTAACATGGGAAAAAGTACTGGAGGGAAGAGAGCTGGTTAGTATTCAAGGATCACCTCCTCCAAGCTCGGGACCGGTGCATCCCAAGAATGAAGAAGCCAGGCAAAAATGCCAGGAGGCCTGCATGGATTAACAAGAAGCTCCGGGACAAGCTCAAAAGCAAAAAGGAGGCCTACAGAGGGTGGAAGCAAGGACGGGTTGACTGGGTGGAATACAGAGAAACTGTCTGAGCGAGCAGGAACCAGATTAGGCAAGCTAAAGCCCAGAGGGAATTAAATCTGGCTAGGGGCACCAAGGATAACAAGAAAAGTTCTATAAGTACGTCAGGGGTAAAGGCAAGCCTAGGGGAGATGTGGGCCCTCTCAGGAAGGAGACAGGAGACCTGTTCACCCAGGATATGGAGACGGCTGAGGTACTGAATGACTTTTTCACCTTAGTCTTCACCGGCAAGGGCTCCAACCACTCCACCCAAGGACGAGGGGTAATGGTTTCAAATGGAAGGAGGGTAGATTTAGATTGGATATCAGGAAGAACTTCTTTCCTGTGAGGGTGGTGAGGCACTGGAACAGGTTGCCCAGAGAAGCTGTGGATGCCCCATCCCTGGAGGGCTTCAAGGCCAGGCTGGATGGGGCTTTGAGCAGCCTGGTCTAGTGGGAGGTGTCCCTGCCCATGGCAGGGGGGTTGGAACTAGATGATCCTTGAGGTCCCCTCCAACCCCAACCATTCTATGATTCTATGACTTGGGAAGACAAACGTCATTACTCTGAACATGCCCCCTTCCTCCTTCTTTCCCTGGCTTTATATACTGAGCATGACATCAAATGGCATGGAATGTCCCTTTGGTCAGTTGGGGTCAGCTGTCCTGGCTGTGTCCCCTCCCAACTCCTTGCGCCCCCCAGCCCATTGCTGGTGGGGCGGTGTGAGGAGCAGAAAAGGCCTTGAGAGCTCAGCAACAGCTAAAAACACCAGTGTGCTACTACCAGTGCGCATCCCAAATCCAAAACACATCACACTACACCATCTGCTAGCAAGGAAGTCATCCCTATCCCAGCCGAAACCATGACTCTTGGGTGATGCTGGACTTCAGGAGGTTCCTGCTGGCCCATTTCTGCAGCCCATCCAGCTCCCTGGGCACATCGGAAACAGGAACGTCCTCTAAGGCTGAGAGAGCACAGGGACCCAGATTTGGGAGGAATCGGAGGAATGTTGCCAAACAGCAATGATGGGAGGAAGGAGACGCAGATGTGGAGTACTAAACTGAATCATAAGGGTCAAACTGTGGGAAAAAAAGAAGCCAAGGAAATACCATTCCCAGTGGACACAGGAGCCACAACGTCACTTTTGAACGTCAAGCCTAAGGGGCAACTCTCAGCCGACAGCGTTTTGGTTCAAGGACTGTCGTGGTTTATCCCCAGCCGGCAGCAAAGAACCAGGGGGCTGCTCGGTCACTCCCCCCGGGACAAGATGCACAGTCTGCACCTGCCTTCTAGACCGTGGCCTCTATTTCTCGCTTCCACAGGGACTACCAAACCAGCCTGCTTTGCCTTTTCAGGGTCTCCACCTTGGCCCCAATGACTTGGCCCAAGTGGGCTGTGTTCACGGTTTGCCCTTGCGTACATTCAGCTGTCGTGACATCACAAATGGGACCTCTTTGCCCCCTGGCAATGGCTGAACTTGGCAGAGGGAGGGTCAGAGGCAGAGAAACCAGATCTTGAGTTCTGGAGGGAGACCGTGAGAGCTGGAGAAGCACGCAGGGAGCTGAATCCTTACACTGCCCAGCCTTGAGAGTGGAACTGGTAACTTCTGGCATTGTGTTTGTTGACTTACTTGTTTTATCACTATCACTATCATCACCCATTGGTCTTCCAACTCGCCAGCCTTCTCTCTGTCTACTGCAGCACAATGAGTGAACATCTGCTTGAGCCAAGGGGTGGAACGGCTTATTTTGCTGCTTGCTCTCAATAGGGATTGTACCTTAATCTATGGCAGGGCGCTACCTCCGATGATTGTCACGGAACAGCACCCCAGGCAGATAAGAACAGCCATTTGTACTACTTTTGTACGGACAGCACTGTTCCAGTATGTACAGCCCAAAGCACGGGATACTTTTAGGCACTGGCCATCAGGCCACGAACCATTATCAATTACAGCTGATGGTAACCAAAGATTTCTAGAGGCTGTGGCTGCTCTTTCAGCAGTTGATACCATCTCACTGTTTAGCTAGACTGAAGGCCAAAAAGTTAAAGGGTGTGTCCTGTGCTTGTACCGTGATTGTTCTTCACTCCTTGGTTTTTTTCCTTTTTATTTAGGTTAGGCTATAGTTTAGAACCCAGAGCTTGTTTGAGCCTGACAGCTTGAGTACAGAGGCAAAGAAAGGACTGTTGGGTTTAGAATCATAGAATAGAATCATAGAATCTTCACGGTTGGAAAGGACCTTTGAGATCATCGAGTCCAACCATACACACACCCCCAAAAAAAAAAAGAAAAGAAAAAAAAACACAAAAAAAACTCCACAAACAACCAACCTACAATCTCTGCCACTAGAGCATGCCCTGAAGTGACACATCTAGACGTTTCTTAAACACCTCTAGGGATGGGGACCCAAGCTCCTCCCTGGGCAGGCTGTTCCAGTGCCTGACCACTCTTGCAGTCAAGTAATTCTTCCTCATATCTGATCTAAACCTCCCCTGACGCAACTTCAGACCATTTCCTCTGGTCCTGTCATTATTCACCTGGGAAAAGAGGCCAACAGCCACCTCTCTGCACCCTCCTTTCAGGGAGTTGTAGAGGGCAATGAGGTCTCCCCTCAGCCTCCTCTTCTCCAAGCTCAACATGCCCAGCTCCCTCAGCCTCTCCTCAGATGACCTGCTCTCCAGACCCCTCACCAGCCTGGTAGCTCTGCTCTGGACATGCTCCAGCACCTCAATGTCCCTCTTGTACAGAGGGGCCCAGAACTGAACACAGCACTCGAGGTGAGGCCTCACCAGTGCCCAGTACAGAGAGGCACGATTGCCGCGGAGACCAGCTTCAGGGCGGGTAAGACTGCGCTGGGGAAGGGATCTGCAGCGAAAGGGCGGACGAAAAACTCTTTTGGGGGCTTTTGGGAGCCGGCAAAGGGCCTCGGCCTGTGCTGAGGGCTGTCAGCTGGTGGGCGGGCTGCTGAGTGAGCCTGGGGCGGAGACAGCACCTCCCCCGGGTTGATCAAACCACCAGGTTATAGGAAGCTTCTGGAAGGGCAGGGACTAGTCCCTGGCCACAGAGCAACCAGTGCTGCCCCCAACTGACCGTGGAGTCACAAGGTCTCGCTTGTGTGTAGAGATCCAGCCATGGTTGCCACCTGGTCGAAGGCATTCATCGATGGCTGAGGATGCCGAAGATGCCAGGAGAAAAGAAGGCGAACGCCCACTCCAGGCTCAACACCGGGCTGCAGCGCCTGCTGAAGAGGCAACAGGTGAGGGACGGGGCAGGAGGGAGAGGCCGGTGGTGGGACGGGGCCGCACGGAGCTGCCTTGCTGGCAGCGGGAGGGCTGCTGTGCCAAGGCAGCCTGAGGACGATAAGGATGTTCCTCGAAGCAGCCACAACTCTGTCCTAACTGGTAAAAGAACCTTGAAGCCATTAACTACTTCTTCTTATCCCGTCCTTGGTGATTAGCTACTTCTGGCTGTCTCCTCCTTATCACTAGCTGTAACACCAGCTCAGTGACTAAGCATTTGCTCGCACAGTCCGAAGGTCAGTCATTCGCTCTTTTCTCACACGGGAAGAAGGTGAGTAGGAAACAAGCAACACTGTAGTTTGCCTATGGTTATAAACAAAGCAGAGGCCTGTCTTTGGGAACGCAGCCAGCAGCCAGCAGCACCACGGGGAAGGGCAGAGGCCATGACACAAACATCAAAATATTTCATAGAAAAAGTAGAGAAGGAGAGCCGGCACATCCTTCACGTTATCTTCAAAGGCCACACGACAAGGACCTTCGGAAAAATTTATGAGCTGAGATGTGACAGGGCGTAAGGCATTGCAGGCCACCACAGGCCTCATTGGCCAGGCTCTGCCTGGACCAGGCTGATGAGGAGGAGGAAGGTGAGGAAGGGGCAGCAGGCAGGTTCTGCTCTCCAGTCCTCATTGAGATGGCAGGTCCACATCCCATCCCTGCCAGTGTCAGGCCACGATGGCGGGCATGTCGCCGAGAAAAGAAGACACACACTGAGCTACCGAAATATCTGCAGGTCTTTTGCCAGCCATCGTGAGCAAACAGAACCGGGCTGAAAACGCGCGCAGCCCAGCTTGCGTCAGTTTCCCTGGATGATAGAGCTCCGTGGGGGCAGAAAGGTGGTGCACGGGAGGGTCCCCAGCCGATCCCACCCTGCCTTGCAGACCCAAGATCCCACCCAGATCCAAGCACCCAGCACTGCTCAGCCCCCAGCTCTCAGAAGCCTTCAAAAACCACAGGCTGCTTCTGGAAAACGCCCCCATTCCTAAAGGCACGGATGCTTCCCCTTCCCAGAGGGGCCAGCCCAGAGCGGGCAGCACGGCAGGCAGCGGAGCCATAAGTCATGCCGGCACTGGAGCGTCACTGGGTGGGAAGGCAGCTGCCTGCAGAGGACACCAAGGCCTCTTTGCTTCAGCCAGCAGCCCCCAACAGCAGGAGAGAACCCCCCACCCCAGCCTGGTGTCCGTGCAGGCTGACGTTGCCAAGGACGGCGAGACGGGTGCGACAAGAGCTGGCACCAGGTGCCGTGGTGAAGGCCTCGTGCTTGGCCCTGTTGAGGAGCACCACTGCAGAAGGGCAGGGACAGAGCGGCCAGCGGAGCACCTGGGGACACCTGCGTGTCCCACAGGAACCCTGGCACACCCGGAGGAGCCAGACAGGAGCAATGCCTGGGGACAAGGCCCAGGGCGGGGGCACCCCCAGCTGCTGAGCGCCCCCAGGATGGAGCTCTGCAGAGGCCGCTGCCACCGGGCTGGGTGGGAGCTGTTGGCTCGGGTCTGGCAGGGCCCCCGCCAGGGAAGAGCAGGGGCTGCCCTGTGCCGGGCACGGCTGCTCCCGGCCGCTCCCAGCTGCTTCAGAGCCACGGCACAGCTGGTCCCAGCCGGTCCCAGGCGTGGGCATCTCCAAGGTGACCACCAGGGCTCTGTGATGGCATCGCCGCATCATACCGAGGCCATTGTGACGCTGGTGACCGTGGGGGCATTTAAGGAGCGAGAGCCTGGGGGTGCCGGCTCCCCCGGGAGGATGCAGCTCCCTCGGGAGGTGCATCACCCCTGAGCAACCAAGGCACATCGACGGCTGAGGATGCCGAAGATGCCAGGAGAAAAGAAGGCGAACGCCCACTCCAGGCTCAACACCGGGCTGCAGCGCCTGCTGAAGAGGCAACAGGTGAGGGACGGGGCAGGAGGGAGAGGCCGGTGGTGGGACGGGGCCGCACGGAGCTGCCTTGCTGGCAGCGGGAGGGCTGCTGTGCCAAGGCAGCCACCTCCATCCCACGCCTTCTCCTCCTCTTGCCCGCAGATGGACAACAGGCTGCCAGAGACAGCGCCACAGGGCAGGCAGAGCCCGGACTCGTCCCTCCATGGGGACAGGCTGCCACGGCTCCCCTGCCCAGAGACTTCGCAGGCCGCTGGGAGCCGCTGTGCACAGGTAGGGAGCCCGCGGGACATGGGGCAAAACGTCTTCCCGACCCCACGAGCTGCCCATGGGCAGGCGGGAGGTGCAGGAGGGGACAGGCGGGCTCAGCCCCTGTCGCAAGCTGGTCCCCTGTGCCATGCCCAGCAGGCTGTCCGGGCATGCCAGGGCTGCTCCCGGGAGTCACCGTGGGCCGCCAGGGGAGCAGCCCTCTCCCACCTGCCTCTGGGACGGGCAGCAGCTGCCTGCGGGGATGAGCGCTGCCCGGGGGGCTGGTGGGGGAGCCCGGCCGCAGGAGCTCTTCCAGCCAGGAGCCGGGACGTGGGGACCAGGGTCACAGTCACGCAGCCTCTCTCCTTGCCTTCTCTTGCAGTCGGACAGCGTGGCGCGCAGCAAGGCACTGCCTCGCATCAGGGTGGTGCTGCAGGAGGAGACTCCCCCCAGGCAGGCAGCGACAGCCAGGCACGCACCCACCAGCACCTGCTGCAAGCTGCCGCCTCTGCCAGCAGCACCCTCAGCAGCTCCTGCCGGGGGCTGCCAAACGGCCAGCAGCACTGCAGCCAGCGGCTGCCTACGGCCGGTCCCACCTCCTCGCGGCATCAACCATGAGCGGGGCAGACCTGCGAAGGTGAGGACATTCAGGCCTGCCCAGCAGCTCCCGCCGGCCTACAGAGAGCTGTAGAGGACACAGCCCCGTGCCTCCCGAGTGAGGTCCGGGCCGAGGTTTTCCCCGGAAGCGGGAGACCCAGCTGTTACCGCAAATGAAAGCTCTCCAAACCAAAAGCAGTTTAGAGAGGAGAGACTGCTTTCTTTGACGTCGGGTGCTAGTGGGAAAACCCACAAATCTAGCACACCTTCCTGGGGATATTCACCCATTATTTAGACACAGAACAGTCTCATCCTTCCGCCTACCGAATACATGGCTCCACCTAGGCTTACATGTTGGTTGGGATGACCCAATAGTCTTTTTGCACATGTGTATCAAATTTTGCTGCGTCGGCAAAACGCTTCTGCGCAAGCGTGAGTGTCTCGGGGGTCCTTTGGGTAAGGAGGCCCTTCCTCACATTACCCTCTTAAGGCATCGAGTCATCTCGGGACAGTCAAAGTTTCCTCTAAGTTTGCCAACTTCCTGAGGATGATAAGGATGCTCCTCGAAGCAGCCACAGCTGCCCAAGGAAGCAAAGGAAAACTTTAGCGGCAACGACCTTCTGCAAAAGGGAAAGACCTTCATGCTGCAGCACAGCTGAAGTCTTTCGGGGACAAGCCAGGGTCTCCTGAGGCAACAGGAGCTGGGGAGTCACAGACAAAGCACCCCAAAGGAAGTGCACCTGAAGAGCAGCACAAAGGAAATGCAGCTGCTCCAGCCGGTGAGACAGCTTCATTGGGCGCCCAGCTGAAGTGCCTTTACACAAATGCACACAGTATGGGAAACAAGCAAGAGGAGTCAGAGATGTGCGCACGCCTCCAGGACTATGATCTTGGCATCACAGAGACGTGGTGGGATGGCTCTTACGATTGGAGCGTTGGAATGGAGGGATACAGACTCTTCAGGAAGGACGGGCTGGGGAGACAAGGAGGGGATGTTGCCCCCTATGTCAATAAACAGCTGGAGTCCATGGAGCTCCACCTGGGCATGGATGAAGACCCAACAGAGAGCTTATGAGTCAAGATTAAAGGGATCACAGGGGCAGCGGACATTATGGTAGGGGTCTGCTACAGGCCACCTGACCAGGATGACGAAGCAGATGAGGCCCTCCATAGACAGATAGGAGCAGCATCGCGTTCACACGCCCTGGTCATCATGGGGGACTTCAACCACCCCGATACCTGTTGGAAGGACAGCACAGCAAGGCACAAGAAATCCAGGAAGTTCTTGGAATGTGTCGATGACAACTTTCTTCTTCAAATGGTAGAGGAGCCAACAAGGAGAGGAACCATGCTGGACCTTGTCCTTAACAACAAGGAGGGGCTGGTGGGCACTGTCAAGCTCAAGGGTAGCCTCAGCTAGAAGCGATCATGAAATGGTAGAATTCAAGATCCTCGGGGCAGTGAGGAGAGCACGCAGCAAGCTCACTACCCTGGACTCCAAGAGAGCAGACTTTGGCCTCTTGAGGGACCTGCTTGGCAGGGTAACGTGGGAAAAAGTACTGGAGGGAAGAGAGCTGGTTAGTATTCAAGGATCACCTCCTCCAAGCTCGGGACCGGTGCATCCCAAGAATGAAGAAGTCAGGCAAAAATGCCAGGAGGCCTGCATGGATTAACAAGAAGCTCCGGGACAAGCTCAAAAGCAAAAAGGAGGCCTACAGAGGGTGGAAGCAAGGACGGGTTGACTGGGTGGAATACAGAGAAACTGTCTGAGCGAGCAGGAACCAGATTAGGCAAGCTAAAGCCCAGAGGGAATTAAATCTGGCTAGGGGCACCAAGGATAACAAGAAAAGTTCTATAAGTACGTCAGGGGTAAAGGCAAGCCTAGGGGAGATGTGGGCCCTCTCAGGAAGGAGACAGGAGACCTGTTCACCCAGGATATGGAGATGGCTGAGGTACTGAATGACTTTTTCACCTTAGTCTTCACCGGCAAGGGCTCCAACCACTCCACCCAAGGACGAGGGGTAATGGTTTCAAATGGAAGGAGGGTAGATTTAGATTGGATATTAGGAAGAACTTCTTTCCTGTGAGGGTGGTGAGGCACTGGAACAGGTTGCCCAGAGAAGCTGTGGATGCCCCATCCCTGGAGGGCTTCAAGGCCAGGCTGGATGGGGCTTTGAGCAGCCTGGTCTAGTGGGAGGTGTCCCTGCCCATGGCAGGGGGGTTGGAACTAGATGATCCTTGAGGTCCCCTCCAACCCCAACCATTCTATGATTCTATGGCTTGGGAAGACAAACGTCATTACTCTGAACATGCCCCCTTCCTCCTTCTTTCCCTGGCTTTATATACTGAGCATGACATCAAATGGCATGGAATGTCCCTTTGGTCAGTCGGGGTCAGCTGTCCTGGCTGTGTCCCCTCCCAACTCCTTGCGCCCCCCAGCCCATTGCTGGTGGGGCGGTGTGAGGAGCAGAAAAGGCCTTGAGAGCTCAGCAACAGCTAAAAACACCAGTGTGCTACTACCAGTGCGCATCCCAAATCCAAAACACATCACACTACACCATCTGCTAGCAAGGAAGTCATCCCTATCCCAGCCGAAACCATGACTGTTGGGTGATGCTGGACTTCAGGAGGTTCCTGCTGGCCCATTTCTGCAGCCCATCCAGCTCCCTGGGCACATCGGAAACAGGAACGTCCTATAAGGCTGAGAGAGCACAGGGACCCAGATTTGGGAGGAATCGGAGGAATGTTGCCAAACAGCAATGATGGGAGGAAGGAGACGCAGATGTGGAGTACTAAACTGAATCATAAGGGTCAAACTGTGGGAAAAAAAGAAGCCAAGGAAATACCATTCCCAGTGGACACAGGAGCCACAACGTCACTTTTGAACGTCAAGCCTAAGGGGCAACTCTCAGCCGACAGCGTTTTGGTTCAAGGACTGTCGTGGTTTATCCCCAGCCGGCAGCAAAGAACCAGGGGGCTGCTCGGTCACTCCCCCCGGGACAAGATGCACAGTCTGCACCTGCCTTCTAGACCGTGGCCTCTATTTCTCGCTTCCACAGGGACTACCAAACCAGCCTGCTTTGCCTTTTCAGGGTCTCCACCTTGGCCCCAATGACTTGGCCCAAGTGGGCTGTGTTCACAGTTTGCCCTTGCGTACATTCAGCTGTCGTGACATCACAAATGGGACCTCTTTGCCCCCTGGCAACGGCTGAACTTGGCAGAGGGAGGGTCAGAGGCAGAGAAACCAGATCTTGAGTTCTGGAGGGAGACCGTGAGAGCTGGAGAAGCACGCAGGGAGCTGAATCCTTACACTGCCCAGCCTTGAGAGTGGAACTGGTAACTTCTGGCATTGTGTTTGTTGACTTACTTGTTTTATCACTATCACTATCATCACCCATTGGTCTTCCAACTCGCCAGCCTTCTCTCTGTCTACTGCAGCACAATGAGTGAACATCTGCTTGAGCCAAGGGGTGGAACGGCTTATTTTGCTGCTTGCTCTCAATAGGGATTGTACCTTAATCTATGGCAGGGCGCTACCTCCGATGATTGTCACGGAACAGCACCCCAGGCAGATAAGAACAGCCATTTGTACTACTTTTGTACGGACAGCACTGTTCCAGTATGTACAGCCCAAAGCACGGGATACTTTTAGGCACTGGCCATCAGGCCACGAACCATTATCAATTACAGCTGATGGTAACCAAAGATTTCTAGAGGCTGTGGCTGCTCTTTCAGCAGTTGATACCATCTCACTGTTTAGCTAGACTGAAGGCCAAAAAGTTAAAGGGTGTGTCCTGTGCTTGTACCGTGATTGTTCTTCACTCCTTGGTTTTTTTCCTTTTTATTTAGGTTAGGCTATAGTTTAGAACCCAGA
Source organism: Rissa tridactyla (assembly GCF_028500815.1). Classification (NCBI taxonomy): domain Eukaryota; kingdom Metazoa; phylum Chordata; class Aves; order Charadriiformes; family Laridae; genus Rissa; species Rissa tridactyla. The sequence continues at coordinate 3,503,918 of NC_071466.1, read as the reverse complement.
GCTTGTTTGAGCCTGACAGCTTGAGTACAGAGGCAAAGAAAGGACTGTTGGGTTTAGAATCATAGAATAGAATCATAGAATCTTCACGGTTGGAAAGGACCTTTGAGATCATCGAGTCCAACCATACACACACCCCCAAAAAAAAAAAGAAAAGAAAAAAAAACACAAAAAAAACTCCACAAACAACCAACCTACAATCTCTGCCACTAGAGCATGCCCTGAAGTGACACATCTAGACGTTTCTTAAACACCTCTAGGGATGGGGACCCAAGCTCCTCCCTGGGCAGGCTGTTCCAGTGCCTGACCACTCTTGCAGTCAAGTAATTCTTCCTCATATCTGATCTAAACCTCCCCTGACGCAACTTCACACCATTTCCTCTGGTCCTGTCATTATTCACCTGGGAAAAGAGGCCAACAGCCACCTCTCTGCACCCTCCTTTCAGGGAGTTGTAGAGGGCAATGAGGTCTCCCCTCAGCCTCCTCTTCTCCAAGCTAAACATGCCCAGCTCCCTCAGCCTCTCCTCAGATGACCTGCTCTCCAGACCCCTCACCAGCCTGGTAGCTCTGCTCTGGACACGCTCCAGCACCTCAATGTCCCTCTTGTACAGAGGGGCCCAGAACTGAACACAGCACTCGAGCTGAGGCCTCACCAGTGCCCAGTACAGAGAGGCACGATTGCCGCGGAGACCAGCTTCAGGGCAGGTAAGACTGCGCTGGGGAAGGGATCTGCAGCGAAAGGGCGGACGAAAAACTCTTTTGGGGGCTTTTGGGAGCCGGCAAAGGGCCTCGGCCTGTGCTGAGGGCTGTCAGCTGGTGGGCGGGCTGCTGAGTGAGCCTGGGGCGGAGACAGCACCTCCCCCGGGTTGATCAAACCACCAGGTTATAGGAAGCTTCTGGAAGGGCAGGGACTAGTCCCTGGCCACAGAGCAACCAGTGCTGCCCCCAACTGACCGTGGAGTCACAAGGTCTCGCTTGTGTGTAGAGATCCAGCCATGGTTGCCACCTGGTCGAAGGCATTCATCGATGGCTGAGGATGCCGAAGATGCCAGGAGAAAAGAAGGCGAACGCCCACTCCAGGCTCAACACCGGGCTGCAGCGCCTGCTGAAGAGGCAACAGGTGAGGGACGGGGCAGGAGGGAGAGGCCGGTGGTGGGACGGGGCCGCACGGAGCTGCCTTGCTGGCAGCGGGAGGGCTGCTGTGCCAAGGCAGCCTGAGGACGATAAGGATGTTCCTCGAAGCAGCCACAGCTCTGTCCTAACTGGTAAAAGAACCTTGAAGCCATTAACTACTTCTTCTTATCCCGTCCTTGGTGATTAGCTACTTCTGGCTGTCTCCTCCTTATCACTAGCTGTAACACCAGCTCAGTGACTAAGCATTTGCTCGCACAGTCAGAAGGTCCGTCATTCGCTCTTTTCTCACACGGGAAGAAGGTGAGTAGGAAACAAGCAACACTGTAGTTTGCCTATGGTTATAAACAAAGCAGAGGCCTGTCTTTGGGAACGCAGCCAGCAGCCAGCAGCACCACGGGGAAGGGCAGAGGCCATGACACAAACATCAAAATATTTCATAGAAAAAGTAGAGAAGGAGAGCCGGCACATCCTTCACGTTATCTTCAAAGGCCACACGACAAGGACCTTCGGAAAAATTTATGAGCTGAGATGTGACAGGGCGTAAGGCATTGCAGGCCACCACAGGCCTCATTGGCCAGGCTCTGCCTGGACCAGGCTGATGAGGAGGAGGAAGGTGAGGAAGGGGCAGCAGGCAGGTTCTGCTCTCCAGTCCTCATTGAGATGGCAGGTCCACATCCCATCCCTGCCAGTGTCAGGCCACGATGGCGGGCATGTCGCCGAGAAAAGAAGACACACACTGAGCTACCGAAATATCTGCAGGTCTTTTGCCAGCCATCGTGAGCAAACAGAACCGGGCTGAAAACGCGCGCAGCCCAGCTTGCGTCAGTTTCCCTGGATGATAGAGCTCCGTGGGGGCAGAAAGGTGGTGCACGGGAGGGTCCCCAGCCGATCCCACCCTGCCTTGCAGACCCAAGATCCCACCCAGATCCAAGCACCCAGCACTGCTCAGCCCCCAGCTCTCAGAAGCCTTCAAAAACCACAGGGCTGCTTCTGGAAAACGCCCCCATTCCTAAAGGCACGGATGCTTCCCCTTCCCAGAGGGGCCAGCCCAGAGCGGACAGAACGGCAGGCAGCGGAGCCATAAGTCATGCCGGCACTGGAGCGTCACTGGGTGGGAAGGCAGCTGCCTGCAGAGGACACCAAGGCCTCTTTGCTTCAGCCAGCAGCCCCCAACAGCAGGAGAGCACCCCCCACCCCGGCCTGGTGTCCGTGCAGGCTGACGTTGCCAAGGACGGCGAGACGGGTGCGACAAGAGCTGGCACCAGGTGCCGTGGTGAAGGCCTCGTGCTTGGCCCCGTTGAGGAGCACCACTGCAGAAGGGCAGGGACAGAGCGGCCAGCGGAGCACCTGGGGACACCTGCGTGTCCCACAGGAACCCTGGCACACCCGGAGGAGCCAGACAGGAGCAATGCCTGGGGACAAGGCCCAGGGCGGGGGCACCCCCAGCTGCTGAGCGCCCCCAGGATGGAGCTCTGCAGAGGCCGCTGCCACCGGGCTGGGTGGGAGCTGTTGGCTCGGGCCTGGCAGGGCCCCCGCCAGGGAAGAGCAGGGGCTGCCCTGTGCCGGGCACGGCTGCTCCCGGCCGCTCCCAGCTGCTTCAGAGCCACGGCACAGCTGGTCCCAGCCGGTCCCAGGCGTGGGCATCTCCAAGGTGACCACCAGGGCTCTGTGATGGCATCGCCGCATCATACCGAGGCCATTGTGACGCCGGTGACCGTGGGGGCATTTAAGGAGCGAGAGCCTGGGGGTGCCGGCTCCCCCGGGAGGATGCAGCTCCCTCGGGAGGTGCATCTCCCCTGGGCAACCACGGCACATCGACGGCTGAGGATGCCGAAGATGCCAGGAGAAAAGAAGGCGAACGCCCACTCCAGGCTCAACACCGGGCTGCAGCGCCTGCTGAAGAGGCAACAGGTGAGGGACGGGGCAGGAGGGAGAGGCCGGTGGTGGGACGGGGCCGCACGGAGCTGCCTTGCTGGCAGCGGGAGGGCTGCTGTGCCAAGGCAGCCACCTCCATCCCACGCCTTCTCCTCCTCTTGCCCGCAGATGGACAACAGGCTGCCAGAGACAGCGCCACAGGGCAGGCAGAGCCCGGACTCGTCCCTCCATGGGGACAGGCTGCCACGGCTCCCCTGCCCAGAGACTTCGCAGGCCGCTGGGAGCCGCTGTGCACAGGTAGGGAGCCCGCGGGACATGGGGCAAAACGTCTTCCCGACCCCACGAGCTGCCCATGGGCAGGCGGGAGGTGCAGGAGGGGACAGGCGGGCTCAGCCCCTGTCGCAAGCTGGTCCCCTGTGCCATGCCCAGCAGGCTGTCCGGGCATGCCAGGGCTGCTCCCGGGAGTCACCGTGGGCCGCCAGGGGACCAGCCCTCTCCCACCTGCCTCTGGGACGGGCAGCAGCTGCCTGCGGGGATGAGCGCTGCCCGGGGGGCTGGTGGGGGAGCCCGGCCGCAGGAGCTCTTCCAGCCGGGACGTGGGGACCAGGGTCACAGTCACGCAGCCTCTCTCCTTGCCTTCTCTTGCAGTCGGACAGCGTGGCGCGCAGCAAGGCACTGCCTCGCATCAGGGTGGTGCTGCAGGAGGAGACTCCCCCCAGGCAGGCAGCGACAGCCAGGCACGCACCCACCAGCACCTGCTGCAAGCTGCCGCCTCTGCCAGCAGCACCCTCAGCAGCTCCTGCCGGGGGCTGCCAAACGGCCAGCAGCACTGCAGCCAGCGGCTGCCTACGGCCGGTCCCACCTCCTCGCGGCATCAACCGTGAGCGGGGCAGACCTGCGAAGGTGAGGACATTCAGGCCTGCCCAGCAGCTCCCGCCGGCCTACAGAGAGCTGTAGAGGACACAGCCCCGTGCCTCCCGAGTGAGGTCCGGGCCGAGGTTTTCCCCGGAAGCGGGAGACCCAGCTGTTACCGCAAATGAAAGCTCTCCAAACCAAAAGCAGTTTAGAGAGGAGAGACTGCTTTCTTTGACGTCGGGTGCTAGTGGGAAAACCCACAAATCTAGCACACCTTCCTGGGGATATTCACCCATTATTTAGACACAGAACAGTCTCATCCTTCCGCCTACCTAATACATGGCTCCACCTAGGCTTACATGTTGGTTGGGATGACCCAATAGTCTTTTTGCACATGTGTATCAAATTTTGCTGCGTCGGCAAAACGCTTCTGCGCAAGCGTGAGTGTCTCGGGGGTCCTTTGGGTAAGGAGGCCCTTCCTCACATTACCCTCTTAAGGCATCGAGTCATCTCGGGACAGTCAAAGTTTCCTCTAAGTTTGCCAACTTCCTGAGGATGATAAGGATGCTCCTCGAAGCAGCCACAGCTGCCCAAGGAAGCAAAGGAAAACTTTAGCGGCAACGACCTTCTGGAAAAGGGAAAGACCTTCATGCTGCAGCACAGCTGAAGTCTTTCGGGGACAAGCCAGGGTCTCCTGAGGCAACAGGAGCTGGGGAGTCACAGACAAAGCACCCCAAAGGAAGTGCACCTGAAGAGCAGCACAAAGGAAATGCAGCTGCTGCAGCCGGTGAGACAGCTTCATTGGGCGCCCAGCTGAAGTGCCTTTACGCAAATGCACACAGTATGGGAAACAAGCAAGAGGAGTCAGAGATGTGCGCACGCCTCCAGGACTATGATCTTGGCATCACAGAGACGTGGTGGGATGGCTCTTACGATTGGAGCGTTGGAATGGAGGGATACAGACTCTTCAGGAAGGACGGGCTGGGGAGACAAGGAGGGGATGTTGCCCCCTATGTCAATAAACAGCTGGAGTCCATGGAGCTCCACCTGGGCATGGATGAAGACCCAACAGAGAGCTTATGAGTCAAGATTAAAGGGATCACAGGGGCAGGGGACATTATGGTAGGGGTCTGCTACAGGCCACCTGACCAGGATGACGAAGCAGATGAGGCCCTCCATAGACAGATAGGAGCAGCATCGCGTTCACACGCCCTGGTCATCATGGGGGACTTCAACCACCCCGATACCTGTTGGAAGGACAGCACAGCAAGGCACAAGAAATCCAGGAAGTTCTTGGAATGTGTCGATGACAACTTTCTTCTTCAAATGGTAGAGGAGCCAACAAGGAGAGGAACCATGCTGGACCTTGTCCTTAACAACAAGGAGGGGCTGGTGGGCACTGTCAAGCTCAAGGGTAGCCTCAGCTGCAGCGATCATGAAATGGTAGAATTCAAGATCCTCGGGGCAGTGAGGAGAGCACGCAGCAAGCTCACTACCCTGGACTCCAAGAGAGCAGACTTTGGCCTCTTGAGGGACCTGCTTGGCAGGGTAACATGGGAAAAAGTACTGGAGGGAAGAGAGCTGGTTAGTATTCAAGGATCACCTCCTCCAAGCTCGGGACCGGTGCATCCCAAGAATGAAGAAGTCAGGCAAAAATGCCAGGAGGCCTGCATGGATTAACAAGAAGCTCCGGGACAAGCTCAAAAGCAAAAAGGAGGCCTACAGAGGGTGGAAGCAAGGACGGGTTGACTGGGTGGAATACAGAGAAACTGTCTGAGCGAGCAGGAACCAGATTAGGCAAGCTAAAGCCCAGAGGGAATTAAATCTGGCTAGGGGCACCAAGGATAACAAGAAAAGTTCTATAAGTACGTCAGGGGTAAAGGCAAGCCTAGGGGAGATGTGGGCCCTCTCAGGAAGGAGACAGGAGACCTGTTCACCCAGGATATGGAGACGGCTGAGGTACTGAATGACTTTTTCACCTTAGTCTTCACCGGCAAGGGCTCCAACCACTCCACCCAAGGACGAGGGGTAATGGTTTCAAATGGAAGGAGGGTAGATTTAGATTGGATATCAGGAAGAAATTCTTTCCTGTGAGGGTGGTGAGGCACTGGAACAGGTTGCCCAGAGAAGCTGTGGATGCCCCATCCCTGGAGGGGTTCAAGGCCAGGCTGGATGGGGCTTTGAGCAACCTGGTCTAGTGGGAGGTGTCCCTGCCCATGGCAGGGGGGTTGGAACTAGATGATCCTTAAGGTCCCCTCCAACCCCAACCATTCTATGATTCTATGACTTGGGAAGACAAACGTCATTACTCTGAACATGCCCCCTTCCTCCTTCTTTCCCTGGCTTTATATACTGAGCATGACATCAAATGGCATGGAATGTCCCTTTGGTCAGTCGGGGTCAGCTGTCCTGGCTGTGTCCCCTCCCAACTCCTTGCGCCCCCCAGCCCATTGCTGGTGGGGCGGCGTGAGGAGCAGAAAAGGCCTTGAGAGCTCAGCAACAGCTAAAAACACCAGTGTGCTACTACCAGTGCGCATCCCAAATCCAAAACACATCACACTACACCATCTGCTAGCAAGGAAGTCATCCCTATCCCAGCCGAAACCATGACTCTTGGGTGATGCTGGACTTCAGGAGGTTCCTGCTGGCCCATTTCTGCAGCCCATCCAGCTCCCTGGGCACATCGGAAACAGGAACGTCCTATAAGGCTGAGAGACCACAGGGACCCAGATTTGGGAGGAATCGGAGGAATGTTGCCAAACAGCAATGATGGGAGGAAGGAGATGCAGATGTGGAGTACTAAACTGAATCATAAGGGTCAAACTGTGGGAAAAAAAGAAGCCAAGGAAATACCATTCCCAGTGGACACAGGAGCCACAACGTCACTTTTGAACGTCAAGCCTAAGGGGCAACTCTCAGCCGACAGCGTTTTGGTTCAAGGACTGTCGTGGTTTATCCCCAGCCGGCAGCAAAGAACCAGGGGGCTGCTCGGTCACTCCCCCCGGGACAAGATGCACAGTCTGCACCTGCCTTCTAGACCGTGGCCTCTATTTCTCGCTTCCACAGGGACTACCAAACCAGCCTGCTTTGCCTTTTCAGGGTCTCCACCTTGGCCCCAATGACTTGGCCCAAGTGGGCTGTGTTCACAGTTTGCCCTTGCGTACATTCAGCTGTCGTGACATCACAAATGGGACCTCTTTGCCCCCTGGCAACGGCTGAACTTGGCAGAGGGAGGGTCAGAGGCAGAGAAACCAGATCTTGAGTTCTGGAGGGAGACCGTGAGAGCTGGAGAAGCACGCAGGGAGCTGAATCCTTACACTGCCCAGCCTTGAGAGTGGAACTGGTAACTTCTGGCATTGTGTTTGTTGACTTACTTGTTTTATCACTATCACTATCATCACCCATTGGTCTTCCAACTCGCCAGCCTTCTCTCTGTCTACTGCAGCACAATGAGTGAACATCTGCTTGAGCCAAGGGGTGGAACGGCTTATTTTGCTGCTTGCTCTCAATAGGGATTGTACCTTAATCTATGGCAGGGCGCTACCTCCGATGATTGTCACGGAACAGCACCCCAGGCAGATAAGAACAGCCATTTGTACTACTTTTGTACGGACAGCACTGTTCAAGTATGCACAGCCCAAAGCACGGGATACTTTTAGGCACTGGCCATCAGGCCACGAACCATTATCAATTACAGCTGATGGTAACCAAAGATTTCTAGAGGCTGTGGCTGCTCTTTCAGCAGTTGATACCATCTCACTGTTTAGCTAGACTGAAGGCCAAAAAGTTAAAGGGTGTGTCCTGTGCTTGTACCGTGATTGTTCTTCACTCCTTGGTTTTTTTCCTTTTTATTTAGGTTAGGCTATAGTTTAGAACCCAGAGCTTGTTTGAGCCTGACAGCTTGAGTACAGAGGCAAAGAAAGGACTGTTGGGTTTAGAATCATAGAATAGAATCATAGAATCTTCATGGTTGGAAAGGACCTTTGAGATCATCGAGTCCAACCATACACACACCCCAAAAAAAAAAAGAAAAGAAAAAAAAACACAAAAAAAACTCCACAAACAACCAACCTACAATCTCTGCCACTAGAGCATGCCCTGAAGTGACACATCTAGACGTTTCTTAAACACCTCTAGGGATGGGGACCCAAGCTCCTCCCTGGGCAGGCTGTTCCAGTGCCTGACCACTCTTGCAGTCAAGTAATTCTTCCTAATATCTGATCTAAACCTCCCCTGACGCAACTTCAGACCATTTCCTCTGGTCCTGTCATTATTCACCTGGGAAAAGAGGCCAACAGCCACCTCTCTGCACCCTCCTTTCAGGGAGTTGTAGAAGGCAATGAGGTCTCCCCTCAGCCTCCTCTTCTCCAAGCTCAACATGCCCAGCTCCCTCAGCCTCTCCTCAGATGACCTGCTCTCCAGACCCCTCACCAGCCTGGTAGCTCTGCTCTGGACACGCTCCAGCACCTCAATGTCCCTCTTGTACAGAGGGGCCCAGAACTGAACACAGCACTCGAGGTGAGGCCTCACCAGTGCCCAGTACAGAGAGGCACGATTGCCGCGGAGACCAGCTTCAGGGCGGGTAAGACTGCGCTGGGGAAGGGATCTGCAGCGAAAGGGCGGACGAAAAACTCTTTTGGGGGCTTTTGGGAGCCGGCAAAGGGCCTCGGCCTGTGCTGAGGGCTGTCAGCTGGTGGGCGGGCTGCTGAGTGAGCCTGGGGCGGAGACAGCACCTCCCCCGGGTTGATCAAACCACCAGGTTATAGGAAGCTTCTGGAAGGGCAGGGACTAGTCCCTGGCCACAGAGCAACCAGTGCTGCCCCCAACTGACCGTGGAGTCACAAGGTCTCGCTTGTGTGTAGAGATCCAGCCATGGTTGCCACCTGGTCGAAGGCATTCATCGATGGCTGAGGATGCCGAAGATGCCAGGAGAAAAGAAGGCGAACGCCCACTCCAGGCTCAACACCGGGCTGCAGCGCCTGCTGAAGAGGCAACAGGTGAGGGACGGGGCAGGAGGGAGAGGCCGGTGGTGGGACGGGGCCGCACGGAGCTGCCTTGCTGGCAGCGGGAGGGCTGCTGTGCCAAGGCAGCCTGAGGACGATAAGGATGTTCCTCGAAGCAGCCACAGCTCTGTCCTAACTGGTAAAAGAACCTTGAAGCCATTAACTACTTCTTCTTATCCCGTCCTTGGTGATTAGCTACTTCTGGCTGTCTCCTCCTTATCACTAGCTGTAACACCAGCTCAGTGACTAAGCATTTGCTCGCACAGTCAGAAGGTCCGTCATTCGCTCTTTTCTCACACGGGAAGAAGGTGAGTAGGAAACAAGCAACACTGTAGTTTGCCTATGGTTATAAACAAAGCAGAGGCCTGTCTTTGGGAACGCAGCCAGCAGCACCACGGGGAAGGGCAGAGGCCATGACACAAACATCAAAATATTTCATAGAAAAAGTAGAGAAGGAGAGCCGGCACATCCTTCACGTTATCTTCAAAGGCCACACGACAAGGACCTTCGGAAAAATTTATGAGCTGAGATGTGACAGGGTGTAAGGCATTGCAGGCCACCACAGGCCTCATTGGCCAGGCTCTGCCTGGACCAGGCTGATGAGGAGGAGGAAGGTGAGGAAGGGGCAGCAGGCAGGTTCTGCTCTCCAGTCCTCATTGAGATGGCAGGTCCACATCCCATCCCTGCCAGTGTCAGGCCACGATGGCGGGCATGTCGCCGAGAAAAGAAGACACACACTGAGCTACCGAAATATCTGCAGGTCTTTTGCCAGCCATCGTGAGCAAACAGAACCGGGCTGAAAACGCGCGCAGCCCAGCTTGCGTCAGTTTCCCTGGATGATAGAGCTCCGTGGGGGCAGAAAGGTGGTGCACGGGAGGGTCCCCAGCTGATCCCACCCTGCCTTGCAGACCCAAGATCCCACCCAGATCCAAGCACCCAGCACTGCTCAGCCCCCAGCTCTCAGAAGCCTTCAAAAACCACAGGCTGCTTCTGGAAAACGCCCCCATTCCTAAAGGCACGGATGCTTCCCCTTCCCAGAGGGGCCAGCCCAGAGCGGGCAGCACGGCAGGCAGCGGAGCCATAAGTCATGCCGGCACTGGAGCGTCACTGGGTGGGAAGGCAGCTGCCTGCAGAGGACACCAAGGCCTCTTTGCTTCAGCCAGCAGCCCCCAACAGCAGGAGAGCACCCCCCACCCCAGCCTGGTGTCCGTGCAGGCTGACGTTGCCAAGGACGGCGAGACGGGTGCGACAAGAGCTGGCACCAGGTGCCGTGGTGAAGGCCTCGTGCTTGGCCCCGTTGAGGAGCACCACTGCAGAAGGGCAGGGACAGAGCGGCCAGCGGAGCACCTGGGGACACCTGCGTGTCCCACAGGAACCCTGGCACACCCGGAGGAGCCAGACAGGAGCAATGCCTGGGGACACGGCCCAGGGCGGGGGCACCCCCAGCTGCTGAGCGCCCCCAGGATGGAGCTCTGCAGAGGCCGCTGCCACCGGGCTGGGTGGGAGCTGTTGGCTCGGGCCACGGCACAGCTGGTCCCAGCCAGTCCCAGGCGTGGGCATCTCCAAGGTGACCACCAGGGCTCTGTGATGGCATCGCTGTCAGCTGGTGGGCGGGCTGCTGAGTGAGCCTGGGGCGGAGACAGCACCTCCCCCGGTTTGACCAAGCCACCAGGTTATAGGAAGCTTCCGGAAGGGCAGGGACTAGTCCCTGGCCACAGAGCAACCAGTGCTGCCCCCAACTGACCATGGAGTCACAAGGTCTCGCTTGTGTATAGGGATCCAGCCGTGGTTGCTACCTGGTCGAAGGTGGCTGTTAAAAAAACTGTGCGCACCCAGACAGAGGCCCCACACAAACATATGGGCATCCAGGCCTCTGGCTGCAGAGAGTGCCGGAGCCTGGCACTCGCGATGGAGGGCAGCGGAGACAACACCTGTGTCAGATGTGAGCAGGTGAATGATCTGCTCATTCTGGTGGCTGAGCTGAAGGAGCAAGTGGAAAGGTCGAGGAGTATCAGAGAATGTGAGAGGGAGAGTGACTGGTGGACCCACTCCCTGAGGGAAAGAGAACAGGGTGAGGCCCCACACAAGTCAGAGGACCCCCTCCCCTCTCGTCACCAGGCAATAGGAGGGGATGGCAGAGACGAGGGGGAATGGAAACAGGTCCCTGCTCGGGGAAGCAGGAGAATCCCCTCCCGGCCCCTCTCACCTTCCCAGTTATCTTTGCAGAACAGATATGAAGCCCTGCAGGAGGAACTGGCTGTTGGAGAGGAGGATGATATACCCAGGCCAGGAACGTCAGAAAGACCAAGTCGCCATGGACCCAGCATCACAGCTGGCTCCAAAAGGAAAAGCAGACGGGTCATTGTGGTGGGTGACTCTCTATTGAGGGGGGCGGAGGGGCCAATATGCCGTCCAGACCCACTTCACAGGGATGTCTGCTGCCTCCCTGGGGCACGGGTCAGGGATGTGTTAGGCAAACGTCCGGCCCTAGTAAACTCCTCTGACTACTACCCCCTCTTAGTATTTCAGGTGGGTAGTGACGAAGTGGGTAGGAGGAGCCCAAAATCGGTTAAAAGAGATTTTAGAGCCCTGGGGCGACGGCTTAAGGGGCCAGGAACACAAGTTGTATTCTCCTCCATCCCTTCCGTGGCAATCACGAATGAGGAAATTAACAGGAAGAGGCAACAGGTCAACTCGTGGCTCCGGGACTGGTGTTATCAGCAGGGCTTTGGGTTTTTTGATCACAGGCCGCTATATGAGTCACCTGACCTGCTGGTGGCAGGTGGGATGCACCTGTCCCAGAAGGGGAAAAGAATTTTGGGGCAGGAGTTAGCAAGGCTCATTGACAGGGCTTTAAACTAGATATGAGGGGGGGAGGGGAGACAACTGGGCCTGTCAGGAATAAACCCAAGGGAGGCATGCCAGGGCTTGAAGGATGGTGGACTAGCAAGGACTCTCACCCTGACATTTCATTTGAGAGAAGGGACAGACATTTAGAAATCATGGAAGCACCTGGGGGGGAACTGGTGGGAAATGGGGCCCACACTCACAAAAAGGTGCTGGAGTCATTAGCACATCTGAAGTGCATCTATACCAATGCACGCAGTATGCGCAACAAACAGGGGGAGCTTGAAGCCATGATGCACCAGGGAAACTATGACATAGTGGCTATCACAGAAACGTGGTGGGATGCCTCACACGACTGGAGTGCCACAATCGATGGCTACAAGCTCTTCAGGAGGGACAGACAGGAAAGGAGAGGTGGAGGAGTGGCCCTGTATATTAGAGAATGCTATGAGAGCTCGGAAATCAAGTATAGTGATGATGGGGTGGAGAGTGTTTGGATTAGGTTAAGGGCCGATAAAGCTGATATCACTGTGGGAGTCTGCTATAGACCTCCCGACCAAAGCAGTGAGGCGGACGAAGCTTTCTATAAGCAGCTGGGGGGAATCTCGCGGTCACTTGCCGTTGTTTTTGTGGGGAACTTTAACCTCCCGGATATCTGCTGGGAATACAACACAGCAGAGAGGGAACAATCCAGGAGGTTCCTGGAATGTGTGGAAGATAACTTCCTCAACACAGCTGGTAAGTGAGCCGACAAGGGAAGGTCCCTCCTGAACCTGCTTCTTGTGAACAGGGAAGAACTTGTGGGGGAAGTAAAGGTTGGTGGCCGTCTAGGGCACAGTGATCGTGAGATGAACAAATTTCTGATTCTTGGGGAAACAAGGAGAGGGGTTAGTAAAACTGCCACCTTAGACTTCCGGAGGGCAAATTTTGACCTGTTCAGAAGACTGCTGGACAAAGTCCCTTGGGAGGCTGCCCTGAAGGATATAGGAGCCCAGAAAGGCTGGACATACTTCAAGAGAGAAGTCTTAAAGGCACAGGAGGAGGCTGTCCCTGTGTGCCGAAAAACAAGTAGGCGGGGAAGGAGACCGGCCTGGCTAAATAGGGACCTTTGGCTGGACCTCAAGAACAAAAGGAGAGCCTATGACCTCTGGAAGAGGGGGAAGGTCTCTCATGAAGACTATAAGGATATAGCGAAGCTATGCAGGGAGAAAATTAGGAAAGCCAAAGCGCAGCTAGAGCTCAACCTAGCTACAGCTGTTAAGGATAACAAAAAATGTTTCTATAAATTCATTAAAAACAAAAGGAGGATTAGGGAAAATCTCCCTCCCTTACTGGATGCAGAGGGAAACATAGTCACAAAGGATGAGGAGAAGGCTGAGGGGCTCAATGCCTACTTTGCCTCAGTCTTTAGCAGTGGAACTAGCTGTTCCCTGAGCACCCAGCCTCGTGAGCTGGGAGACAGGGAGGAGAAGCTGACGAGGTCATCACAATGAAAGAGGAAGTGATCTACGACCTGCTACGCCGCTCGGATGCGCACAAGTCTATGGGACGGGATGGGTTACATCCAAGAGTGCTGAAAGAGTTGGCAGACGTGCTCGCCAAGCCACTTTCCATTATCTACCTGAAGTCATGGCTAACTGGGGAGGTCCCAATGGACTGGAGGGTAGCAAATGTAGCACCCATCTACAAAAAAGGCAGAAAGGAGGATCCGGGAAACTATAGGCCTGTCAGTCTGACCTCGGTAGCAGGGAAGGTCATGGAGCAGATCATCTTGAGTGCCATTACAAGTCATATAATGGACAAGCAGGGGATCAGGCCTAGTCAGCACGGGTTTAGGAAAGGCAGGTCCTGCCTGACGAACCTGATCTCCTTCTATGACAAGATGAGCCGGTTATTGGACGAGGGAAAGGCTGTGGACATTGTCTACCTAGACTTTCAAAAAGCACTTGACACTGTCCCCCATAGAATTCTCATGGAAAAACTGGCGGCTCATGGCCTGGATGAGCATACGATCTGCTGGATCAAGCCCTGGCTGGCTGGGCGGTCCCAAAGAGTGGTGGTCAATGGAGTTAAATCCAGCTGGCGGCCGGTCACAAGTGGTGTCCCTCAGGGCTCGGTGTTGGGACCATTTCTGTTCAACATCTTTATTGATGACCCTGATAAGGACATAGAGTGTATCATCAGCAAGTTTGCAGATGACACGAAGCTAAGCGGGAGTGTTGATCTACGTGAGGATAGGGAGGCTCTACAGAGAGACTTGGCTAGATTGGACCGATGGGCCAATGCTAATGGTATGAGCTTCAACAAGGCCGAGTGCTGGGTCCTGCACTTGGGCCACAACAACCCCATGCATCGCTACAGGCTTGGGGCAGTGTGGCTGGAGAGCTGCCTGGCAGAAAAGGACCTGGGGGTTCTAATTGACAAGCGGCTGAACATGAGCCAGCAGTGTGCCCAGGTGGCCAAGAGGGCCAATGGCATCCTGGCTTGTATTAGAAATAGTGTGACCAGCAGGAGGAGGGAGGTGATTGTCCCCCTGTACTCAGCACTGGTGAGGCCACACCTTGAGTATTGTGTCCAGTTTTGGGCACCTCAATACAAGAGAGATATCGAGGTGCTGGAGCGAGTGCAGAGGAGGGCAACGAAGCTGGTGAAGGGCCTGGAGAATAAATCTTATGAGGAGCGATTGAAGGAGCTGGGACTGTTTAGTTTGAGGAAAAGGAGGCTGAAGGGAGACCTCATCACTCTCTACAACTACTTGAAAGGCCATTGTAGAGAGGTTGGTGCTGGTCTCTTCTCACAGGTAATTAGCGATAGAACAAGAGGGAATGGCTTCAAGCTGCAGCAGGGTAGGTTTAGGCTGGACATGAGGAAAAACTTCTTCACAGAAAGAGTGGTCAGACACTGGAATAGGCTGCCCAGGGAGGTGGTGGAGTCACCATCCCCGAATGTGTTTAAGACTCGTTTAGATGTGGTGTTAAGGGATATGGTGTAAGGGAGAACTTTGTAGAGCGGAGATAATGGTGGGACTCGATGATCCCAGGGGTCTTTTCCAACCTAAGTGATTCTATGATTCTATGGAGCATCGCTGTGTGGGAAGGCAGCTGCCTGCCGAGGACACCAAGGCCTCTTTGCTTCAGCCAGCAAAGAGGAGGAGAGAGAACCCCCCCTTGCCTGGTGCCCGTGCAGGCTGACGTTGCCAAGGACGGCGAGACGGGTGCGACAAGAGCTGGCACCAGGTGCCGTGGTGAAGGCCTCGTGCTTGGCCCTGTTGAGGAGCACCGCTGCAGAAGGGCAGGGACAGAGCGGCCAGCGGAGCACCTGGGGACACCTGGGGTGGTCCCAATGGACTGGAGGGTAGCAAATGTAGCACTCATCTACAAAAAAGGCAGAAAGGAGGATCCGGGAAACTATAAGCCTGTCAGTCTGACCTTGGTAGCAGGGAAGGTCATGGAGCAGATCATCCTGAGTGCCATTACAACTCATATAAGGGACAAGCAGGGGATCAGGCCTAGTCAGCATGGGCCCTGGTGGTCACCTTGGAGATGCCCACGCCTGGGACCGGCTGGGACCAGCTGTGCTGTGGCTCTGAAGCAGCTGGGAGCGGCCGGGAGCAGCCGTGCCCGGCACAGGGCAGCCCCTGCAGAGCTCCATCCTGGGGGCGCTCAGCAGCTGGGGGTGCCCCCGCCCTGGGCCTTGTCCCCAGGCATTGCTCCTGTCCGGCTCCTCCGGGTGTGCCAGGGTTCCTGTGGGACACGCAGGTGTCCCCAGGTGCTCCGCTGGCCGCTCTGTCCCTGCCCTTCTGCAGTGGTGCTCCTCAACGGGGCCAAGCACGAGGCCTTCACCACGGCACCTGGTGCCAGCTCTTGTCGCACCCGTCTCGCCGTCCTTGGCAACGTCAGCCTGCACGGACACCAGGCTGGGGTGGGGGGTTCTCTCCTGCTGTTGGGGGCTGCTGGCTGAAGCAAAGAGGCCTTGGTGATAAAACAAGTAAGTCAACAAACACAATGCCAGAAGTTACCAGTTCCACTCTCAAGGCTGGGCAGTGTAAGGATTCAGCTCCCTGCGTGCTTCTCCAGCTCTCACGGTCTCCCTCCAGAACTCAAGATCTGGTTTCTCTGCCTCTGACCCTCCCTCTGCCAAGTTCAGCCGTTGCCAGGGGGCAAAGAGGTCCCATTTGTGATGTCACGACAGCTGAATGTACGCAAGGGCAAACTGTGAACACAGCCCACTTGGGCCAAGTCATTGGGGCCAAGGTGGAGACCCTGAAAAGGCAAAGCAGGCTGGTTTGGTAGTCCCTGTGGAAGCGAGAAATAGAGGCCACGGTCTAGAAGGCAGGTGCAGACTGTGCATCTTGTCCCGGGGGGAGTGACCGAGCAGCCCCCTGGTTCTTTGCTGCCGGCTGGGGATAAACCACGACAGTCCTTGAACCAAAACGCTGTCGGCTGAGAGTTGCCCCTTAGGCTTGACGTTCAAAAGTGACGTTGTGGCTCCTGTGTCCACTGGGAATGGTATTTCCTTGGCTTCTTTTTTTCCCACAGTTTGACCCTTATGATTCAGTTTAGTACTCCACATCTGCGTCTCCTTCCTCCCATCATTGCTGTTTGGCAACATTCCTCCGATTCCTCCCAAATCTGGGTCCCTGTGCTCTCTCAGCCTTATAGGACGTTCCTGTTCCCGATGTGCCCAGGGAGCTGGATGGGCTGCAGAAATGGGCCAGCAGGAACCTCCTGAAGTCCAGCATCACCCAAGAGTCATGGTTTCGGCTGGGATAGGGATGACTTCCTTGCTAGCAGATGGTGTAGTGTGATGTGTTTTGGATTTGGGATGCGCACTGGTAGTAGCACACTGGTGTTTTTAGCTGTTGCTGAGCTCTCAAGGCCTTTTCTGCTCCTCACACCGCCCCACCAGCAATGGGCTGGGGGGCGCAAGGAGTTGGGAGGGGACACAGCCAGGACAGCTGACCCCGACTGACCAAAGGGACATTCCATGCCATTTGATGTCATGCTCAGTATATAAAGCCAGGGAAAGAAGGAGGAAGGGGGCATGTTCAGAGTAATGACGTTTGTCTTCCCAAGTCATAGAATCATAGAATGGTTGGGGTTGGAGGGGACCTTAAAGATCATCCAGTTCCAACCCCCCTGCCATGGGCAGGGACACCTCCCACTAGACCAGGACCAGGTTGCTCAAAGCCCCATCCAGCCTGGCCTTGAACCCCTCCAGGGATGGGGCATCCACAGCTTCTCTGGGCAACCTGTTCCAGTGCCTCACCACCCTCACAGGAACGAATTTCTTCCTGATATCCAATCTAAATCTACCCTCCTTCCATTTGAAACCATTACCCCTCGTCCTTGGGTGGAGTGGTTGGAGCCCTTGCCGGTGAAGACTAAGGTGAAAAAGTCATTCAGTACCTCAGCCGTCTCCATATCCTGGGTGAACAGGTCTCCTGTCTCCTTCCTGAGAGGGCCCACATCTCCCCTAGGCTTGCCTTTACCCCTGACGTACTTATAGAACTTTTCTTGTTATCCTTGGTGCCCCTAGCCAGATTTAATTCCCTCTGGGCTTTAGCTTGCCTAATCTGGTTCCTGCTCGCTCAGACAGTTTCTCTGTATTCCACCCAGTCAACCCGTCCTTGCTTCCACCCTCTGTAGGCCTCCTTTTTGCTTTTGAGCTTGTCCCGGAGCTTCTTGTTAATCCATGCAGGCCTCCTGGCATTTTTGCCTGACTTCTTCATTCTTGTATTGCCAAAAGGGAGCAAAACCATTGGTGCAGCTGGATGCAAGCCAGAGCTCTGTAAGCAAACAGGGCGTACAGACTATTTTCCTCATATGCAGATTTCCCTGCAAAAGGATGGGGTTCAGAAAAATCTGAAAGGATAAGGAAGTTTTCAGTTACTAAACATGAATATGTCTAACTAGAATAAGCCTAAAGGTTTTTTACAAAATTGAGGTTTTCCTGCCTGAAAAACTCTTTTTGCTCACAGCTGACATTCCAAGCACCAGTATTTTGGATGTTTTAGCTTTTTATGAAGGCAACCTGACATCAGCCTGACAGTGAAGACTGGCATAGTGGGGATCGTAACTGGACAAGGATAATGATCTCAACCAGACTAGAGTGGAACACCGCAGTGGCTCGCTTATGAAAATTGCTGACAGCTCTCTCTAAGTTCTGTTGCGCTGCAGAGCTTCCAATGAACAGCCGGGATCTGCAAAGCTTTCTAGAAATTGTCTTTGGATCTACTCTCGTACCTGGGATAATTTCCAATATGTCAAATAAGATCATGGCATGAGCGGTGGGTGCAGCATCTTCTAACAGTTATAGAAGTTGTCTATCTCTTAGGATGGGTGTAATGCACAAGCCCCCCCCCCGCCATCTCCACGGGTGACTGGGGATTACTGTAGCATATACTGTTGTTACACAAAACCGATTCTCTGCTCCTGTCTAGGGACAAAATTGATCTGCTGACAGTCCCTTCTATTGGTAACATTGGGAAACTTGTGTATTGAATTCTAGTTGCTGTGGCTGTGCTCACCGGCTCTGTTCAGTAGCACTAACAATATTCATTCCTTTTTCCAGAAATTAACACTTCGATTGAACAATGACTATGAGCTGCTGGACGACGAACTGCTACAGCTCACCTTATCATGCCAGAGGCTGTTATTTCTGAAAGTGCGGGCATTTCTAAGTGTCATCTTTGTGGAGAGGCTGCTCCAAAACCATGCAGAAGGGAAATGCAGTTTGACTACTATAAAGGTAAGACTTTGTGCTTCAAAACTCCCATTCCCTTTCTCTCTCCAATGCCCAGAGAAAAGTGAGGTCCCCATGCCCAGAGAAAGGTCACTTATGGAAATGTTAACATAACTACCTTCCCTAGATTATGTTTTAGCATTATAACAAGCCTGAGAACCACTCACAGAATTGGGGCTTTCTGACCTCCTTAGCCAGATACAGAATACTGCAGAAGCTGAATAACAAGCCCCAGCAATTCCACAAGTCCTTCCTAGGCTGGGGTTCCCTGTGTCTCCTCTAGTTCAAGCTGGGGATTCTCAGTCACCTCCCAGCCCCAGCGATAACGTCTATGCTGAAGTTGAGGCCCACTTTAAGTTGAATCCCACTAAACCGCCAACAGATGGAAGCACACCTCACTCTTTAGGGATGCCGTGTTGAACCGGGGCCAGACCACGACTGTAGCTGGTGTACACCATGTTGCCATGCTGCTTTGCGTGCCAGATGCTGAATTCAGTGGATCCTCCCTGATCTGTGCAGGTCCCGGGGAGGCCTCAGTTCTGGGGGTAAAAGCAACCTTGCACTTCCCAGAGATTCTTCAGCAGGAGATGATGTTTTCAGTCAGTTTGGAGTGAAAACAATAACATCTCGAGATTTTACTCAAAGCCAAGGCATTTGGCTTCTCTGGGTTCCTCATTAGCCACAGAGGCTTCTTTTCTCACGAGCTTTAATGGGCTGGGCGTGCTCCATGTATCTGAGAGACGTAACTGTCATTCATTCGTACAGGTCGGGATTTACACAGCCCAAGAAGACACCAGTGAAGAGGGTCGGCTCTTGCATGATATTTACAGGAGGTTCAAATACCTGATTGACTCAGAGATCAATTATTTTGTCGTCATCCACTCAATGGCATAAACCAGAGGAAGCGAGAAGAACACTCAGTGCCATCTGCAAGCAATGAATGGATCCTTTGGAGGGCTCTAGGAAGGGATTTGAATCTTGACAGCAGTGTCTCTGAAAGAGAGAGACCTTTACAGCAAGACAGAGGCAAGGGACAGGGTTACGCTCCACGCATTAAAATGTTGGATTTGGGAATGGGCCTCCTATGTCTCCAGCATCATTTCTTCTTGCCCTTGCTTTGTTTTTCCTCGCCAGAACCAAAGGAAGCAGCGAGCCCTTTTCCACCCTTACGGGCATCTCTAGGAAAATTAAGGCCCTCCTCTTTCTTCAGCACCTCTGACTGTAGAGCTTCAAACACCTTACCAATGAAGCCCATCGCGCTGTTTTCATTTTACAAAGAACAAAAGTGAGACATGGGGTGATGTCGTGGTTTAACTTCAGCCAGCAACAAAGAACCAGGCGGTCGCTTGCTCACTTCCCCCCTGCTGTGGGAGAAGGGTAGAATGGGAAGAAAAAGGCAAAAGTCGTGGGTTGAGATAAAGGCAGTTTAACAGAACAGTGAAGGAAAGAGGAAAACCACAACAATAACGCTGTTAGAGGAATGTACAAAACACCATTAATGTACCACTGCTCACCGACTGGACCCGGGAAGCCCCCAGCCCACTCCTCAGCTGGGATTTCCTGCTCCCTTTTCCAGCCAGCTCCTGGCTATGGAATACCTGTGTCCCATGCCAGCTCCTTGGGAAAATTATCCCTATGCCCGCCAGCACCAGCATGTTGCCCACCCCTTGTCCTATACCATCAGCGTCATGCCCAGATCTTACACTTTCCAGTGAGTTACCACCACTTTCCCCTGTTTTTGATATATACACACATATATAGACATGCAGCTATCATAGAATCATAGAATTGTCCAGGTTGGAAGGGACCTTTCAGATCATCGAGTCCAACCATCAACCTAACACTGACAAAAAACACCACTACCCCGTGTCCCTCAGCACCACATCTGCCCGGTTTTTAAATACCTCCAGGGATGGCGACTCCACCACTTCCCTGGGCAGCCTGTTCCAATGCTTGACAACCCTTTTGGTGAAGACATTTTTCCTAATATCCATCCTAAACCTCCCCTGGTGCAACTTGAGGCTATTTCCACTTCTCCTATCGCCTGTTCCTTGGGAGAAGAGACCGACCCTTAGTCTTGCGGCCATCCCTCTACAATGTCCGTTGAGTTCATTTCATCCATGGCTTTGGGCTCCCTCTGTTAGAGCATTCTCTCAGGGCAGGGGAGATGGTGTGTAGTGCTGGAGTGCTGCATGCTGTATCCAGAGCTCACGGCCGGTGTAGCTGGTGCAGCCCCTGCCCACAGTTTGTGGCTTGAAGATGTCAATCTCGAGGAAGTTGCTGGGCACCAGTTGCTGAGGTCAGGTCTGATCCCATCACCACTGCGCATTACTCAGGTTCATCACAGTCCATCTGCCATTGTTTTGGATGATGCTTATTCTAATACCATTGGTATGGCATCTAGCAATTCCAGTAATGACAACTTACAGTGGCAGGGTTATTTAGCAATTAACATCACACAATTTGATTCATTGGCTATTCTCACCCACACTCAGATCCCCATGAGGTGCACATCAGAGCTCCCCATCCTTCTACATCACCCACCAAGTGCTCCCAGGTCCCTAAGTGAAAGCAGTCCCATGAATGGGTTTGCCTTTGCCTGAGGCAGGACTAACCCAGACCGTCTTCCCTGACATATTCTTCCTGTGCACTATGGGGACTTTATCCCCTTCTACAGTACATGGAAGTTCTGGTTGGGCAGGGCCAGCTCGATTGGTAGATCCCCTGGTGTTAACTAGCCAGGTGGCCTTCGCTAAATGTGTATCCCAGTGTTTTAAGGTCCCTCTACCCATTGCGCGCAGTGTAGTTTTTAACAGCCCGTTGTATTTTTCAATCTTCCCAGAGGCTGGTGCGTGACAGGGGATGTGATACACCCACTCAGTGCCACGCTCTTTGGCCCAGGGGTCTATAAGAGTGTTTCAGAAATGAGTCCCGTTGTCTGACTCAATTCTCTCTGGGGTACCATGTCGCCACAGGCCTTGCTTTTCAAGGCCCAGGACAGTGTTCTGGGCAGTGGCATGGGGCACAGGGTGTGTTTCCAGCCATCCAGTGGTTGCTTCCACCACTATGAGCACATGGTCCTTATCTTGGTGGGTTTATGGGAGTGTGGTATCATCAATCTGCCAGGCCTCCCCATGTTGATATTTCAGCCATCGTCCTCCATACCACAGAGGCTTTCACCACTTGACTCACTTGATTGCAGCACATTTCACATTCATGGATAACCTGTGCAGTGGTGTCCATGGTCAAGTCCACCCCTCGGTCACAAGCCCATCTCTAAGTTGCCTCTCTTCTTTGGTGGCCTGAGGTGACATGAGCCCACCAAGCTATGAATAACTCACCCTTATGTTTCCAGTCCAGATCCACCTGAGCCACTTCAATTATAGCAGCCCGATCCGCCTGCTGGTTGTTCTGATGTTCCTCAGTGATCCGACTTCGTGAGTATAAGAAGACACCACCAGTATAGTATGTACGAAGGCCACCACATTCCTGCTGCAGCTTTCATTAATTACCTTGCTGTGCAACAGAGATATCTTATTCCTCAGATATGCCGTGCTGTCACTCAGTCAGAATAAAAAGAAGGGGGTAGCTGGAAAGAAAAGAATCCCTCAAGTGCAGAGTAACACACCAACAAGCGAAACCAGTCGGATCTCATTGCAGGCACCAGTCCTGCACATTTACTCACCTGCCCCAGGTCCCACGGTCCCAATAGCAATTTCTGTGGGTAACACTCTCTAGGAGCTCTGATAAAGTAGCATCCTGAAGGCCTTACCATCAGGGGTGAGCTTCTTGAGTGCTGGAAACATGAATCTCTTCATATCAGTGTTCACGGTTCCCACCTTAGTTCTACCCTCCTCTACACCTGACAGAACCTATCCCACTGGGGGATAGTCAAACACTGTCCCACTGCCTCCCTTTCCCTCTTCTTTCACACTGCAAAGCAGCTCAAGAGAAAAGCAGCTGCGATAGCGGCAGCCAGTGCCTGGGACCTCACAGTCCCTCACAAGACTGGCAGGCAGATGAGGGGAACAGAGCGGGGCAGCAAACGGTGCTGCTGGGTCACAGACAACTCCACTGTCACCCACACACATTGTCACGTCCCAGTCTCAGGAAAGAGGGGGGGTAAGTGACTCAGATTCGTAAATCCCCAACGGCACGGACTAAGGTGAGATAACTCTCAAGGTCCATATACAAACATTTATTAGTTTCACAAAATGATTAGTGTAGGTCTTAACAAGTCCATGATAATTGGTTAGGTATATGACAAATTATGGCAAGTGGTGGGGTGTACATCCTATTAGTTAACAACAGATATACAACAACTTAATGGCACACAGTGCTTAAGGTCGTTACTTAACTCTAACCATTAATTACTCTAAATGCTATTTAACAACTCTAAGAGAAAAGAGAAACCAAGGGTTAGAGAAAAGAAAAGATAGAGGAAAAAGATAAAGATGAAGAGTTCACCAATCCCAGTTCCAGCGTTCAGACAGCCAAAGCTGGGGGGGGGGCGGGGCAGTGTCTTGTAGGAGCGATCTGTGAATCCCTCTGTTGTACTAGTCTTCCTCCCCTTTTATGTTTGCCGAATTAGCACGGCCTGCCCCACTCGTTATGGGGCAGTTTCATCTCAGGTTTTTCCCCCTCCGAGGTGACATATAGCATGATTTGTGTGGGGAGACGAGAACTATAGTCATACATGTTTAGCGTGATCCCTATAATCTTCATTAGCATGTGCAGGCTGTGCGCTTTCATATGCATTTCACGGATAATGAAGCAAAGGTCACTTATCAGACACAACGGCCTTGAGAACTGAGAACTAGCAAGCTCACCACACAAATGGCAGCCTTCTGTGCCAGCAGCCCTGGTCAGGAGCCCAGGTCAGGCTTTGCTTTGAACTGATGGGTTGGACAGCCCCAAGGAGGGCGATGTGCCAAGGAGAACCAAAACCTGCTGTTACTCAGCTGGGGCTCAGCTCACGCACCACAGAGTTCTGGCCCCAAAGACCGCCCCTTGAGCAGAGGACTCCTC
The DNA here is from genome assembly GCF_028500815.1 of Rissa tridactyla. Classification (NCBI taxonomy): domain Eukaryota; kingdom Metazoa; phylum Chordata; class Aves; order Charadriiformes; family Laridae; genus Rissa; species Rissa tridactyla. The sequence continues at coordinate 3,480,435 of NC_071466.1, read as the reverse complement.
TCACCCCGAAAGACTTCCTTTGATCACAATCATTTTGAAAGAACTTATGGCAAACCCATCATTAACATCTCCGAATGAGGCCAAAGCGGATGACAACATAAAAAAGGGACAGGGAAACCGCTTCTACACCTCCTGCCCTAGAGAACAAATGGGTGAATGCTGTATTTGGTGAAGGTGAGGGTTTATTTTTTAAGTATGGGACCAAACTCTTATACAATGAAACAGAACAAAGCGTAGGAAGAGGTTAACATTATTATTCAAGCTTGAACAGTGAGTTTTATTGCAAGTCATTTTTTTTGTGAGAGTAAGACATGAAGCTCAGCTGTGAGCCCACCAGACTCCCAGCCCAGTGGCACTGCACCAGACCCCTGCAGAGAAGAGTCTGTTGTGTGAATTCTGATGGGAATCCAGATGATGCTCACACAGGGCACCCACACGAAATCTGTTCTGCCAAGTTATAGCTCTCCCATGGCTATCAGCCACGCCTGAGCATTTCAAACACACAGATCCTTTACCCATGTGACGTTGTGCTCCCCAACGGATGCCAACCTGATCCTTACGTCCCGTAACACTGCCCAAGCGATAACCACCCGTGGTGGCCATAATGGGTGCATCTAGTCGTGATGGCAGCATCCGGGGCTCAAAGGTAGTTTCAGGGAGACAGATAACAACACAACAGCCAAAGGCTAACTCGAGCAATGCGCCCGCCTAACCACAATACGGGTACTGTGGTCAATATGCAAATATGACTATAAGTCAATCATCTTGCCCTCGTAAATAGTGAACAGCCCAAGAGCCTTTGGAGCTCTCCTGAACAGCAGTGGGCTGCACGCCGGGATCTCCCTGTGAGTAGGGACACCTCTCAAGATTACTCCTTGAGGTTAAGAGATTCCTTACCACAATAGATCCTTGGGAAGTGCTTCATAGTATGCTAAACTTTGAAATTCTTATCTGACTGACATAAAGCATTGATTGTGCACATATAATTTAGACGTAAACCATTGACCGAGTCTGGGACTAGGATTGGATCCAGCTGTACCCAGACTCCTCTCTGAGAAGTTTAGAAAGCAGAGGGGTCCTTTATGAAACCTTGACTCGACAGGGGGGTCTCCCTGAGAGCTCCGTCTCACTGTGTCCTCTATGCAGTAAATAACCAAGCGTGCCTTGCCATTGAATCTTGTTAAAACTGTCGCATCTACTATCAAACTTCGTTAAATCATTGTTCTATATCGATAAATATATTGCTGCTTCTCTCTTACGACTGAGGTGTATTACTCCATCCGTGACAACACACCCGTGTATGAAATGGTGTGGCAGAAAGTGTGGTCCATTCCCCCACAAACATACACCTGCAGAGGAGAGTCTAGGGGCCTTTAAGTAAAAAACAAGGGCTCCTCCTGCTTTCTCTCTCACCGCTTCCTTTCTATGCCACTTGCTCCAAAATTACAGAGGAAAACAAAGTACAGGGGGTGCCACTCCTACTTTAAACATCCAACCGCGCTATCTTCCTTTCAACAGTCCCCCCGGGAGGCTCAGCTTAAGCAAGGCTACTCATTCTGGGATCCTTAAAACAAACTGAGGACATCTCTCCCTTTCCCGCCCAGGACCGTCATTAGGTGACGCGACGCGAACTACATCTCCCGTCAGGCCCCGCGCCGCCGCGCCCGGCCCCGCCCACTGCACGGGCGCGCCTTGCACCGCGGGAGTTGTAGTCCCGTGGCGCCTCCCCGCCCCCGGCGCCCGCGCTCCGGAAGTGACTCTGCGTCCCTGGCGTGTTGATTTCCGGGAGACGGCTCTCATGGCGGCTCCGGAGCAGCGAAGCGTCTGAGGGGGTTCGGCGGCCGCCGCCATGTTCGGCTGCCTGGTGGCGGGCAGGCTGGTGAGCGCTGCCCGGGCCGCGGGCGGGGCCCTCAACCCGCTCGGGGCCGGGGTGGAGCTGCCGCAGGGCCGCCCCGCGGGGCTCGCTCTTCCCCAGGCGGCGGGGGGACCTCGCCGTCCTCGTCAGGCCCGCCCGGCGCCTCGGCTGGCTCCTGCCCCTCATCCCCAGAGGCAGCGGCGTTGTAGAGCCTCGCTGCCCGGAGGCAGCCAACATCCTCTCTTCATGGAGAGGCTCGGGCTGCTCAGAGACAAGCTGCGGGCTTAAAAGAAGCTTTTTAAGGCTAGATTGTGTGTTGGCTGCAAGGATGTGTCATTTCGGGTAACGAGGAGGGTATCTGTTGCTCTGGCATTTAGCCATCCTTGTGCTGCCTGTCTCAAGGTCTATTGTATTTCCTATGTGAACAGGTTTCCATGATCCTGGGGTTGTGCCAGCCAGGTGGTCAACAGCCACTGCTTATAGACTTGGCAACCTCTTCTGCACCCTATTTTCCTCCTACGCACATGGGGAGCGAAGGTATTCTCATCCTGTAGTCCCGGGTGGGATATATGTTCAGTGCAGGTAGAACAAGACTGTTGTGCCTTTTCAGTAATATTTTTTGCAGTTGTTCTTCTGCTGTGTTTGACTCTTATCTGGCTATTTGCTATTTAGGTTAGTACGTTCCTCACTTTTTTGTTATGTTCCACTGTAGGTGTATTTCTGTAAAAGGAAATTCACAGTTACAGTCAAAAATGAAAAACATAGTAATACTAATAAAGGTTTTGTTCTCTCTAGGTACAAGCAGCCCCCCAACAAGTGGCTGAAGACAAATTTGTATTTGATTTACCGGACTATGAGAACATCAACCATGTAGTGGTCTTCATGCTGGGAACGATACCATTTCCGGAAGGAATGGGAGGATCTGTCTATTTTTGTTATCCAGACCAGAGTGGGATGGCAGTGTGGCAGCTGCTGGGGTTTGTGACTAATGAGAAGCCAAGTGCCATCTTCAAAATTTCTGGTCTGAAATCGGGTAAGACTGGTAAAACGTCGCAGTCAGTGAAACAGCTGTGTTCCTGCATGCATGAGGGGATAAATGTTTTAAGGTGGTTTCGAACAAAAAAACTACTTGAAAAGGCAGATCGCTCTGTGTTTTCAGGCAGTCCTGAGCACATGTGGAACTAGAAGCAGTCTGTCAGCTTTATGAAGTCTGTCTGTACGTTAATGTTCCCAGCAAAGTTTCTCGTTCATCTTCTCTTATATGTGGTGTTGATCTGGAAATTCCTTTGAGCAGGCTTGGCATGTGTTCCAGTGCTTCTGCATTGATAACCTGGGGAAGAATGACTCTGTAACTTCCATACCATGGGATTTAGGCATTTGTCTAGACAAGCCTGCAACGTTTTCTTTCAGCTTCCCCTGTCAAGTCGTTGTATTCTTTATAGCACAGAGACAGGTTTTGTAATGAGTAAAGTCTGACGCAGTGATTTGAGATAGGCGCTTCCCATCCGGGTGCGGCTGCACTTTATAATTGTCCAGTAGAGGGTGTCGTCACTGGAAAGCAGCTTTCCAAATGTTTTAGTATTTTTAATATAGACCCGAGTCAGAGAAGCGTGACTGATATGGGAGTCAGAGAATACTGGTGCTACCTGAAGTAGGTGCAGGCATGTTTTCCTAAATATGTGGGGTTTTTTCCATGCATGTTATAAAAATTATGAAGTGCCCCAATGGCACACCTTTGCCTTATTAAAGGGAAAGATATGTCAGTCAAGCAGCTTCAAGTGTTATGGTATAAAGTAATACACATCTTTTATAGGCTTCAGTGTAGTCTACCGCCTTGACTCAAATCTCTAGGTAAGCGTTGAGGTTGCTGTGATAAAATGTATTAATTCGTAACGTGGCATGTGTTCTTTTGAATCAGTCTTGCATGGTAGCGTGACGTGACATAAGGACTCTCAACGTGCAGAGCAAAATGGATTCTGATCACATATGTTCCTTAAAAATTGGTGCTTTCTTCAGAAGATATAACAGCCACAGGAAGGGTTTGGGGGGCATGTTTTTGTATATTCCAAAGTTGTGTTGATGTGAAACAGTGAAGTGTATCGCTGGTTCTTTTGCCAGCTTTCGCAGGATGTTTCTTATGCTTGAAAGACTTGCTGTATTATGTATGCTTTCAGACAGCTTCATAGGAAAACTCATTTTCAGGTGCTTTTTGCATGATTAGCCATAACTTCCAAGTAAGGGCTGCTCTGGAGGAAGAGGTCTGTGCCGTGGTCGAATGCATTTGCAGTGCTGTGAGGTAGTGCTGTGCTTGATCTGAACAACAGAGGCCTCCACTGGTCCCATTGTTTTCTACAGCTTCTCTCCGACTGTAGAGTCAATATAAGCTACACAGCCTTAGTTTCCATGACCATAAACAATTGTATGATGGAGGAGACTATGAGGCTTTAGAAAGGGGAGACCAAAGAGCTGGGAGGGGATAAGAGAGAGCTGGAATCATTGAGAGACGTTGCTGACTGTTGAAATCTGCCTTTTGGATTTGACTACCTCAGGCAAATTTTTTGAACAGGCCATATGTTTCTGTGAAATGAACGAGGAAGAAGAGGACAAATGTCAATGGCATGTCCTTCAAGAAACGTTGGGGTGCTCGGATGGCTCCTGATTCAGCGTAGCAGGTAGCAGTGCTGCTCCACAAAGAGATTGAATAAAGAAATTGAACTAGAGTTTTATCCCCTGCGTAAGTATGGGGCGATTATGTTTGTAGCTTGGCTATTGAGGCTCCATTCATGTAAAACAGCAGCTTAAAGCTGAGTGGCTCTGCTGTCAAGGTGTTTTCAGCCTCGTCACTTGTTCTGGGGATGTTGCAGGTGGCAAGTGAACCTGTAGGTGAGGCTCATGAGAAACACGGAGGTTGCACAGATATTTCTGTGTTGGTAAATGCAGGCTAATTTGAGAATCATAGAATGCTGAGGGCTAATTTGGAGAATTAATAGCAACATGAAGTTGATGCTGGCTTTACAAAACTTAGTGTAATAAAGAGGCTGCCTGTTACTTTTGTGAGCTGGAACAGCGTGGAGAGCTTTTAAAAATGGCTAGATTATGTCAGCTTTTTGTTAGGTTCTGTTAGGAATACATACATTAAAAATTATGAGAAAACAGGTAAATTTTTCTGACATGGATGCAACGTATTTTGTGACATCAGCTTGCTTGCTGGGGATGTTACATAGTTGTGTTAATGGCTGTGCCGCAGAGTAAAAATATTGTGGAGTGCTGTGTTTGCTTCAACTTAATCCCTTGTTGAGAGGAAGAAATGTGCATCCCTGTTTGTCAGCTCCCCATGAAAGACTGGTTGTAGCTGAGTATCTTTCTTGCGTGATGAAGAGGACCAGCGTGTTTCTTATGTGGACGTGAGTGGCCAGCTGAAGTGGCGTAGCGTTTTATTACACAGACTTCGGGAAAGGTTGAATGTATCATTTGTAACCCTTATGTTAAGTTTATCTTTAGTGTCTGAAATGCCCTGGAACTGTACAGGCTTTGTGATGTGTGTGACTTGCCTGTTGCTCAGTGAGTCATGTGACTTGCAGCTGGGGTGTAGAAAAACCACATATATCGTACTAATCGTTGCTTAGTCTTGTGTGCTTGACAAGTAGAACATCTGTGATCAGAAGACATAGGCCTGTGATAGACTCAGAGGCATCCTATCGAACATGCTTGAGATTCCTGCCTTGCTGCCGGAAAGATCAAAGCACAGTGGTAAACTGCGCCTGCATGAATCCCTGATACACAGGCAACAATGGCAGGCTCGGTAATGCCCTCTAGCAAGGACTGAGTTACGTGGTGCCTGCGTTCCCCCTTTTGTTTGTCTGCCCGGGTGCTGCTTCAGAGATCCCCTGGTTCGTGAGGTATCGAGATTAAATTTGCTCTTTGCATTTCATCCGTGGTTTTGTGGTTGTTCCTGCATCCTGCCCGTGTTGGCTCACACATGTGTTCTCTGTATTTCTACATTTTGGAATGCTAATTGCAAGAGCCCAGCATTGAAAAGGTGGAGCATGTTTCAGTTGGTGTAAGGATGGCAGGGGATGCTTTTCTCTCAGCCTTTTAGGCAGACATTTTTCCAGGAGAGTGGTTCCATGGGGTTGCATGCAGTGACAGAATGGTCGCATTTTATTATTTAGATCATGAATGTCTTTCTAAAGTAGTGATGGATTTTGATGGAGCCTGTTGCTTGAGGATGTTATACTTTTATTGTAGATGTCAGCTTCTCAGGTGAAGATGTGACAAGATGTGTAAGTCTTACCTTTATCAAGCAAGCAGCTATCTACAGTAAAGTTTGAGATCATACAGCAATGGCATTTCACAAAAACGCTTCAAAATAGCACATCAGGAGATGAACTCTCTTCTTACTGGCCTTGTGTTGAAGTAACTCTGAAATACTCTTAAACGTAGCACTGCATTGCAGTTGTAGATCTGAAGTGAGGAGTGACACTTGACTTCAGTTGAAGAAGGTACTGGGTTTTCAAACATGCTTTTCTGTATGGGTTGGCTCTTGGCTTCTTTTTGGTAATGCTTTGTGTCTCTGCAGAGGAATGGTCAGGTTTCTGAGATCTTATGTCTTTGAGCCCCAGTTCTGCTTCGCAAACTTGTGCTGGTTTTGCTGACTGAGACTTTGACCACGGAAATAAGTCAGGTGGTGCTTTAGATTTCAGTCAGTCTTTCCTGCAGTTCAAGATCGCGTTGACTGGTCTGTAGGATGGTTCGCGATGAGCTTTGCTTTCTCCTGCTAGTAAGAGGCCAGAGCGTGCTACCGAAACATCATGTGTGTGTTAAGACGGTGCTTGTCTATTGCGTTTGTTCGACTTAGGTGGAATATTAGTATTTGCTTACTAATAGCATTGTGGTCCCCAGACCTTTTTCCTGCATTTTCCTTTTTGGATGCTGACAAAGCGATTGATTTAAGTGTGTGATTTAAGTGGTTCTAGATGCCCGTCCTTGTCTGCAGAGACCCCAGCTGAAGCTGGGACTAAAAGTACTGGTTAATACTCGGTTGCAAAAGGTCATAAGTGATGGCAGAGGGCTGGGACGATGCCTGTGTGAGCGGTGTGCAACCTGGGGGTGTTTTTCTGCCTGATTCACTCTTTCCTCTGTGGCTCTTGCAAAGTCAGAGGCCTTTCTGTTCCGTGGCTGCTCCTTTGACCTTTGCTGCTGTTGCTGGTTTGGGGCAGTTCAGACGAGACCCCCGCAGGGATGGCTTTGAGTCAGAGTGATCTTGAAGTAACATTCTCTATTTTTCAGTGCACAAACAGGTTCGCAAGCACCTGGTTCACCTGAGTGAATCAAACAACTCTGCAGCAGTGCTGCACGCTTCCTGTTTTTCTGCAATTGTTTCAATATGAATTAAAGGCTTGGTCCTATAGAGAGAGGTTCTGCTGGCTTTCACTCACAGATCGTATTTCTTGTTGAATCCATTTACTTCATAGGGAGCTTTAAAATGGTATTTTTCCTCTTCTTAGAACTTCCCTTAAGATGTGATGTGTTTTTTTAAATGTACCTACCGCACTGCTTCATCTGTTGTGCTTGTGTGTACTTTTGTCTGTGCTTGGACTGTGTGATTTCCATGTATTTCTGAGGTAGGGAGATCTCTGGTGGGAGTTGAGGAGTACCTTGTACAGAAGAAACACGGTAATTTAAGTAACACAGTCTTTACACGTGTGCCAGATCTAATGTGTGCTGTTTGATGCTTTCAGGGAAGGGAAGTCAACATCCCTTTGGTGCCATGAACCTCCCTCAGACGCCAACAGCGGCCCAAATTGGAATCTCGGTGGAACTGCTGGAGAACCTGGCCCAGCAAACTCCTGTTGCCAGTGCTGCTGTGTCATCAGTAGATTCGTTCACAGAGGTAGTTTGGACATTCTGTTTTCAAAAATTCTCCATACTACTGAAGTCTTAAGAATTTAGCCTCTGAAGAACTAATTAAAAAAAACAAAGCTGCTATGGGTGGCTATAGGATTGTAACCATCCTAATAATTGCCATATCATTTGGCTGGATGCTTTGATATTTTGAAACTACTTTTCTCTTACACTGGAAAACTGTGTCTCCTGTAAAGGGTTGGATTTTGTGTGCTCAGTGGAATCAGGCCAATAGACTCACTTGTCTGTGTCACTCTACTGTAAAAATATTTATGATAATTCCTTATAGAAGCAGCTGTGACTAAACGTGTGTAAGAGACAGTGGATCTTTGGTGATTTGTAGGTGCTGGAACTCCAGAGCACAGACTTGCAGGGATGGTCAAAAATTGACTCAACGTCAAGGCAGGCATGGGCATGGATGCAGATAGATGTTCAAGTGTACCACTGACCCGTGAGAAATCCTTCTGATGTAGTTCTGCAGAACTACAGAATCGTGGCCTCTCCCATAGTAAAAAGTTATTTATTTTTTTTCCTAGCTCTTTCCCTGTGGACCAGGCCTTGGGCTGCAACACTGCCATTTTTTAGCCCGTTTTGTTAGCTCAAACCTCTGGAAATCCTCAGCCAACACTGGCAGTTACTTGGCCATCTAACAGCAGTTGAAGGCAAGGCAGATCTGCATGGCAGATCTTGATTTCCCTAACAGTGACGGCTCTGGCATTACCTTTTAACATCTCAGCAGTTGGTGAGGCTTTGCTTGAGGCTTTTCCTTGCTCGCTTTCCTTACAGACGCTTGCTGCGGTAGAGTGGTAGTTGAAGAGTAATCCTGATAGCGTAGCTGATGCCCTTTGGCAGTTTATATACATGGATGTATAAGCTCCAAATAGGTGATGTCTCATGGAGAAAGTTATCGTGACTAGGAGTTGACCAACAGCTATTTTTGTGTAGTACAGTTAACTGAGCTTTTCTGGAGTTCAGAGCGACAAACAACATCTAAATGACGTTTCTGATTCCACCAATTTTTGTAACCGCGGTAGTTGGGTCATGAGGTAATAACATGCGGCTTGGGGTCATTTGCAAGGTAGCTGGTGGAGTTTTCTGACAATAATATATAAAGCAGAAAAAAAGAACCCCACCTAATAATTGCATGGCTTTTCTTACAAATGTTATTTCCAGTTCGGTGGTTTTCTCTATTAAAAGAGTCGCATCTTAACTGAAATTGTATATTGCTTTCAAGGAAGGCAGTTGAGCCAAAGGTTGTAGCAGTAGTTACTCTTACAGAGAAAATGTGTAAAGTCATAGTTGAAGAAAACCTTTGAGGGAGTAGACGGCAGAGGAAGGGGATATGACTGGAGTGTGTTTGTGAATGACTAATGGCTTTTAACACTTGATGTCATCCCTTTGGAACCACTACGTTATAGCAATAAAAGTATTTTTTTTTAAAGGCGAAATCATCTGTTGCTACTCTAAGTTAAGGGGTTGCTCTCCCACTACATTTTTAGTAAGTTTGATGAGGCTTTATGATTGTCTATATATATTTATATATATATTTTTATATATATATAGTGTTATATTATTAAAAAGTTGTACGGAAAAAAGTGGGGCAAAACCAGAGAATGTTCTGCCTGGCCGTGGGGTGACGCCGAGGGTAGGCTTCTGGGACATCAGTTCTTCCGCTCCTTTTGTCAGCGCCGGTGGAGGGAAGCCCGAGTGTGCATATATTGCCCCAGGCTCTGTCTTCCTCCGTCATTTCACTGTCTGCTAAAATAGTTTGTTCTCCCACCAAAACAAGGCATGTTTTTTCTTAAAATAAAAAGAATAGGGGAAAGGAGGTACTATAGGCTTATCTCTTTGCAGACTGGCTGGGAATGTGCTACAGCCTCATCCTCTGCACACAGGGCTTACTGCTTCTTGGCCTCTCTTTCACTCTTTTGCTTCCTTATTCCTATAGTTTAGGAGTTTCCCATGCATCTTTTTCACGTTTTCCCCAGCAAGACCTCGTGGCAGAGGGTGCCAGGGTAGCAGCCCTCCTGTGGTGAAAGCTAAAGGAAATTTCCCTGTCCCTGGAGTCTGACAAGTTGTAACAAGGCGGGTTGCGGACTTTTCAGCTGCTTTAGCGACTGGTGGTTTGCCAGGAGCTGGAATGGCAGCTTTGACCTTCTGATGGTTTGATTTGGAGGAGAGGGACAGCTCTTGTCGCTGCATCGCTGCTTTGTCACAAGAAGAAAATGTTCTTCCCAAAGCTGTTTGTCCAGTTGGATGAAATGGGGCAGAGAGAGGGTGAATAAAGACTCTGAAAATGATTTCTGGGTGCTGGATGGATCCGAGGGCAAGACTGAGAGTTAGGATGTTTTGATCAATTTAAACCAGACATCCTCAGACCTACTATATCCACTTTCTTTGTCCGTCGATGGCAATGTTAACTTTATTTCATATAGGAGTTGTGTATCAGCTAAACTTTTGCACCAAAAAAAAATCAAATTGAAAAAACAACTTAGTTAAAATTTCTCTCTCTCTTTTTTTTCTTTTTATTTTATTTCAGTTCACTCAGAAGATGTTGGATAACTTCTATAACTTTGCTTCCTCGTTTGCTGTTACTCAGGCACAGATGACCCCAAATCCTTCGGAAGCTTTCATTCCTGCAAACGTAGTTCTGAAATGGTAATGGCAATGATCTCTAGGGACAAGCGTTCTTTTTTCTAGGCATTAAACCATCTGATTTCTGAGTATTGAACTGCTGTCATGCTATTCAGCGAGATGACGCAAAAATGTTTAAGAGCGTTTGTTATTTATCTCAAGTATAGAGATGTTCTCCCCACTGTTTTTTGTGTTTGTCAGCATCTTCATACCAACTTTTTATTAGGAAATTGATAAAAAGCCTATGAATTTTTTGCTTCTAGAAAGGTCGCCCTTGACACATGTGGAGTTGCTGATTATGCAGATGCTCTGGAGCCACACTGATACTTGCCGATTTGTTATGCTTGGTCTCTTCCTAGACATAGTTCCAGCATAATTATGTTGCTTAAGAATATGTGAGAGATGGAGAAATCATGTTCCTAGTTGACTGGGTTCTGTCACCAAGACCCTTGAGCACAAATACAAAAGTCTCTGGGTTGTTTTCCAGGGACTGGTTTAAGAAATAGCTGTTGATGGGGAAAGCCCGTGTAGTCTGGAGATAAATTGTGAACGGCGGGCAGTCCTTTAGGATGTCTGAAAAAAATTCTTTGCTACAGTTTATCAGTTTAGCCCTCTTTAGCCTCTACGATATTAACCTAAACCCTTTTTAAAACAGTATTTTGGGCTGTCTGAATACAGTTTTATCACTAGTACAGATCTCATGAGTACGCAGTTAATGTAAATAATAAGTTTTCTTTGGGAGTGTGATGATGCAGATCTATTTAGAAGGTGACTCTACATGCTCTGTAAACATATGTGGGTAAGGTCTTTGATGAGAGAAATCGAAGGGAAGACAGGCTAAAGAAGCGGGGTAATGGCTGGTCATTGCCTGGCTGATGCTGGATTCACTTCTGACTGTTGTTCAAAACAGTTTCGTGAAGTGAGGCATAACTCTAGTAAAACCCATTGGTGTATAGAAATCTATTAATGGGATTACAGTCACAGAAAACCAGCACTTTTTGGCTCTGTTTGTATGTTTGTGAGTCGTCATGATGTGTTTAATTATAGCTTGTAACTCGTAGAGTATCCTAGGTCTCTGCAATGAGCTGGCTGGAAGGGAAATCCAATAGCCTGGCTTAGAAATTCATTCCTAAATAAGCCTTGCTCTAACTTGAGTGGGTTTAAAACCCTTTAGAGTCTCTTTTATCTTTTAAGTTGGGTTAGGAGCTATGAGATGTAGAACAACCTGGGTTTTTTGTTGTTTTTCTTTGTTTCATTGGCAGTACCTTTTGATACCTTACAGCTTGGGCTTGTGGGGATTGAAAGGGGTTTTTAGGCTTTTGTATCTCAAAGCCTGTAAGCTGTTTTTCTGTTTTTTTTTTTCTGGAAGTCACGGAAATCATATACTTTCCCTATTTCTTCTGTAGGTCAATAATGAATTCTGATACTCAGTTTGTTTGTGGTTTGCTTGTTTCTGTGAGTATGGAAAGTGAAATTAGGACAGCATGTGTGCGCGTGCATACTGGATTCCATTATTTGTTAGAGAATTCCTTTTCCTCGTTAGATTTTTACCCAACGTTACTGTATATAGTAAAGGCAGAAGTTAGAATTATTTGGTAAGGGTGGAAAAATAATGGGGACGACTTCGTCTCAAGGTTACTATTAGAACTGCAAGGCCAGTCGATGCACAGCCTTGAGTGCAGAATTGTCTGCAGTCCCCTCGCCCTTCCCTGTGAGCAGGTGACACACAGCCTGCCACCAAGCCGTCCTGAATTGCAGGCTGCGGTCCCTGTGCGAGCCCGCCTGAGCCTGTCGAGCTCATGTCCACTGTCCTGGGAACTGAGAAGTGGCTTTGTGCACCAAAGAGGTAGTACAGGGACAGCTGAATTGGATTCAAAAGACGTGGCATTACCTTATTTTTCCCAATTTTACATTTTATCCCTAAATGGTGTGAGGGTTTTCTTGGTTTGGTTTTGCTGGGTTTTCTTCTGGAAAATACCTGTCTTGGGGCAGAGTGGCTGGAGAGCTGCCCGTCAGAAAAGGACCTGGGGATGTTGGTTGACAGCTAGCTGAATATGAGCCAGCAGTGGCCTGTGTCAGGAACAGTGTGGCCAGCAGGACTGGGAAGTGATCATCCCCCTGTACTCGGCACTGGTGAGGCCCCACCTCGAGGGCTGTGTCCAGTTTTGAGCCCCTTGCCACAAAAAAGACATTGAGGGACTGGAGCGGGTCCAGAGAAGGGCGACGGAGCTGGTGAGGGGTCTGGAGCACAAGTCTGGTGAGGAGCGGCTGAGGGAGCTGGGGGTGTTCAGCCTGGAGAAGAGGAGGCCGAGGGGAGACCTTCTCGCTCTCTACAGCTCCCTGAAAGGAGAGGGTAGCCAGGGGGGGTCGGGCTCTTCTCCCAAGGAACAGGCGATGGGACAAGAGGAAACGGCCTCAAGTTGCGCCAGGGGAGGTTTAGGATGGATCTTAGGAAAAATTTGTATACCAAAAGGGTTATCAAGCATTGGAACAGGCTGCCCAGGGAAGTGGTTGAGGCACCGTCCATGGAGGTATTTAAAAGCTGGGCAGATGCGGTGCTTAGAAACGTGGTTTAGTGAGGGGTTTTGTCAGCGTTAGGTTGATGGTTGGGCTTGATGGTCTACAAGGTCCCTTCCACCTTAGGCAGTTCTGTGATTACTAGGATGATGGGCAGCCTCAGAGTCGCACTTCTACCTGCCTGAACTTTGACTTTCTAGCCCCAAAAATGTTGTGCACAAAATAGCCGCTTTTAATTCACTTGCAATTTTACTAAGCTTGAATGAGCATCCTCTGGGATGCCACTTTAATGGAATCCATAGTGTTGTTGAAATACACAAGTCTCACTGTGAGTGTTCTTGATACGGAACCAGAGAGGGGGATTTGGGATTTACTCGCTTCCTGGTGTGGTGTAGATGTCACTTGGTGTCTTCTCTGCATAGATTAAAGCCATTTTATTTGCAGCAGCTTTTGGGTTTTGTTTTTTGTGTCTAGGTATGAGAACTTCCAGAGACGTCTGACACAGAACCCTCTCTTCTGGAAAACATAAATTATGTCATTTGAAGCGCTTTCTAAACAGTGTTACCTGAAAGACACAGCAAGTAACTCCGCTGAAGAATTTTGGGGGAGGGGGGGGGAATCAACGATTAGTCTGAATAGACAAACTTGTAACTTTTGTATTACTCTTGAAAATTATTTAAAATTAAAATCCATGAAAACTACTTGCCTACGTGTTGTGGTTTTTTTAATTGAAGTACTTGGCTGCCACAAGAAATCAGTGTTCCGTGCGCGTGCATAGAAATACTCTTGAAACCGCATTTAAAGCGGATGAAATTACAAGATGAAAAACGGCAGCACCGTTTCATGCTCGTCTGATGTTTTGGGGTGTTTAGTTGTAAACAAAATAAATGTCGTTTTTCCTCCTTTCCCTCGCTATGAAGGAAGATCAGGCAACTGAGGATATGCTGATGGTTTTCCTGCTGCTGCTTACCCTGTAAGTTCTTTCATTTTGTGGACCACCGATATTCCTGGCCCCAGCTCGTATAAATGGTACAACAGTATTTCCCGCTCTTTGGTGTGAACGCGCCATTGAGCCTGGTCTCGGGGTACCTGTCTTTAACTTTTCCTGGATGGAAGTGTAAAGAGGAGAAATCTCCGGGGATTCTTTCCCTGCTGCAAGTCAAATAGCTTTGGAACGGCCCGTATGGGCCCAATCAGAGTCGTAGATTTGTACTTTGCAGCCCCGGACTGTTCAGTGAGACGCGAGCTGCTGCATCATTGACACCGGAGGTATCTGACGAATTTGTCTTTCTCTTCAGCTTTCTCTAATTATGGTATGAAGAATGATGTGGAAGGGGAGAACAATAAAGCATTATGGTTCTTAGTATCTGGAAGACTTTTTCCATGAGGAAAATGGGTTACATCAAAATGTTGCAGCTCTTTGTGGGGTGTAGTTTCTGTTGTTTGAGAGGAAGCTATTACGTTCTGCTTTAAGAAGCTCATTGCAGTGAACTGGAGCGTGGTTTGACTGTCCTGTGAGCCTCCCTTGGTCTCCTCTGAACTTGCCTGTGTGTCCTGGTTGCGGCTGGGATGGGGTTAATTCGTCACTAAGAAGAAAATCAACTCTATCCCAGCTGAAACCAGGACACTGTGATTCTACTCGGAACTTCCAACAAAAGCGTCTCCATCAAAACAAGGAACATTGTTCTACATTCTTCTGGAGGGGTTGGAAGAAGCTGCTGGCCCTTCGGTTTGGCAGGATGAAGGTAGCTGCCGCTGTGTAATGCTCCAGGCGGCACGGTGGCCCTGGAACTGCCGCAGTGAAGGAACAGCTTTGTCTGCTGAATACCAAATTCTGCCGATAGTGGGGGTGTTTCCCCCTCTCTCACGGGGGATATTTGTTTTCCTCTGAGGAGAAACGTCATCTGGGGATGGCTGTAGGAAATGTTCATCACTTGTGCCAAAAAGGAATTTCACTTCTCGGTCTGGGAATTCCAGCCCTCTTTCTTAATTGGTCACGGACTTCCCCAGAGGAATGTTTGGGGACTGAATATGAGAAACTTGAATTTGTGCAGGCAGGGTCAGTACAGGGATCCCAGACTCTGTGAAATAAAAATTGCTTCTCCAAAAGAGACTCTGCAAGGTCTCTGGCATCTCCCAGCCAACTCTTCACAACTGGACTAGACAAGGCAGGGGGAAAAATAGTATCACCGGGAGTAATGCTGATTTCCGTGAACAAGTCGGACGAGTTCCAGTCTTCAAAAGGGCCCAAGAGCAGGACAGATGGGAAGGAACGGTCTTAGTTGTTTTTATGACCTGTTTGAGCGTCTCTGTGTGTCATTCTCATGTGAATCCTCACCGAGACGCTGTTTCATGCTCACAGGGCTTCTTCCAGCCCTTCCTCGCAGGGGTCCTGTGTGAAAGCAAGGGCAGCTGATAGGAAGGAAGGACCAAGGGAGAAAATCAAGAGAAGAGGGTCCTCAGGTGAGCCTCCTGAGAGAACACGGGGTGGAGGGGAACATGGTGCTTTTGTGATTGTGTGAGATGTTTCTCTTGGACATGCTGCGATGGGTGTGAACTCTGGAAAGTTTTGAGTGTGTGTCACGAGGAGTTACAGGAGGATCTGTGTGTGTAGCTTCCTTAAGAACCTTTAAGTCTGCTTCGTTTTCCTCTGGAATTGTCTTCCAGTGCCCAGACCTGTTCAGTAACTGGAAGAACCATTCCAGAAGTGGAGGACTACTTTGTTCCTTGATTTGAATGAACCTGCTCTTTTTGTCATGAGATCAACGTTCAGGGTCTAGCCCCATTTTGTGAGAGGGAGGAGAGAGATGTCCAAATGCTCTCTGAACTCCTTCTTGATGGTGTCCATGTGTCTGAGCTTTGTTCAATGCTTTGAAGTGTTCCCAGAGGCCAGCGAAGCTCAGAGGGGAGTGACCACAAAGGAGCTCTTGCTTTGAGGTGAAAGGATGGTGCTTGACAGGGCAAAGGATGATTCAACCATCTCGTGCTCCCCAGAACCACAACCGGATTCATTTTTATGGGTAATTTGGCACTGAAGGGGCCTAGATCTGGGCCTCCTGACCTGGACTTGGGTGTCTGGAACCAGAGCTGCACTTTACAGCTCGGGATTTCTTGCGTTGAAAGAAAAGAGCAGATGACACATCGTTTTCCTGTAGATCTGCCTTGTGCAGCATAAGCAGGTCCCCCGCCGTGAGCATCAGCTTTAAAACTAACTTGTTCTGGCCTCGCTCAGACTCTTCCCAGTGTGTGTTTTTAGGAGTCTGCCTGAAGTTTGGAGAAGCTCCTGGGAGGATGTGGACAGCAAAAAAATACTTGAAACAAAACCTAAAACTGACCCCCCCCAACTCTTGTATGGTTGGACTCTACGATCTCAAAGGTCCTTTCCAACCAGAAGATTCTATGGTTCTTGACTGTTACATCAAAGCAATACAGGCACATTCTATGAATTATGGTATTTATAGTGCCACCCTTAATTGTAAAAAAAATTTAGTAAGATTGATGTTGATCCTTAAAAGAATCCTTATAGGTGTGTTCAGTGCTATGTTCAGTTGCTGCTATTGGATCTTTCTGTAACGGGTACGAGTTACTCCCTTTTTACATCATGGTTTTCTAGGTCCACGTGCACATGAAATGCGTGAGCCTGTCGTACCTGGATAACTGCTACGCTGCCAGGGGACAGAAGCTCGCAGGGTTTGTGGATCATTTGGATCATTGACCACAGTAGGAGGTTGGTTTTTTTTTCTTTCTGCGGGTGAAGCTAACCAGTGCTGACAAAGGCTGAAGACAAAGGTAAGGAAGGCAGGTGTTAATAAAACCCTTTGCCCCCATCCCAAAAGGAGACTAATCCTCTGGGCTGTCGGCATTCCTGTGCCCTTCCGGGAGATGGAGAATCGCGCTGTGGGGCAGCCTGCAGGATCAGTCCTGGCAGCCGCTGCCTGGGGGAAGAGGAAGAAAACAACGGCAGAATACGAGGCTCAGAGGGCAAAGAGTACACGCGGGACCCAGGTACCGCCTGAGCATTTTCAGACGTTATGAAAAATAGCCTGTTTTCTCCCCCCAGGTGATGCTGAGTTTTGAAGCTATTGAAGACGTCGTGTAAATCTCGGTTTCACAGCGCCTAGGGGGTGATTTTTGTCTCTCAGGCTTGGCAGGAGGGAGAAGGTCTCAGCCCAAGCCAGAGGATGGGGGAGCAGCTTGCTGTGCTGAGGGCGTTCGTTCTTCTCTTCTTCTTCTTCTCATCTTCTCTTCCAACTGGCTCTTCCCTGGCCCAACAGGATGGCTCTTCGCCAGGACCGCGATTTCAGCTGCTGCGACGGCTTCAGCCAGTCGTGTCCGGGCATCTTGTAGGGGGGATCGCTCCAGTTGGCCTTCCCGCTCACTAGACCTAGATTAGCTTGATCACAAATACTCTTCTGAATATATCATGTTTTTGTAAACTACTTTCCATAGCTAAGGACTGGGACTTGCTAAGAATTAGGACCACTGGCATGAAAACAAAAATTTCTGTTGGGTTGAGTGGCTGAGGAACAAAGCCTTTAAGGATTCCTTTATCAAGTAAAACCCTTAGGAACAACTGTCATGAGAACGGAAACACACTCGTTTGACGCCTTGGAGACTGCTCCATGACATTTCCTGTCTTCACACCTCAGCCTTAAAATGGACAATTTCTCCCCGCGCGTTAACAGCCGAGGACCCCATCAGAGAGAGTCGTGTCAAAGAGCATGAGCTCGACCTCGGGGCCACAAGAGGAGAAAAACAGCAGACAGACGAGACCCAGAAAACCTGTATAAGAACTGCTCGTGAAAAGTAAAATTAATCACATGCCAGGTAACGTACGGACAGAGCTCTGAGTTGTTTCCCAGAAGCCATGTAACAGGGCCAAACCTTCAGCTACTTGGTTTCCTGCTCAACCAAGGAATTAATTTCCTCGAAGACACATTTGCAGGCCATCTGTTTGTGGAGAAGCAGCGCGGAGGGCAGTCAGCAGCGAGGCCCGGGCTGAACTCCCTCCTCAAATGGGTCATTAGGACCATTCCGTGTGACCTGTCAGCCCCTGCTGTAGGGTGCAGTAGGTTTGTCACCCAGGTGGCAGATGCCTCACAGAGCTGAGGAAGTCACAAGTGGGAGCAGAAGAAGACAGAGGGACCAAATGGAAGCTGGAGTTAAAGCATCGTTAAGTTGTGACGCAGCACCGGAGCCTGCTGGTGGTCATTGCTCAGGTTCTCACGCTTCTAAGGAAGCATCTGCCTGGTGTGGAAGTAAAATAATTAACACTTCATAGGCCTTTGCAAGGCCTATGTTGGTCCTAATGTTGGTCCTAATGGCGAGTTAAGAAATACATGTCAGCGTGACCTAACAGCCTCACTGCATCAGCATGACTTAATTAACAAAGGAGTGAATTATTTGTTTAAATAAAAATAAAAAGAGGTACCATGTAGAGCTTCTTTATCTGGCTATCCAGAGCTTCCCTCTGTGAAGTAATCCACACGTTACCACCCTTCCTCGCACTTTTCTCTAGTCCTGCTCGCTTACCTGACGCGGTTTGGTGAAGAATGAGTCGTACAACCTAAAGGTACGTAAGCCCTGTCAGGGCCCCCTCTGGGCAGGGTTGGCGCTCTGCTGCTCTGTCGTTTCTCCCGCAGCTGTGGTCACAAACTGCTGCTGTTCTGACCTGCCCCAAACTGCATTCTGGTCATTCCACGCCGCTGGTGGGATCGTTGTTGTTTGGGCTTCAGGAAGCCAGACTAGACCAGGTGGGTGGGATGGCTAAATCTCTCCAGCACGAGCTTTGTGACTGCTCTTGCCCTGGCTCCAATCTTTAAGGCTATAAATGAATATATGTAATTACACGCGCTTTAAATAATTCAGCAGCATGTATTAAGAAGTTCTCCCAGTGCCGCAGCTGCTGTGGGTTCAGCAGGTGGTATCTGAATGTGGTACACGCTTGAGGCCATCACTGCAAACCACTTTCCTCTTCCCAGCCTGCTGTGCCTGAGCTCGCGGAACAGAGATTGGAGAAGGAAGACTCCATCCCCCTTCTAATCGGATCGGAGAGGTGCCTTTCAAAACCACTGTGAAGGTAAGAACTTATTTATTTCTATGGGTTGTTTCTTTGGACTGCCAAGCTGTCCAAGCTCAAGCTCAAGCATAAGGGGTTTTTCTTTCTGCCTCACCCAACTTCTGTTCCACGTGGTTTTGTCCCGAGAGACACCAAAAGTCTTTACTGTTTTCTTGTGAAGGAAGAACTATCGTTCAAAGTAGAAGCCTGGAACTGAGCTATTCAATCCACCTTTTCCACCACCTGGACTTCAGAAGTGACGTTTGCAAGTGTTTGGTTAGCTTTTACATTTGTTTTGTCCCAAGAGCCAGGAACTCTCGTGGGTGGCTCTGAAACAAACTGGGCGTCTGGTCCCAGCGCAGGAGAAAAGCTGTCGATGCAGGAACGGGCCAGAACTTCCAGCAGTGACACTGCCCTTCAGAGACCTCAGGGTCCCCTCCCCAGCACACGGACACGCTGTCAGAAGTAATAAGGATGAACAGGAGATTAGAAACTAGCACAAAAGGTTGATAAATTTTTTCTTTTTTTTCCTGAGGGATATTAAAGATGCCTTGGTCTGCTTGCTAAAATGGAGAAGCATTTCCTTGTTGGTGAATGGGATAAATCTCTTCCTGCACTTTCCTGTTTCAGGATGAACAGTGTTTTAGCGTCTTTTCTCCGCATCTTTCAGATGAAAGGGAGCCCAGGGAAGGGACGAGGTTTTGTACTACGCCTTCGCGAGTCAACAGCCAAACGCTTCTTCAACACATCCATCTACACAGATACACGTATCTCACAACAATACTTTTTCCCCTCAACACGTGGGATTAAAAGGGAAGAACAGGATTATATAGAAGGAGCTCAGGAATAAGCCTGAGGAGAAAGAGAACGATACAATAAACACAGCAATCTGTCCTGCCTTTTACATATATATTCTTTTTGGGTTTCCCCCCACACACACACACTAAAAAACCCTTCCCCCAGTTACTTCCAGAGATGTAATATAAATTATTTGTAAAGGTCTAATTATGCAGAGAGGTGTGTTTTTGTAGTTTTGTTGGGTTTTTTGGGTTTGTTTTGGTTTTTTACACTGCAGTAACTTTTTATTTTTTACTCCGTCACCACCAGATGGAGCAAAGCCTCAGCGAAGGGCGCTGGGGCTCTGAGGAGGAGAGACCCTCCTAAGGGAACCGCTCACCCAACAGTCAGGAACCTGCCTTCCACTTCCAGCTGCGCTGCGAGCTTTCTGGGGGGCTCTGGGCAAGCCTCTGCCTAAAAATCAGAGTTGTGGTTCGAGCCCGATTAAGTCTGAGAGCTGGTGGAGAAAGACAAGGACTTCCAGGTACCTCTTCTCTCCAGCTTATTTTTTTTTTTTAATGGAGGGATGAAAGACGACTCTTTTCACAGCTACTCGGTGTGCCATAGTTGAAGGAAACGGCTGCTTTTAAACTTTACTGTGCTCTTTATCCAGAGGTCATACAGAAGAGACAGCTGTAGCCTCCTGAAACAGTTTCCTGGCTGTGCTGCAACCATCCGTCAGGAGAACCGGAGCCAGGCAGAGCCCCATGTACCTCTCCCTCATCTGCCTTTGCTGAGATGGGAAACAGGAGAAGCCGAT
Source organism: Rissa tridactyla (assembly GCF_028500815.1). Classification (NCBI taxonomy): domain Eukaryota; kingdom Metazoa; phylum Chordata; class Aves; order Charadriiformes; family Laridae; genus Rissa; species Rissa tridactyla. The sequence continues at coordinate 3,459,870 of NC_071466.1, read as the reverse complement.
TAGGGAATTTGTCAAGGAACAGACCTACAGGTGGCTTTCGCGCAATGGCAAAGAACACACACGGTAATGTCCTTCAGGATGTTTTGGGTAGGTTTCTCCAATACGAGGGTCAAACCACCCTTCTGCTGAAGGACTTGGCACTAGGGCTCTCAAGGGCAGGTAGGGGAGCACGGTTCCAGCTTATGCAAAGGAATACAGTTACACAAAGGTATTATAACATTAAAAGTTTTGGAGAACATTAAACTCTTCTTCTTTAAATTCTTTTGCAATGATTATAACTCTCCTAGCTCTGTATCTTCCAGAAGATGCACAATAACAATAATTTGAGTTCTCCCTTTTTTTTAGTCCAGAACTAGGCAAGTCTGGGAAGAAAACACCCCACTGAATTAAATACACAACTTTTATGCTCACTTTATGGGTCTGAACGGTGAAAAGTTTTGTTTCCCTTGTGGTGTATATTCAAGAATTATTAGTCCTAAAAGCAGATGGGGCTGACTGCTGTAAAGGAGATTTTTTTTTTTTTTCCTCCCTGTGGCTTGCTCCAGCGCTGCTTTTGCGAGTTCACATTCTCTAGTTCTTCCCTTCATTAACACTTTGGAATCTGCTTTCAGCTCCATCCAGGTTTCTCAGGGCAAACCTGCTGGACCATTTGGCTGTACTGTAAGAGAACAGCCTTCAGCACGTTTGTAAGTTAATACAGGAGTAATTAAGCCCGACTCTGTGGTTTCACACTTGACTTCCTGACGATCATAGAATCATAGAGTCATAGGGTTGGCAGGGCCCTCTGGAGAACATCCAATCCAACCCCCTGCCAGAGCAGGGTCACCCAGAGCAGGTGGCACAGGAACGCCTCCAGGCGGGTTTGGAATGTCTCCAGAGACGGAGACTCCACCACCTCTCTGGGCAGCCTGTGCCAGGGCTCTGCCACCCTCACAGCAAAGAAGTTCCTCCTCATGTTTAGGTGGAACTTCCTATGCTCAAGTTTGTGCCCGTTACCTCTTGTCCTGTCCCCGGGCACCACTGAAGAGAGCCTGGCCCCATCCTCCTGACACCCACCCTTTCAGTATTTATAAGCGTTGATAAGATCCCCCCTCAGTCTTCTTTTTTCCAGACTGAAGAGACCCAAATCCCTCAGCCTTTCTCCATAAGAGAGGTGTTCGAGTCCCCTCAGCATCTTGGTAGCCCTTTGCTGTCCCCTCTCCAGCAGTTCCCTCTCCTTCTTGAACCGAGGAGCCCAGAACTGGACACAGTGCTCCAGGTGTGGCCTCCCCAGGGCAGAGCAGAGGGGGAGAATGACCTCCCTTGACCTGCTGGCCACACTCTTCTTGATGCACCCCAGGATGCCATTGGCCTTTTTGGCCACAAGGGCACATTGCTGGCACATGGTCATCCTGTTGTCCCCCAGGACTCCCAGGTCTCTTTCCACAGAGCTGCTCTCCAGCAGGTCACCCCCAACCTGTCCTGGTGCATGGGGTTGTTCCTCCCCAGGTGCAGCACCCTACACTTGCCCTTATTGAATTTCATAAGGTTCCTCTTTGCCCAACCCTCCAGCCTGTCCAGGTCTCTCTGGATGGCGGCACAGCCTTCCAGTGTGTCAGCCACCACCCCCCAGCTTTGTGTCATCAGCAAAGCTGCTGAGGGTGCACACTGTCCCCTTGTCCAGGTCATTGATGAATATATTGAAGAGGACTGGACCCAGTACTGACCCCTGGGGAACACCACTCGTCACTGACCTCCAACTAGACCCTGTGCCCCTGATCACGACCCTCTGAGCTCTGTCTTTCAACCAATTATCTATCCACCTTACTGTCCATTCATCAAGCCCACTCTTCCTAAGCTTCCCTATGAGGATGCTGTAGGAGACGGTGTCGAACGCCTTGCTTAAGTCAAGGCAGACCACATCTACCGCCTTCCCCTCATCTATCCATCCAGTCATGCCATCACAGAAAGCTATCAGATTAGTCAGACATGATTTCCCCTTGGTGAATCCATGTTGAGTACTTCTGATAGCTTTCTTTTCCTCCACATGCCTTGAGATGACGTCCAGAACGAGCTGTTCCATCATCTTTCCAGGGATGGAGGTGAGGCTGACCAGCCTGTAGTTCCCCAGCTCCTCCTTCTTGCCTTTTTTGAAGACTGGAGTGACATTGGCTTCCCTCCAGTCCTCAGGCACCTCGCCTGTTCTCCAGGACCTTTCAAAGATGATGGAGAGGGACCCAGCAATGACTTCCACCAGCTCCCTCAGCACTCTCGGGTGCATCCCATCAGGGGCCATGGACTTGTGAATATCTAATTGATCTAATTGATCCCTCACTTGATCCTCCTCAACCCAAGGGAAGTCTTCTTCTTTCCCCGTTACTTCCCCCAAAGCCTGGGACTCTTGAGGGTTGGGCTGAGCATTAAAGACCGAAGCAAAGAAGGCATTCAGTAACTCCACCTTCTCCGTCCCCATGGCTCCTGTCTCATTCAACAGCAGGCCCGCAACTTCTCTGGTCTTCCTTTTGCTTCCCATATACTTGTAGAAGCCCTTCCTGTTGAGCTTGACATCCCTGGCCAGGTTTAATTCCAAGGAGGCCTTGGCTTTCCTCGTTTCATCCCTGCACGCTCTGGCAGCATTCTTGTAATCCTCCCAAGGGGTCAGTCCCTTCTTCCACTTATTGTAGACTTCCTTCTTCCACTTGAGCTTTTTCAGAAGCTCCCTGCTCAACCATGCAGGTCTCCTGCGCCCCTTGGCCGATTTCTTGCTCTTAGGGGTGCATAGACGTGTCCCCACAACCAGCCAGTCAAGGGCACCCCTCCTGCAAACAAACATGTTGCCCACTTGGCTTGTGCGAGAAAAAGAAGGTTCAGAAGCCAGCTCAATTTAACGCCGGTTTGGGACAGACTTGTGCTATGATGTTAGTACCGCACCTCCCCAGCTGTAAGGGCGAGGATTGAAAAAGGAAAAAAAAAAAAAGGGGGGGGGGGAACAAAATCACACGTTACAGAGAAAGACTTGTAAACTACTTGCCAGCTCTGGATCTCATTTTTTGCAGGCTCCTAAGGACACAAATCAAAACTGGTTTAGTCATATTACTTCAAACTGAACAGGTAGTTTATCTAAACAGAGCGTTTACAAACCTCCCAAACCGTAACAAACAGGAAAAAGGAATATCCTGAAAGATAAGAGTCAGATATGCACTTGAGAAGTCAGTAGCAAAGAGGACTACTTAACTTAATCTACTGATCAAAGCACACCAATGATAGTGTATGTGTATTTATATAATATTCTAATACGTTCTTTTCAAGTTATGTGTTATGGTGAAGAGCTCAGAAGGAAAGAAAGTATGTAAATGTTCAGGTTCCGTACACGTTATTAACCACCTCCTCCTTCATTCAGGTACACACAAGCCGTTGTGCAACGCCTTGGGCCGCTTCCCAAACACAAACACGAACATTTCAACTGTACGCTGACACGACAGACGCAAGTGTTTTGAGCACAGATTCTCTCTCTCAATGATGTTTGCCGCTTTACCAATTTCCCCCCTTTCGTTTTTATTAATTGTACATATTTTAAACCTATATGAAATAGCATTGATTTTAGAAGTCATTATTCTTAGGGCAAGTAAAACATTGATGAGGCTATTCAGGGATAATGACAATACAGGCAGTTAAAATATATTTCCAACAACTAACTTTGATTTAAGATAATCACAGGAACTGAACAGCCAGAATCCAAACAATAGAGCAATGTGATCCCCCCCAAAAAAGCCAATACAATTTTTTTTCCCCCTATTCAAGTAACAGAAATGGTGAAAAGCACTTCCCAGTTTCAGGTTATTAGAACTTTGTTGCACCTTGAAATTGATTAACTTAAGGAATGAGCTCAAAATATTTTTAGCAGTGATTTAACATTTATTTATACTATATTCTTAAGTGTAGTATTTCCTTTATGTGGAAATAGCGTCATTAGGTTTTCAATCAAAAAGGCACAGATACAGCTGCATGCATACACATACCAAACTTCTAGCAAGTTGCCATATATTTATGTGCTAGCCGTATGCAAAATAACTTCACAGGCCATAAGCCAAAACTCATTGTGGGAAATAATTAAAATGGACAATTCAGAAAACTTTACAAAAATACTTCTTTTTATTAAAAGCAGCAATTTCAAGCAGAACAATACACAGAATGTAAACATCACTAAGTTCAGCTCCAGCCTGCCGAACCTTTTGAGAAAGTCTACACTAAATGCATCTACCGTACTAGCGAGTTAACAGACTATATTAGAATTTGAAAATATATTTTCTACTTTGAATTAAGAAAAAGTAATTTATCGTAGTCTGTCCCAGCGCCAGATACTGGCATCGTCACACACAGCTATAAGGATACTACTATCCCTGCTAAAACTGGTTTGTCGAATGGCAGCAACACATTTAGGATGAGTAAGAGTCGTACACCTGTAAATAGAAGAAAATTATTCAGCTGCAGCATTAAATTTGCACTTGCTACTACATTACGGAGCGCTGTTTCACCAACCTCTTCCTTATGTGACCTAGGAGGAACTGAAGGGCAACAGGATTATGCCCTTCATGATGTATTTTGTATTCCAAATGTGGACTTGGGAAAGCAGTAATTTCCTGTTCACTGCCATTTCTCATCCACCCAAATTTCCGTTTGGAAGTACAGAAGCGCTGACTGAAGGCTTACTGAATCACTTTATTTAGGACTTGGTAATCAGTGTTCTCTCCCAGTGGTTAGGAATAAAATATTGTAATTGTGTGACTAAAGACTGCAGCATTTTCAGGAAGTTCATATGTTTATCTATACTGATATGCACACACCCCTATTCATATAGATTTACAGTGCATATATTATATAAAAATGTACAAATACCAAACCCGTTATATGTATAAAATGTATATATAAGACATGCTGTAAAATTGCCTGGCCACACAGGTGAGGAACTGGAAAGCCATACTGTTTCCTTTATATTCTCATTACTCTAGTCCTTTCACCCACCCAGCGCATCTTAATTCCACCTAATTAGTTTGTAAATTCTTTGTGGAACAAATTGTCTTTTACTGTATCTACCTCTGGTACCCAGCACAATCTGACTGGGGCCTCTTGGCCCTGCTGTAATATAAATAATAAATCAGCAAAAAATAATAAATGTTAACCTTCAGAGGCTCAGAATGTTTCTTACTTAGTAGGTAAAATGGGAAGTGACTAATACCATTAAAGATTTTCTACCATTATCAGTAAAGGAAAAAGGAAAGTACCCCAACTCCCTGCCTTAAAAATAAAATAAATAAATAAATGAATATTTAAGTACTCACTTGGCTTTATGAGGATCCTCTATTTCTAAATCCCAAACATAAAGTTTGCCAACCTGATTACCCAGAGCAAGCATCTTTAAAAGAAAGCAGAGGACACATTAGTTTTAAAATACTATCACAAAGAATGGAAGTCAGAATTTCATAAAGGCTCTACAGTTGATAAAATTGTGTGTGAATGTTGGAACATGAATGACTTCAGGACTTTGTTAGAGGGGTTAAAAACGCTATAAAATTCGCCTCCTTTTCCCCCTCTTTATTATCCATCTCTGCAGATGGGGGAGGAAGAGATCAGTAAACATAGCTTTGGTAGAAAATAAATATTTATTTCGTGGAACTTTTTGCACCAGGCAGAACCCTGAATGAAAAATCTGGAGCTCCTCCAGTTTCATATAAAGCCCCTGGCAGCAAACCATTTGTTTCTCAACATCACAGGAACCAAGACTTTTCCCATGCCCATAAACATGGAATTAATGAAAAGCTACGCACCTCCAAATACAGCCGAGTCAGAGCTCACACATACCTTTTGCCAGAAATCCATCGAAAACCTCATGTACCATATATCACACTGGCTGTAATCAAATCTCCCAAGTATGGTCACATTTGACTCACTGGGCTTGATTTTATCTATATCATCTTCCATTTTGCCAGGTTTCCAGCACACAATGGCATTTTCACAAGACTGGGGTGAAAAAATGGAAAAAAAAAAAATCACCTATATTTATAATTTATACTGCACATTCAGTTTAACTATACTTGTAAACAAAAGTTTAATCTCACAGCTTCCCCGATGACATTAAAAAAGTACAATTGGAAATCTCACCTCTGTCCTGAGATCATAGTCAGGTCACCAACACCACATCGCGGCCCGTCACTGGGAGCCTGCTGCCCTCACAGCTTCACCAGGTGACAGGACAGCAAGAGCCTGCCCTCCCTCACCTGCTTCAGGGGAATTCAACCCAATGTGCTCCAACACCTTTCCTGAGCAGTTTAAATTAACCTTCGTTTTAGGATTGTTCGCCCAATCCCTTCGACCAAAAGGATCACGCACGCACCAATTTCTGGCAACAAGGCAGTTGGACCGCCTAGTTTAATATCTGCAAGCCAACGTTCCTAGTGGACACAACACTCTAATCAAAGTTACTCCATTTATGGGAACCCTCATTTCTCCCTTTAGCAGCAGGATCCCTCATCGGCATCTCTATATTCTCTTTGTGTGCGTTCCACGCAGACTCTGGTTAGCTGGTATCCCTGTACTTTTAGTAGAGGTACAGCTCTAGTAACATCTTAACTTTTTAAGTACAAAGCTGCTTATCCACACATCGTAACGGTTCATAGAACCACAGAATGATTTAGGTTGGAAGGGACGTTAAAGATCATCCAGTTCCAACCCCCCTGCCCTGGGCAGGGACACCTCCCACCAGACCAGGTTGCTCCAAGCCCCGTCCAGCCTGGCCTTGAACCCCTCCAGGGATGGGGCAGCCACAGCTTCTCTGGGAAACCTGGGCCAGGAGCTCATCGCTCTCACAGGAAAGAATTTCTTCCTGATATCCCATCTAAATCTACCCTCCTTCAGTTTAAAACCTCTACCCTGTGTCCTATCATTACACTCCCTAATAAAGAGTCCCTCCCCATCTTTCCTGTAGGCCCCCTTTAGGGACTGGGAGGCCGCTATAAGGTCTCCCCAGAGCCTTCTCTTCTCCAGGCTGAACCTCCCCAACTCTCTCAGCCTGTCCTCACAGCAGAGGGGCTCCAGCCCTCTGATCACCTTCGCGGCCCTCCGCTGGACCCACTCCAAGGGGTCCATGTCTTTCCTGTGCTGAGGACTCCAAAGCTGGACGCAGTACTCCAGGTGGGGTCTCACCAGAGTAGAGGGGCAAAATCACCTCCCTCGACCTGCTGGCCGCTCTGCTGGGGATGCAGCCCAGGATGCAGTTGGCTTTCTGGGCTACAAGTGCACGTTGCTGGCTCATGTTGAGCTCCTCATCCACCAATGCCCCCAAGTCCTTCTCAGCATGGCTGCTCTCAGTAACAGTTGATAAAATTCACAACACACTCCATAAAATCATTGGACACAGCATACCAATTTAACCCAAGACCCAAATTCTAGTAAAACTTGTACTGTTTAAGACCCTCAAAACAAGCAAATATCAGTAACATAGCTGAAAAAGCTGCCACTTTACCTTGGAAAGAATTAGATCTCCCAACCATCGTACACAGTCAACATAGTTTCTATGTATGTCCCTCGTAGAAAAGTCAGGAAAGTGAATTTTCTGGGAAATAAAAGGCCTATAGAGAAAATTACCAAGTGAGGTCCAGAGAAACACAGAAGCACAAGTCTAATTTTTAATGGCCAGTTTTAAGATATCTCCATGTTAAAAGGACAAGCCTGTCGTCTTTGTTGTTTTAACAGTTCTACAGCAAAGTCTGCATGTTTTGTTGGGGTTTTTTGTGTTGTTTTTCGGTTTGTTTTTTGTTTTTTTTTTTAATATTGGGAACAGTCCCTGTTTTCATCCTTGTTCCTACTGAAGCAATGTTTCCCACTGTACAAGACTGTGCAGAGACAGTGCTAAACAAAACCACTCCTTCCGATGCTGAATACAGCTTTCATTGCCAAATACTTCAAGAACTAAAGCCCAGTTTTCCTGGTGCTGCTTCTGCAACATCTAAATTATTAAATAGAAAAGCACACTAAAAAAACCCCATCATTTTTTAAGAAAGCACGCCAAAAAAGCATCATTTACTATTTGGTAACATTACCAAAAAAAGCGAGAGTATTTTAACAGCTAGTTTCATTGCTGAACATGGTCAGTGTGTTTTAAACTCTTCAGTTCTCTCAATGGTTTAACTGTAAGTTAAGATTAAAAAGGTGGCAAACTTCATAAAGCAGGATTTATCTATCATGTACCCAATTGTTATGTTTACTTGACAATTTACTCATATCGGAGGTCAGATCAGAGAATCACGAAAATTAGGGTTATTACTACAGAAACAGTTTTGTGCCCACCCTTAAGTCAGAAAACAGATACCATAATTGTGATAACTGCTCAATATAAAACCTTTTGCTATATTTAATTAGACTGATTTGATTCCTTACTAGAAATTATGAAATGAGAGAAAGAAAAGCCACTGACATCCTGAAACACAGTGAAATACAAGCTTTAATTAAGAATGATGGAGATAATAATTCCAGACATTTTCTAGTCAAGCAGATAAGAAAGAATCAAGACATTTAAAAATAAAAGCGTCAGGACTTTAAATCTGAATTCAATAAAATTCAACCAAAGCAAAAATGAATAAAACACATCCGTCTAGAGAGATTATATATCCAGCACAATCCCCAGGTCACTCACTATCCCCCAGAACTCCCAATTTGGATAGAAATTAGCCCGGGCCATTGATGAGAATATTAATGTTTTGCAAAGACAGACAAGAAGATGCAGACCACATACCTGTTGGTTTTATTTGGGTTGTACTCATAAGACTCTTTGATGGCATTTATCATTCTCTTGGAATTAATTCTCCAGAGTTTTAGAGAGTGATCCATCCCACAGGACATGATTTTTTCACCAAGAAGATCATAATCCTATATATATGAAATAATTTTGAGGACCCCCAGCCTAAGCTGCATTATATCAACCGAAATATTCCATCATTTCCATCAAAACAGCATTTCTGGCGTAGAGAATACAATACAACTGTGTATTTCAAATAGAGAACTACTAGTAACTTAATCCTGCTCAGTGCAAAGCCACACAGTATCTTAATAATTATATTTACTCTTTCTCAAGAAAGAGAGGCATATTAAACAGCACTGACAGACCATGAATCTACTGCTAGTGCTCTCCCCTCAGTAAATTCCCTAGGTTTCATTTTATGGAGCAACTTTGGCAGAATTCCAGGGCTACAACATGGGTGATGACTATTTACAACCACAAAAGAATAATACAGTGTCGGGTCTTATATAGATGCATCCCTCACTTTTCAGGTCACACAACAGGAATGGAAACAGTTCTTAAAAGCAGCATATTAAAAGTCCACTACTCTATTTGGTATTTGCTGGGTACCAGCGTCTGTTCACAGCCACTGAAAAGCAGCATAACTCACCTGAAATAACTTCTTTCCTTCACTACCATGTCTCTCAAGGTTTATTTTCTCTTGCTGCTTTGATAAGACCTCAAGAACTTCAAAAGTGGGACCATCATGAAAACTTTTTACTCTTTCTAGCCCCACTGAGCTCTATTTTTTTTTTTAACTTCTAGGCTGCACTGTGAGAAAACTAGCTACCAAAACATAGAGAGAGTGAACACCTGTCCTGTTTATTGAGAGGTGGCCAGATCAAGCAAACCACCTTAGATTTAAACTTGTCTATCCCCTTAAAACAGTATTTATGCACTTTAGGTTTTTTCTTAAGTAGGTATAATATCAAAAACAGTGCACAAGAGTTGCATATTGTAAGCTTACTACCCTCTGTAAATCTAAATCACTGCCCCACAGTCTTCCACTTACTGCACTTAACACCTCATCCCTGTGCCCTTCTACTCCTCCAAATATTGCAACCAGCGTGTCTGTCTGGATGTTCCACAGTCTCAATGCATGATCTATAAAGAACAAATAAAATTACATGCTGCTTTTTATAGGTACATATGAATAATATATTTCAGCTTAACCACTTTCAATCAAGGGTGTTCATGTAAACATCAAAAAGGCACTTAATTCTTCTTCTCCACTTGTTAGAAACAACAAAGCTGCATTAACTAAAATTGCCGTTACAACTAAACTCCTGTTAGAGTAATTCTGTAATTGGAAAGTGCACCCACCACCCTTCCCTAGGGCCAGCCTCTAGCAAAAAATACACTTGGATCTTTAGATCACCCAAAAAGCAAAGAAGAGCCTGATCTTGGACACATATACTTTTATTCAGTCTTATCTGAAAAATAATTGTCTATATCAAAAAATGCTAGAATTCCTTTCAGCCATTTTTACACCAGCATTCAGAGAAGTTTTGATTTTCCATTTTTTTAATCGTTAAAATGTTATTCTTTATGAACCACAGACTGTAGGGATGGAGAAACTGTTTCTATAAACAATATGTATTCCAAAGTCAATCGGACTAATCCACTTGTTTAAATAAAGTTTTAACAATTTCTAATGAAGAACCTCTACTGCATTTCCTATTCGGAAGTGGGAACCTCTAGTGTATTTCCCTTTTGGGTTCCACAAGTACACCAACTGGAAGGCCACGCAATCCCAAATATTTCCCTCTTTTTCTATTCATCTCTCAGCCAAGCAGTTCCGAGACTCTAATATCTACTGCCTCGTGCCCTCTCGGAAATAGTACCCAGTCCAGAGACTGCACATTAAAATTTGTAGTACTGCTGTTGATACCATAATGTTATTAAAAAGAGAACCTAAAAAATATACAGAACTCAAGAAATTCAACATTACAGACCCACAGCACAAACGTTACAGTTGCAAGAATCATAGAGGTTCCCAACTCCTGTTCTCGTGTAGCTTCATCAGAAATACCACATACGCTAAAGTCGGAAGTCCCCTTATGTGAACGTTTTCCCCTCTAGCATTCCTGAAGGCTTGCTCTTGTGGCAGATCAAATATTCCCTAACTTAACAAAACAGTCAAGATCAGGAAGTTGTGACTGTTTAGTTATTGTGGACAAGCCCTTAAGACACCATACCAAAACCTCACTTCTCCCTTCACTAATACGCTTTTTACACAAAGTCCAATTTAGGTCAGAGCTGCTCCTAAGCGATGGAGAATCGAAGTTTTCCCCATGAACACAGTAGTGAATGCTGTCCGCGACATTAAAACATCCCCACTAGATGGCAACACGATTCAACAACTGAAAAAATTTAACTCAACTGTTGGAAAGCAGAGAGCAACCCCAATGCTCATGTTTCTTCTTTCCTAAAAGCAGCACCGTTCACGATCCCTTTGGACCACAGGTGGAGTTATGTTAATTGTAGGCCATGGATTTACTACGTACAAGATATATAGACAGAAAAGAGCAAGACTTGTTCTAGACTTTCAAGGTAAACTTGTTCAGTGCCATTCATAAAAAACTTCACTGAGGTTTTGGCCATTTTCAAGACCAAAATCCAATCCAAAATTTATTAAAAAAAAAAGTATTATTTTTCCTCACCTTTGCTTACAGATAAAAGGAGATTTGGATCTCTTGGATGGAATTTCAGTTCATTGATTGCATTTCCATGGCCCACGTAGTGCTGGGATAGAATTCAGAGACCAAGTTATCATTTCCCCTCATGTTTACATACATTTAGAAGACAGAAGTTTCATGCCTTACTGAAACATGGGCTGTATCTCAAAGTTTGGAGCACTCACCTTTATGCACTGCATTGTAATAGGATTAATTATCCTAATAATACCCCTGGACCCTGCCACAGCCAGAAGAGGATGGCTCGTATTGCTGTCATATGTCCACGCACAGGTGTAGAAATTTTCATCTGCCTATAACATCTCACGTTAAGGAACACAGAAGAAACAGAAGGGGTTTTTGTTTGTTTGTTTTTTAAACAATGTGATTTTTTTTTTTAAAGTAAATTTGTTGCTATTTTATGCCCAGGAGTCTCTGCTGGACCCAATAAAAAAAAAGATACATATTTGTTTATACATCTGCAAACACAAACACCACCACCTTTTCCATAGATGCCAGTTTCCTCGCTTCTATTCCATAACATAGAAGGAACACCTGCTCTCTCATGGCATCACTTTTCAATCTCTTTCTCCAAAACATTTGAAGATTGGGAATAAAATGAGGATGACTCAAGACTGAGTTCAAAAGTTATTGATGCGTATACTGCAAATGATTAACACAAGTTATTACCACTTCAGAGCATGAAACGTGATTCTTGGGCTTTAAACCCAGTTCCAACTCACAGGGAAACTGAGACCACCGTAAAGCAGTGAATGTCAAACATTACACAAATATTAGTGTTGGGAAGATTAAACTGATGGAGAATCAGTTTTCACATATTTTAATACAGCATGGTCCATGAGTTTGCATTTTTAATATTTTTTCAATAGGAGGGACTCTAGGATGTGGGAAAGAGGCGAGACTTGGACCTAACATAAGGAATGTGCCACATGAGCAAAGTATTAAATCACAGACAAAACCTTCTTGTGCTTTTTCTTACAAAGCCTCTTCATTTTTGATAAAGAGGAAGCAAACAAGTGGCTTTAAAGGATACATCAGCATCCACATAGGACTGCAGCAGACGGATTTCTCCTTGGGAATGACATTCGTATAAAGTAACCTGGAGGAAAAAAAAAAAAGTGGGAGAGATTGCTGCTTACTTGTGATATTTCAAAAGGAAATCACATGCACCTGTGTATTGACTTCCTGATGGGGAGAGGTAGTGTGCCTTTATGGTTTAGGTCTCATCCATCATCCCTTTATTTCTAACAGGTGGAAATGGTCTAATAAAAGAATGCTCACAGCAATCTCAGTAAAGCACCGCTCCAGACTTGTCACCAGTCCTTCCCAGATATTTATTATTTCAATTGTCTTAGTAAGATTATACTCTATTTGGAATTAGTTACTGCAGCCATCTCTAACATGACTTGGTCTTTTAATGAGCCATTGGATACCTTGTTCAATCTTAGTTTAGCACTTTTGGTAACCGCCAAGCGGAACAAACCTGGAAATGAAAGGTTTCTTGTTTATTCACATCACTTGCACAGAATGCACTTCAGGAGTTATTTTCAAGACTGAAATGACATAGACCCTTGTTCAGAAAAAGCCTATAAATTCACTCCATACAGGCCACTAATTTAGCTACTGAGCTGCCTGGCACCACTGCAGACACTTCTCATCCCATTTTAGAGCATATGACCTTTTGGAAACAATAACATCTAAGAAGAGTGATTTTAGCAAGAAGATACATTTATCCACCTCCCTTCTTTAGCCCATATTTTATACTACTGAAGGATTATTTTTTTTTGCTTTACTATATAGGCTACTTCCTAAATAGCTCACACGTGACTTCATAAAACAATCCAGAGGATGCAACTCTCCCAGACAACAGATGCTAGAGACCTGAGAAATAAAGCTTTCTATATGAAGTATCCTGTGTCCGTCTTAAACAAGGGTAAAGGGATTGGTTGGGAAAAAAAAAAAAAAAAAAAGAATGCAAGCAGAACCACACAGAATGGTTAAAAACAGATTACTCACTCTGTTGCTGCCTACAGTGGCAAAAACGAGAGGATCACCTTCTTTACTATGCCAGTTAAACTGGACTCCAAACAAAGGCTGACCATGGTCCTCCTGTAGATGTAAAGTAAGAGTAGAGACAAAAAAAATAAAACCCACAAGCATATTATTTCAGTGAAATTCAGCCGTGGTGGTAAACAGTTGAACTGATATGTTTTCTTCATCAAAATACTGGGTTCACATCCAGTATAATTTCAGATAGTGAACGGTTAAAAAGAACAGTTTTGTAACATCACATTTTAACATGGCTGTCCCAAGGGAATTTAAAGGAATATTCTGACATGCCCCTCCTTCTTTTCTCCCCCCCCCCCCAAGCTTTTAAAAAAAATGAAGAGGAAGGACTGTTGTCTCATAGTCATGGCCAGAAGCTGGCAGAACTCCTGAGTTACATTTGCAGCTCCGCTACTTTGTTTTGCAATTTCCAACAAGGCAACCCCCACGTCTAAGGCCACATCTACATGCATTTTATACTGTTACCATTACTTCCACACAAAGATTCACAATTTCAGAGAAGAATTATACTGGTATAAGGGTGGAGAAGGGCCACAATGAACTATTATAGCACAGTTAGGTCTTGCAACTCTATCAGAGACACGACGAACTCTCTCCAGCGTGTCACAATGCTGCTGCAAAGTTCATGTCTACAAAGCGTTTTCAGGTTGCCTTCACAAACAGTTACCAGAGAAATGCCAAGTATTATTTTTATACAGCTTACATCAGTTTAATAGAGAAAAAAGAAGCAGATATGTTTATGAATTGTGATGAATATGGTGGTGCTTGTTAATAATTGATAACAGTATTTTGGCCTGTCCTGACAGGATGTTTTCAGTAAGAATAATGTTCATTAAAGTGCCTCCCCACAGGGGACTGTCTGGGACAGCGCAGGCAGGAAGGAAGTGTCTCATGACGGCTGTTAAGCAGCCTTCAAATGGCAGTGCTTCAGAGGCAACAGGAGAAATATTAGCCCTGGCAGCTCTGCCCTATCCACGAACTAAAGAATAAATTTGAGGAGGGGGTGTGGGTGAGGAGCCCAACGCGACTCAGAGAAAAAAAAAAAGTAAGTCTGGAAGAATTTAAAATAGCATTATTTACTGAGAAAGGCAGTATCTGTTACTAACAGACATAGCTAGAAAGGAAGGAGAGAATCTTTCAGAGATGAAGGCCCTCCTGCAATTCTCAAAGAGTTGGTAACTACTTTCAAAGCTGAATACAGATTAAAAAGAATTGTTCGAAGTTTAACTCAAAGTAGTACGCTCCATAACGTAACATGACAGAACAGACTAGTGGTTTTCTGATGAGGCATATGGGCTACTAGCTAACAGAAAAGTAGCAAGGTTATAAGTGACCCCAGGACAGAGGGAAAAAGCAGGTATCCATCATCTGTAAAGTATTATAGTTTAATTAGACATGAAGAACCAGTAAGAACTCAATGAGTGAGATATGAGGAAAACTGCATACACAAGGCCATGATTTCTAGTGTCCAATAAAGTTATGAATTTTACTCTCTAGGCTTATTTTTTGAGTGTATTTAAGTCTTCATTGAAAAGAACGGCTGAGAGGTCAAATACAGAATACTTTAAAAAAAAATCCACTAATAATTAGTTGGGTTTGAATTTCTGTTTCAAAAAATTCATGGTGAATACCACAGTTTCTGACATACTACATGAAGGTAATACAAGTAAAATGCATGGATTCTTACTGCTTTATTACAGAGACATATTATCAAGTTTTGCCCTTGTTTTTCTGGAATAACCTTGTTCTTTGCCACATGCACTGTTTCTGATAAATTTAGTGAAATGGGAAAAGTTAAGAGGAAGATGTTTTTCTCCCTCAAGATAGGATATTTTTCCAGCATAAGTTGTGATAAAGTTGTGATTAAGTTGTGATTTTCTAGGTAAGACCCAAACAAGGGTGATATGTTATAAATAGAGATACAACAGAGGGCTATATTGTTTCTGTATTTCTATATTTGAGTACATACCTGAAGTATTTAGTAAGCTTTTTCAAAGACAACCTATTTCCCTGGAAAAATTACTCTGCGAGACAAATGTCTTTAGACTTCTTACATCATCTGCACTACATTCCCCACATTGAGTGCTGCAACCTCGAAGAGCCTGTCCGCACATATTGCCGTTTTTTTGGTGTTTAATGGATGAAGGAGTGAGGCAGAGGTTCTTGCAGGACATCACTAAGGTATCTGAAGAAGTTATGCTCAGCTCATTTAAGCTACCACCATCCTCACCGGTCAGAGAGAGCATATAGCTATTTTGATACCTGTCTGCTCAAATTTTTGTCCCAAGTGCTAAACAATGAAGCAGGTTTTTAAAAACATTATACTTCTAGCTGCTGCACGTTATGGTTATCCTGATATACCAAGCAATCTGACCACAGGTTTGTACAGACAGAAGAGTTTCACCCAGATACTGGTCCAAAAGTAGAACTGTGAAACACCATCTTGACCCCAGTATGAATAAAGGGCACAAACACCAAAGTACTCAGGTTCTTCGTGCACCAAAGAAAGAAAGCAGAGGCAAAAAATAGACCTACAATTGTTACAAAAGCAAATAAATAAATAATCAATGGTTTAGTTCTGCCCTTATTCACTCAATGCCAACTCAGGTTCAGTCAGAGAATAACCATAGAATTGGCTGTTGCTATGATCGTAAGACTAGACCTGTTCTTAGACTGAAGGCAGCAAAGTAAATCCTGTGCCAACACAAAAAATAATCACCTGCAATGACGCGAACACATTTTAGTACCCTGTCACCCACGCTGCCAGCAGGGAACCAACTGACCACACACGCATTTCCAGTTCCCAGAAGTGGAAGCAAGCCATTATTGCCAGCGGCTTTAGTTACTTCTCCTTTACACATCAACAAGGTAGAATCTTGCGTGTGGTTGGTTACTGATTCCCAGCTCAGGGGACAGCGAGTAGAAGCCGAGAGACACCACCGGACTGCTAACAATGCCTGAGCCCCACCCTTAGCAAGAGCAAAGGGTAGGGCAAATAATAGCACTGTTTTAAACACAAAGCACATCAAAGCAGAATATACACTGTTCTTTGTTGAAGATCTATAAGCAAAACATACATGGATGTATGTGAGGATGTGCATCTGTTAGCTCTATATGCTAATTTATAAACTACATTTCCATTCAGCCCACAGAGCAAAAACTTTCAGTACACCTTACAGTAATTTAGTACTTCAAAAAGGAAAAAAAAAAAAAAAAAGGTAGTTATTGCCTGTCATTTTCCAAGTTATATTTTTGTTTTCCTGATGCTTAAATTTCAGTCAAAATAACTTCCACGGTAGTGTTTAAAAAGCATATTTAGCAAGCACTGACTCTTTCAGGCTGAATCATAACCATTTAACATTCAAAGCAGACAGTAATGGCCATATTTCTTTGCTTCTCCAAGGAAGCAAAGTAAAAAGCAAAATAAGAGGGAAAAACAAGAGCAAGAACGTGGAAAACCACATAGTTTATACATTCCTAAAGAATATTAAAATAAATGTTCATGGTTTTAAATTGTGGTGACTTTTCATTAATTTCAGTACATGCACATTGCAGCACAGTTCAAAGACATATAAACTATGGGATATATGATGTGATCTCCAAAGAGCCAGAAGTGTCTTTCTGAACCCACATACAACATTCAATTGTTAGAGTTTATCTACACAGTATCTGCAAAACTAGTAGGAAGGAACAGGATAAAGAAAAGAGAGGCTTCCTCAAACACGAAGTAAAAAGGAGTTACCAAATTTGGCTGCTACATAATCTTTGTATTAACACGCACGTTTATTATTATTAGCATTAATTTCAGTTCAAAGAGAAATGGGGGGGGGGGGGGAGATAATAGAAATATCCCACTTAGCTGAAACGCTACATTTACTCTCTCACAGCTTGACTCCACTTGCACAGGAATCTGTTCCCAGGCCCTGATCCAAATCCGCAGAAGTCAGGGATTGCTTAACTTCATAGGGTCACCCTACAGTGGGGCCTGGGTTAAAGCTGGGGTGAGGGATTGTTCTGTTTTCCCAGAAGACACTTGAAAAGCACTAGCTACTTTGGAATATTTGGTCTGCAGATAGAAAACAAATATGCTTAGCAAAACTCAGAACTTGTTAAATGTTTGGGTGCTGAAAGGCCTGCGCTTGTATTTGAAGCATGACTTGAAGCCACAAAAAGCACTGCCTGCGGGGGCGATTCATGCGAATCGCAGGAACAGCTGCCTACCTAGGCAAAAATGAAAGACTTTCCCTTCCTCCTACACCCCGAAAGGACTGGAGATAATTCTTATACTTCAAAAAACACATTAAGATCAACTTATTTCCCAGATACTTTTGTCAGTATAACTTCAGATCACAGTTTCTCCAGTGGCAAAGCTCCTTTATGAGGTTTCCATGCTCCAAATCTCTCATCCCCTCCTGCTCGGCTACCCCAGAGTTTCAGTAAGGCTTTCTGAAGCCAAAGTTCAAAAACAGCTACATCAGCAGAGCTCAATAGTTAAGCGTGGGGGAATGACAAAAACCTCTTAAAGCAATTCTGCAGAAAATACCCACTATGGAACTGTACACATCCTCTTGTCAGCTAAATATAAAGTTTAACAGAACTCCCATCTTGTTCCAGACACAGTCTTTATTTAGAAATCTTATAAAAATCAAATCAGATGGCATATTTACAGCTTCTGCCACATAAATATCCCACACAGGGCTGGGGAATGAAAGAACAACATCCTGACAGCGTAAAAGAATCACAGAAAATTCATTCAGTTCACCATAGTCTGTCACCAGTGCAGAGGAAAACAATAATACCCTAAAACACAAGAATGGGGAGTAAAGACCATGAATCCACATCCCTTAACACCACCGGGTATTACATGGTAAAATCACTATGACCCAGATCAGGTGCAAACACATAATCACAACGCTCAAAATAAATTAACCAAATTGCACTGTATAGCATTTTTGACGACTGCCAGAGGACAGAAAATATCTGATCTGATAAGTGTGAGGAAAAAGCTACTCCAAGACTGTTGTGTTGGGTTTTGGTTTTTTAAAACTACATTTCAACAGG
This sequence comes from Rissa tridactyla, assembly GCF_028500815.1. Taxonomy (NCBI): domain Eukaryota; kingdom Metazoa; phylum Chordata; class Aves; order Charadriiformes; family Laridae; genus Rissa; species Rissa tridactyla. Next base: position 3,441,234 of record NC_071466.1, on the reverse strand, counting down.
TGGGAAAATCTGTACAGGTTCTGTGGATCAAGTTGTCACAGATTTTGTTTTATTTGAATTTGTTTATCCAGTTTCTTATCTTTATCTCAAGCAACTACAGCTTCAATGAAATACATAATTGTAACATATCACACATAACTTTGCAAACCTGTATAAAATTTGGGTTAACTGCAGCACTACCTACTGTTTCCTATTTCTCAGTATCCCCTTTCTTCAAAACTTCAGCTATTCCAAATAAGAAAAGTACTTTCTTCAAATAAGCATGGAACGTAATTGTATATGGATATTTAAACATATCTATCTTGATACTGTCTCACAGTCAACATTAACATTACCGCCAGCAAGCGGTGCCCAGCATTCCCATGTTAAAGCTTACATATACCTACCTTTAGGCTATTTACACATTTGAAGGAATATTTGCACTTCTTTGACTTCCATTTTCCTTTCCCCCAGCTTTTTCTTCCCGGCGCATTTGGAGTGTTTGTTGGTGTATCAGGGCGTTCGGTGTTAGTACCGCTTTCAATACTAACGGCATCATCCTGAAACCATTTAAATTATAGAGAATGTAATAAAGATATCATTAACTGCTGTATAAATTCAACTAATTTTGCAGCACTTGGCCTTTTCACTTTTCCTTCTCCTCCATAAGAACAGAAGATCTCCTAGGACATGGTGTTATTTAGATTCACGTATTTAAACCTATTACTAACATAATAGCATTCCTCCCTAGAAACAGAACATGAGTCACATGAGGACTAATCCAAGAGGGACAGACGTGAACTGTGATCTAGTGAAGTTTCTTCAGAATACTAGTAGCTGCTCTTAAGAAAATGCCTAAAGTAAGTGGTCGCTTTCCCTAGGAAATATCTTTGACGTAGATGAAATAAGTACTTTAAAAGTACTCAAGGAAGAGGTTGTTTCTGTAAAAACATTATGTTTAGCCATACCAAGAATCTAAGCCTTCTGACACTTGTGTACGCCCTCAGCAGCACCAGACACAGCACAGCTCTGCAATGTCAGCACTGCCACTGGAAGAGGAAGTCCCACCTCTCCCTTCTGCTCTTTCCTATAGATACTTGCTTCAACTAAAAGCTAAGTTAAAAGAAAACAAAACCAAAAATAAAATTAGCTTGCTGTCTGATCAGCTAACTAATCCAACGGGCCTTCCAACTGCCATCAGCCAGAGCTAAGGTAAGGATGGGGAGAGCTGAAGAAAGGGGTGTGCAAAACAACCCATCCAGTCACTGTGCAGCTTTACATCAGCTTTGGGCAATTAACAGAAACTACAATTTCATATGCCATTTGACTGCAGGGCACTACTCAAAAGGACATTTCTATTCTCTGCATCACCCATCACAGTGCACTTCACTTGCATCATAACTGGCAACCCCGTGCTTCCATGTAAGTAAATTCATGTTGTTAAAAATCAACCTTTTTTATTCTTCTGGCAAAATAGTCTGTTCAGTTTCCATCGGAGTAAGGAGGGAAAAGAACTCATCCCAAAGCCATGTGACTTCTAGATCTGAACTAAGGGAGACAGAGGCAGACAACAGCCTGCCACTGGAAGAGATTAAGTGTAACATGAAGCTGCAGCAGGAGCTCCACTAGGAACATGAAATAAGGTCAACTATAAACATTAATACACTAATTCCCACCAAACATTTATTCTCTGTCCCAGTTTTATATCTGTATCATCAGAAGCCAGGAGAGGCATACTGGTCTTTCTTTGCCCAACAACTCTGAAAAATCAGGACACTGAGAGGAGAAACAGCAGGAGAGACAAGACACAAGGCTGTAAGTGAACTGCCCAAACCTGGAGTTACTCCCTTCATGTTGCACCCCTAGAAAAGCCAACCCTCCTCTAATATACATAAGTGAGTTTAACAATTTTTATGGCTTCCAGTTTCTCCTCCTTTACCCTAAGAAATTTCAGAGCTTGCCAAATTCTCATCTCCCAAGCACACTTGCTAGCCGGGGCTGTAATACTTCACAAGCCTGATGTTTTCTCTGGACTAGTCAGATATTGTCAATATAGGAACACCAGGAACCTGGTATGATGCAACTACCCTGAGTACCTGCAACTACAACTCAACCAACAAACCTGCACCCAGGATACCTGTGGAACAAAATACATCCCTTCTCCAAATCAACACCATTAAGCCAACTTATAAACAGAATCCCTGTCTTTCAGGAGTAGTGGAGTCCAGTAACAAACTGTTGAAACAGGAGTCCTTTCATCATTGAGCCAGATCGCGTTTTCAATAACTAGACAGCCCACCTTCAGTGGCCACTGATAGCCTTCAACAGGCACTCAAAGCAAACCTGAATGCCTTTGTCACCAAATTACACTTGGATTCACAAAAGCTGCTGAGCAGTAAAAAAAGATTCAGTAACAGCAGTATGGAGCACCTTGAACCTGTCTGTCGCCTCACAAGCACTTCCGCGGGTTATGGGGGTTGTGGTCCAGATCCTTCACTTTCTAGATAACTAGAAAAAAAACCCACACTGCATAAAGCTAATACCCAAATAATATCCCCTGCTCAGTAACTACATAACATGACTGCTAAATATCTCAAACTGTTTGTCTTTCAAGTATCAAGCTATGCTGTATCAATCACTTTACCTTTGTTCTGAACACTAGACTGTAGGCGAATTTAGAGATTACAGCCCTCAGCCCCCGCCTTCTGCTGACAGAAGCTTATGAGCACTATCCCCTATTCCTCATTCACCAAAGGGCTGCACGTACAAATTTATGCTGCAGGTTACTCTGAAACGTGATGGTGAAGACGAAAAATGGGAAATTTTGCTGTTTTGCAGGGGAAAAAAAAAAAAAAGGAAAAAAAAAAAGTCTGACATTTTGAAGCGGACTTCAAGAGCTTGGGCCTCAAATTCTCCCTCACCCACGTGGAGGAACCGTGACTGTCTCACCCCCAGACCCACGCCGGTCTCTCCCACCCGGGCCTCCCGCCTGCCTGGAGGGGCGGCCACCGAGCCGGAGCGGGCAGGCTGACACCCTCCGCCCCCTCTTCGCCCCCGGCCCCTCTCCGGCCCGGCATGGGCCCCCCTCGTCCCGCCGGGGTCCGACGGGCACCTCAGCCAGCGAGACAGCCGCGAGGGGCCCGACCCCGGGAGGCTCCTCCTCACGGGGAGGCTCGGCCTCGGGAGGTCCCTCACGGCGGGGCCCGGCCGTTCCCCCTCGCCTCAGCGCTCCCGCCCCCGGCGCGAGGCCCCGCGGGCTCCCGCCTCACCGCCCCTCCCCCGCCCCCACTCCCCCGTCCCAGCCTCACATTCTCGTCGCCGGACAGGTCCCCAGGGTTGCTGTTCTCGTCGCTGCTCAGCTTCTGCTTCTTCGCGGGCATCTCACCCCCCGCTCCCGCCGATGCCGCCGCCGCCGGGGCTTCTCCCCGCTCAGACATCTTCCCCGCCCCCCAACCCCGCCACGCAGCCGCAAAGCGCGGACGGGGAGGTCGAAACGCCTGCCGTAAAGCAAGTCCCCGCCGCCGGCCGGGCACGGCGGGCTGCCACACTGCTGAAAAAGCGCTCTTCCCGCGCCCGGCGTCGGGCTGAGGGGACGGACCGCCCCCGCCCGGCCGCGGCGGGGCTGGGCCTTAAATTAACCTATCTTTTAACAGTTAAAGATGGCACTTTATATCGCTGCCAGGCCAGGCAGGGCTGGCCGAGGATGCTTGTGAGGTAGAAACAAGCGGTCCCTGTCGTCATGGGTGTTAATGGTCCCTCTGTCCGTCTTCGCGCGGTTCTCCAGGGCCGTTTCTCTTGCCGAGTGGGTTTGGGTTTCTTTTGTTCTCTTTCTACAAAAGTCCTTTAGCATGAAATCAGTGTTGCCGGAGAATGAAAATAGGCTGTGCTCTGCTGCCTGCCGTACTCCCTTGCAAGTTCCTACTGCAGCTATAAATGAAGTAACAGCAAGTTGCCAGATTTTTATTTATTTATTTCAGAAACCACAGGTCCCAGAGTCATAATAATTGTGAACAGTAAAAAAACCTCTACCAAAGGGGAAAAGTAAACTGCCCACAGGCACAGCGTCTTATCTGCTTTTCGCATAGGGGCAGAAACAAGTCTTTCCTCCCTGAGGGAGATATTCCAGTCTCGAAAAGCGATTCCTTTGAGGGCCGTGACAGAGGTGAGCCATGCCCTGTATGTAAAATTTAATCTCGCATAACGTTCAGAGATAAAGGAGATACGCTCAAAACGGTGCATGTACTATAGTGGTTTTAGCCATAAACAGCCTCTCCTGCAGAACTGAAGGCTCCAATGAAGCATTACATAATATATAGCAAAAGGTTGTAGTTCACAATTCATAAAAGCTCTGCCCGGGTCTGTGCTGTAAGATCAAGGTTGTGATAAAAGTGTTTGTGGGAAAATATACAAAGAAAGAATAGGCTTGTTTTTAAAATACGACGGGATGTTTTTAGACTGGCATCATAACTAAGACTAAATCACCACTGTGCTGCAGATATGTCAGAAGAAGGGCAGACACAAAGGTTTCAGCGGTGAGAGTTTTTGACTTCTCCCCGTGGGTGCCCTTGAGCTACTGGAGAGAAGACAGCTCCCCTTCATTTTACAGCTGTCAACTGACGTCCTCCAGATGGCCAGCTACGCATTCACCACATTTCACTGGCTCATCCAAAACATAAGGAAAGCGAAAGCCTCAGCTCGGCTGTGCTTCTTGGCCTGCATGCGGGAAGGTTCCCCACCCGTGCCCAGAATCAACCAGTTCAGTTTCCATCATCGACTTACTGGGCCCAGACTGGTCTGTGCCTTCTCTCTTCTGGATGCGAGAGGGCTTCCTTTACCAGGTGACAATCCTGCTGGCCCCTCTAGACAGTTCTTAGTCTAAACCACTTGCCTTTTTGTCTTTCTCAGAAGACATGAAAAGCCAATACACATGGGGAGCTGAGTTTCCAAAAGTCATAGTACACTTCATCAAGCTTCTATTTAAAGAATTAGTTGTGTGGTTAAACACAAGCTTGACAGTTCAGAGAATTTGCTTCAATTTGTGCTCTGCCAAGATTCCCTTTGGAAAGCCCCTGTGCTTTTCTGTACCTCAGTTTCTCAGCTGCATTATGGGAGAAGCATTTCTTACATCCCAGGGGGGCGTTATGAAAAGATATATATAGTATTGTTCATGATTTGTTTAATTAGTATGATACTGCTATATAATTACCATACATATATTAACTAAGAAGTAATAGGACCCTTGACATAGTGTATAGAGGAAAATGGGAGAACAATAAAATATTTTTTTAAAATATTTTAAAAAACTGATGTTAGTTTCAAGTAATGATGATTTAGTGGTATTTTAAAAGCACACGGTGGATACTTGGGAGGGCTAGATTTGATATACATGGGAGGATTTTGCCAAATGTGAGTTCTCATAGGATTGCAATAGTAAATGTCAAAATAAAGAATTTCTGGAATGCCTTGAAGACATGGAATCTTAAGAGATGAGCTGTTTTGTTGGGGGATTTTTTCACACACCAGAGTATTTCTGGGTCATTCAGGGCCATTGAAATACTTTTTATATATGTGAGTTGAAAGCAAATCAGACTCACACCTTTAATTCATCCTCTTCAAGCCACATTTCTTCACAGAAAGGATCACTTCCAAAGCTCATCATCTCTAACCCCTGCTCAAAGTAGGGCCACTTAAAGACAGTTCCTCATGGCCTTGTTGAGTTCAGTTTTGAGTACCTTCAATGCAAGAGATTTGGCAGCCACTGTGGTCCCCTGTTTTCAGTGTTCGACTGCCCTCATGGTAATCTTTTTTTTTTTCCTTGTAATAAGTCAGAAATTCCCATGCTTTAATTTGTGTCCCTTTCCCCTCATCCTTGCCTTTCATCCTTTTTCTGTGCATCTGTTCTCTCTACATCCTCTCATCAAGCACCTGTAGACAGCAATAATTTCCCTTCTCAGCTTTCTCTTAAGGCTGAACAGACCCCGTTCTTTCAGGCTCTCTTCATACATCATGAGCTCCAGTCCCCTGACCAGCCTGGTGGCCCTCGACTAAATCCAGCATATCAGTATATTACTTGTACTGGGAAGCTCAAAACTGGACACTTGTAAGATGTGGTCTCCCAAGTGCCATATAGAGGAGAAAACCCGCTTCCCTTACCTTACTGGCTACACTCTTGCTAATAACAGCCTGGTGTGTGGTTAACCACCTTTGCCACACGGCCACTCTGCTGACTCATGTTCCACTCGCTGTACACCAGGACCTCTGTGTCTTTTTCCACTAGGCTCTTTTGTTGACCCCTAACCTTTACTGTTGGATAAAGCTACTTCTCCCCCAGTGCAGGACTTCACATTTGCCTTTGTTGAACTGCATGAAGTTCCCGTGGGTCCCGTGGGTCCAGAGTGTCTAGGACACTCTGCATAGAAGCCCTGACCTCCAACTTATCAATCATTCGCCCCCAGTTTAGTGTTGTCTGCAAATTTGCTGTTATTGTCCCCCATCGCGTCATCCAGGTCATCAGTAAAGACATTAAACAGTACTGGCCCCGGTATGCATCCCTGAATGATGCCACTAGTAACATGCAGCCAGTTGGACTTTGTACCATTGATCACTCTTTGAGCCAATGGCCAAGCGAACTTTCTACCCACCTCATAGTCCACTTATGCAGCTATATTTCACCAATTTGAGTGTAAGGATACTACAGGAAAACATGTCAAAAGCTTTGCAAAACCTTTACAGCATCCACAGCTCCCCTTTTGTCTGCCCAACCAGTCATCTCATTGTAAAAGCAATCTCTTTCATCTGGTAAATACATATTGGCTGTTCGCAATTACCTTCTTGACCGTCATGTTCTTCGACATGGCTTCCAGAAGGATTTGCTCCATCACCTTCCCAGGGAGACTCGTCTGTCATTCCCTTGATCTTTCTTCTTGCCCTCCTTGAAGACAGGCGTGACCAATATCCAGTCATCAGGAACCTCCCCAGATCACCATAACCTTTCAAAGACGATAGAGTGGCCTCTCAATGACATTGGCCAGCTTCTCTAGCAGCCTTCGTTGCATCCCATCTGGTCTTGTGGACTTGTGTTGTCCAGTTAGCTTCAGTGCTCCCTCAATTCCGTGCTGGGTACTGCTTCACTCTCACAGACTGCTACTAGGCTTTGAGGAACTGGGAAGCCTAAGGGCAAACGATATCAGTGAAATCCGTGGCAAAAAAAACATTGAATACCTCAGCCTTTTCCGCGTCCTTTGCCACTGTGTCCCCTGCTCCATGGACCAGTGGACCCATATTTTCCTCAGCCTTCCTTTTGCTGCCAGTGTACCTACAGAAGCCTTTCCTGTTAACCTTCACCTCCCTGTCTGGTTTCAACTCCAGCTGAGCTTTGGCTTTGCTAACACCAGCCCTGCATGCTCAAGCAATGTCTCTGTATTTCTCCTGGGCAGCCCATCTGTGCTTCCACTTTTTGTACACTTCCTTTTTGTGTTGGAGCTCAGCTGGGAGTCCCTTGTACATCCATACTGGCCTCCTGCCACAATTCCTTGATTTTCTGTACATCAGAACGGACTGCTCTTTTTCTTACAGGAGGTTTTCTGAAGAGCAACCAGCTGCCCTGGGCCCCAAGCCCTCTAGGGCAGTCTCCCATTGGATCCTGCCAGGAAGATTCCAGAGTGAATCAAAATCTGCTTTCCTGAAGTTCAGGGTTGTGATTCTACTACTTACCTTGCTCATTTCTCTCAAGATTTTGAACTCTACAGTCTTGCATTTGCTGCAGCCAAGACTGCCCCTTCACATATTTGACCAGTTCTTTCTTGTTTGCAACATGTCCAGCAAGACATCTCCCCTGGCATTTTTCTTCCTCAATCTGCTTCAGGTAGTCTATATAAAACAGAAGGACCTTCATCCTCCTGCATTCTTCTGGTGGTGATTTTGGCAATCAGCTGGTCCAGCTAGCCTAGAACTTTTTTTCTTCAAGAGTAGGCAATAGAGGATACTTAAGAAAGAGTGTAAGAAATAGGGGTGGTTCAAAGAGACGAAGAGTTAGCTTAGGGTTTCTCAGCCGTGTAGGTAACACTGAATTTTTCCATCCTAAAGATGAAAGGCCTGTGCTGGGAAAGGAGGATACTTGAAACAGAGAGCTAGTGGGCAGAGAGATGAAAGAGCAGAGCCCTGGAAAACGAAGCTGCTTCCCCAGGCAGTACCTGTTGCCCTCAGACCTCTCCCGTTACTCAGTGGAACAGATAGAAGTCTGGCTTTTTTAAAGCTCCAGCATTTACAGCGGGGCCCTGGCCTTTGTGTTGCCCCTGGTATTATGCTGCCTTAGGCAACAGTTAGTTTACCTATGTACAGAGATAGCCCTGCACCTAAATTACATGATGCTGGCATCTGCTCTATAAAAAGTTTTCCTTCTTATTGATATTAACTGTTTTCTGTGTGTGTATAGGTCAGAATTGCTGAATTAACTGGAGAAAGTAATTCTTTTAATTCTATTAGCTTGATGGGAAAACATAGCCATGGCAACTGAGGTGGATTCTGTTCTGCTTCCTGTATTGTCAAGAGCCCTGTCAGTTAATCTCCAATTACAGAGGCTGTTTTACTGGTATTTTTATTAAGAATCTGAAAACACAGCTGGATTTTCAGAACACCAGTGGAGTTTGTAAGTCTGACAGCTAAAATCATAGTTTTTGCCTTATGAACATAGCAAATTTAGAAACCAATGAAAAAGCATTAACACAGAAACCCATAGCCTCCCTTTTGCGTAATGGGAGTGCAACAGCCAGAAAGGCTGCAGTCTTTTTTCCCCCTCTGACTTTTGAAAGATTAATGGGTCAAACCTTTAGCTGACTCATGCTCTGAAAGCAAGGAACAGCTCACACATTTAAATCTTGCTTGCTTGTTCAGGATGATGTGGATAAAAGGCATATATTTTATCCATCTGCTAGAGCTAACAACCTGCATAAAAATGGAAGGTGTATCTGCATCAGAAAATGAGACAGCTGAGTTGATCTAACAACTCAACACTACTGAAGGAAGGATGTTTCACCCACCCCCCTTTCCAAACCCTCTCCATTTTCTTAGTTCTGGTTTTCCACCATGTCCCTTCCATGGGCTCTGGTTTTCCAAAGGCTATCAGTGAGCCAGTTCAGCTCACTAATCCAGAAGAAAATTGATAAGCACAAAGTAACTTGATCTTTTCTCTTTAGCTGATGAACGAGACCAGACCTCTGCAAACTCTCTGATGACCACCAAAACTGGTGCAAAGGAAGGCTGGAAGCTGCAACCAGGAGTGGAAGACGACTGGGAAACAAGATCTCATCCTGATGGCAGTGGTGAGATAAAGCTCAGCAATCTCCTGAAATATCCCTGTGTGCCACTTCAGTTTGTGGTTTTTCTTCAAGGGTGAAAGAGTTTGACCCAAGGTGTAGGATTATCTATCCTATTGTAACAACTCTGCTGTAATGGTGACAGAGGGGCAGCAATGTGCAGTCAGCATCACTAAAGCCTAAACTCAGTCTGTGTCTTCGTGGCCAGCAGCAGCGCTGCTCAGGCAGTCCTGTTCCTGCCCAGCCAACTGATTTCTTCTGCTTCCACCTGCCCTCCCGTTCTCTGCCAGGGAGTGATTTATGTAGCTGTGTAATGAATCACGCAGGTCAAACGATCTGGCAGAAGAAAACAAACAACATTTCTCCATTTTGCCTAGTTGTATTAGATCAGTTCCCTTGTTTGTTCACGATGTAGCTACACAAACAGTTCTGCTGGCGCAGCGCAGGGAGGGGCACATGAACAATTGGTGGGAAGAGAGGGAGGTGGGAGGAAAAAAGCCAGAATTACTTAAGCCAGTATCGTCACCAAATAAATCCTCATGGACCCACAGCTCATGTGAACAGAGCCTTTAGTCTAGTTTAAAGCGACCTTTCTTCCAGAATAGCTTGTTCTGTGTGTGAAGGAGCTCTCACTGAACCAGCAAGGCACATTCACAGCATGTGAAGTGTATTTCCAAAGGGACTTTAGACCCCAGTTTATGGAACAAATGTGGGGGATTTGCAGCCCCTCACTGCTCTGAGACAAAGTCCAATAACAATACAACCTCCATCATCAACAGGAATTCAGCTGCTGGTTTGGCATGATACGCCTGTACGAGCAGCAATTAAAAATATCCTAATTGCTAAGGGCTGATGACCATCCTTTTGGCCATCCCAGAACTTGTTCCTAGAAGTGTGAACAGTAAAGCACTGAATCTATCACTATGGCATCAAAGAATCTGAAAGGCCAGTATAAGAAACTAATGTTCAGATAAACTGTATTTCACTTGCCCTGTCTGTATCGTGAACAGAGGTATGTGCACCTACCTCCCTAGAATTTTCTCCACGTCTTCCCAAGAAAACACTACAAGGATGATCCCCACCAAGATTTGCATTCAACTTGGGAAAGATGCAACAGGTCAGGACCATCCAAGGGAAGCCTCGTGCTTCCTCTGTGGAGCAGTCGACACGCTGGAGGGAAGGGATGGCACCCAGAGGGACCTGGACAGGCTGGAGAGGTGGGCCTGTGCCTCATGAAGGTTCAACCAGGCCAAGTGCAAGGTCCTGCACATGTGTCAGGGCAATCACAAGCACAAATACAGGTTGGGCGGAGAATGGCTTGAGAGCAGCCCTGAGGAGAAGGACTTGGGGTGTTGGTGGATGAGAAGCTCAACATGATCTGGCAATGTGCGCTCACAGCCCAGAAAGCCAACTGCATCCTGGGCTGCATCAAAAGCAACGTGGCCAACAGGGCGAGGGAGGTGATTCTGCCCCTCTACTCTGGTGAGACCCCACCCGGAGTACTGCGTCCAGCTCTGGAGTCCTCAGCACAAGAAGGACATGGACTTGTTGGAACAGGTCCAGTGGAGGGCCATGAAGATGATCAGAGGGCTTGAGCACCTCTCCTATGAGGACCAGAGGAGGCCAGGAAGATGATCAGATGGCTGGAGCACCTCTCTTATGAAGACAGGCAGAGACAGTTGGGGGTGTTCAGCCTGGAGAAGAGAAGGCTCCGAGGAGACCTTATAGCAGCCTTCCAGTACCTAAAGGGGGCCTACAGGAGAGATGGGGAGGGACTCTTTATCAGGGAGTGGAGTGATAGGATGAAGGACAACGGTTTCAAACTGAAGGAGGGTAGGTTTAGATTTGATATCAGGAAGAAATTCTTTCCTGTGAGGGTGGTGAGGCACTGGAACAGGTTGCCCAGAGAAGCTGTGGATGCCCCATCCCTGGAGGGGTTCAAGGCCAGGTTGGACGGGGCTTGGAGCAGCCTGGTCTGGTGGGAGGTGTCCCTGCCCATGGCAGGGAGGTTGGAACTGGATGATCTTTAAGGTCCCTTCCAACCTGAACCATTCTATGATTCTATGATTACCTCTTGGCGCCTCTTGGCCTGGCTCTCCCCTTAACACCAGGGAATTCTCTTAGATAAACAACTCTGTTACACAGCGAGTTTGTGGGGAAGTTAGGACAGACTCAGGCCTTGCGCCGCATTGTCTGTTCTGGGCAATCATCACTCAGCAAAGGTGCAGCTAATGCAGAAAATATATGGAGAATTGAATAAAACTTTGCAAAATGTGGCTTTTGCCTTTTCCTGTTTCTACATAGCTTTTGCTTTTTTTCCCATGCCCCACCCTAGTTTTTCTATGTAATTTACCATGACAATACACTTTCCCTTAAATATTTTTCTATTGAAATAGCCCCGCGCAACACTTAGCCCAAAATATTTTCCACTGAAACACACACAGCCATGATGACTGTGTTGGCATCATCTTCAGAAGCTACTTGCAGCGCTAAAATATCAGTGCAATGATTAGCTGCAACAAAATCGGATGATTTAGAAATGACTTACAGACATACTTATTCTTTCTAATTCAGGCTTTCTTTAGCTGCACAGTGCGGGAATTATTTGCTGGGAAATATGGTCTGGCACCTAAGGTTAATCTATATTTAAATAAATGGGTTATTCTCTCAGCTCATATTTCAGTTTAATTTTTCAGTAGTTGTACTGGAAAAACTCCAAAGCAACTGTGAAACCTCGTAACAGGGTGGAGGCGCAGATTTGCCAGCAGCGCTAAGGGGGTAACAATCCGCACCAGCAGCTGCTGGAGCAGCTCCTGGGGCCTTTCACCTCATGGCTTTGTTGTTGCTCTTTCTTCTCCCCAGAACCCTGCTCCCCAAGGGTCTGCCTGTCTCAGCGGTGACTGGCAGCTTTCTATTCCTCAACCGTTCCTCTGGTCACACCAGTTCGCGTAAACCTGTTAACTCTCTACAAAGAGAGTGTCGCGCCTTCGGTGCTTTTCCCCTGGCATGCACAGGGCCTGGGGACAAGTTCACATGCACAAAGATTTATTAGTGGAGTTCATAGCTGAGGGCATACATCGACTCTAATAGTGAAATAGAGACTGAGAAAGAGAAGGGAAAGGGAGAACTCTTCTTAGTGGGCAGCTGAGAAAAAAGCGAGGGGGGGGTACCCAGAAAGCGTCCCCTCTTGGACTCCTCTCCAGCCCCCCCCCGTAGTGCTTTTCCCATAGGAAAGATATGATGTTTATTGGGAGCCGCTTAAAAGCTATTGGTTGTAACCGCTTCTGGTGCAGGTGCCACACGCTGGGTGGTTGTTGTGCTTTGTGCCCCTCGTAATGTAAACCAAAAGCTGCAAGCAAAGGACAGGAGAAGGGAGGAAGAAGGGGTGATTCTCACACTGGTGGCAATCGCTTCCCATGAGAACCTGCCGATAACACTATCGAGGAGGTTTGCAGGTGCAAGGTCATGAGAATAACAGCATGAGAACAACAGCATGAGAAAAACAAGGGAAAGATACTGCTCCGGAGGCCCTGGGAAACATTGCCAAGGCAGCCGGAGTGAGAGGACACAGAGCTGGGGGTGGGAAGCAGGTATGGAGTTATGATGGAAGGCCCTTAGCAGCACGGAAGGCTAAGGCACTCCAGGCACTGGTGCCACAGCCCCAGCACACACTGCTGGTATTTGCTGTGACTTTTTATCAGTCGCACAGCCACGCACTGAGCTGGTGGAAGGCACAATAAAGGAGAATCTTTTCTGAGCCAAAGCATCATTTTAGCTAGCCGAAAGCCAGGCGGGAAACTACTTCTTAGGGACCCCTCTCCTATGTTCAGCGCCTGTCTTGAGCCAACATTACTGACTGTTTAGATATGCAGTCAGCGAGATCAGGGATCTGATCAGACTGAAAACTAACCAAGCCAAAGAGAATAGAGTAGTTTTAAGTACTACACCCAGCATCGGAGAGGGGACAAGAGCAGACAGCTCCACGGGGCCGTTTCTCTGAGCAGCAGCGAGGGCTGAGTTTTTCCTAAACCTGTTGTGAGCGTACACTTCCAGCCACGCTTTCCTGTCCTCTTCCTTGTGTGGGCACAAGCTCCACAGTGACCTGGTGCAGGGCACGCATCCAGCCCTGGGTGACATACCTTCTCTTTGTGCCGTTTTAGTTTTCTCCCAACCTGGTTTACCACTTGGCTGCACAAATAATTGCGTTGGCCTGACAAGAGAGCCTGTGCAGGGGTACGAGCAAGTGCCAAAGGGAACTTAGGGAACAGAACACAAAAGCTGATGCCGCTTTTAAAAATAACAGGTTAAACCATGGCCCAACATGGCTTTGCACCACTTTTCCGCTCGAAGACCTTAAAAGGTTTGGAGGTGACACAAACCTGGTCTGTCTCTGTGTTGGGTACTACTGGACTAGCACAGTGCTGTTGCAGTCGCGTCGTACTGTTCCTTGCTGCCATCCTTTATTAGTATAGCCCCATTACCGAGTGGGACTCTCCCTTGTGAAGTCTTTTTTCAATCTATTCAATACTAATTTAGCTGCTGGAATGGAAAATGGGTGCATTCCACACAGAAATGACAAAGAGGTGGGAGGGGACTGAAAATACACTGGGGTATAGGATTAGAATTCCAAAAGCTCTTCACATATTTCTAAAAGGGTCTGAAAATAGCTTTTTAATGGGGATAAATTCAAGATACTATGCTTAGGCAGAAATGTTCAACTGCACCAGCACGGGACAGAGAACACAGAAGTAAGGACCAGGATTCAGGAAGGAGGCTGAGGGAATTATAACAGATAAAAAGTTGAATAATGTCAAGTAGTGCAGCTCCTCTGTTTACCCAGTTCCAGGCACTTCAAGAGCCATATGACTCAGCTGGAGAGTGTCCAGAGAAGAGCCATCAGGAATGATGAGAAGGCTGAAACTGTGACCTGAAATGGAAAAATGGAACAAACTGGAACTTCTTACCCTAAACAACAGAAAACTGAGAAGAGAGATGATAATAGACATGAAGGAAAAGAAAGGCCATTGAAAAGAAAAAAATAATTTCTTTTCTACAGGACAAGAAGGAATAGGCTTTAATTACAGTAAAGAAGATTCAGTTTACATATAGAAAAACTATAGGAATAGATAATGGATAGAGATAGATTGCTGTGGAGGATGGTATATGGAGACTTTAAGGTTAGAGAAATGCCAATTGGGAATATTTTAGGTATGACTGATCCTATGTAACATATTGTTGATAATCCTTAAGAAACTCAAGAGTTAATATTTCCACAGTGAGTATGCTGTGGATGGTTAGGAAAAAATGGATGGTAGAAAGAACCAACTGTGAAGACTATGAAGCCTTCAGATCCTTCCTGTGTACCATGGCCTATGCTTGGCTGTTTGCTGTGGCTCTTTTGTGGATGAAAGCTGTTGTAATATTGTAAAACAATTATAGGAATAGCCTTCCTGAGCTGAAGGCCTGCTTTTAAATTGTGTAGCCAATTGCACAGACAGTCCGAGTGCATACATGCTCACCGTTCCTATTCCTGGCTTCATGTAAAAACTCAGCAGACTGGCAGGCATCTCTCTCTGCGCGTGCAGAGCAGCTGCACAGCTGCGCACTGAATTTCGGGCTGAGCGTCAGGCACTTTACATCTACTCTTCTCCCACCTGCTATCATTCCTTTGCCGTTGGGCTGCACGTGACCCACACTGCTGGCGATGGATCGACTCTTAACATCTTGACTACAGCTAAAGGACACATTAAATGGGTGGAAATGACACTCCAGAGGGTACCAGAAATGCTTACTGCTTTTAACTATATATTGTCTGTTGTTTGACTGTATTTGGTGGAAATCATCAGGGTCAGATCCAACTATAAACCAGAAAGTCCCTTAGCCTGCTTCCTTCAGCATTATTATCAAAAGACAACCACAGAAAAACCTTTTAAGAAAATAAATTGGGTTTCTTGTAATAAAATAAAGATATTCGTATACTAATAATCTTGTCAGCTGCTTATAGACAGCAGGATCACTCACTAGCGCCTGACTAGCTATGGGCAATTCACTTTTTTCACGTCCATGTATAAAACTGAAGGAAATTATAATGCTGATTTCCTCACTAATGGGCTTTGGACCATTGTTGAGGGAGAGTTCTCTTTTAAGAGCTGCTTTATTATTTTCAGGAGGAAAAAAAGCCCGGATTTTTAAGGACTCAGAGAGCTTTTGAGATGACTTGCTGAGAAAATTGCAGATTTAAGACTGCATGAAAAGCGTGTTACTCAGCCTTCGTTCACATGTAGCATCTGTTGTATCCAACTAAATTTGCTTCTCTCTCCTTACCTTTCCCTTGGCACGAAAGCATACTTCTTTTTCCCATCATTTGTAGTTCTGCTTTTATATAACACAACCCGTGTCAGACACAAAGAATGCTGAATTGGAGGTAATCATAGCTAAGGGCCTTCAGACAGAGACAGACTGACCCCAGAGGAGGGTTCGGCAGGAGTAGGATGCTGTCCTGGACACCAGGTCACCGGGAGCTGCAATATTCCAGCCCAAACGTTGCCACTGACAAGGAAAGAGTATGAGTGTCTGCCCTAACCGGTTCCATAGTGGAGCTCAATAGCTGCTTCATTTACACTTCATGGATTTTTAAGAGCAGAAGGGGTATTATATCATCCGCCTTGACCTCCTGTTTAATAAGCACAACAGAATTTTACTGAGTTGGTTAGTGTTGAGCCCAAAATCTCATGTTTATTAAAAGTATTTTCCACAAAGACATCCAGTCCTGGGCTGAAGACTTGAAGAAATGGAAAATCTACTGCTTCCTGTGGTAGTCTGTTCCACTGGTTAACCACTCGCACAGTTGAACAATTGTCCCTTATTTCTCATGTGAAATTTGCCTGGCTCCAGCTCTTGCCATCTCTTCTTGCTATGTCTCTCTCTGCTAAAATAAAGAGACCTGGTATTTCTTCCCTGGTAAGAATAAATTTTATCAAGCCACTTAGATAAATTTTGTTATCAGGCCACCTAGTAGTCTGTCTCTGTTTTTTTTTTTTTTATTTTTTATTTTTTAAAGATAAAATATACAGGCTCTTCCAGGGTAGGAACCAGCATGCGTATTGTAAACAGCTGTGACCACAGCAGTACTTGCTGTGAGTGCCCTGTGTACCCTCTTGCCCTGTCTCTCTTCTGGAGGTTACTGTCCCTTGTGCTCTGGCAAGACCTCTCTCCCAGCCCACTTCAGTCCCAAATAGTTTGGTTTGCTTAATTCCTTTAATGGTGAGTGTCTTGGCTCAGCATGACTGGAGGGGGCAGCTCTACTGGCATATCTGGGGCAACAGCACCCTTTGGTGGGAGGAGGAGGCTGGGGACCAACGGCTGTCACGGCTGAGCACAGGAAAGGATCTCCACCCACAGCCATGGGGCTCTGACCCACAGCGCTAGTCCAACTCTGGTGACAACTCTGTGACGATTTGAGCCACTCTAATTGCCACAACCCTGATCAGTCCCTGGCTGTATGATCCCACCCTGTTTCTAGTGCCAACTCTAATGCTGATATGACCCTTGATGACCCACTCCAAGGCAATAAATCAGCAGAAAACTTTCACTTTTTTTTTCCCCTGAAGTAGTTTCCTACCAGTTTGGTGCCCAGAACCAGCTCATCAAGGGACTGGACAAATGCCAGTGTCAGTGCAGTGGAAGACATTGAAATCTGTGTTCATATTATAGATGTCAGCCCCTACAGCCATTTTTAATCTTGCCTGGGACCATGAGTCACAGCCCTGAGTTTCGCTGACCTCATAGTGAAACGCCACAGTCCAACACCAGTCTCGCAATTCATCCGTAGAGCTAAAACCACCTCAAAGCTGACCATTTTATTTATAAAGCCAAGTTTCGATACAATACAGACACACGGAAGTGGTAATATTAGGACAGTATTTTCAAATTGTTGCTGGAGGAGCCCAGCCTACATCTTGGACTACAGACTACAAAGAAAACTGGAGACCAGCGTATTTTCGAGGTGCCTGAAGATACCCACTGGAATGCAGCCACTTTGTTAAAGACCTGAACTGGAGGCCAGTGGTTTAGGGAGAAGGTCCCAGTTAACAACCTTGGCTAAATCTTCAGCTGCGGCACATCAGGATAATGTGTAGACTTCTGCAGAACAGCCTTATGTTACTCTTGGCTCAACAACGAGATGTTTAAATACTGGAAAAGAAAGCCTGCCTTGCTTTGGTTTAAGATTTCTGACAATGGTGATCACCTAATCCAGCCTTTCTTTTGTTTTACCCAGGGAAAGGCACTTCACACATAAAGAAGATGTAATATCTTCATGATACTCACGCTCATGTACAGATTCCCACAGTAGCTGAAGAGGCACTGGCCGTCAGGCTGCTGGTCACCATCGTCTGTTGTCCCCTTTTGCACGTTCCTCTCATATGCGCTACAGTTCTGATTCATAGCAATTTGTAAAGTGATAAAGTCCTTACGGAAAGGCGGTGACATATCCTCCAGAAGAAGTCTCAAAAGCTTTTGAGTAAAGAAAATAATTCACATATCGCTGTTTTCTAATATAATCCCAGGAATTATTTTGGCTCATATTGGCATGGCTTTATTCATTAAATAGATGTTGGAATGCAGCCAGCTGCCACAAACAATCAAAACAGAGTTACCTACCTGGTTTGTAGGTTGAAGAAATGTGTCCAGTGCTAAAACCAGATCGTACTTGGCTTTGCAAGTTCACAGCAGTTAAAGATGTGGCTAACTTTAAATGCATATACATGTGGAGTTACTGTACACACAGCATTTCCACACCTTCTCAGCCGTAATTACATGCCGTAGTTCCATCAAGGAGTTTAACATTGTGCTGAATTGGAACTTCAGTGTATTCCAGTTTGCAAAGACAAAAAGGCCAAAAGAAGGAAATCAAACGCCCCCAGGAAATTCTGCCTTAAGTGAGAGCCTTATTTCATATCGAGAGTGTACAACTTTGGAGACATCTGAAGACAAAGGTTTTACTACATGCATTTTCCCACATACAGCACAAAACACATCAAGCGTCACTGTAGTGAGAAGGAGGATCTGAAGATCTTTTACGAAGAAATTACAAACATCGTTTCAAGATTAAGCAGATCCCACTGTCTCATGCTGTTGGCGCTCAAAGC
Organism: Rissa tridactyla; assembly: GCF_028500815.1. Classification (NCBI taxonomy): domain Eukaryota; kingdom Metazoa; phylum Chordata; class Aves; order Charadriiformes; family Laridae; genus Rissa; species Rissa tridactyla. The sequence goes on along the minus strand of NC_071466.1, from coordinate 3,422,792 downwards.
CAACCAAGGTGATTCGACAGAGATGTCTATATTTTTATGGCAGTGATGCATCATCTTTAATCCGGGTGCCTACCGAAGTGTTAGGTGCTTGCACAGGAATTATACTAGATCTGCATTGTGATCTATTTAGTTACATATTCTATCCTTGGTAATTGCCAGATCCTATAAAACCAGGTGCATGGATACTTGTGGTTAGTGGTTTCTCCCTAACAGTATCACTTGCAGTTTGGCTGCATCCACGCCGTGGAATTTTAGGCGTGAATGTCTCTTCCATATATCTCTTCCATACCACAATTTGATCCCTCTTTCTTTAAGTGGGGATGTTTGCATTTTTCATGAAAACACTCAGAAAAGACTCATGAAAAATTCAAAAAATGCTTTCTTCAGCCCAGCTAATCTCTCACCCTAATACCATGTAAGTCAGTGGAGGTTGTAGTGTTTGAAATAGTATTTCCCTTCTTTCTTCTACGCTCACCACTACTGTATTTCAGTGAATCACTTCTTGAGAAAAGCACATGAATGGAAGAATCCCCGTGTGCTTCTTTCAAGCGTTCATTTCATGCACTTCATCATAGTCTCCCTTCGTTGTGCTGTTTCTAAAATTAAGTTTCAGCATTTTTCCTTTAATACCCGTGTTTTTCCATTATTATGTGATTTTTACTGCCCATCTCTCAACCTTTTTCTTCTAGCTATATCCTTTATTAGACACAGTGGCCAAGCTGAGCACATTACTCCATGAACATCCCTTCAGAAACTCTTTGCACTGTCTCCAGGTCTCTCCTTCCTTAAATAGTACTGACTAGTCTGCAGGTTTTGCCTCCCTACTTCTCACCTCTTTAACCAGCTCGGTAATGAACATTCAAAAATAAATCCATGGATACCACTCCAAACGAGGAATATAATGTGATTAGCCCCCAGATGGCAATTTTACAGGTAATAATGCGAGTTGTTTTCCATATTACATAAGCGCGAGTTTAGTTTGGGTAGAAAATGCTTTATTGATGTCAGTTTTATGATGCTTTTCCTTTGGAGAAGTCATGGTGAGTAGAAAGGGCATTTGTTGTCTCATTTAGTCCTTCTCACCAGAACAGATTTTGGGACAGCATTGCTTCTGGCATTTACGACATAGGTGACACTGTCCCCACCATTCACTCCCAGGGCTGTATCACATGTTATTACAGCAAGAGGGCAAGTTCTGCAGTAAGACACCAAGCTGTGAGGACCAGGATGTCTCCTGCCTTTTGGCAGCGCGGCCAGGCCATGCTGAGTACTGCAGCTTCTACTCTGAACTTTTTGGCTACTCAGTGTTAACTCCTGGCTGTGATGAACGAGGGTGGAGTAAGTACTTACTGATTTCTCCCATCTCTGGCCTGTGATCTCTCAGAGAGATTAGTTATTGCTTGTAACTGATTCAAAGGCTCATTCAAGTCCAACTTTCTGTCACGTGATTCTTCCCCTCTTCCTATTTTATTGATGGATTCAGAGTACGATAATGTAAGGGTGAGACAGAAGTTTTCTTTTTAGACGATGTGTGAAGAACTGTCATATTTTGGTTGTCTTTCTAGTTTATCTTTCAGTTTTGAATTGTAGTTCAACCAGTATCCCAGGCACCCAAGCATGGCTTTGCTACTGGTTGTGTACATAAAATCATAGAATCATAGAATGATTTGAGCTGGAAGGGACCTTAAAGATCATTCAGTTCCAACCCCCCTGCCCTGGGCAGGGACACCTCCCACCAGACCAGGCTGCTCAAAGCTCCGTCCAACCTGGCCTTGAACCCCTCCAGGGATGGGGCATCCACAGCTTCTCTGGGCAACCTGTTCCAGTGTCTCACCACCCTCACAGGAAACAATTTCTTCCTGATATCCAATATAAATCTCCCCTCTTTCAGTTTAAAACCGTTATCCTTCATCCTATCGCTCCACTCCCTGATAAAGAGTCCCTCCCCATCTTTCCTGTAGGCCCCTTTAGGTACTGGAAGGCCGCTATAAGGTCTCCCTGGAGCCTTACAACAGGAATGAACTAGAGGTGACACTGAATTTGTATTATGTTACTGGTTAGCACAGGGACTCTCAGTTCTCAGCTGGGAGGATTTAGCCCTGAGGAACATTCACAACTAGGCACGTTGCTGGGTAGAACACTTATAGCCACAGTATATCACTTTTACCAATAGTTAAAGATGATTCTATAAAAATTAGACATGTACACACAGTCCAGGGTCATCCAGACTTGCCATTGGTAAGGCCAAAATAAGTTTTTGGAAAGAGCATAAAACATCCCACCAGATTTCAACCTAGTAGCCAGTCTACCAATATGACTTTCATATGGGATGCATTTTCCTACTTCTGCTTTCTGAAGGGCATCTTCTGAATCTCCTGAAAATGGCTCATCAGTGACATGACAGTGGATAAGATCAGGAACATCTCTACTCTACGGATCTGCAACTATGGAGCAGCACTAACAAGGGGACGCTCTACACCATGCTCGTCTGCATGATGTAGACAAACATTCAGCAGGAGACTGTGAGCTAGATGAGCTTCACGTAAGTCCCACCAGGATGTCCTACTAGAAAACCAAGGATGGGCCTGACCGTGCCTCTCTTTTACACCTAAGAAAGCAGTGAAAGGTTAAATGAAGCACATATTGCTTATGCTCCTTTTCAGAGGCCAATATTGGTGTTTCCAGACACAAAATAAACATGAATTCCCCTGTCCTCTCAGCACTAAATCACTGGATGAGCATGCTGGATAATTTTATTCTCTTCTAAAGCTCTACAATGAATATCCACAGTTCTTAAGTCATGCTACCATTTTATTCTATACTTCTGTGACTTCCTTCCTTAGTCTTTGCTAATAACCTCATTTATTTTCTCCCGTTCTCTCGTTTCCCAGAATGCTTTGCAAAGAAAACTGATGCTAAAAAATAACCTCATTTCTCTGCTCTGTCTTCTCATCCTTTACCATTCCCCTCGGTCCCTGACTGCACCATGAACAGGATTCACAGGCAACTTGCCATTACATTTCCTATATCTCCTATGCAAAACATCATGCATATAGGTTGGAAAGCTAAGCAGATGCCAGATGGAAGGTTGTCCTAATTCCTTCCTCCTGTGAAATCATTCTGTACCCTGTTCTGTGGGACAAAATAGCATATGATTATGTAAATAAAGATGTAATCCTAACATATATGCTATAGTTGAGCAACTAGTACCCTTATTCTGCAGGTTTTCATGGGTGAAGAAAGAAACAAGCATTGCACATGTAGAGCCATCGTGAATCTTGACCCATCTGCTCGACTGCTCAGGCTGCCTGAGCTATAGGGACAAAATATACTCTTTGTTAGTACAAACGCGTAATTGTCCCATAGCAACTGTCAACATACGTACTCTGTGCTGGAACACAGTTACTCACATATTTTCAGGGATTTTCAGGCAGTTTAGGTGGGATTCATTGCCCTCAGTGTCCGTAGCAGAGGTGACTCTGTCTCAGCTGATCACCTTGGGGTCCACGTGGAATCAGCAGAGGAAGCACCGTTCATCTGCTCTGTTTTAGACATTTACTTTAGGATGGGGCGGTTTCTGTCCTGTATGTCTCACTAAGAGTGTAGTAAAGGGGTGCAGTACAATCCCAAGACTATTAATCTTAGAATTGAAAAAGAAAAATAATAGGTTAACTCAGGGCTTAATATTACAATCTTTAGTTCCTCTAAGACCACATTCATACGTGATGTGACTAGGCCCCTGTTGAGTGGATCCTGTTAAACAGAGTTTGAAATTTTGAAGTATTAATCGAAAAAGATTTGCTTTTTGGAGCAGGGCTGCATTACATAAAGGTGACTAATTTCACAGTGCTGCACAGACACTGCAGCAGATCAAGATGCTGGTGAAGAGAAGGAAAGTGACAGTGTGTGGAACTGTAAAAGAGAAAGTCGGGTGTAGATGTTACCAAAACATCAGGATCAACAGATCTGAGGCAACAACAACCACTGCAATCAAATGACAAACACCAGATAAGTTCAGTGCCTCTCCTAAAAGTTACTTGTGCGGGTGACAAAGCAGCAAGCTGAAGGTTAGGTCCTCGCCCACAGACAAAATAATGGGTAGAGCACAAGCTGCTGCTGCTGAGCACAAAAGAGAGTTAGAAAAACCATGAAGCACATCCCTTGTCCTTGAGAAAAGAAGGGTTATTTCCATTCCAGCAGGTATTCTCCTCCCTTTTTCCTGAGAATTGATATTCTTGCATCTGCAGCCCTTTCTTTATCAAAAAAAACCCCATTCCTGCCCATCTGCAAAAGCTTTCAGACGTCATGCCAGATCAACAGCATTTCCCAACACACAAGGCACGTTTAGCATAGGGTGAAAAACAGTTATCCAGAGGAACAGGGCACACAAGGAAGGTAAAGCCGTTGAGGCGCCTACAGAAGTTCAGTTCAGAGGGAACGCTGGCTGATTTCACTTTGCTGACAGATTTCACTGGGCTAGAGTTTGTATGGATTTCTGTTCCTGATGAAGCCCCTGTAGCCATCTACACCCATTTCTGGCAGCTCCGTTCAGCCACATTGAGAGGTGCTTTAACCCCAGAGCAGGCGTAGATAGATGTTTAATGGTGATGGGCACCTGAGCTACTTCCCTCATCAATTGCTTTTTGCCTCCTGGCAGCGCCCAGTTTTCATATATTTGGGAAAAGCAAGTTTGGTGAATACATAGTTCTCGCCTGTCAAAGATATTTGCATTATTAATTACCGCCGTGGTAGTCGTTTAATTCTTCCACCTATTATCTCCTCGCCTGGATTGCAACAACAGAGAGGAGACGCCACACAAAATGAAAGACCTGAAGGAACTGCATCGCTGTAAATGACACCCTAGTTTCAAACAGGAGGGTTGTTTGAGGGTAGGGTAGGAGGTCTAGAAGGACTTTTTCGAAGTAGGATATTTATCTCATAGAACTGTAACCACAGCCGTAACTGCTCTGGGGGGGTTCCAGGCTAGGGTGGCACTTGTCAGCCACTCCATAAAATCAGTGGAGGTTTTATTTCTGTTCTGAAGTAATTCCTTATGAGGTGTTTAAATACCTATTTCCAAAACCTCCATCTGCTTAAGTGAAATAGCATCCTTCGGTAAAAATAATCCTTAGATTATTGATGTAGCATTGACTGCGTTGTTTCTAGATCAAATGTGGTGGTATCTCAGGGTTTGGCTGTATGTAACACCTTTTCTGGTGTGTTTTATCTGTTTCTTGTTTCTATGGCATGAGATATGTTAGACCATTTTATATACATTACATTTTGGACATATTTGGGACATAGGAAAGGCTTATATTTTGGAAAGTTGTCTAATTTTTCAAGCTATACCAGCTGGTCTAACAAAAGAGCTTACCAATAAACCTTGTCTCACCAATACCCAACTGAAGCGTAATCCTTTCTCTCCGAGCAACAGATGGTAGAAACCTGCTGCAGGCTGGAAGTTTTCTGCCTCCCTTGGGCATATTCAAGAGGGTAGTGATCTTTTTTCCCTAAAATGCGGTAATTTACAGACACAAACAAAGTAAAAGAATTTTACCCCAAAGTGCATGCTTGTGACAGTGTGTTGGCTTCAGAACCCAGCTGAAGTTTTTCAAGTAGAAGCATGAAAGAATCAAACCCAGGAGAATGAAGAATTTGTAACAAAGGAAGCACAAGGCTAGTGTTTATGAAAGAGGACAGTGGAAATCTCCACCGGAAAGTTTTGGTGAAAAGTTATTTACCCTGGATTTTTTCAAAATCTGATTGTTCTTATTTACTCGTTGTGCTATGGTGGCTTGGGAGCCGTTGAGCTCAGCACTGCGTACACGTGGGCAAATACCTTTGCAATCTAAATCCAAGACGAAAGACAGCAGACCTATACGGAGAGCAAGAAAACAATGCAGCTGCATTAGTCAGCAAGACAGCACGTATTGCCAAGTATTTTCTAGGCATCAGGGCCAAGGAGAGCTACGAGGAGGAATCTGAAGGAGAACAATGAACAGGGCTGATAGATATTTAATGGGAACGGGGTTTTTTTCTGAAAACATGGCAAATACGAGGAAGAAGGAGCCGCTCTCTCAATGTGGATGATCGGAAGAGACAGGAAGGAAAAGCTGTGTGCCTCAGTGAAGGTGAGGAGACACAGCTGAGGTCTGATGAGCACAGAAGGGGAAGCCAGTGAAACAGTATAGATGTGGCTACGCAAATAATACCTGGATTGCACATAATAACTGCATAGTTAGAGTGAGTTACCCATAGTCTGAGTAAAGTTATCCATGAGTTTCATACTCTTAAGTAGTTTGATTCTAGACAATTTCTGCACCTTGCTCATGAAAAAGAACCTAAAGTTTACACAGAATTTTTGTCTGAGATGCACAGGAAAGCGTTTCTCCTAGGGGAACCTGAACAACCGAGACCGTCTGTATTTAAATGAATTCAAAAGAGGGCAAAGAGTTCAAAACTGATACCCAGCACATGGGTCCGATCGATTGGCACACAAAGCCATGATACGGTACAGGGGACCTGAGAAAAATGATAAATGGGTTTTGGTACCAAAGGCTGAAATGTCTCCCTTAGTTAGATGGAGTATAAACCCCCTACACTTTGGACACAAGGGAGAGGACTCAGACATCGCTATTAAATGTATATCTACACGTGAGCCAATCACCAAGCTCCCTTTATAGACAATGGAGATCTATTAAGTGGATTTGAGGGCAAAATTCATTTCATTCAGGCTAAATATCTAACACAGACCAGTTCTGAATAAAAAGGTCCCTAACCTTGGTCCCTAAAAATGCCTGTTTCTCTCCGGTGCCTACAAAAGGCGCTTCAGATGCCTAATCTAGCTGCAGACATCTACGCTACAGATGCCTAATGTTAGGTGAGATGACTCTCAACCCTTGAGGCAGATCTGGAACAGAACTGGAAGTCTCCAAAATAGAGACTTCAAATGTGAGACTTCCCAGAGATAAAGTGCGAAGAGAACAGAGGTCTGTATGTTTGTGTGTGTATGTGCGGGTCGTCGATCTGTCATGCGTGAAATAGGTGCTTTCAGAAAGAATGGAAGAGTGCCTGCTCTGGACGGAGTCTCGCGCTGCATTGCACGTTGGCTATACTAGCATAAGGAAAGCAACAAAGTGATTTCCCTGATGATTACAGTTAAGCCCAGTTCCAAGAATACTGTCTGTGTATCCAGCAAACTCTCTTGGACATGCACATTTCCTTTGGCTCTAAACTACTAGGGCTACAAAATACCATATAAGTGCATGAAATGTCCAGAGTTTTTTTCCTTGAAAAGAAAGCTTTTGTCGTTGCAAAGCTGAGCGCAGCCAATATACGTCTCTCTTACTGCTGGCAAGGAGAGGTGAGCATCCTGTGCACGTGGCACATCTGTAAATAAAGCAGATGTGGCACGAAATTTGAAGTTGTCTCTCATTTCCCACCCAGATATCTCCCAGCTGTGGATGAAGGGTGTTTGGAGAGAAGCATGTTTTTAAAATAGTAACTTTGATAAAGAAAGCCAAAGCTTAACATTTGAATTAGAATCTCACCACTGCAATAAACTGAATCGTGCCAGGATGAATCCTTTGAATGGATAAATGAGAACTGTGTGAAAAACTAAAGCAATAAATGCTGTCAGGTAATAAATCTACAGTCTTTGGTTGCATTGGTAAATCACCGTATCATGCCTATGTGCAGGGAAAGGATGAAAACACTTTGGGACTTTTGGCCTCTACAAATAAATAAAGATTCATCAGTTACAAGCAAAGGGGAGAAAGAAAAAAAAAAAAATTTGTTGCTTCACCAATTCCTGTGGTTAGAAAGTATTTGGGTAATGATGGGATATCAATAATAACCAGGAAGTAGAACAACAAACAACATAAAATAGCAAACTCAAAGGCAGTCAGCCCAGAGTTTTCCATCAAAGTCAGCTCAGAAAGAAAAAAAAAAGGCAGACTTAAAATAACTATTGTGGATGAACTCACCACTGTGTTCCTACAGGCCGATGACATGATGACTGCTTTGATTTCAACGTGATGTAAAGCCAGACCAACACGCTGTTGACATAGACGCATTGTTTCATACCAGCGGAAATGCTGTCGAGTTAACGGGACAGGTCCAGACTGATTCAGACCAGAATCTGATATTGGAATAAGCCGACTGAAGCAGATTATTTGATCCTAGTGGAGAACTTTTAGTCCTCAAACTTCCCCAGGCTGTAGATAGATCAAGGGTCAGGTAGCTGGATACGGTGAAGGACCAGAGCAGTGAGTGCCACGCGGAGGCTGCAATGACATTCCTGAAGCCCATCGAATTTCTCCTTGTGCAGAGACAATACAGGACCAACATATATAAATCCTGCGGGATCTACCCTGTAAGGTCATAAGCCTAAATTTGCGCCGAGGACAGTACAGGGCCAGGGTGAAGCAGTACGCTACGGCAATTCAGTGTGCAGGTCATGTAGCTGCACCAGGGATGGCAACGTATGACAGTGCAGAAGGAGACAATGGTGGTACCTGGGCAAGAGATCCCCTGTGCCAAGACTCATGTTGATGATGTCACACCCTTGGTAGAGATTTGTAAATACTCTCAAATGTCTGTTTGGAGATGCAGACCACAGCTTTGGCTTGAGCTGTCTTCTGTTCCACAGGGTGATGAAAATGCCTTCATAGGAAAGAGGTGGCCCCTGGCAAAACCTCCCATCGCAGCACATTGGCTGCCCATGTCCTCCCAAGAGGGTGCTGCAGAGCAGTAGCCCTGCCTACGTCACATCCTTTCGTGAGCTTCTAGAAACAGAAGAACTCCACGTGCTTAGAAATTATTTTATTTATTCTGTTAGAATAGTATACATTTTAATACCCATCTATGAATTTGGAAAAGTCGTAGCAAGTTGCCCACACGTGAAAAACTACTAGGCAGAGTTTTCTTTCCACATTACTATCTGTCATCTCTGCCCCTGCTCTGAAGCTTGAAGACCTCGGATTCAATAGAGCATTATTATTTAATGATGTGTTCTCCTGTATCAAGGCAATTAGCAGACTATATAAGTACCTAAACAAAGCTCATGAGCAGTTTTAACATCTTAAATTAACATTCGGTTAAATTTATGCTATGCTGTGTTGAACTGCAGAACCCCAACATCAGAAACAGGAACCCCTGGTTCCCTCTGTGCACGCTAAGAAAGCGCAAGGTCCCTTTCGGAAAGGAAATCCAAATTCATCCCGAGCATCATTTGGACGTCTGAGTCAAAGGTTTAGTAACATGTCTAGCCAAGCCGCAGAACGTTTTCACATCTGGATGTGTCCCGTTTGCTAAACTGCTTCAGTCTGTGCACAATTCCAAAATACACTCGGCTTTATTATTGTAAAAGAATGTAATGTTATATAACCAAACGTGAAAGCACATATTGTGGAATATTTCAGAAAGAACAACATGTTAAAACTGTGCTTTTAAAACAAGGTTTGAATTTGATGGAGAAAATGGCCTCGACTGGTCTGCATATGTCAATAGTTTACTTTACGTAATCGGCTGAGGGCAGAGCAGCCTGCCAGGAGAACTGCTTTTAGAATTAAAATCACACCGGTGGAATGGGAATAGCTTTCTAACCTTCGGAGCAGAGATGGGCCTAAGCCGCAAATGTCAGATCCGGGTTGTTCAAAAGTTTGAAGCATTTAGATCCTGGGGTATCGCCCCACTGTGTCTTTGAAGCAGATTTAGAAGTTATCCTCAAGGACTTCTGGCTGTGTCTCTCTTAATAGTATACAAAGAAATCCTGAAAGGTTATAAAAATAAGATCTTGGGATGGAGGTGGATTTTCTGTGAAATATTTGCAATATCAAGACTGACTTTGCCCTGGTTTTATTGAATGGCTTCTCAGGCTCTGGAAAGCATCTTCAGTGCTTCTTCAACCTTTACTTCTAAGTTGAGGGCTGCCAAAATATCAACCAAGCTCATTCCAGGCGCAGATAAGTGGCTGCGTTAGGAAGGAGATTGTGGTGCAGTGGAAAAATGCCAGCCCAGACCTTCCGGAGACCTTTTGGAAAGGCCAGTCTCAGATTCCTGCCTATAGAAAAAGAGAAGCAGCCTTCCACCTTACAACAGTACTGTGGGAATATGTGAGAAATATGTGTTTTCTTGCAATAGGCACCACTTACCGACAAGGCATCATGGCAGAGAAAGGTGTTAAAGATTTTCATAAGCAGAAGGTTTAATGTAAAAGAGAGGAGTGGACACCAAAGGGGACTCCTTTTTAATTCTTTGAGGTTTCTTTTATATATCATAAAGATGGATCATCTGTAAGTTCTCTGTTCCTCTGGAGTTTTTGTGCTTTGTTATGCTGCAGAATTGCCTTTTTTTTTTTTTTTTCTCCCCCAATTTGGAGTTTAGTAGCTCATCAGCTAATTGTGGTCCTCTCTGTCACTTTCTAGGCTTGACATTCAAGGCTTGACATCCTCATTTTCTGGATGAAGAACGGACAACTAACAACCCTCAGGATAACACTGCTCCCCATTTCTGCACTGCTGTTATCCAAGGAGGGTACCAGCGTGCTTAATAAACTGTGGGCAAGGTCTGCCTCTCAGATACGCAGCTTCTACCCGCATCGAAGAGGATGAGTGTGGTTCTCTCTGTACAGATACCCTTCCCGAGTCGCATTTCAGTAGCAGGCAATCTCTGCGGTGGGAAACACAGCAGCCTTTCCCGTTCTGTGCCACCAGGGTTACACAAAGGAAGGGAAGTGAGGAATACGTCATCCCACCGAAAGTACAGAGAAAATTCAGGAAGAAAGAAAAACATCTGAGTTGGAAGGTAGCCACGTCTCGGAGGTTAACACCCTCCTTCTGTGAAAAGTGCCGTAGTCGTAATGATAAAAAAGTGGTCAAGGCCTCATGTTTCATTCAAAGGAAGGTTTTTCAATTTAATTTCCATTAAAAAAAATATCAAAATTCAGAGCAATGCAGTTCTTTCTAGGCATGCTGAAGTTCTGGGTAAAATGTGCAACAGATAGGATACCTTTTTTGGTTAGGAAATCTTTTAAAATGTGGCGTGTGTCAGAATCCTGTGAGTAAAACAATTAATAATTCTCAGCTTATTTGTGAATCATTTGTTTGCATACTTTACTACCCATTACTTATGTTGTGTGGCCGAGTGCTTAAGGCTTCGTCTTTGCTGCAAAAGGAATCTGTTCTTCGCTTGGAGGTACCTGGGCCAGATCAGCTTCGCTCCCCCAGCTGCATTTTTCCTTGCGTTTACAGAGATGGAAACCGCTGTGCCTTGCTTCCATTAGGATTTATACTGGGATAGCCAGCTGGAGAAAGACAGCTATTCTAATGGAAAAAACCACTGGGCTTGTGTTTGTTTTTTGTTTGCTTTGCAGTGAACATGTCATTTTTGTCCAAGACATTGTTTCGGCTCCCTAATTGAATGACGGAAATTTTTAAAGCAGAACAATGAAACGGCATTCTTCTTAAAAAAAAAAAAAAATAAAAAATCTGGTCGTCATCCAACTATTTGCAAATTATTCTGATTGCAAAAGCCAGAGTAAAACAAACTCATTAAAGTATTTGTGAATACGTTTGGTATTTTGTATTTTTCAATAGATTCTGCTTACTGCCACACTTGGGCATTGCTCTGTGAAGAGAAGGGAATCCTATTTCCCATCCAGCGTCACCGGTTTCTCATCCCATTTGATCCTACTCAGTAAATAAAGTCATGCACCAGAGGAGCGCAGCTTTCCTCCATCTTACGTTCCATGAAGCTTTAACTCATTCTGATAAGAAACAAGATATATAGAGGTAAGCAGGAGGCCCAGCTAAAAATATAACCAAATTAAAAGCTCACTTTTTGAATGACTTTCTTGTTATTTAAGGTCTGCCTGTCAAGTGAGGTGACATTCAGCATTGAACTGGATCTCAGAATCTCAGCCTTAGTCATTTCTGCTTAATGCAATAACCTCTTGAATGAAATAGTTTATTTCCTGGCAAAGGGCTTAACAGAGAAATTAGACTGTGCTCTGGCATGGCACTTAAATTGGCTTCCAGAAAGCTTGTGATTATCTTCTGAAGCCAGCTGAGCCAAGAGTCTGTTCTTTATCAGTGCTTCTTGGTCTGTTCTCTCCTTCTCATACCAGTTCCACACAGGACTTCAAGCTGATGATTAGGACTGCTTGGGAAACTGCTCTGATTTGGTTCAGGACATCACTTCTAATTTTGTTGTAGCTTCTTCATTTTGTTGCTGCAGACTGTGTCTTGTGCACATGTAGAAACCTTGGTCATCATCTTCGGAAAAAATGACTCAAGCTTTTAACCGACTAATAATCTCAGTTATTATTGATTATTCTTCCACCTGTCTTTCCTTTCACCCATGTACTGCTCCACCTGGTTACTCCTCCAAAGTCAAAGTGCTGAACTTCACAATTTTGTTCTAGTCTAATACTCGCTGAAGTCAATGGAAAGATTCATGTTGACTTCAGTGTCTCTGGGTTATGGTCTAGGTATAGAAAGATATTTTCAATTTATGGTACTCCTCATAGCTTAAGACATAAGTGCTTACCTCTGGGAATGTAATTCACAGTGCTAAGTGGGCACTTACTTAAAAAATGCAATTATCTTTTTCAGCTTCTACAAAGAGAATTGCACCTCATTCCTAGCAGATAATGTAAAGTTCTTGGTTTTTAATAAAGTCCAAAAAGACACATTATTCTGTCAATATGAGTTTATCAGAGCGGCAACCTGATGGTGTAAAAGAGAAAACAACTTTCATTACCAGTGTAATAAATCCATCACAAAGGACTATAGAATGACTTTCTTCTGTCCTTGAGTCATACCCTCCACAGGTAAAGAGGTAGGTCATCTCCTCGCCATGTGTTTTTTAGTCTATTAGCTTGGAAATGCCCGCAAACTTGCAGAAAATGGCAGGCGGTATGAGGTTTGTGTCAGACATTCCCATGTAGGGAAAGGGGATTGCAAGTGCCCAACATCTTTCAGTGTGCTGCTGGCCAGTCTTGAAATCACTGCAACGTCCAGTCTACAAGTGAGTCACCAGGAGGTGAAAAACTTCAAACCCCTTTTTACTAATCCCTTGAGCTGATCAGGACCTTTCCTCTCTTGGGCATGAATGAAAAAAATTAATTTTCCAGAATGCTAAAAACATCTCCATCTAAGTATTTTTGCATATGCAGGCAAACCATGCAAACCCATTAAAGCAATGACAGAAAAGTCCAGAGGAATGTGAGCTATTTTAAAGTGAGAGAATGTCACAGAGGCTCCTACTTGAAAATTCTGCAGTTTGCTAGAGAAAGAGACCCTTTCCATGGTTCGTTCCATCAGCCTGGAGAACTCTGTAACAGGAGGCCCTTTCCATGGTTTGTTCCATTGTCCTGGAGAACTCTACAACAGGAATACAAACCTATTTAATTCTGGAGAGTGATCAAATTTGGAAGAGGTTCATAGAAACAACTTTTGCTGTATTGCCTAACAACAGGACGCTGAGTTCAGGGAAGAACACAGCAGGAACCACTGCCTGCATGGTGCCATAGGAAAGGTCCTTCAACCCTGATCTGAATTGCTGGCAACTCCTAAGAAGTTCAGGTGTAGCTGGTCAACACCAGGGTCCAAAGCTGAAGTCAACGGAGAAGTTATTGGCAGTGTGCAGGGAACTTGCTCTCCTCTCCCTTGCTTTCCAGCCACTAATTTGCTTTAAAGGAGAACCTAAAAATACATCAAATGCTTCCTGATAAATATTTTTCCAGGTATGCTGTTTCTGTACTTGCCATAGGGCTGTCGTGAGAGTGAAATGTTCTACCAACCATTCTCTTTGCTAAGATGCCCAGCACATAATGGCTGTTTGAGAGCCTGGAATTTGAATGTCAGTAGATCCAAAGCAGAGGAAACACGAAAAATTTCATAGCTCCAACAGGGATGTGGAAAAGTTTCCTGGTTTAAAAAAGTAATAATAATAAAAAAGCCGGTGAAAACTGGTAACTCCACATTTACGCCTGGTGTTATGTGATCCTTCCTCCCTTTGAGTTACAGTGGATACCTTGTTCCACCTTCAGAAAACATCCGGCTCAGTGGAAGGAGGATGTTTGTTCTGTTCTTCTGAAGAAGTTTGAAGCAGAGCCCAGTCTGGGGCCCCTGATGAAAGGCTTCGTGATGCCACACTCCCTTGAGGAGATTTTGAAGGAATCTAATTCGCGGTGAGATACAAACGAAACCGTTTACTTGAACAGGTTTTTCCCCTTTGTGCATGATGCAATCCTCCTTTCACGCTGGTGGATTCCTGTCGTCCAGTTTTACTCAGGCACACACTGACTTATTGTGCGCAGCCAGTTATAATGTTAAAAAGTGTTGAGTGCTCTGACTATTGTGGCGGGGTTATTTGCACTTACGAATTACCAGAATTTTCAAATTTGCTGGCCAAATTATTGGTCCTAGCAATGTGTTTCTCAGCTAATAATCTAGGTCACCTGGATATTTTTAAGGCTGACGTCATTCTTTGTTTCTTTACGATGACGGCAGAAGGTATAAAAAGAGTTTGTTTTACATTTATCCTGGAAAAGAGATCGGAAAACTTGCAAAAGTCTTATATGGAGTAGCCAAAAAATGAGTTTTAACAGGACAAAGTATTTTTCCACTGTTTAAAGTGTAGAATTTTCATTTATTTCTGTTGTTGCTACCAATTAACTTAAATTTCTGGCACATACCCTGAAGAAAACCGTATCTGTTCAAGATCTCACGCCTTATATTTATTTAGCTGAAACTGCTGAAAAATGCTCTGCTGAAACAAAGGAGAAAGCCGATTTCCACATTTTTAAAAGATAAACAACAATCAAACAAATTCCCAAACAAATAGATTGTCATGGCTCTAAAAATGTGCCAGCGAAACCATCTCCGTCTCAGCTGCCTGGTTCTTATATTGCTAAGCCCAGGGCAGTTTATCTTTCTACACTGCACCAGTGTGAGATCAGTGGTGCTCTGTGTGTGTGCCAAATTCTCCTGAAACTGCAATCTTGTCTTCTTTATCTAATAACTGGCCAACTGGGGCCATGCTTGGCTGCTGGTGACATCAGTGATTCTACTGAAGGGGCTAAATAAACAGTTAAATGCCTAAAAAGTGCTCATCCACAGAAAAACGTCCCTCCAGTCAGAATGGCATTAGCTTTACAGTAGCTGAATCGAGGTCAGAGACCTGCCCCCTCTCATTGTCAGTGCTAATGACACGTTCACTGAAGATGGCAGCTTCTGCCTCTGAATGCGGGATGGAAATAAAACCAAAATCAAGAGGTTTTTGGACTATGTGCTTGTCTTGTAGCGCTGGTCCTCATGTCTGTACTCCGCTCTGGTGAGACCCCACCTGGAGTACTGTGTCCAGCTCTGTAGCCCTCAGCACAGGGAAGACGTGGAGCTGTTGGAGCAGGTCCAGAGGAGGGTCATGAAGATGATGAGAGGGCTGGAGCCCCTCTCCTATGAAGACAGGCTGAGAGAGTTGGGGTTGTTCAGCCTGGAGAAGAGAAGGCTCCGGGGAGACCTTGTAGCGGCCTTCCAGTCCCTAAAGGGGGCTTATAAGAAAGATGGGGACAGACTTTTTAGCAGGGCCTATTGCAATAGGACAAGGGGTAATGGCTTCAAACTAAAAGGGCCTAGATTCAGACTAGATATAAGGAAGAACTTCTTTACACTGAGGGTGGTGAGACACTGGCCCAGGTTGCCCAGAGAGGTGGTAGATGCCGCATCCCTGGAGACATCCCAGGACAGGTTGGACGGGGCTCTGAGCAACCTGATGTAGTTGAAGATGTCCCTCCTCATTGCAGGGGGCTTGGACTAGATGACCTTTAAGGTCCCTTCCTACCCAACCCATTCTATGATTCTATGATTTTATGACTCTATGACTCTATGATTCTGTGATTTGTTCAGTAGATGCCAAACACTCTGCTTAGAAAAAGTCAAATGGTCACCATGCTCTGCCAGTACAGCCTGCTCCTGTAAAGCCACTTTGGTGTGATCTTGTATCTACCACAGAGCTAGAAAGGCTTAAGAGCATTTTTGTCAGTCAAGCGTCTTGTTTGTTAAGTAGCAAACGAAGTGGATCAGATTGTTTCAGTTCCAGCTCCAGCGGGTACAGCTGCTGTTTGATCTTGGCATGTTCCTTTCAAGCTTCGCTGTGTGAAAGTGGTGACATTTTTATTTGTTTATTTGCAAAAAGTCCTTGTGAACATATCCACTGCTCCATTTGGGGCTAATTTCATGGTGTTCAAATAATTCAGTTTTCAATCCTTCTCTCGCTGCCGCATGGGGAAGCTACAGAAAGTTATTTTCACTTCTGACATCTCGAGCAGGAGCAGACCACATCTGGGTTTGACTTCTTTCGAGGACGTTTGAGAAATTCCATTGCTTGAGGCGTTCTGCAAAGAAACACAAGGAGACAAAATCACCATTACATAGTGCCTTGGTCTGGATGTCTTGGACCAGGGAAGCTAGCCAGAAATACTGCCCTTATTATACGGGATGGACTCAGAACCCTTGAGCTCCACTGATTTTGGACCAACAGGGGTGACACAGGTGTGCCTCCTCTAAAAATCACAACCCCAAGAGTAGTGACAGCCAGTCTGGCCTCTAGCATAAATTAAAGCAAAGAGTGACATCAACTCTACTGCTCGTTACTGAAGCAAAGCAACCTTACAAGCACATTTCAAATTTGTAAAAGAGTATTTATAAAGAGCATAATCTTGTCCAAGTGGTGTAAGAACATCTCAATAATAGCCTCTATGCATTATATAGAATGAAAACAACTGATCAGATACCCTACAGAAACACGCTCCTGGCTTTGTGGTTTATCCATTACAATATTAAGAAAATGCTATGCAAAAATTCACTTTAAACATTTCATTAACCTTCTTAACTCTGACCCAGCATGATGATACATGCTGAGACACTAACAATATATTTTACATAGCAAATATATGTCTGTGTCCCAGTAGTTTCTGAGCACAGAATAAATAAACATGGATTTTCCAGCTGTACCAGCTGAGGAAATTAAAGACCCTCCTCAGTAAAGCACTTAGCATCTTGTTAATTTGAATAGCTCCCAAAATAAATGACCCTTTCCCTTAACAAGAAGTTAGGGGCAGCAAATAAGCAAATTTGCATATGGGAAATACTTCTTATTCACCAGCACTAAATATTTCCTGCTCAAGTTGGCAACGGAGAAGAATCTAATTCTCTGTAGTGTTTTATTGAGGAGCTAGGAAGTTAATGGGAGAGGGAAGATACTACTCATGTCTACCTGAGAAAATAAGCTAAAGCCAGCATTGATAATTCTGCTGAAGTACTCCCATATTCTATATTAAATGGCCTCTTAGTTGCTTGTTGAAATCCATATCTAAAGAAGACAGGCCTGAGGAAGGTTCAGGATTAATGTTGGTGGATTCCAATAATACAAACAACCTTTCAGGATCTTTTAAAAAAAATACACGATAACTACAAAGTCGAAGATTAACTTTCCCAAGATTTTCAAAAGCGTCTATGATTTTTGGTAATACACTGTGACAACTGGAAAGGGCTCAGTTTCACAGCTGAGGAGCACAGTTTTTCCAAAAACAGGCTCTCTGAGATATTTCAAGGAGGCCACTCAGATATTAAAGATGTTGGTGCATTCAACTCACCAGTATCTTTGGAAAATCTTAGCCACGCGGGAACTGACTTCTTCATAATGTTGCAAGCTGTATGAGATAACCAGCTTGGCTTTACTTTTCTGGCTAGCTCATAACGCAGCCCCTTCTGAGAAAAGCAACGAAAACACAGTTTGCTTGAAGTATTGCAAGAGGCTGTTCCATGAGGGAAGCAGAAGAATCTTGTATTCCTCTCGCTGCGTGACAAAATCCAACCACTGACGCTCAGATGTCCTCTCTCAGCGACCTAAGGGAAGCCACCTCACCATTTTGGCAGGCACCCAGAGCACGGCTTTTGTGTCCAAAGTTGGGGAAAAAAAGGCCAGAGAGGCAAATGATTTTGCAGGAAGATTGACACCAAAAAAAAAAAAAAAAAAAAAAAAAGCGCGATTGGAGCATTTTTAACAGAAGCAAATATTTCACACAGTTTGACTTTCAAAGGCCTGGCCGTGGCTTTTGTTTGGTTTCTTTTGTACTTGGCTAGATCCCAGCGTACGATTTGCAGAACACGATCTGCCTTTCCTGTACCTACGGGGTTTTTTTGGTAGCTCAGGATTAGCATCTGTTAAAAGCCACATCTTGGCGACCTCAAGGCAGCGTATTCAACTGCACTGGCCAATATCTTATGTTAACGAGACCAGTAGCAGTGCGGGGGTTATACAACTGGAGGAATAGCTCATCTCGGGCACCTCATCAGTCATTAGCAGTTGCTGTAAAAGCGATAGGTTTCCAACAGTGACCAAAGGTGGATATCGAATGTCATAGCAGCCAGAATTAAGTGGTTTTAGGTTGGGGGCTTTTGTTTAAACAGCTGTTTAACTGGCGTAAGACTGGCCTGTTGCAAATATGTAGCTATTTCATATGGAGCACTGCATATACACATAATACCAGAAAATGAAACTAGAAAACTAAGTTATCCTTCCTTCAGCTGCACGGGTGCCCCAGTGCGTGTCGGATGCCCTGTTCCAGTGATGCCACCACGGATCTACTGGGATGCCCAATGTTATATAAACAGCACAAGAACCTCCTGGTAAATCTAGCTCAGAAAAAGAAGGCACACAAGCATGTGTAAGGGATGTCAAGAGACTGTATCTTGGCTTAAGAGCCGTGCACGTAAATCTGCAGAGAAAGCCTCTGACACAGAGTTGTGTAAGGGGTTTGAAAATCTGCAATTATTCCATGGCAGCTGTTCTACCCGTGTCAGCAGGAGCATCCCACTGCGCTGGACAGACAGTCTGGCCTTGGTGGGGAGAGAGGCGAAGGAGAGAAGAAGCAGCTGAGAATGGAGCGCAGAGATGAAGAAGATGTCTTCATGTCACCCCAACCTCTGGCTTTTATTTGAGTGTTGTCTTTGTCCTCCTTCCTGCATCCCACAAAAACTTCACATCGCGTGGTCTCAGCAAGAGGACTGTTCTAAATCACACAAGGGCTGAGAGCTCCTTAAAGCCTTCCTACAATTCCTACGTGACGCTGAGCAGACAAGCTCTTTAGGCCACTCTCCACTTTCTCTTCCCGTGCAAGAGCATGGGGCCATCAGGTGAAGCTCGGAGAGTCCAGGTGTGGAACAAACAAAAGGAGATGGTTCTTCATTCAACGGTTTGGCCACTGTCCCTTTTGTCTCTGTGTTTTAGGGACAGGGATTAACCCAACTCTTGAGACAACTTCGAAGCCCTCCCTCAGAATCTAAGAAGGGCTGCAGAAAGAGAAGGCAGAGAAAAGAAGCCAAATGGCTACTGGGAACAGTGACTGAAACAAAGGAAAGGGATGGCAACAGAAGTTTAAACATTTAAAAGTAAGGAACTGCAGGGGGACAAAGAGCAATGACTTCCAACAGCACCACCACTCTGGTAAACTGCCAAAACAGCAGTGCCGTTCTGTCCAGGAGCAGAAGGACGAATGGAAACAAGCCTCATAGGCTTGGGGATCAGTCAAGCTTAATCCTCCTGTTAACACAACTGGTTGGCTTGGCCAAGGCCAGAAGGAGGTAGGTGAGGAGGTCCCACAACGTGGTGGGGTCTTAGTTGGGACACGTGTAAATAGAAAGGTGAGGAAAAAAGTGGAGTCTCAGGAAGAGGTTCTGGGGAAGCTGAAAGAGGGAATGCAGCCTGGCAAACTGGATCTAAATGTGTGCTAGGCCTCATGTTGCAAAAAGGGCATAAGTCAAGAAACATCTTGAGCTGCTCTATGAACATATTTCTGTCATAGAACCATAGAATGGTTTGGGTTGGAAGGGGCCTTTAAAGGTCATCTAGTTCACCCCCTGCCATGAGCAGGGATGTCTTTCACTAGACCAGGTTGCTCAGAGCCCCGTCCAACCTGACCTTGAACACGTCAAGGGATGGGGCATCCGCAACTTCTCTGGGCAGCTTGTTCCAGTGTCTCACCAGCCTCATCGTAAAAATATTCACAGCTTGAGTGGGAATTTTCCACTTTATGTCCATAGTGATCAGAGGGATTAGATCAGAATATAAACGGGGAGACTGGATACCAGGCTAATTAAGATCAGTGAACAAGAAAACACAAAGAGAAGAAGAAATCTCACTCTCAGGACAGAACATCTTGGCTAGTGATTCCCCTGGATATAGGAAGTGACGGCACAGAGATACAAGAATGATGACTGGATTCTCTTTGCATGTGTTTCCAACAGAGCTTGGCACTGTTACCACTACAGTTTTGGTAGTGCTGAGAAGTCAGGGATCCTGGCCACAAGGCTGTCAGTGCTGTATGTGCCAGCAGGCCTCAGCTCTCAAGTTCACAATGAATACAAGAAACAAGAAGAGACAATAAACTGACAGGGAGACTTTAAAGAAAATGGTAGGTTAAGGAGGGAACACCTATCTGTCTTAGCCATGACATGTAGAAGACATCTATCACCTTGTTTTCTAAACCCCAACCAAAATTACAGAATGTCCTAGAGTTCAGAGGAACCACATATTTCTCTCTGCTCCTCTGGAATGACAGTGGTAGGTGAACTGAGTCTTAAACAGATGATGCATGGAGGCATCTCCTTCCTTTTCCGGAAACTGGAGTCATTACTGAGACAGGCAGCTGGATGGAGGAAGACCAGCTTGTGGCATAAATTAAAGTACAAGAACACAGATTATTTTTTTTTGCCAGGTACCAGCTGTTTTGGAGACTCATTCAGATGATTTTTAAGTATAGGAGTTGCTTCACCTAACCTAGAGTTCATAATTCTGTCGGGGAATCCTACACAGCTCCCACAAGGAATGCCTTGTCCTAAGGGTGAGGGGAAGATGCCTATCTGTCACTGTGACATTCACCCACTAGGATACAGTCTTCCTGTCAAGTTTGAGGCCCTGTTGCAGCCCCTGTACTTAGATTACATATCTTGTTCACTAGGAGTTACAGTCTTTGTAAATGCATTCCAAATTCTGCTTGATTTAATCAGTGTAATTTTCTCTTCCCTAATGGATTGGCCTTTCCCTCTGTGAGCCAGGAAGGTTTCAGCTGCAGCGAGAGCAGGGAGGGCTGACTGGTGTCACAGCAAACCGTCCACCATCCCGCTGTTCAGGGTGTTTGTTCCCCGCTCCGTTACCAGCAGCTCCTCCTCTCAAGGTCCACTTCAGCTCGGGGAACTTTGCAAGAAGCCCTGTCACTTCTTACGGCCACCTCGCTGCCCCCGTAAATACAGGCTCCTTATAAACTCTGTGTCACTGACTGGCTGCCTCCTGTCTCTGCAGTGACAAACTGCAACCTTCAGCTCAGCCTGATGGAAAATTTATGCCATCGCAAAACTCCCTCTTCCCTCCTTTTGTCATCCCCAGGACCTCACAGAGACCTGACCTCCGAAGGCTGCGGCAGCGCTGCTTTTAACAGGCTCCAAGGAACGGTCGGAGTTTGCCCCAGACCAGCCCCCACACCCTGACTTTCTCCTCCCACCCTCAACTTCAGCCAGAATTTAATAAATTTGGCTCTTTTCCAAGAGTGGAAACAAAGGAGAGAATATCGCCTTGAATCTGCAGGTCTTGCTTTCCCCATCAGTAAAAGAAGGGTAATAAAACACCTCTGCACATCTGCGTCTGTTGTGAAGGATAAATTAGTTAATGCCTGTAAAGCGTTCTGTAATTGCTCAAAATGCTGTAACGAGAAGTGTGAGCAGCATGTGAAAAAGGGATCACCTTCAGAGCCCCAGTGACGCCTTACAGAAAGGGCCATTTTAAGAACAGCAGCGCTGGATACTGAGCCCACTCCTAACGCTGCCGAAAACATTGTCCTGATGGAAGTGGGGAAAAGCCACCGCCTGCGGGAAGAGCCGTCCGCGTTGGCCTAAAGCTCATCCTTTGCTCAGAAGGAAAATAACTAGTTGTGGAGGCGCAAGAGGTGCCTAACTGCCGTGACTTGAGAGGTAAGGAGGTATCAGGAAACCTGCTGTACCGCTATTACGCAGCACTAAGCGTGCGCTTGGCCGGCGACCAGATGTGAA
This sequence comes from Rissa tridactyla, assembly GCF_028500815.1. Classification (NCBI taxonomy): domain Eukaryota; kingdom Metazoa; phylum Chordata; class Aves; order Charadriiformes; family Laridae; genus Rissa; species Rissa tridactyla. Next base: position 3,400,683 of record NC_071466.1, on the reverse strand, counting down.
GGAGTCTGTGGGACTATGCAAAGGACACTAAAAGAGGCACTATCAGCAGCCCAGATCTGGAAACATCATGACTCAGATTCCATTACCATGAAATTTGCTTAAAAATCTCGACATTTCCTATAGGTAGCAATTGTGGAGAGGGGTTCCCCTTCCTTCTAACTCCTCAGCCCTGCATTCGTCAGTCCTTTCTTTTCAACTCTGAACAGGAGAAACCTTCCCAGGAAATAAACAAAAGTATTTCTCACGTAACCACTCAATTCCAGAAGCTGGGGTTTAACGTAAAATGCAAAGAATTAGAAATGTCAAGAGCAGAGCTAACAGCTTGGCCAAGTATCCCCTGTTCTTGGCAAAAGCTTCCTACAGGTGGCAAGTTTGGGCTCTGGTTCTGTCTGCTTCTCGTAAGGCACAGAAAAGGGCAGGTTGAGGGAAGGACACCTCTCACAACACGGTCCCTCCCATGTAAAATCAGCTCTACCCGGCGAGGACTATTGCTAAGGTATAAAGGCTGCAGAGATTTGTACTGATTTGCTGAGCAAGTGACTTCAGAAACAGGTATGGCTTCTATCTGTCCTCACATTTTTGAGCCGTTAGCCAGCAAGGCTGTGGGCTCAGTTGCTTTCCTGCTACATGAACAGCAATATTTACAGCACCCAGAAACAGACTGAGGAGGCGAGACACCCAATCAGTCTGAAAGCCAAAGAGCTTAGCCGGTTCCATAATTACGTTTTAAAATACCTGCAGTCACATCTGCAGAGCCAAGCAGGGTATGGATTCTCCTCCCCCTTCCTCCTTTCCATGGGAAAGGTATGGCGCTATCATGCACTGTCCGAGGGCTAAGGTCATGTTTGCTTTGATCTGATAACAAATCGTATAATAATAGCTCGTTGGCATTCAAGAAAAAAAAAAAAAAACAAAAACCAACCTGCTTGTTTTAACTTGTGGTTTGTCATCAGAAGTGGAAACAAGGATTGCTTCTTTTCAGGGACACGTCAAATGAAGGACTATTTGCAGGAGCCAAATTCCAGACAACCGGTCCACTCTGCAGCAAGAAGACAATAAACCCCAGGTTTTAATATAGCTTCCAGCTACCTCTTGTACAGGGAATTTGGATGGTTGTGAGGTGGCGTGGGCTTGAAACCCAGCAGGTCCCAGGATCTATTCTTACTTCTGCTACAGGCTTGCTTTGCAGCTGCTTATTAGTTTCTAGAGAGGAACTGAAGAGTTCAATCTTACTTAAAATAAATTCCAGGGCATATCACCTTTGGCAAGCTTCTGTACGGAGATAATAGTGTTTACTCCTTAAGCTTTACAAGGGTATTGGGGCTGTTATTACAACTGTAGTACTTTGACCATGTAAATGCTACGTCGTCATAATTTTCTCTCCTTCGCTCTGTTATGTCTAAAACAGGACTTTGAGATTTATGGGTCTCTCAGTCATCCTTCTTTCCTGGGTGTCAAAGGCATCAGGAAGTCATGCTCGCCTGTGACAAAAGCCTGTGAGTCAATATTAAATACAGCTGAGGCTTTGACTCCCTTTTGGAGCTTGTTATTACATCACTAGAAGAAAAGGTAACCTGGTTAGAAGCCATAGATCAGGGATGCATAATTTATCACCTGCTCTGTGGGTACCGATGGCACGCACAGAATCGCCTTCTTGGAAAAGCTGGGCCTCTGACACCGCTGAGTGTCTTTATTTCAGAATCAATATTATCAACAAACCATTATTTCCTCCTTCAGAGGCAGATTTTTACTGCAAATAAATACGCTTCCAATTCTGTCATCTTCAGAACTGTAACTCACGTTTTATTCCTTGGAATAAAAATGCTATTTTCAACATTAATATCGTAACTACCACTTTACCTTGTGACTACAAACTCTCTCCAATGCCAGTACAGAACTCCTGTACAGCCCTTTGGATACGGGCAGGAATTCTGATATATAAAACACTCCTTCGATTAAAAGGTCACTTAAGAGTTCTGGTTTTTAAATGCTTCAACTCTTTCTCGCTATTTGAAACCCTCTAAAGCCTCAAATGAAGATCTCTGTCTTTCTTTCTCAGCAACAGAAGTCCTGGTGCCTTGCTTAGTCATTTTGAAAGGCCGAATTCTCACCGTTTTATTTAAGAATGGGGAGAAAAGCAGTGGCGTATTCTGTTTCGCGTTTGTTAAATACATAAATGAGATGATCAGCCGCAGGGGACTGGGAAGGGAGGACGGCTGGAAGATAAATCACAGTGGAAATTCAGTAACTGCATCTCTCTTTTTCAATAGCTTTGCAATAGTTTCAAAAGACATTCTTTATAGAGCACCACACGCAACAAAAGTTTAACCGGCAGGGCAGACAGAAGGTTTCGGTCCTGAAGCGTGGTTCAATATTCAGTCACTGGACTGCCAAAGACCACTGGCACAATTTGCATATCCCCAAACTCCCACCCTTTCCTGCGCGTTCCCACCTCTCATCGCCTTTCCTCTGCACTGACACACTTTGGAGCCACATCACAAATTGGATCAGGAAACTCTGATCCAACTGCAAAAATAACCCTGCCAAAAAGGGCCAGTGGTATTTTTTGGTCAGGTAAGTTCCTCGGTCGCATTCATCACCCAGCAGCGCAAATGCTGCATGCACAAGGGCAGGGCACGAGGAAGGGATGGCCATCGTGGGAGGAGGAGAGGAGTGTCACAGTGTCCGCTTAAGCCACCAGCAATGCCGACAGGCTGATTCTTAAATGAGTCGTCTGGAGCCTTCACCCCGATGGTCTGTGGACAGGCTTCGCTTTAGACATGGTGAGTCAGTCCTGTCACTAAATGGCACTATTCACAGCAAAGAAACCCTAAGGTTGTCCCCAGTTCTTGTGATTTTTGTGGGAGCCTGGAGTCATGTTACTCATGTGAGGTTCTCAGCATCCCTTTGGAAAGGTCAGTTCAGCTTGCGTCCCTCCTGGCTGTGGAGGAAAAAAGCATGAAAGTGATACCTTAACAGCTCAAAAAGCTGAAAGCAGAGAGAATAATCTCATACCCATAACAGAAAAAATGTAACCATTCCATAGCCCACGCTACGCCAAATGTATGGCTTTTATTTAATTCTTTTATATTAGCTATTTTGTTTGCTGTTCATTAAGGGAAAAGCAGCTTTCAATGCATCCTACTTTAAAAAGTGTGTGCCAAGAAGAGAGCAACAGAGTGTAGAACAGGATTGGGGGCACAGGAAGACCCAGGGGCAAACAGTTTTGGGAGGAAGGGAAGGGGGGAGAGGGAAGGAAGAGAAGGGCGTGGAAAGCAAGGACAAGACAGAAGAAATGTCAGGAAGGAGACAGAGAAGACCTAAGGGTACATTTGCTCCATGGAATGAATGAACTAGCTGGGTTGCAGCACACAGAGTAGGTATTCTAGCTCAGCAATCCGTCTCATGGCTACACCTACCTGCTCAGTGGGCTGCTATAGGCTGCTCTGTAGGTGTAGCCTGGATTGTATTGACCTTGGAAAGAAAAATAAAGACCTCCGGAAAGATGCGGGAGGTGAGGGGAGACCAAAGGAAGGCACTGAAACCTGGGGAGAAGAAAATAGCTGGCTGAGCAGATGAGATACTTGGATTTTATGGCTGGTTTCAGCTAGATTACGGGGAACGAGAGAGTTTGGGAGGCTCATTAGGAAATTTTTTCCTGTATTTTGTCATGCGTGGGCCACCCAGAGATCATAGCTAGATACTCACATGTTCTGACCAATGGAACTTTTTAATTAAACAGAGGGTTGCTTCAGCATGATGCTGTGCAAGCTTCAGTTTCAATCGTCAAAGCTTCTTCTGTTCCTGTGCTACAACAAATGCCCTTGCAGTTTCTTGGGCCTCAGGGAAGTGTCAGCACAGTTCCAAGGCAGAGCATGTGACTCGTGTCCTGCATGGGATCAAAGTTGTGTCAAAAGCCCTGTACTCATGGGAAATCCTCTTGGTAATTAACATTTATATAACGACTCCTTTACTGGCCAAACACATGTTTACATTCCTCCAGTCTGGTTTTTTTTAAGAGACAGTGCTGGCCAGAAGTTTTTGCAAGAGCACTGGAATTAGGTCTTTGTTTTCAGCTATGCTCCATCTACCCATGAGATGTTTAGCAAGTCTCTAAGGGGACAAATGCTCCCACACATCCCTTTGTTTACCAAAGAACCTGGATGCATTCTGCTTTTGTTGAGAGTACGTTATCAGGGAGAAGTGACAGAGAGCCTGTGGGGTGACTGAGCCATCCTACCTACCCCCACCAACGGGATATGGGGTTGGGGGTAGAAAAGGGATCTGAGGATCTTTGAAGAAGGATGCCCAACAAATGTCTGTCACCTAAAGAGGTCACGGCTCTGTAGAGTGTCCTGCAAAGGGAATCAGTGGCATCGGCTTCAGGAAAGCCAAGATTTCTGTCTCATCCTCAAGTCTTTGGGGCCTTTCTTGTCTTTGTGCCTCCTGTCTTGTTGTTTATTGTCTGTAAAATGGATGGGCTACAATAATCTTCACCCACTGTGACTATCGGATACATCTTATAGACAGTCTGATGTGTATAATCATCACAGTCTCAGAAGATGGAACAAGAGTAAGATGTGGTCCAGCTGGCTTTTGAGTAACTCCTCTCCTCATTGCAAGTTCCCCTTCAATCTGGCTCACAGCCCCAGAACTACCGAAATTATTTAATTCTGGCTATAATCACCATCTCACTCAGGACTGCTACAACCTCCTGAAGGGTCAGAAACCCAAATTTAGGAACTACTGCCCAACAGGGTTCATGTTCTACTGTGGTTTCTGAAGGATAGCTTTTAACAGGCAAACCATCTGTGCAGGGGAAAGTCAGTCCTATGAAACGATGAGCTGTCCTTGCTAGGAAACAAAGTGATCTGGATTAGAGAAACACCAAGAGGTATAGAATCATAGAATCATAGAATCATAGAATCGCTGGGGTTGGAAGGGACCTTTAAGATCATCAAGTCCAACCGCTAACCTACCCTGACAAAAGCCACTTCTAAACCATGTCCCTAAGTGCCCCATCTACCCTTTTTTTAAACACCTCCAGGGATGGTGAATCCACCACCTCCCTGGGCAGCCTATTCCAATGTTTAATAACCCTTTCAGTGAAAAAATGTTTCCTAATATCCAATCTAAACCTCCCCTGACATAACTTGAACCCGTTTCCCCTCGTCCTATCACTTGTCACCAGGGAGAAGAGGTCAGCCCGCATCTCTCTACAACCTCCTTTCAGGTAGTTGTAGAGGGTGATAAGGTCTCCCCTCAGCCTCCTCTTCTCCAGGCTAAACAACCCCAGCTCCCTCAGTCGTTCTTCATAAGGTTTGTCCTCCAGACCCCTCGTCAGCTTTGTAGCCCTTCTCTGGACACGCTCCAACACCTCAATGTCCCTCTTGTAGCGAGGGGCCCAAAACTGAACGCAGTACTCAAAGTATGTTCTGTGATGCAATTTGGAAAAGTTCTTCAGGTAACTGTTTCTTCTGAAGCAGTGAAATGTCACATCTGGGAATGAGGCAATTTTCATAATTAAGTTCTTGAAAAAAAAAATAAAAAGAAAAGAAAAGCAAGCATTGCTAAAGATAGAAAAGGCCATAAATGTAAATTTGTAGCTGCCTGCACGTAGCCTTCTCGTATAGGGGCCGGTGTTGCTCCCAAACGGAGCTGGGCTGTCTACAGAGAAGTGAATGGTGAGAGCAGCTGCCACATGCACTGATTTATTCCATATCCTTCATAACCTTACTGGCAGGAATTCAAATGGCAATTTAAAACAGTAAAACTTTGCAGGGAGGGTAGTAATGTCCCCCCTCAAGGATTTTCTCTGGATTCAGTCCTCGCTGCCTCAGGAAGAATCAGTTTTACCTTTTTGTAACAGGACCGGTTTGAAGCCCGCATCTGATTTCATCAGAGGCTTTCTTATTGGATTTTGCCGAAGTTTTTCATGACTCTTGAGAGTATCTTTGCTTAAGGATTTGTGTTTGAGAATGACAGAATTCTGCCCTTAAATTTGCACAGGAAAGTATCTACATAGTAAGACACTGCAGTTCCCTCATGCCCAGGGAGGGAATACATCTAGGCTAGACGTTGTAAGCACTAATAAGATGTTTACTCAGTCGATGTTTGTTCCTGTTTAATAAACAATTTATCCCATGTTAATATTCTACCTCTAACCTCACCAAAACCCATCTTATGCAAGTGGGCACACAGAAATGAAAAAGTGGTGGCTTTTAACATCTTAACATTTGAAAATGTTGCAATTTCATTTGCGATAAAAGACTGGATTCCCAAATAAACGAAACTATTCGTAGGCGATGGTGTGACTCGGTGCCAGTAAGAATGCCAGGGTTTGGCAAAAGGAGCTTGCCCATTTCAATATGTAAGTAGTTTTCCTCAAAATTTTCATGTCACTGATAATCACTTCTCTAGATTTTGTGCCTTTCAACAACTTCAAAACTGCTCTTCTGTTCTGTTAAAATATGTAGACTAGTCTCTGGTAAACCACCATATTTGATTTAGTTGAATATGTTTTAACATTTTCGGTTAGCATAGTTAGTTCACGTGCCAAGTATTACATTTTTCCATTCCCTACAAAATCAGGACAAACTGTACGTCTCCTGCTGTGTCCGAAGTTGATTTGGCAAACTTTCAGCTATGCTAATTAAAGAATAGAGCAATCCTATTTTTATCTGATTTTAAAGTACTACAAATACACTGCTGGCAATTTTACTTGTTCTGATGGAAAATTAGTTAATTGCGCCAAAAGTTCAGTAGTTTTCTGCTATTCCTTTTCACATCCATGCACAGACCCAGGCTCAGATAGATATACGCCATAATGCTAAGAGATAACATAATGCTAACAATTATAAAGATTTATCAAATCCACTTTCAGGCTAAGGCTGAAGAATATAGAGTTGGATAAACTTCAGTAAACAGAGTGCCATGGGATAGAGGAAAAGGTAAAAGAAAGAGAACAGCAATGCCAAGGTTTAAAGACCTTTACTGAACAAAACTTGCTACGATACCAAAAAGTTCTGTTTCAAAAAGAATGTTTCTAATGTTTCTGAACACTTTCTTTAACCATTTAAAAAATATTTACTAAATGATGTTATTAGCCTTAAGCACTCCAGCCAACAGACTTTAAAATATAGGGGTTCTAAAAAAAAGAAATTGATTCATATAATGTTCCAAGAGTGAAAGAGCTTTGTTAATTTGAAAATAAAAGTGTTGAGATCAGGCAGGCACGGAATTTGCAGGACCAACTCCCTCCTCCTCACCTACACAACCCATTTCTCTACTGCGTTGGTATTGCTGGCCGTACTCTTAGCTTACAGGGACAAAACCTATTCTGTTTGAAGTCGGTGGGCATTTTGCCATAGATTCGGTAGGAACAGAATTTGGCATCTGAAAGCATACTGCCTGTGATGAAATATGGACCTGCAAAGTATTTGATCTCTGGTTTTACCTGCCTACGCTACTGCTTTCTGTAGTGCTCTTAGTTAAATGTTCTTTTAGGCACCTGATCTTTCAGGTCAACAAGCTGTTGCGCAAACTACTTATCTTCTCCCGTTTCCTCCAACTGGCTTATGTGGTCTGCATCAGTTCAATGCAGCTGATAACCATTTTTTGTTCTTTATCTTCCGCTGTTTTTTGCGTTGTGAGGGCTAAAAAAACACAGGTGTGCAGAATGTTCCTCAGCATCTTGCTTTTGTAGTTCTTCCTGGGTTTCAGCTACTGTTGCACGGTCTTTAGCAATGAAGTCTTTAACATTCTTGGAGAATGTTAAAAGTGAATAGCAACGCATGCAGGGTTAGTGTCTGACTTGAGAATATCCCAGTGCAATTTGAGAGACTATAATCCTTTCTTTTGGATCATTCTTCCTTCTTTATTCCTTTGGTAGCAAGCACTGCCAACATGTCTGGCTTTCCAATGAAAAGGGACACTATGAAAAGGCAAGGGAGGGCTTAATTGATTAGCAAAACCACACAGAAGTGGTCCGAAGAGAAGAAGTGGATAGGTGGAGGCATTAGAAAGGAGATACACATCCTTTACCACTCTTTGCTCCTAAATTCAGATAAAAATGACCAGTAAAAATTCTGGTGATTTTGCGATCCATGGAAAGCGAATGTGTTGGCCTGCAGCCAGTTCCCAGTGGAAAGGTCTGCATCCCACAGCCTCCAACACAGTAGGTGTCTTCTGATCCAAAGTCAGAGAAGTTTATTGCCAGATTCACTTGAAGCTTTAAACCAATATGGATTTACCAGGAGGTTACCAAGGGAATTTTAGCCTTTTTGTAGCCCCTCCCCCACTCCACTGCTGCAATGCTGGCAATTCACTTGTTCCCAGCGTATCACCCCATCCTCTCTCCCGTACCTCAAGTCCATCTGCAAGCAGTGGGGAGCCAGAGAGGAGCCACGACCTGGGGCAGAACGGCGAGTACATATTCTCCTGCATTTGGCCCTCCGCTGGCAGATCTCCCCGAGGCCGATGAGCTGGCAGAAAGGTGGGTTGCCTGACGTATGGTTGTGAAAGGCAGCGCTGTGTCCCTGCCATTCACATCTGGCCTGCATCTGTCCCTGGCCTCAGCGGAGGAAACAAGCAGAACATCTAATCCGATCACTTCTAGACAGGGGTTGTGGCTGAAGCACATTATCAAGACAAGCCTGCACCACTGCTACTCAGAAAGTATTGCTTTTTGAGCTCTAAGAAATAAAACTAGGAGACACAGGATGACAGAGAAGGTGAGAACAGTCTCTCCGATATTCCTTGTAATTCTTTGCTTCTCAGATCCTGAAAAACAAAACGATTTTAAATATCTAGTTCATTTCTGGGTTTTATGCATTTCCTCCACTTCACGGAATGGAAAGCACTTTCATTTATGGACTCGTGTGCACTAGAACGAATTAGGACAAATCCGCTATTGATTTTAAGATTCAGAATAGCTTATACACCATCAGAATGTTGGGAGGCATTTAGTTAATGTCCTTTTCAGTGCAGCAGTTTGATTTAATCAGCATGAAGTCTGCCCACATGTAAATGCAGTCACTGACCCCTGAAGCACCGAGCCAAACACTGATAGCCTGACTCACTCCGGCGGGCAAGATTCCGATCTCACATAAAGACCAGGGAGCGGGACCTACCGATACAAGGCTTGGAACCAGCTCATTGGCATAAATGGATTTATTCATTTGAGGAAGGGAACCAGGATTTACTTTTGCTGCACGGACCCGGTCGTGAGAATACTTTTCACACATAGGTTTTCTTCTGGGTGAGAAGCCCCATTCAAGTCAGCATTGGCAGGACTGGACCCAGCTATTTACTCTCTATAGTTGGCATTGCCAGCATCAACATTTTTGTTTCAGTTCCACATCAAAATTCATGTGGGTGTAAAGCTTTCCCAGACATAGAGCACGAGCACATGAGCCTCACCATTAATGAGGGACTCTATTAAGCTCTGCTGCACGTATGCGTGTGCAAGAGTGTGAGCATAAGTACCAATTACAGCTTGGCAGCAGGCTGAAGTGGCTGTTCCATTCATACCCTGCACTTGCGTTTGCTTATAACTTTCCTTAAAAATATTCCTTTGGGGCTGAAGTGTGTTATCCTTGCTTTTAGCTCAAAGGTGACCGACAGAAATGATAGGAGCTGCTTCGGAGTTACAGGAGCCCGAAAGGAATGCGGTTCCTGCTGCGCTCGCCCTGCTGGCTTGGTGCTTGTGAACTGGCAGGGGAGTGAAATGAATGACAGTGCCCTCTCAGAAGTGCCCAGAGAAGGATTCTTATCAAACGCTATCTCCTGCCAACTCTCACGAACACTGCCAGCCTGGAACGACAGGGAGAAGTGTTTGGCAGCAAGGGCCGAGGTTGTCAAGATGAAACAAGGGGGAAGGGATGGAGACAGTGTCACTAGTTGGGACCGGGCCACTTGTTTTTCCTGTATGAAAGATGGTATCCCGAAATTTTGGGGAAGTATATTGGTGTGCTTATCATGCTGGTAAGGCTGTGTTGCAAGGTTTATTTTTCCCCTTGGAGCATCTGAGCGAGTTACTCTGAGAGTGCCCGATGCCGAGAAAGGATGTGTAAAAAGAAGTCCTTAGGAAAAAGCAGCAGGAGTGCATTAGGAATGGTTGCTGATGGGCAACGTATGGCAGACACAGGGGACCGCACACCTCTCGCTCTTCAGAGGTGTCAGCGTTTGACACATCCACCGGTAAGTGTGAACAAAATGTAGGGGAGCTTGTTTCCTTTCTCTCTCATGCACGGAAAGGCATTTGTTACGCGCATTTGTCTGCCAGGTAGCAATCCTGGGTTTGAAGGCATTTGCTTACAGCATTAATGACACGATTAGTTTTGCAACGTGCAAGTTTCATGTCAAGGTAAGGAGAGAAAGGTGTTATAACACACAACAGAATTCAGAAGCACCATATTTGTTTTCCACCTCTACTTAGATCTTCCCTATGGCATGGGAGCTCCTACCCAGATATCCTGCTCCTAAGTGAAGGCAGTAAAATTAGTTCTGATTGCTCCCCTCCTGTGAAACGGTACTGACTCTCTTTTCTCCCTTCCTACCTGCTTTTCTCATGTCAGTGTTACATTAGCTCTCGGGCAGCTGCTTTCTTCCTTGACAAAGTCAGCTTCCTTTTGGGGAACAGAACGGCAAGGGACAAGAGCTACAGGAGCTGCATGAGAAGGTGACACAAGCTGCAGAGCTCAGAACACTACGTATGAGGAAGGATGGTGGATATTGTTCTTACATAGAGGCACAAAAGAGGAAATGTGAGAGGAACAAAAGAAACATCAAACCTGTCACCATTTCCAGAAAGAGGGAAGAACATTCAAGAAGAGATGCCTGCTTCAACATGGACTTGAGGAAGTTGGCTTTGTCTGCAAGGACAAGATCTGGACTAGATATGAGGACAGCAAGGAGCTAGAAGAAAAGCAGGTGCTGTGAGAGGAATGCAGAGCAATAGGTGATTTCAGCAGCACCATTCTGGGTAGGCTCAAGGTGGGTATTTAGATGGAAGAGGGTGATGGATTTGGAGCAGGAATGAACTGAGCATGGAATAACTATCATTAGGAGAGGAAGGAGCTGAGTACCTAAAATTTGAAGGATCAGAAACATCATTTCATACAGATTGGATACGAGAGAAGCAAAAGTAAAATCTGGTGTGTCATCATATTACGTGTGGGCAAGAGGACTGTTGGAGGTGTAAAAAAGCACATCTGGAGTGGTGGAAAGAGGTATCAATGAAAAAAGCATCCCAACTCCATTGCGTGTTGTGGCTTTTTTGTGATACTCCAGCAGTCCTGGTCATGCCTCCTCCTCCCCCGACATGGAATCTGCCATCTTTGCATACTTCTGCTGCCTGCCTGATCTGCTTCTTTATCTTTATCTTCTTAGAGGTGTTACAAGATCAAATTAATTATTGTCCATAAAATTCTTTGATGAAGTTGCTATGGTGATGCAAATTATATTGAATTCTTATTATAGTCAAGCTGGAGTATGACTAAATGTCTTTCATAGAAAAGCAACATTGGGTAAATCTTTGCCAAACCGTTTTGAAAATGGTTTTGAAATTATTAAATGGGCAGAGTTCTACTAGGCTGGGCAAAATTAGGCTACGCAGAAGTCCATCAATAACCTTAGATTGCTGTATACAGTCAGTGCGTGGCCTGGTTATAGCCGTGCAGCTGCTCTGGAGCTCCACATTGCCAGAGGTACATGAGAAATGAACCATATATGTAGTCCTAAGAGGCCATGGACAGGGGAAAAGTCATAGCTAACTACATTCCAGAAGCCTAAGAGCTGGTGTTTTCTGTTTCCTACAGTCTATTCTTTTCTATATCTTACGTCTCTAACTCAAACAGGTGCTAAATTCCTGGGGCTGACATCAAATCCACCTTTCCTTAACAGCAAATGAAACTATGGTGATCCCTGAAATGGGTCACGGGAAACATCTGGATTGTAGCATGTTTCCAAATCATTTATACAACACTGAAAGTGTTTCCCAACCTTATTCAGGCGGCTTCGCTGCCTCTGCCTTTCCTCCCCCTTGTCTCCTTGCCCCATCGCTGTTCCTCTTACCATTCCCTTCAGCGTGCCATCGGCCCAGCCTTATTTCATATTTTTTGGCTCTCTGCAACTTTTCTTCATCAGCCTCCTTCACTTCCCAGATTATGGTTGCTGGGGTTTTTTGTTGCTTTTTCCAGATACGCCAGCAAATCCTTGGTAATGAGCCTGCTACAGTTTATTCGCCTGTGCTCGGCTTTGCGCCTCACCAGTTTTGTGCCCCAGAAGAGCTGTTTTCCAATAGACCTGAAATTCAGCCAAAACACCTGTTCTAAATCTGAAGCTACATCCAATTAAGAGTGCCCCCGAACCCACAGCTTTCCTCATCCTTTGCGATAGTATGATGGGCAGAGGAAGGCGCGGATGCCAGCAGCACTGTGAACACCAAAGCACCCAGTCAGATTGCAGGCATTGCAGCGCGGCAGGCACCACACAGAGTAGAAATGACACTGTTGCAAGAAAGTGATATACATAATAAATTACAGGGGTCAGGCTGAGGCAAGGGTTTCAGCTCTATACAATACATATACAATACACATGGGGAGAAAGAGCCCTGTCAGCTTGTCTGTCCTTCCAGGATAGCTGGATGCCAGTGAAACACTGACACTTTGGGGAGCTTGTGAATGCAAGATAGAACATTTTCGCAGGAGCTGGATCCAGACTCTGGAAGAACTTTTCACAAGAGAAAAGAATGTTGTTTAGATTTGCCACTTCGCTAAATATAGGACTCCTATCTTTGCATTAGTTTCCCTTCAGATACATACTCCTTTCTCCTTTCATTCTCAAGCACACCCAGGCATACAAACAAAACCAAATGAGTTGTAAACTAATCAAACTTGTTTTCTTCAGGTTGGAAAGGAAAAGAGATAATATTTTGATTTCAATTTCCAAATCTTTGGGAGGTGCTCAGATATTATCTATCACAGTGCTTTAAGCTCCTCACTGTAATGGTGTCAAGTGGCTCCCAAGCAATTAAAAAGCAACAAACAATTACAAAAATAAGTTCTCCCATCAATTCTCTCTCCCATTTCTGCTTATGAACAAAAATAACGAGCAGAATTTTTAACTGAGTGGGTAAAACTATGAGGTTTCTGTGCGTATGAAGAGCTGTAAAAAGGCTAAATTTATTTTTGGTTTTGGACCTTTAAGACTGAGGTCACTTTTTGTCCCCTTAGGAATGAGATATTTTGTCCAAATCTGGTCTCAGTAACTCCTAGAGTTGCAAGCTTCCTCTGTTTGGGTAGTTTCAGTGTTCCTGGAGAAAGCGACAGGCGTAATCAGAGAAGAACTGATGGAGCCTAAATTACTTTGGCCAAATCCATGGAACTTCTCCAAATAGCTACTCAAAGAGGGGTGTTGAAATCCTGGTCCTAGCTGAAGACCACATAAAAAAATACCAGCAGCATCAAAATTATTTATATCTCTGATTTACAGTATAATTTGGAAACAATACAAAAATACGATGTATTCACAGTGATACATGTTGTCGTATCAATAGCCTATAGCAGTCTCAGTGTTTTCATGGTGCGAGGGTTTATGCTAAAGCTGTCTTATCTCAGAGTCCGCTGCTGTGTATGTCAGTGATTTATTTCCCCGGCATGGATATTTGGGACTCCAGAAGCAGTTCAGAAGGAGCCAAGAAATACAAACACAACAGTATCTTCAAAGAGCCTGGCATTATGAAGGAAGCAAGTTCTACATGTGCAAGCGCTCCTTCCACACACACAGCAATGGCATTATTTGGGTTCAGCTTTCACCAGATGCCCTTCCTCTGACACCGATTTTCCTTATGCGTTATAAACAGATAATCCTACTTATATATCCTGTCAAGCAGACAGAGCTGAGTATCGTTTGTATACTGCATCTGTTTAAGTTGCCTAATAAATATTTCAGTGCCTTCATGGATGAGGGACAGTTCCAAGACAACTCATCAGGAGGCACTTCTGGGAGAGGAAGAACATTTGTCTGTTGGAATCCTGTGGTTTCACTGTATTATTCGCTGCTGTGTGTTGAGGAAGGAGGAGAAGAGCCCTGTTGTAACAAGTAATGAAAGTTGCAGATAGCTGGGACTATCTGCAATGCCTGCACTTTGGCAATGCACAGGAGGAGGTAACAACTCCAGTCACTGTTCCTCATTGTCTGCCACTGCGTCTGGGTCATATAAGTACCAGGCTTACAGAAGGCACCTTAAGGAACAGTTAGCTAACTTTTATGAACAGAAACATTAAGTAACTTTGTACAAAATCCCAGCAAGCCAAGGACAAAGCCACTGACTAAGCCCAAGACCCCTGAGAAGCATTAGCTGAGTAGCAGAACAGCAGGAGGCTGATCATGAAAGACCTCAAAACAACCATTATTTTTTTTTTTAATGCTTGTTGTAATGTGCATTCGAGAAATCTTTGGCAAGCTTTCAAATAAAAATAATTCCTGTTCTAGTGGGAGGTGTCCCTGCCCATGGCAGGGGGGTTAGAAGTAGATAATCTTTAAGGTCCCTACAAACCTAAACCATTCTATGATTCTGAGGAGAAGCACCATGGCAGCAGCCGCACAGCTCCAAACTCCTCACTGCTTGCGAGCAGATTTTCCCTTTACACTTCCATTGTCTGAGGTGACACTTGAAGGAGTTTCCACAAAACTTTCCAAGCTGAGAAATAAAGAAAAAAAAAAAACCCCAAACAAAAAAAAAACCCCAAAACTTCCTTCAGGGCCGGAGACACGCCAGTCGCTCCACCCGATTTTTACACAGCGCTTAACCCCAGCAGCGGCCCACCATCGCTCCCACCCACTCGAGAAGGGGAGGGGATGCCGCCCCCCCTCAGGCACGGCCTGGCTTTGGCGGGCTGTCGCTGTCCCTGTCGCCCCGTCTCCGCGCTCAGCGCTGAGGGGACGGAGCCGCCACCGCCCCCCCGCCCCAACGGTCGCCCCGCAACAGCCGCGCCCGCGCAGGGGCGCGCGCGGCCCCACGTGACATTCCCCCTTCGTGTCCCCCCGCCCCGCTTTGTTGCACCGAGGAGCCTCGCGGCGGGCCGGTGTCACGTGGGCGGGGCGCCGGGTGTGTGGGATCACGTGATGCGGGCGGCCCCGGAAAGATCCGAGGAGGAGCTCTGCCGGGCGCCATTTTCCTGCGGCGCCCAGTGTGTGTCCCCCCTGTCCCCGGCCGAGCGGAAGGCGCGCAGGGGGAGGGGACGGCGGCTGGGGGAGGGGGGTGGGAGGAGGAGGGGTCCCTGCTCGGGTGACAGGTCCGTCCCTGAGGGCGGAGCGGGGGCCGCCTGCGGCACGGCGGGGTGAGGAGTCGGTACAGCTCCATCCCCCGGCTAGTCCTCCCGTCCCCGGCCCCTGAGGAGGGAGCGGAGCCGCTCTCGCTGCCAGCGCCGCCAGCAAACCCGCCATGTCCGGCCAAAGCCTCACCGACCGCATCACGGCGGCGCAGCACAGCGTGACCGGCTCGGCGGTCTCGAAGACCGTCTGCAAGGCCACCACCCACGAGGTCATGGGGCCCAAGAAGAAGCACCTGGACTGTGAGTACCGGGGGAGGAGGGATGGCGCTCGAGGGGCTTTCTCCGCGCCGTCCCGCCGGGCTGCGCAGCGCGGGGGGGATCGCCCGGCCTGTCCCGGGGTCCTGTGGAGCAGAGTTCCCGCTGTAGGGCTGCCGCCTTTCCCACCGGCCTCGCGGGGACGTGGAGCCTCCTCAGGCGGAGGAGCTCTGTGTGTTTCAGCATAGGACGGTCTCATGGCGTGGGGGGTGGGGGGGTGTAGGATCGGGGACGTGGCGATGGAGAGCTCGGGAGAGGCTGTTCAGCGTATCTGCTCTCCAGAAGGGGCCTTACTAGCTCTTCCCTGTGCACAGGGCCCTGGACAATGTGAGCTCCTGAAGGACAGGACTGTCCTCGTACCCCTTCCTTGAAGAGAGGGAACCACAGAGGCCAAGCAGAGGAGTGGGCTGTAATTTCCTTACTAATTGATCTCATTTGTGTTTTGCTACGGCAGCACTCGCCTGTTCTGTAGAGGAGGTGCAGGAGTTTTAAGAACAAATAGCAGATCGGTTATCTTAATTCTTTCCCAGGTAGTCTACTAGACAAAAAAAATATTGTTTCTTTATCATTCTTGTAACCCTTCCGTGTTGAAGAAGATGTGAATGAGAGCCTGAGGAACTAATCTCTGTCAGTAAGGATGTTTTTCCTAGTCTTATCCTTCCTAGTCTTTCTCCTTCGCTTGGGAAGATGGGCCTAAGAGGACTTCTTTATACCTTCAGTACCTGAGCTTAACATCCCATATAGGACTGGCCGTTTTTCACCTTCTATTAAAAATAGATCCAAGATGGGAAGGCTTAAAAGGTTTCCTATCAACTCTGTTCCATCCAGGTGATTCTGAAGAGAATGATGAGCACTGAAGTTCATATTAGTGTGTCTTCCACTAAGCTGTAAGGTCACAGGACTGACGATGTTCTTGGCTTGAATACCTGATTATCTTGCATCTATTTATTTTAGGCCTCTTAAGGATGCTTCTCCCTCCTGCCCTCCTTCCCCCAATAAGTAACAAAAGATACAGGAGAGAGATGAGTGGCTGTGCCTTGTGTATGTGTGCTTTCTCCTTTCCCCCCACCCACATCTGTGAGGAGAAGGTTGGGTCTTCATGTGTCTGGAATTTGTGCCTTCTGAGTTGCTCTATATACTAGATAACAGTACTAGGATTAATTGTATTTTGGTTATTTCTTCTTTCTGCCAAAATAAGTCTGACTTAAAAGGTTTAAGGAATTCTTGTTCTGTGAGTACCTGAGAGGGATGCGATCAATTTTTTTAGGGTAGCCCCTGCACAGCTGCCTTAGTTTCCTTCTGGTATTCCCTCTTCCATTTCATTTCTTGCCTGAAGGCTGAGTAGTAACTGAGTGGCTTTGTTATTTTTGGTCAGCCCAGGGTGTCAGAAGGCTGAGGAAATCTTTGGGCTTTAAATAACTTAGTCACAGGTAGAGAAAACACCTTGACATATGGCTTCTGTATGAAGTCGTGGTGTTACTGGATTTCACACAACAGAAGGGAGGCTTTCTGGAAAAAAACTTTGTCAGGTTTAGCTTGGAATAGTGCGAAAAGTACAGTTACAGTAATAGGGCATTTAGCAGCCAAGTTATTTCATGGTGTAAGTTTTATGAAAAAGAACATCAGAAAGGAATGTCAAACTGATCAGACAACTGCTCTTCAGACTGACGTGTGCATAAAGGGCGGTGTTCTGAACTGTGTATAGGGGACATCCTAACTGAGACCTATAGGATGCTGCTGTAGAAGGGTGCTTGAACTTCCTTAGAAAGCTATCTGGTAGTTGCTGCAGGAGAAGCTCATTTCTGAATTTCCCTTGTCTACTCTAGGTTCCAGTTCCTGCCTCTTTCTCAGAGTATTTTTGTATCAGAGCCAAGCAATCTTATTTTTTGTTAGTTTTACTACTAGTCACTTTTTTTTTTAGTGTTTAAAATAGATCATGGGTAGATAAGCTTTGTATGCTGTAATAAGTTTGTTGGGAGTCTCTGTTCCTGAGATCAGGAAATGACACACAGTTTTGTATTTTGAAAATTTTCTTTTTTCATGCCGTTTATGGTTGTGTGTTTAAAAGTGAAGACTTTTTGCACAAACTGTGACTCAAGCCCCACCTCTGAATTACTTGCACGTCTTCCTTTTACAACAGACAATTTAACTACTAGATAAGTCCTATGAACTGACATCTCACTGTGAATGACAATTAAGATACCAGTCTTCGTAGGTGGCATGCTTCTTAAATATTTTTCTAATTAGTGTTTATTGCGATTATGACAGTTAAAAATTACTTTGTTAAAGGTTGTATCCTGGATGAGTTGATAAGCTGAGTTTTCTAATACTGTCCTGGGATAAAGTCTTGGTTTTGTAGCATTTTCTGTGACCATGACATATATTCTTGTTAATCTGGTATTTGTATTGCTTGTACAGGTGTCAAAATCTTTGATTGTCCTGTTTCTGAAATTCTTTTTTTAATTAAGCTTGAGCCATCATGAACACACTTAAGTAGCTCACCCTCACATTAACTAATACAAATGGGTAAAATCCAACATAGGTAGCTGTGTGCATGATTACTCCTACCCTTATTTATCTTGCTGTCTATGGAGTTCCAAAACTGAAGTGCTCCCCACCCTAGGCTTGTATATTCCCTATGTATTTCCCTCAGTGACCATTACCTTAATAATCAAAGAATGTTAAAAAAAACAAAAAAAGGCATTCTTAGCCCATAATGATAAAAATCTAATCTACTCCAAAGAATGTTCTTTCTCTCCCATTACAAAGCTTAGTTGCTTCTTTGTTTTGAGGGAGAAATAATTAGAATTCTGATTTACAAGTGGACTTGGCCTACGATAGGTAGCAACAATCATTTTACGGTCATATACTTGCACTCAGGATATGTTTTTTTTCTCCTGTTTTGGAGGTCCACTTTTATAGCTGGGATGGAGGATTCCCTGTTTTGTAAGGTAGGTGCTGCTTTTGTAATGATGGATTACTTCTTTTACAGTCATCAGACAGGTTTAATAGCCTTGAAACCCTCCAAGAATAGTTCATGAAACTTCTTTTACAGAAAACCTAGTTTCACTAGGACTCTGTCCTAGTTTTCACACCTCTCTGCACAGTGA
This sequence comes from Rissa tridactyla, assembly GCF_028500815.1. Classification (NCBI taxonomy): domain Eukaryota; kingdom Metazoa; phylum Chordata; class Aves; order Charadriiformes; family Laridae; genus Rissa; species Rissa tridactyla. The sequence continues at coordinate 3,381,980 of NC_071466.1, read as the reverse complement.
TAGCTCAAAACTGGTTTGTGGGTTTAACTTGTCTGCTGTGATTTACGCAGCACTTTCTTTTTTAGTTTTTGGTTGCTCTGTTCAGTGCTTTATGGTGATGCTAGGAACAAGTGTTTTAGGTAGTTTGAATGTAAATGTTGCTGGAAAACTTGTTGCCAGGATTCACTCTTTTTTCATGTGACTCTAATGGGGGGGGAAGTGTGTGTGCTTGCATATATATGCATGGTGGATAATTCATATTAAGAAAACCAGAAGATACATAGTTAATGCCAAGTAGGTTTCACTAGGTCAGTTCAGTGAAACTGCTGTAGCAGTGATATCTCAGTAGCATAAAAACGTTTGTGTACCGGTGTGTGTTGTGGAGCGTGGTTAAAACAGCTCTGATGTGAAACACGTTTAGGGTTGGGCTCTTGAATGAGAATGGTATAGCTTGTAGCTAATGGAGTAGTGCTCTTTAAAGGAGAATGTGGATGGATGGCTTGGAAGGAAGTAGCAATGCTGTAATTATCCATTCTTAACAGGAAATCTCTCTCTAGTTATGCCAGAGTGTAGTGTAACTTCCTTGACTTCTTATTGTGAAGAAAAATCTGTATTTTTAAGGAAGACAGTAAACCAGCACCCTGCATTGTGTTGCGTAGATGTTTGTGAGAAGCTATGTAAGTGAAAGTAAACTTAATTGAGCCTGTTCGGAACTTATTTCCCAAGTCCCTAGTGTCAGCTGTTTTGGTTTTGTCTAGAGGCCACTAGTACAAAAGAAAGTCCAGCTAAAGACTTGCTCTCTATCTGTGCTAGGGACAGCTTCTGTTTCCAAATGAGATGGTACGCAGAGGGTATATTGTAGAACTGAGGGACAAGGATCATTGCTTTTCCCTCTATCTCACAAAACTTGTAGTAAAGCTGGGAAAAAACAGCCCCTTAGGTGAGCACCTGCCTTTACATACTAAAGCGTAACTGGGTTATTTCGGCGATGTGGCGAGTTAACTCCTGCTGTCTGTGGATACTACTGTGTTCTCCAGTAGACTATCTGCGTTCCTTTTATGGTACTGTAGTACTTCACCAAATCCATATTTTCTTTCTGGTTTTGGCAGGATTACCTGAAGCTTCTCATGGCTTTGCTTCCCATTTTATTGTTGACTTCAGTTTCTGGAGGCAGTCCTTTGTTATTTTTTGCTTAGAACTGTTCTGCCTAACTGTAATTATTTTAAATACAGATAATTGCATTATTACAACTTTCTTTTGAAGTATTCATTTTTCTCTGAGTTCTTCCGTGATTCCTTTATCACTTCTTCCTTAGCCAACTTTTCCTAACCTTTTAGTAGAATTCCTTTGGAATATTTGGTTGTGCCTTTTAGTAGAGTACGAGAACTATTGTACTCCTCTAAACTGCTAGAGGGCCAATTTTCTACCACAGCTGCTCATTTGCAGAAAGAATCGCCATTTAGTTCTGCAGCTGTTGTTTTATTTTACTTAGCCTGAAGCAGTATTCTACTTCGGATGAAGTAAGAGGCAGGATCTAAGGAGGAGAAGCTGTAGGACACATGCAATCAGCTTACTATGAATCTTCATGCTGCCATTGTTTCCCATCAGCTGTGGTTATTCAGGTGTCGTGCAACTTTGGGCTATGGCTCTAATGGTGATTTTTTTTTTTTTTTTTTTTTTTTTAAATGGTGTGGTCATCTCTTGTGTCTTCTAAAAGTGATGCTTGGAAGAGGCATTCTTTTGCAGTTCAGCCTGTGACCTAATGATCTATTTCGGTCTTTAGTTCCTAATCTTAACATCGGTTTTTGATCTGTAGATGTGAAAGTTTTAAGCTGTTCCTAGTGACTTGGCTCACAAAGTAACACTAGTTTGCATAATAATACAAAAGAGATGACTTATCCAACATGGAATTTAAAGCTTCCCTTTTTTGCTTTGTGTATCCTGCCTTATGTGAAGTACATGATCAGTAAACTACTGATGATGGTAGAATGCTGGGAAAGTTCACTTATAAAATGTTACTGACATCATCTTCTCCATGGAAAACGCAGGACCTTTTTTGAAGCAGAGACACCTTTTGTATTTGAAAGCTTATTTTTTTTTTAACAGCCTTCTTAATTTTCTCAGTATCTTTAAAATCTTTTCACTCACTAATTCTCAAACATCGATTCTTTAAAAGTAGCTCACCTGTCTACTACTGGTTGGGTATGCACACATGTATTTTCTGTAAACGGTGCAGAAGCTGTTCCTCAAGCATGTTAGAAGAAATCAGGTAAGTATTGTAAATGACTTATTTATGAAATCTTGAAGTCCTGTAGTGGGAAAGTTACTAAACAGTTCTAAATAGTTGATAATACAAGTTTAAAGGAATAATCTCAAGTATGTGTTCTTACTTCTGAGTATTTTAGCAAACTCAACTGCTGCAGCAATGAAAACTGCTTTGTGTCAAACTGGAGTTTTTTTTGTACATAGCTATGCGAGCTTAAGGCTTCAACCAGCAGGAAATCTCAGTGGTTAATGCTAGAAGTAGTTGTAACTTGGAGCTGAATGTTATCTTGCAAAGGCTTAGGTAGGAGAGATTTTATTACTGATTACATCTGCACCAGATTAGAAGCAAAGAAGAAATAACTGACCAAAAAGCTGCAACCAAGTGGAAAGGAAAGAAGCTGATGTTGATACAAAAATTTGTGGGTTTGTATTTCACTCCTAGCTTTACATCAGAACTTTATTAATTAGCCAGTCGTTTCTAAACCTTAAAATAATGTTAGTAAATTCAGTGCAATCTTGTGGTACTCAAGTCTACTAATGGCAAATCCAAGTTATGAGTAATATGTGACAAATCGGGTATTGAGATTTGAGAAATTACGGAACTAAGCTGTATTTAACTGTGTGAAAATAACTTAATGAAGTTAAGCATTTCATAAAGACTTCACAAATACACTGGATTTTCTTATTGTGACTAAACATCTTCTGTGCTATTTTGCTAAAGGAGCTTTATTAAAGTAATGCTTATCTGGATCAGTTGCAATATTAAGCATGAGTAAATTAGGATTTTATAAGTTTTATCTTGAAGCAGAGAGTGTACACCAAACTTGGGAGTGCCAATTCCTAGCATCAAGCATAAGAAAATTTACTGAAGTGACCAGTGGTGGCATAAAGGGGAATCCTGTGGCTTCATTTTAATTCATGTCATGACCTATACAGGGTCTGTAAAATAAAAAATACAAAAGGTGTCTGTTATAGTCATTCTGAGCTCTCCCATATAATTTCCTTCAGACCTATGTTAATTTACTGAGGAAGAGCTCTCCACATCAACCCCTTCTTTTTCCCTTTCTCCTCAGAAGGCACTCTTGAAATCTTCACTTAATGTTCTTTATTGCTTCCTCCCAAGCAAGCAGTTCTTCAGTCACAACATCTGTACGCTCAAGCAGCGGTGCCTGTCTCGCAGCACAGATTCTTTTGCTTATGTAGGAAATGACAAGTTTGCACGGGTTGAAATTACTCTGGTATTTCACATATTTACTCTAAACGTGGTACTTGCAGTAGCATGGAGCTCAGTTGCCAGACGTGTACTATGACATCAACAAAGTATCTCTATTGTTTATAACCTTCATCAGGTGTTAATACTTATAATTTGTGCTTTAAATTGTATTAATTTGAGTCCTTAATAGCACTGTTTCCTAGTCAAATATTTAGTGTCTAAAAAAAGTTCCACTTTAATAGCTTGTAAAAACTGATTTTTTAAAAATCCTATTGAAAAAGGTGATAATGAAATTCATATCGTTCCTCAATTAGTTCTGTTCAAAAATAAACAAAAAAAACACACCAACAAACCAAAACCAAGCCACTGGCATTCAGCTGCGTGGCCTGAGTTTCTAAAGGTACAGTAGTAAACTGGATTTCAAGACCCAGAATTCAGAATTCTAAACTAAACTCAGGTTACAAACAGAAGTAAACATGTTTTAAATATTTTTTTATTATTTTTTTAGATTTCTCTATGCCTTTAATCTGGTAGTAAATCCACTGAGAGCAGCTCTGTGATTTGTTGCTCTGTCTGCCAGATCAGAAGGTTGGGTGTCTTGGCTATCAAAAGGTAGAAGTGGGTGTCTTCGTGTTCTTTGGCATTCTTCTGGGCTGCTTGTAACTTGCTTTGCTGTTGGCGATGTTTGGATTCCTCTGGGGTGGGTAATGAGCTGTAATGTGATATTGTGATGTTTCTGTACCTGCCTCTTCCTTTTTTCAGGTGTGTGCTTTTTGTTTTGGGTTTAGTTTTGTTATGTAGCGGTGCGTCCCTCTTCCCCCCCGCCCCCCCTTTCTCCGCATATGTTCAGAAATCACATCAGCATTTTACCTACATTTGTTTACAGTTGCACTTGATTTATTTGGCTGGTATCTCTGCTCTTGCTGACAAATGGGTCGATATTTAATTGGAAATCAGGTCACACTTGAATTTGATTTATCCCCTTCCTTACCCCCCAGTATTGCCATCATAGTTGCAGCCATTATTGCAGCCTATTTCAAACTTTATGAATTTTTCTGATCTGCAACTCTGTATATTCTTGACCTGACCTAATTTTTGATGTGAAATGTTAAAAGTTGTTTAAACTATTGTGATGGTTAGGCCGCCATGCTGAGAATGGTGATGCAATTTGATTGGATTTAATTGTCTGTCTCTTTTTCTATTTGCCAGAAACCATTGGTGCTCCTAATTCAGCAAATACACTGTTATGAAGAGAATAAAAATAACTTTCATTTAAAAATCAGTCTGGAATATTTACTTCATTATGTATATAGCACCTACATACAGCTGCAGAAGCAGTTCTTTTCTGTGTTGATGTAAAGCCCGCTTCATAGAGTCTATTTTATGAAATGCCTTTATCCTTTTTTCTGTCTTACAAGGAGTAATTCAGTTTAATATTTACATAATTGATCTGTCGGTTTGTAAGTTTTAAGGGCGAAGTTCAGGTATTTTACTTGCAATTACTGTTTATTCATCATGAGCTACAACTAGTACTGTTCAAATCGTAGTTGCAGTTAAACAGGAAAAAAGGCCTTTCTGGACAATGTCCCTGTGTCCTTTTTTCCTCTTGACAAACTGAGTTTGTTTACTATTTAGAAATATACTGTAACCCTTCGGTAGATTTTAATTTTGAATTAATTCGCATGGTGACAGTCCATGTCACTCTGCTTTCATTGATGTAGACATGCTCTAATTAGCTGGGTTTTATTCAAATTACCAAATTTAGTTGTATTATCCTTTTAATAAAATTTTCTATAATAGATTAATAACCTGTGATAAATTTAATAGGAGCTATGTCTCCCTGGAGTGCTTGCATTTCAGTCATGAGTGTCACAGTACAGCATTGCAGAATAAAATTTAAGTATCAAAAACATACGTGAAGTGGATTTTAATCACAGGAATGAAAGAAAAGTCAACGGAAACCAAGTAGGAATGCTTCTGCGTTCCTGGGCTGTAGTTATTTATAATAAGGATATGAAATGCATAGTAAGTTGCTGTATTTGATTAGCTGTCTGATGGAAAAACTCAGGATGCACAACTCCGAGGTGTAAACTGTTGGAAACACAGGGACTAGCACACTATGTTGTGCTTTGGGGAAAGATGATGGTCTGGACCCAGACTTTTGTTTTTAAGTTTTTGGTAGTTAATAGCGAGCTAGCTCAGACTTTCTTCCTGACCTGCTCAGTTGGAATGCTTTGCCACAACAGTAGCATCATTAAGCCTACCAAATGTAATTAAAGCTAAACCATAAATTAAGTAAACTTCCTAGCAGATTACTTTGCATTACTAATATATGTGCAGTTTGTTTCAGTGCCAAATTTGGCATGTGAATGGATGGAAATCCAGAGAAGCTTTTGCGTTAGTTCTCAGATGCCAAGGAACAGCACAGTGAGTTCAACCTCTGATGTATGGAATTGCATTGTTATGAATTTGAAGCCCTTACGTTTCCAGGGGCTGATATTCTGTTTTGTTGGGTTTTGCTTTTTGTTTACACACAGTTATTTTACGAGGAGACTTTCTTCAGATTTAATTATCTGTAAGTAAACTACAGTGCAACAGAGGAGATACTTCCGTCCTTATTTTAAACTGTTAATGAGGAGCCTTTGTAGACAGGAATGTGGTCAGCCTCTTGGTATGTAGCGGGGCTGACACGAGATGTTATAACACCTAGTTTTACTGCAGCTCCGTATTCTTTTTAGCTCTCTGACTTTTTAACCAGTGAACAAGTCTTACTTTGAAGCAAATGAAATCACAGTGCGAAAGCATTATTAGAGCTTTTCTTTACGGAACAATTCCATTTTAAAGATAGAATCTGGCTGAACTCATCTTTCTTTCACTGAGAACCAAAAGCAGATTATATTTACTTCTGCTCTTGGCTTTAGTTTATCTTAGAGGCTGTTTGTGATAGGGATGTGTCTTTGTGCATGGTAAATAGAGAAATTCCTGTCTGAAAGCTGTGGGATACAGAGTTCTTCCTGTGTTCAACTTCCCTTACTCATCTAGTTTCAAACTTAAGGGTTTGAAACTCTGTATTTTCTCTAAAACTTTGTGAAACTCAGTAACCACACAGTCACTAAGAATGTGCCCACGAATGATCCTTAAAATTGGGGGGTGAAGGAAAGAGCTGATCTGGGTTTATGAAAATGACATAACAGCATTGTTGTAGGAGGGTGGGTTCCCCTTTGTAAGATGCTTGGCTTTATCTACTGAAAATCAGTAAAGCTTTATGTACGATGCTGGACAATACGTCTTCCTTTTCTCTCTCCCTGTTCAATGAAAACCATTTCTGCTTCACCCTACCTGTATCGTGGTATATTTTAAAACTTTCGCTCTGAGCAGCTTCGATGTGGGCCGTAAAGGATGGTTTTGATCCTTCAGCTGTTGTGCCCTTATAAAAGGGTGCTGGTCAAATGGGCATTGAAGCGTTACTTGGATGAGCCAGGATGAGTTTTGTTTGCTCAGGGAGCTCCAAATATCTCATGGGAGATGTTAGTCTAGATTGAAGAAGGAAGTAAAAGCTAAATTAGGCAGGCATTTCCAACATTTTTATTAATAGCATGGAGGATTTTAGCTGTTCCTTTACTTCAGCTGCCTCCCTTCATGGGAGAGCTGCACGCTTACGGTACATGAGTGTCAGTTGAAACAGTTTTGTGAAGATACCTGTGTTTTGATGGGGGAAAGGTAACTTTTTTTTATTTCTTTAAGCTCTGGTGCTTTGTTTTGTCCAGTTTGCTAACAGTTCGTGTATTGGCCGAAAGAAAAGGTATGAAAGTGGCTGTCAGTGGCAAACATCCTTTAAGGAGTTCACCTGCTTTAAGTGCAAAATGTGAAACAGATGGTATGGAATTGATGGCGCTTGCATTAAAATGGCTGAAAGAAGTACTCTAGATCCAGGTACCTTGAATTTTAGTTGCTTTAAAAATTATAATTTAGAAAGTAGTGACACTTTTAACCAAAACTACTAGAATGTTGCACGTCACCAGATATGTTAGCATGGAAGCAGCAGCTTCATGCTTTTTGTTCCGCTTCTTTCTCCTATTCTGCTGGGAAAAGTGAAGATTAGTCCCACTGAGGAGTAGACAGAAGTCATATAGAGATGGCTGGTATGTAGATGGCCTTTCACATGAAGAAATCACTTGTGAGATCTAGGGGAAGGAGCAAGGAATAGAGGGAAAGCAACACAATTTCATGTCTAGAATTAATTTCAGACTTTATACTGTCATCTCAGTCCCCATGCTTGTTACGAAGCCGATTTTTTTCTTTCAGTTTTTCAGCATAGAGAAAGAAAAATCTCAGACACTTTCTGCAAAACTGTGTATTCAGACTGTTTTGTATAACATCGGGGAGTACAAAACTTAGCCTGTTTGATCTCTGAGATATTAGCCCAAGTACCCAACTGTGTAAATCCGTGCTGTCTTGTGTGATTTTTCTGCCAGTCGCTTTGTAGGAGAAGGTTAGTGTTTGATTTTAATTGAATGATAAGTATTTGAAGTTTGAGGATTTCCTGCTTTGCACATTCAAATCATCTGTCAGGATATTTTTTTTTCCTTTAAGGAAAAGCATCATAGGATATAATAGGCAAATAATTTAAATTGCTTTCCTCCTTGGTCTGTTAACTGAGATTTGGTAAGGAAAGCTTTGCAGCAAGCTTCGGGTAAGTGTTTTTATTGCCCCTGCACTGTCGGTGGAGAGAGAGCTCTTATGGTAAAATCTTGGGGGTTACTGCTTTGGGGTTGACCAGCTTCTTTTATAGAAATTACAGTAAAAAAATGTATTCCTCAGCAAAACTCCCTCATGAAATCTGTGTTTTGTTTTGTGGCTTATTAGCAGTGTGATTTTCCTGACTTTGCCTTATTTTTCCTACTTTTCCCCTTTTTCCACTTTTGTTAGGCTGCTACTTATGTCATGGTTTATAAGCTCTTAAGTCAGAGCTACAGTTTTCATTAAGAACTGTTAAGCTCCGTTTAGTCAGCTAAAGCAGCGAGTGATCATCTGACAGGGCACTGCTATAGGTATTTCCTGAGAGATCAACAGAAAAGTAAGATATACAGATTTTCCATACAAAATAGGAAATGCTGCATAACTGGATTGTAGCATGATGTGTGTAAAGTTTATTCATAGTAGGCTTCAGCCCGGATTCTCGCTGTCTGAGGAATTCTGCTCCAATAGGTCAGCATTGTGCTATTTATCAGGAAAAACATATAGCACAGTCTTGCAATAAGTACTATTAATATAAAAAAAAAAATCTGAATCAATGTGACTTCTGTTTCTTATATACCAGAAAGTGCACCACTTTCAGTAATTTTATGTACTGAGCTTTTGATATTCCTATATTAAAATGAACCTAAATTACTTTAAGTCATTTTTGCATCTTTATGATGTTGGAAGAACATGATTTCATAATCATACCATTTTAGGGTATGGCTTAAACTTCTTTGGTGCTAGGTACAGAAGTTTCCCAGATTTTTCCCTTTATCAGGTTAAACTCTCAATTTTGCTAGTCTGTGCAAGTACGTGAAAAGCAGTTAAATGTATTATCAAGAACCTCTTGACAATACAGCTTATTTTGCACAACAAACTAGCATGAACTTTTGACCAAAGAAGGCATATTTCCACAAAATGATATGTCAGGGTTGTTTTTTTTTTTTTTTTTTGCCAGTAATTAACTGGATAACCCTATACTGAAGGTGAAGCTGTAGGGGATAGTATCTGCCAAGAAATATGTCTTGCCATGTGTTTAAATCTTTTTACAATGCACAGCTTTAATTACATTGAACTAATTGTGCTGTATAATTTCCGGTTTGCTGAGGACACCAGTACGCTTGGTGTGCTGCAGGCGTTACGCAGTCTGGGAGGCTGCATAGTAGAAGACGTGTTTTGGCATGAGCGCTTTCCAGAAACTGGAAAACCTTTGATTAGAGAAGGTCATAGTCTGACCAAAAAGCTTTGTTCTGCGGAGGGGGATATACACATCTTTATCCGCAGTTTCAGCGCTGATGGAGGTAGGCAAATACAGAGGCATAACTCCTTTAACTCAAATACATGTTGCCTGACAGCTCCCAAAGGCATTCAGGTGAAACGTGCTATTCTTGCTCTGAAATAGATCCTATTTAGAAGGAAATCTAACTTCCAGAGTCTTTTTTAAAATGGGAGGGAATGCCATGTATCCCAAACAACTTTGCTAGAGCGAGTAAGACTTTTGAGCTAGTGAAATGAGACAAGTATTGCAGTAGGAAAAACTCAGATCAGATGGGTTTGGTTGTTTTATCTTTGTCTACTAAACTGTCTAATTAAAGATGCAGCACTGCCATTCAAAGGGGAAGAACGCGAACTACACGTGTGTGTGAATAGTTCTAAAATAACAAAGATCAGGAGAAATTTTTGGCTTGAAAATCTGTTCAGTGAGATGTGGCAGGAGGTCAGGCTGGCGTTAACGCTCAGTGACGGTTTTGGTTTCGCTACGCTATGGAATGTACACCACTACTGCAAAATTACTCTCCAATGCATCTTTTAGAATAAAGTGATGTGGAAGTTAAATATCTAAAACACTTAAATTACACTTCTGTGAATACTTTGTGTATTTAGAAGACACGTATATTTAGATTTAGAAACTGTGCTAGAGATGTTTACTGACAAAATGTGCTGTGCATGAAGTCAGGTGTGTTTTCTCTGTTTTTCTGTAATGCAGGATTAAGGAAGTCACAGATGTTGGAAGGTGGCCGGGCTACTTTGGCTGCCTTAGGGTATGCTTTTTAGCAGGTTTGATCTGAATCCCATATGGGCCAGGTGAGCTCTGGGACTGGAAATTTTAAAGAGAGAACATTGAACTTGATCACAGATGGTGGCATGAACAACTGTGGGACTCACTCCCACAAATTGAGATCAGGAAGGATTGAAGAAGGTTAAATACTGAGGTAAATCCCAGTTACGTTAAAGGCCCACCTTCTTGGAAAAAAAAAGTTGTCTTGCTGCAAAACAACTATAGAGTTGTACTTATTGAGGACTTTTTGTTCTGCAGTGTCTGCTGTTAACAAAAATGGCTTCTCCGTTTCAGTAGGCTGGGCTATGATCGTGTTGCTGCAGTGCTGCTAGGAAGCTGCCAGGTAAAGGCACATGGTTAGTACTTTGTGTAAGTCTAGGAGATATTTGAGAGCAGTCTGCAAGGGCTTGTTACTATTGGCAGTACAACAGCAGCTCATCCGTGTGTTTCACAAGTCTTGTTTTTAACGCTCTTCCATTAGCCCAGCTTTTTTATTGTATGGAGGTGTAATAGCTATGGAATACTTACAGAATAAATTCCTTTGGAGCAGAAGAAAAGGGCTATAAGTGCGTACTATAGCCAAAAATTTAGAGTATGTGAAGGCAGATGGCTTGGGCACTATTCTTGTCAGGGAGAACGATATAGAGAACAACATGATAATGTATTCAATATGTACTTGGTGATGAAGAGACCTGAGGGTTAATATCTTTAGCATCATGTACTGATCTCTCAACTATCTGTAAACCATGTAATGTGCCTTCTTCGTGTATCTTAAGGTAAAATCGATGGATAAACTTGCACGTATGTAGACAGTTTGCTTGAAATAGCTTCCTGTTTGCAGTAGGACATAAAAGTAGTGTTAAAGCTGCACAATTTTCAAAGTAATTAGTCTTCATCAAAATAAAAATGTTCCACCTAATGCAATTCATGGTGCTTCCATCCATCCACTGTGTATGACTATCCACACTGTAACTATTATATTGGATACTTAAATATTTATTATAATATTTAATATAGTAATTTAATATTATACTCTAATATACTAAACTTAAATATTTATTTCAATATTGAATCAAATGGCTGCCATTCAAAAGCAAAGCCTGCCTGGCCACCTGTCCTAATATATTCTCCAACAGCACTACTCATACAGAACCCTTAAGGTATGTATCTGCTTTCTAGCTCATCAGAACCTAAAAAAGTGGATGCATCCTCAAGTGTTTGCAGTTATGTGCTCTGAAAATACTGACTTAATGCTGAACAAACAAGTATTCATAATTTTATTCATGAATGCATTGAAACTAGCACGTGATCCGTGAAAAAGAATATTTGTTTCTCCTCCCTCTTAAATACTGAGATTGAACGTACTGCTTATGCAAGAATTGTCATGTTAGTTGGCCGATACAGGCATTTTTCATCTTGTAATCAAGAATCACCTTTAGAATGTGATTCATAGGCTCATTACTAAGCATGTTTGTAAAGATAGGATCAAGGCTCTAAGTTTACAGGTATTTTTCAGTGGGAATAATGTGCTAGTGTATGTGTGGGAGCTAGTACTTATTTTGGATTAGATTTCATGATAAAATGCTTTTAAAAGGTACTGTAGGAATCGAATATAGAGCAAAAGTCTTCAGTAGTTTTAGCGTATCTTGCATATTTCTCAGCCTTGGGGTGCTGATTTGTCTTGTTTAGAGGAAGAACTTAGAGTTTCTAAGAGTAATGCAATATTGATAAAACTTGGAACTTTGCAAGGATAATGCTTTAGCAGAAGAAAAACGCTTGAATATCTGAAAAGCTGTCACGAGAAGTGTTACTTAAATTAGAGGGGGAGAAAAATCTTACCTGTGTAAGCAATCTTATACATCCATCTCTTCTTTATATGAAATACAGGCAATTGAAAGTCCACAAACTTCTTGAAAATTACAGACAACGTATAAATGGTGTGCAGGAAAAGTTTGACAAGAGTGTCTGGTAGAATTATTTTTTTATTTTTATTTTTGATCTGGATCACTTATGCTGATAGGCCTCTCCCTACTTTAAATTTGTTAAACTTTGTATACGTGTTTCGGTTAAATAAGTGTTGCATGTGGGAGGCTGGATTTTTGAGGTCTTTGAGACTGCTACCATGGTATGTAGAAGGAGAGCAATATTATCACTTTGAAGTATGAAAGGATTCAAAGTCAGGCTTTCACATCCTCGGCCAAGACAGTTCTAGCGAGCCATGGATTATTTGCTTTAGGCTGAGCTGACAGAAACCGCTGCTGCTATGAACGTGAGTTGGGAATTGCTGTTCGCATTTTGTTCCCAGTATAGCTGCGGACTCCTCGTCTTCGGACTTTTTAGCTTGCGTTCATTTAGCATGACTACACTGTATATAAACGACACTACTGTATATGTGTGCTTAAAGCTGTCTCTGAGTGTTGGATTTGTAATAAAAACGTGTGTATTTTTGTGCTGAAAAAGAGCTTATAACTCACTCTTTAAAATGGCATACTAAGAGAGCTGTGATGAAAAAAAACCAACCAAACAATACCAGCAAAAATCCCTTGTGGGGACGTAGTTCATTGTGTCAGAACAGTTCTTTTGCAGAAGGACGTGGAATTACTGATGGTTATTCATCTAAAGAATTTTTTGCTGGTATGCTGCATCTACTCCAGATATCCATTAATTATTTTCATAAGAAGTTAATTTCATAATAATTAACTTGACAACATACCTGTCTAAAAGCAGAGAAAATGATGCTGACATGGTTTAAATATTAACAGGCGTTTTTCTTTAAGCTTCACAAGAGAGAAAATTGTGACCAGGTATTTAGTACAGTTAAATGCTTTTTTTTCTTTTTTTTTTCTTCCTCCAGAAGGCTATGCTGACGAATGTTTATTTATGTTAGTTGAGTTCATATTGTAAGGACCTGGTAAACATCTTCTGAAACGAAATTTCTGATTCTAGCCTAAATAATCTTGTAAAATTTTGGTGTCTGTCTGTAAGAAAATATGAATACTGAACAACAGCAGACTAAAAGGAATTGTAGGGAGAAGAGAGGACCTGGAAAATTAATCTTTAGAAAGATAACTAATATCTTTTAGATGCTTTTATATTGATTAATGTTTTTAACAAAGAGAGTTCTCTCCTGTTAACAACAACTGATCTTGATGGGTGCAGGTAACAAGCATGTGTTTGGGCATATTTTTTTCCTGCATGACTCTTAAACTAAGTAGCGCATGGGAGATCTGCTTCAATACAGGCTGCCTACATCACTTTGCCATCCAATTGGAGGTTATTTAAAGTGGAGAATATGTCCGTATCTGGTTCTGATGATGCTTTTTATTACTAGCCGATATGTTGGAATACACCACGTGTTAAAAGAGAGTAGTATGGTAGTGGGAATGTTTGCAGCTGCTCTTCAGACCAAGATTAGAAGGCAAAGTTATGCTGATAAATTGGAGTAGTACTCCGTGAATGCTCTCAAGTGCAAAGTTCTAAATGGGTAAGGAAGGTGTCAAAGTTGAGTATAAAGGATTATCTGAAAGTGCAGGAGTACTACAAGAGGCTTTGGGTTGTTTCATTTTTGTTGTAAACCACTAATGTGAGGCTGCAGGAAAAATGGACATCCTTCTTTTATGTCTGTAGAAGAATGTATTATGAGACAGAAAGTTGTTTCCATTATATTTGGTGGTGGAGAGCTTCAGTATCCAGCTTGGTGTACTATATTTAAAAAAAAAAAAAATAAAATTAGTAAAACTGTAGAGAATCCAGAGGAGACCAGCTGAAGAAAGAAGACTGGAAAATTAGGAAACATTGAAAGAAAAATAGGTATTTTATTAAGAAAGTAGATAGAGAATAATGTTTTTCCATTGTGCTGATGGCTTTTATGCAGAGGGCGGATATTCTGTCTCCACTGAGGAGGATAAGTAGTTCCTTTTTTTAATCTGCACCAGAACATCAGGCTTCTGGGATATAAGATAGGTCTAAGGAAACTTGGAATTATGGAGATGTGGAGTAACCAGTGAAGGCCACAGCAGACATCTTTGGAGAACAGCGGATGACTGTAATTAGACAGTGGCGTATAATCGCGCATTGTTGCTGAAATGGGATGACCTGTCTGCTTTCCTTTTCCCTCTTCTTACTTTTGCATGTTGTCATCTCCTCTTCTGTAGTGGCTTTTGCCATTTTTGGTCTTGCAGGACTATCGAAAAAACTATGCAGGGTTGTGTCCCCCTGTGTGTCGTCCCCCATCTTCCCACCACCACTCAAATTAGGATGTTTTTTTCTTTTCTGAGAAATTAATATGATTTGGAGAGAAGTACACCAGTGCTGGCATAACATAAGCAATGGAAGTATGTGGCTGTTAGAAGGTAGAGATAGGAATGGGACCACCCTGTTTTGTGTCAGCTGTCATGAAAACATATCCTATGGGTAGTTACGTCGAAGGTGAAGCAGGGGAGTTACATGTTAACTGAGGTCCGTTCCAAACTTTATTGATTTCTGTGATTGGATAGTGGTTGAGATAGGCTGAACCTAAGTTATGAGGGGCTCTGAAGATAAAGTAGCTGGTGTTTGAAATAATATAAAGGGTAATAGTTGAGGGACTCAGAAGGAAAGTGTAATTTAAGGCACACTCTTGTTTTCCCATTGATGGTTCTCCTAGTCTAATTGTACGTATAACCATCCTGACCTGTTCTTATGAATTTGTGTTGGTCTGAAAAACTAACTCATGTGATGTGTTAAACTTGCATCAAGTTCTAGATGAATTAAGCTATGGTTTGTATTCAACTTGAAGAATAGAAACATGGGGGGATTGAAGGCATGAGTTAGCTTGTAGCAGTAGCCACATCAGCCAGATCTGTTAGCTCCAAGCCTGTTCAGTTGTGTGCTTGATAGCCTTTACCTTATATAAAAAGGGAGAAGAGCAGCCATAAAACTGAACAAAACTAGTTGTCACTGATACCAGTTCCACAGCCAGGTGTCTTTGAGAGCTCATTCCTCAGAGGGATCCAGGCTCCAACAACCTGTAAGTGTAGTCAAGACTCTGCAGGAGCTGAGTGGAATTTAGCAAACCTAGTGGGTCTAAATGGACCTGTTTCAGATGTGGGATTAGAGGAGATGACCTCCAGAGCTTCTGGACATCATAAATTATTTTATAACTATGTGTTCCTAAGTACGTATAACTTGTTTATTCTACTACGATGATCCGGCAATTCAGGTTATTTTCTCAAATTGAGTTTAGCAGAATACCACAACTTCTCTTGTCTGGAAGCATAACGTGATGATGTTTGCAGGATGAACGAAACAGTTTTAAATTGTCATTTTTTCCAAGGAGAAATGAATCTGATTAAATGAGCAGATAAGAGGAAGGATTGTGGTGTTGGTATATTCAGTTTCTAAACTTCTCTAACTTGTTTATGTGCCGTCATGGTACGCTTACGCGTGTGTAATTGTGCCTGTAACTGTTTCTGGATTAGTGAGACAAAACGTAGCTGAAATTAGAGTATTGTATTTACAATTTGTGGCTGCAGCTGTTGAGGCAAAATTTAGCAGTATTTTAATGTTAACCTTTAAAGTAGGATGAGGGTAGTCGGCAAGCTTAAAGATAAGAAAGGATTTGGGAAGCAACATTCTACTATGTCTTGAAAAATTGAGTCTGTAAAGGTAGCTTAGCCGGACTTGTCATTTCCCCAGTATTTGTAACTGTGGAGAACTTTGAATAATCATTATGAATGGTGGGTCAAAATGGTAATTTGGCACCTACCTGTATGTGGGAAGTAAGATGAAAAATAAATAAAAAATAAAAAAAAAAATCTGGTTTGTCATTTTGTCAGGTTATTTTACTTATTGGGTTTTGCGTTGTGCTGCCCCTTATTTTTATCTCTTTCTGTTGTTTCATTTGTTGATGCTTTGTTTGCTGATGAGTTTTGGTAGACAATCCTAATGTTACTCAGAGAAGTCTTCATTGAAGCAGTTGTCCAGCTGAACCTGTTTTTACTCTTATTTCTCACAGGAAGTATCTTAATAATTTTTTACAGTTCTCAACCATAAGAAGTAAAGGTTAGTCGTAACAGTAAACCTAGACAGTTAGCGATACCCGAGGCAATAATGCTGAGTTCACAGGGTTACCGATAGAGATTTAAAGTAGTTTGTAAGAGCTGCAATTAGAAATTGCAGTTTTAGGTAAGAACAAGAACATGATAGTCTTATTTGAATTGGAAGAAAAAGACAAGATGCAACTTGATGAAACAAAAATATAAATTGTTGGCTGTACAACAAGTTATTCTACATCATATTAAATCTGCCTTTTTTATCCCGCTCATCTAATATAAATAAGATTAAATCACATTCCTTTTTAAACATGGAAAACCCTGAACAGAGTGCGTCTTCTCAGATTTCTTTAACTCTTCCATAAATTAGTTCCTGAATCAGTGTATCTAGCTCTTAGAATAAAGTTATATGCAGAGGAAGAATTTTCAATTGGAATTCTTATTGTTCAGTATAAGAAGCGTGTGGTCCAGGTTTCCTTGTCCCCTCCTCGAGGCCACTTAGGTGAAGCCATTGGGAAGTCCAGTATAGAAACTCCTCCTAGGAAAGCAGTTGGGTACAAATGGGTTTATTCAGAAGAGAAACAAAACTAAATTTAGGACAAATATTGCTTATGGCATATTTTGTTTTAAACTGCAAATGGAGGTATTTTCTGGTACTTGTGAAAACACTGAAGTATCACTCAGTTTTCAGATACATGCTGGTTAAGATATTCTTTCGTCAGATTAAATGTCGTTTGTTGGCTCAGACAGAAATGTAACATCACTTTCTTTTTCTAGCTTGATCACTTAACTGTGCCATTTGGGGTTTCTTTGTTTTGGCACAGGCTTCGTTTGCAGTTACCAAATGTATCTCTGAGGAAGAAGTCGATTTTGCGTGCTTGAATTCATGTTCAGAACTACTTTTGATTATTGGTTTTAGACAGGTTGTTTGGTTCTCTAGTGAAAATTTATTTATTTACATCCAGGAACTTTCTAATCCTATTTTCCATATTTAAATAAGGACACCTAAGTAAGACGCCTATGGAAGAGGTGGGAAATTATTTAGAAATTTAACTTAGTGTATGCACTAAGTTATCTGGGTTTAGAACGTCAGTTGGAATATGTATAATCAGATTTGAATGTGTCAGGGTTCACAGTCATCAGAACTGTTAATCTGTAGAAGCAGATTTTAATAATAGATTTTACAGACAACCTCTGTATTTTGTTCTTATTCTAGTATTTCTTTTTTCTTGTGGTCTTTATAAGTGTCAGAAATTTTTTCAAGGCACAGCCAGATCCTCCAGTGTTTAAATATTGAAGAAGAGTACATGTTAAATGTTCTATAAATGTTTTCAAGGGCTTTTGCAACAGTTCATAAACTTTTCAAATAAAACTGGTATGTATTTGTGAAGTAATTTCAAGTTTTGGGTCTTTTTTTTCTAAATATTTTATTGAAACTGGATCAAACTAGAATAACAAGCACTTAAGATCTCTTATCTTCATAATCAGTTTGTCAAGGTGAGTGCGGGAAACCCCCCCCGCACTGTAATCCAAAATATTTGTCAGCAGCAGCAAGTTGAAAAGCTCTTTTCCTTGTACTTTATATTGGACACATGAAAACAAGGGGCTGTCTTGACTTGCCTTCTGTTCAGGGTAGGAAGATGATCTGTTACGGACATTTGAAGAAAACAGTGCAACTAGAAAAAAAATCTATGATAGAGAGATTAGGTAATTCGAATCTTTCGTGTTAAACTTCATGCGAACCGCCCAGGCCACAATGAAATTTTTAGTTCAGCAAATGACAGAATAAAAACTGACCATGGAAAACTTTGCAGCTGCTGGAATGTGTGCCTAAATTCAGTTTCTGCATCATTGGAGATTCACTGTCAAATGTTCCGTTACCTTAACCAGAGTGACTGTTTGGTTGGTTGGGGTTTTTTTTGTCAATAACACCTATTTGACCTATTGCATAACAGTTTTCCTCTGCTACAGGAAAGGAAAGACGTGGCCCACGTGCGTGCCTTGCCAGAACCTGTGATGGGACTATTTAAAATCAACATGGGTACATAGATCATGTTAGCTGTGCTGGGGCAGTGGGGAGAAGTTCATCCCGAACCCATAAAATATCTTTAGAAATAGTAAATTAAACTTTACACTGCCACTAGTGCCTGCTGTAACTATTCCTAACACAAAATCGAAAGAGGGAATTTTTTGTCTGGTGGCAAACTTCCTATCGGTATAAACCCCATCACTTGGGATCGTTAACAAGTTTGGCTTGAATTTGCTGACTTCTGATCTTTGAAATTTGTCACCGAATCCTTAACGAAAGCTGCCGGCGTTAGCTGCTGCTACGCTGCATGTCATTATGTGGGAAACAGCCGTGTCTCTGATGTTCTCATCCACCCCTGGGTAATACCTTACCTCTGGAACTGTGTAACAAATGTTTATATTCAGCATTTGAATTTCAGTTAAATTGCTGACCAAATTGAGGGAACACTTCACACTTACTGCTCTACTCCAGTGATCAAATATTTGTGTAGAGCAAGAAGTATTAACATAAGAAAATTGAGACCCTAACATAGTTGGTAAGTGGTATAATTTGGGAGTTATGATATGAATGGAAATGTAGACAGCTAGAGAAGGGAGTTGTACTTGAGTCTTAGCAGAGCGGATACCTGTATCTCTTAAGCGGAGACACCAAAATGTTCCCCACTGTATGTGATTTTCAAAAGTGTGATAAAATGAAAGTGTTTCAGCTTTGAATGTTATATCTTGTGAAGAAACTGCTCCCCTAGAGGAGGAAAAAAATAATCCTGTATAAATAGCCTTTTAAATCTTTAGCTCAAGCACTTTATTAAAGTCATTTTGTGTGGCCTTCGGTGAAAGGGAAATTGCTCATCCGCAAACGCACGCTCTTGAGTAGAATTGTCTTAAGTGTAGACACTGTCCCGTATTCCACCATTGGTGATTAGCCGCAAGTGTTCCTCGTGCAAGTGGAGTGACAGTCACTAGCACGTTACCTCTTCAGTTTGAAAGCTAATCCATATGCTAAATGGGTTGTGTTCTATTGAATTCCGCTGTGTGGATGTAATTTCATGAGAATAATTACTCAACTCATTCAAGAAAAGTTTTTTGTATTTCCTTTTATATTTAAAAAAGAAATGGCTTTGCTGTGTGTTTTGGCTTCTGTTATAAATTTATCAATTAGGTAAACTTGATCAGATGTATACTTATAGTTTGGATCCATCAATATGTATTTAAAGTCTCATAATAGTTTTTGGCTTTCATCCTGTTAAGAAAAGATGAAGTCTTAAGACAAATAAGAGCTTCCTGACAACTTCATAGAGTTTATTGGGTAACTTTGCTCCTCCTGGCATGCCGAACTTGGTAGTTTTAGAGTATTTAGATTCTGACTATTCTGCAAGAATAGGGTATTAAGAATTCTTCAAGAAAGTTTTAATTTGTGTGTGACTTTTATTTTTATATGTATCTATATATCTTTTATCATAGTATTTTTCTTGTCTGGGCATTGAGTTTATCTGAAATAAACCAGCATGTACTATTTGAAAAGTGCGCAGTTTATTTAGAATGAGCTTTAAGCTTTGACCATACCTTGTAGTAGGCAGAGATACGCAACGTGCACATCTACCCAAAGGTAATGGTACGAAGGAATTAGCTATTTGCTTAATTTAATAGGGTGGTACTTTAATAATCTTAAATAAATAAATAGTAATATATCGGACTTGTTATTGGGCATTGCTGTGTAAATGTGTTTTTGTGGAAGATTGCAGAATAAATTGGAGGCTCCTGTTGAACCTGGAGCTAAGTATGTCCCTATTCTGAATATATCAGCTCAGGCTGTTAACTTGTAGTTTACTTGATTAATCAACCATAGTCTCTTTTGTATGTTGATTTTATGTTGGCTTGGGAGAAATAAAAAATTTAATGTGGTGAAGGTATGCATGCCTGTCTTTAGTTGTGCCTTGGACTTCTCGTGTTAGTTTCTGAAGTTAAGATATACATTAAGGCAAATTTTGCCCCTTTTGTTGTTCAGATAGCCATTTCCATATTGAATTTTGCACTAAGGTGCAGTGCTGCATTTGTGACACCAATTTCTGGGACCATGGGTGGATGTCAAATCTAGACCTGACTCGTGTCGGAAGCTGTTTTGGGGGACGCTAAGTTTTTGTAACAGTAGTATCTCTAGCAGAGAGCAAGAGGAAAGATGCCATCCAAGCAAAGCCTCTTGTGCATTGGATAGCTTCAGTGTGAAAAGTGGGTCCTTTAAACTGATCTGCTTGTCTTTTGGAGCTCTTTTGGAGCTCTTTTTTTTTTTTTTTTTAATATCTCTTTAAAAAAAAAAAAATTGGGATAATCCTTACAACGCAAACTTCTTGAGTTTCTGGCAGGACCTGTGACTTATTTTACTTTCTTGTTGTAGTTGGTCTAAATATTGTATATGAGCTGCTTCCCAGGACTGTAGTATTTGCTTCCTCGTCATTTTCCGGTCAACTTCGTAAAACTGCAATATCCACATACATGTGTGAGCAAAGAGCAAAGTGCTCTTACTCTAAAGATTTTTTTTTTGATCCTGTTTTAGACCAAATTTAGCCAGTCTGGAAGAACTATGTATTACCTTTTTTTTTTTTTTTTTTTTTTTTTTGCTTCACTGTTTTCATCAACACTGGGGCAACGAGCTCCTTCATTGCAACTGTCACTTGGAGCTGCTGTTCCATGGGTCGCTCATTCTACTCTAGCTTCCCAATTTAGGAAGGCAGTATGTTGTCTAGAATAATTTCTGTTCCCAAGTAATTTCCACTTAAGTGTTTAAAAAAAACCCCTTATTTTGCAGCAGTTTGTCCTGGGCAAGCTCAGCTGCTGTATCTTCCACCAGAATCACCTTATGTGTTTTAGTTTTTGCAAACATGAACCCAGATTCGATGAGATGTCGCAAATGGGCAGGTGACTTCCTGGGCAAAGCAGTTCAGCACTTTCAAGCTTTACGATTTTGATGGGTTTTTTTAGTGAAGAATATAGTGTGTTTAACTCTTCACACTATGTGTGCCTACTAATGTTGAATGATCAGTATTTCAGTTACTTGCTTACTGGATGGACGCTGTCTCTTGCATTATAAAAAACAAACAAAACCACCTGTTAGCATGTGGGAGACGATAACCAATTATGCGTTCACTTATAGATAGCATCTTTGGTATAATAGATGAAAAAGCAACAGTTAGCAAGATGGGAATCTGTCACAGTTGCTTGACCTATTTTGGAGTAACTACAGATGTGAGGCACAATTTCTGGCCTTGAAAGATCTGGTTCTTGTAAATATTTTCAGGTTGATATTTATGAATAGAAATGTTGCTCAAAGTGAGAGATATAGCTAAACCATTGGAAGCGATCAGTACATGAAATACATCATTCTGGATTATGTTCAGTTTACTATTCAACTTACTGCAAACGATAGAGTCTGAGTTAGCAAACCCTATTTTCAAGCTAAATTTTTATACTCTTACTGCAAATTAATATGGGTGAGATTCTGGAAAGAAATTAATAAAAATGTGTTCTGATGGTTCTTTTTGTGGGGAAGTAAACTGCTTTTTCGTAGCTTTGTCTTAGGAGGCTGCTTAGTGCAGAATGAGGTTCTGCTCAAGGAGCTGGGTCATGGGCACCTGTTGAAAGCCCACGCGTTCTCTAGGATGACTCGTGGCAGATGCCTTTGGCATGTTACTGTCTGGCCTGGCCGCCTCCTGTGTGCCGTGGCTCAAGAATCGTATGATCACGTACCATGGGTTGGCTAATCCCCATCGACACGCCTAGCGTGGAGTAGAAGCTGTACTTCAAATCGGCATCTTAGCCTTGTAGTAGCTGGTTTGTGTACGTGATTGCTTCTTGTTTCTTGGTTATGAATCTTCAGTCTTGCTGCATTGCTTGCCTTTATACTTCTCTCACCTAATAACTATCAGTTGTGTAAAGCAACAAATCATTTGGTTCTTTCCTGTAATGAAGCCTGAGCAGTTGTAAAGACTGTACATATCTTGGTTGGGAGTGCAAATATATTATTTTTCTGAGCCAGAGTACTACACGGTATTTTATTGCACATTTCATAGTGGTTAACTTCAGCAGGATTAGGCAACAGAATGCCTTTGTACAGGTGCAATCGCAAATCTTCAATGTTGCTGAAATATCTGTAGGCCAGACCTTTGTTATATTTCCTTGCAAACCCTTTGCTTTGGAAAAAAGCCACAAACCCTGACAGACCTGAGTTAAGTGAAGGTCATTTAGCGCTAAAATTTTAACTGTTATAACAAAAATATGGTGTAGTTTCTTCTACTTAAAAATAAACAAGAACTGTTTTCTAGGAAAATCTAGTTTTGACATCTCTGCTGAAATTCGGTGTATGGTTTAGCGTAGGTAGGTAAATAGAGTTCTTCAAAACATAAGTCTTATCGATCACTCAAATAGGTCTAAGGTTTTGAAATCTTTAGAAAGGTACTCCTGTTGGACTACTGTTTTGACTTTAACTTGCTTTGTAAGTCAATTCTCTGGTTTCATCTGTCTCCATTTTCTCATTCTCTTTCCATAGGCAGAACATAAAATTGTAGATTACTTTAGGTTGGAAGGGACCTCTGAAAGTCCTCTAATCTACCTCCTGCTTAAACCATGTCAAACTTTAAAAGACCTTGTTGCTTACGGGCTCTGGTGCCTGACCACTTTCATTGTGAATTTTTTTTTTAATTTCTTCATCTGATAAGAATTTCCCTTGTTGCAGCACGTCTGCTGCCTCTCGTCCTTTTGCTGTGAACTTCTAAGAATCGTCTGACTGTGAAGACAGTGTTTATATTCCCCTTCCCTGCCTTTACCCTTCTGTTCTGCAGATGGAATAAACCCAACTGCTTCTTGTGCATCACGTGCTCTAAGCCCTGGCCATCCTGGTGGCCTTTCTCTGGGATGTCTCCAGCTACATCCGTGGATGTCTCTCTGCATTCATTCCTCTCTGAGCTTCCCTCATACAACTCTCCCAGCCAGCTGCCAGCTTAACTTAAAATTCTCATTCCTAATTGCTGCCTTCTTTGAAACAACGATCAACATTTATTATTTGATATCTTTATGCTGCGTGTCTTATGCTATGGAAGCTGCAGCAGCTTTTAGAGTTGGGAAGGTGGTTTGTACCCCCCAGGAGAGGTGATGTGGGCATTAATGCAGAAGGTCAGCAGAGAGAGTGACTTCCCTTTCTGTAGTATCAGCGGGGTTAAGTATTCAGTCCTTCTCCTGCTCTCCTATGGCAAGAAGTTCAAAGATGAAGCAGCCATCACGATTTCACCAAGGGTTATCCTTTTTAGTTTGCTTGATATTTTTGTTTGTTTATATCTTTTTTTGTTCTTTTCTAAGGTTAAAGCTATTCCCCTTAGTGCCTTGCCCTTTGGTTATACACCTGCCTGCTGTATTGCTCATACCACACCCCGTAACTAGCAGTCTTGAGATATGTTGCTTTGGGCACGTTTCAAAATATATAGCTAGTATTTTCATAGGTGGGTGGGAGACGAGTTGTGTAAGGTGTAGGATGTGAAAATAATTATATATTTGTTCCTCTCCCTTAATGAAGGGTGTCTGTGGGAATAGGATAAATAAGTAAGACGACGGTGTGTGACAGTCGTCTCGAACAGGCCGTGTGGGATGCAGGGTGCTGTCTTCTCTTCTGCTGTGTCAGTACTATGCTGCTTACGCTATGGTTAGCACAAAAATTGCTGAACTCGTTTGGGTTTAACTGTACAAATATTTTTTTACTTAAATTAGCATTGCTCATGCGAATACTTTCAAAGAAGCTTTTAGACAGATGTAGCTTTTCTGAAATGTGTATGATGCACTTTGGGCTATCGGGACATACCAGATTATTAAGCATCTGTGGTGTTCAACCTGCATTTGGTAGAGAAAGAAACTTCATGTTTTGCTCAACGCAGTCTGTAGTAACTGTGGTATTGCAGTGACGCTTTCCCTTGTTTGCCTTTGCCAGTTTGCTTCCTCCCCTTCAAGGCTAGACTGCCCTGCGTACTTCTGTTCTTGCTTATGTTCTCTCCCAGTTGGCTACTGGTTCTCCTTCCTGATGTGCCTGCCCTCTCTCCCCCGCCCCCCGACTTCATTCATATGCTTTTCACATAACCACTCATCAGTTCTGTGAGGGATGATTTTCTGCTGGGTTACAGAGCCTGTTTTCTTTTACACACTGCAACAGATACCAAAACATGATTTGAAAGTCCAATGGCGTTTCAGAAAACATTTCTTCCAGCACAAAATACCATCTAGAGTGGATATAACTTTTTTAGTGATTTTTAGATAGTGGGTTTTCAAGTGGCACTTATTTCTTTGTTACTCTTGACTAGTTGGCAAATGTTGCATTTAAGAATCGAATTTCTCACTTGCTAATAGCGCTTGCACATCTTATGCCAAAACGGATGACCTGACATCCAGTGATGCATATACCTTTGTATTTAATGTGTGCTCCTGCCAGATAGCCTCGCACAAAACTGCTAGTGTTATTGCTTAGATGGGAAGACCTGAAGATCAAGAAGCTGCAGGGCTTGGTTTTAATGATCCAGTTCAGAGCATGTCTCTTGCTGAGTAATATCCTACCATTGTCTTAACAGCCCCAAATCATCCTCCAATAATGGATAACCATGACTTAAAAATGAGGTCATGACTGCCTGTAGTCATCACAGTTTTACTTGTAGATAAAGGAATGGCTAATCTCTCCATCTCATTACGTTTTGAATGTGGAAATCATTTCCTGCTTGCTTCCTTTAATACTTAAACTTATAAATAGCAGCTTTTTCTGTTCTGACCATACTGGTTCTGAGTTTGTGGTAGCTCTGTTTACCTGCTTCTCTGGCTGAAGGAGGGTCCTGTCTTTCAGGAGTCCTTTGTGATGAATGGTTGTTCATAGCAGGATATAAAACTGTCTTCAAAGGTTAAACGTTTGCCTTCAGATTAAACGGACGTTTCCAGTTAGCCTTAGTTGCCCGTAGACAGGCAGACATAGGGCTTACCTGAGTCTTGGTCCTTACGGAGCTATGGCTTTCGGCAGGGCTGGCAGTTTGACTGAAAACTACTGTTTTATTTTCAGGGTGGTAGTGGTAGTAAAGTGTCATCAGTACTATGTTGCATTAACTTAAGCTTCATATTAAATGCTAGCAAGCTGTGTTATATCACATTTGGAGGCTGATATAGTTGCTCCTGTTGTATTTGTCACTGTAGCATCATGATCTTAAGTCAAGCATGGCTCCTCGTGGTTATACAGTTGTGACGGTAGCAAATCTGGAAGAAAGATGGACAAGGTAGCTTTTTAAACAGCTGTTTGAAGAATCTCTAGATCTTGTCTACTAGAAGTCCAGGTGGAACAAGAATTGGATAGTGTTGAGTTAGCTAGCCAACCTCGGGTTTTGCTGTGCTCCTAACCATCTTTTCAGTTACCAGCCCACTTTGTTTTAACTAAATTAATCTGTCAACTTCTGGCGTTGTAGCTAGAGGCTCATTTTTTCACTTAACATTTCCTCTGCCCCTTTGGAGGTGTTGATTGCCTTGTATCAAGACTAAGCAGTATTTGAATCTTTTATTACTCACATTGAACCAATGTCTAGAAGGGCTTACTGGTCTATTAAGAGGCCAGAAATCTGAGGTTACAGTTAATTCTAGTCATAATCTTCCAGTAAAACTTCATTAAATGGTAGCATGATGTAAGAATTATTTTGCTATTTAATGCTTTAGATGTTTGAAAGCTGGGTTGAGTTAGTCAGAGATAGTGTAAGTCATTATGGTACTTCTATTCCAGGATCTTCTAAGGCTACTGCAAAAGCAATTGAGGACCTGGAATCTTGGCAGTGAGCAGAGTGGAGTTTGTGTTACGGGGTTCTGGTAGACCCATGCCATGGTTCTTTTCAAGAAAGTAATTATTTTACTTGAAAAATATTTTTCATAGAAAATACTGCTATGTAAAATGAGTGTACTGATGGTTTTTTTATGTTCTTGATCTTCCTTCTTGGAACTCATAATAATAACAACAAAAATTTCTGTATTGCAGATTTAATCCAGTGCACAAATGAGATGAATGTGAACATCCCACAGCTGGCGGACAGTTTGTTTGAAAGAACAACCAACAGTAGCTGGGTAGTGGTCTTCAAATCTCTCATCACAACCCATCATCTAATGGTGTATGGAAACGAGGTAATACAAAAAATGATATGTCTGAGAACAGTTATAGCACTTCATTCCCCTAAGTGTCAGCTAAATGCTTCCACTAATTATCTTTGTAACAAAATCTTTATTTGTACTTTTTTGTGTCTAACTCTGCGTGAACACAGAACTCTTTATGTGTTTTTCTGCTTAGTTTGTTTCTACTTTAAAGTTTGTAATTCTAGAATCAGAAGTAACTGTCCTGAATGCTGCAGGTACCTCTTTCTTGTGGTGTTATTCTAACAATAAAAAAATCAACCAAACAACACCAACAGAAATTATCTTGAATGGGATTCTGAAGGCTGAAAGTGGAAGCAGTTTTAGGTTCATGCTCAAGCTAATCCACGTGGTCTCTTCTGCCACGTAACTCGATTCTGAACTGGTTTCCCCCATCACTCCCTAATCTTTTAAGACAAGTATACTCCCGTGAGCTGGCTCTGAGTGTGAGCATCTACGTAACACCGAACACTGTAGAACAATTAAACAAACAAAACCTCAATTTACACAAAAAGGAATAAGCTTGTTTTGTTCCACAACTTGAATTCCTGTGGGGCCTTATTTTTGGAAATACTAAACCAAGCATAGCAGCGGCTTGAACTTTCGGGATTTAAAACCCCAAAACTATACTTCCAAGGCTTTCTTAGAAAGCGATTGTAAACATTCCTTATTACCGCAGTCAGTGTAATGTAAGCTATATGAATTTTGGAATTAAGAGGGATAGCATCAGAAAATTGCAAGTATAATTTTGTAGAGAGGACCAAAATTTTTCATTTCGGGTTGCATTCAGAGTTGTGTAACTGCTTCCTCTGGCTGAGTGTCTGGGTTGAGGCAGGGGGTTAAGTTGTGGGGAGGTTTTTTTGTGTGGTGGCTGTTTGTAGTTGTGTTTTTGGGTTTTTTTGTGTTTGTTTGGTTTTTTTTAATATATGTACACTGGTTTCTCTTGCGGGTTACCTGCAGAGTATTTCTGGTCTGCGTGAAAATCTATTCCTTGAAGCGAAGTAAGCCACAAGAGGGCAAACTTCTCATGTTGACTTTAAGCATTGTCACTGGGATAACTGATGCTTTCCAAAATAAGGTCTATACACTTTTGCTGTGCTTGCGCTTTCTCAGTCATACGCGTTTTAAACCGATACCAATACACTTCGTAGGAATTAAAGGTATTTCATGGGACCAC
This sequence comes from Rissa tridactyla, assembly GCF_028500815.1. NCBI lineage: Eukaryota > Metazoa > Chordata > Aves > Charadriiformes > Laridae > Rissa > Rissa tridactyla. Next base: position 3,354,309 of record NC_071466.1, on the reverse strand, counting down.
TGTCTGAAATACTTTCCATTTTAAGAATAAAACTGCCAAACAAATTTTACTTGCCAAATGTGTTACAGAAGTGACGAGGGTAAGATTGCTGTTCAAGACGAAACTTTTCACAGCTAGAAATACTTCTTGAACAGTGAGCATGGGAATCAAGTGCTCATGAACATGTCTCAAAATTTATCGAGAATCTGTAAATCCCTTTGCAAAAAACCCCCTGAAAAGTGTTTAGTCCTCCAGCTTTTGCTTAATCAATTTATAGCTAAGTACTGGGTGCCTTTACTCTTCTCCATTCTTTTACTGTATAACCTGTGTATTTATGCTAATGAAAATAATTCAGTAGTACGTTACGCTAATCAGAACTATTTGTTCCTCTGTCAAAATGTTATTGCAAGCGAATGGTTGGTTTATTTTTGTAGGAGCTCTCGATACAATGGCTCAATTATTTTTCCTACTAAATTAAGGTGTGATGCCAGTGATCTGAAATGTGTCTTTACAAGGTGAAAATAGTATAATTCATTTTGTGAAACATAATATGGAATTCTGGTGTAACTAGTGAAATGCACTGAGCGTGATAGTGTTTTATATGGACTCTTGTGTTTATTTAACGTGTGATTTATGAGCAAACTAACCTTTATATCACCTTCTTTTCATATTTAAGCTAAGTACCATTACAATTATATGCTGAGCAAAGATGCCTTGGCTAATTGGTAAAGTGAAATCAAGTGTTATAAAATTGAAGTTGGTGAAACAATTGTGAGTGTGTAAAATGAGAACGTATTTGGGGGGATTTTTTCAGAAGTTTCCAGTTCCACAGTTTTAAAAGAAACAAAGTCTTTCAGTCAGAGGCCATCGTGTAATATCTGCATGGCTGATTTGTTCACAGATTCTTACATAAAAACCAAATAGCTTCATTTGAAAATTTATCTGAGTTTTGAAAATTTATCTGAGTTTTTGTAATAGTTTCTGGATTTGAAATCGATCTTAAAGAATGAAAGCTGAATTGCATAAGTTGGAGGGTTTCTAGTACTGTTACCTCACTTCCAGCTTATTGGTAATATAGTAAAAGCATTCAATTTTTCCCTTTCATCTAGCGTTTTATCCAGTATCTGGCGTCCAGAAACACGTTGTTTAATTTGAGCAATTTCCTAGACAAAAGTGGATTGCAAGGTAAGGGGTTTTTTTCATTAAAAGTTAGTAGTGTGCTGGGGGACATTAAATACAACTTGGTAACTCTAATGGACAGTGTAATTTAAGAAGGAATTTTTCTGTCTGTTTTACCCTAGACCGCATTTCTTAGTTTAAAATGCTGTTGTGGCGTGGCAGAAGCTGGAGGAATTTGTGGCATCTTTTAGGACAGGCTTACTTAGAAATGCTTCTAACTTTCTTAGCTAAGCAGACCTGACTTTAGTATTCCTCATATTTCTGAAAAGATTTCTCCATTTGGAGAGGTATATTTTGACTACTACATTAAACTTCAAAACAATGCATCATATATACATCGGATATATCATGTCAGTGAGACAAGAACTGTGTCTAAAAATAAAAAATTAAATTAACTTTTTGGGAAATTGTCTGAAGACCGTTCCATCCATCCTTGAGACTAATCCTATGGGAAAATAAATTTCTCTCTGGTTCAGACTTCTCAACTGAAATACCCTTCCCAACTGTTATGCTCCAGTTGGGAGTGCAGTTCTGATCATACATGTCGCTGCTGTCTTTTTTTTTCCTCCTGAGGTGGTTTCTTACTTTCTGCATTAATTTTTATATAGCTGCTTCTAATTTGTGCTACAAGGGTACTAAAACAGGCACACAGAGTGGTTGCCTGGGCACAGAAACCTTCTCAGTGATAACGAAGGGTCTACCAAATTGCCTCATTTTATTGAGTTTTAACTTCCATGGTCTCAGTATTGATTACAGACAGATCTTTTTCTTGGCCTGTATCCTTAGACTGACAGTTGTCAAAATATTTCCTGTCATCACTGATTTAACATAACAAAAAAATTCTGTTGTGTCTTAATGTTTCCTTCAACGCTTTTTTTTTTCTTTTTTCCTATTCAGTTGTAAATTAGAGTGTGTGTTGTGGAGTTGATGCAAACATCTTCAAGAATGCTCCGTGTAATTTTTTTGGTAGTAATGATAATATGAGAGAAATTGCGTAAAAATACTTTGGTTTGCTTGTGGAAGTAATTCCCTTAGGAAGTGAAATGTAAACTTCTGTGTAATTTAGGTCTTCTAGATATTTGGTGTTGCCTGTTTGATTTACATGGTGAATGCAATGACGTACGTAGTTCTTCATAACACAGATTAACTATACAAAATCAGGCAAAAATATACTGAAGCTGTCTTGTGTTAGTATCTTGCACTTTATTTAGAGTAAGGTTCTTGTTCTTTAACTGACTAGGTAAGTAATAAGCTTCTGAAACTTGTTTTTTAGGCTATGACATGTCAACGTTTATCAGACGGTATAGTAGATATCTGAATGAAAAGGCGGTTTCCTATAGGCAAGTGGCTTTTGACTTCACAAAAGTAAAAAGAGGGTAAGGACTGTATTTTTGTTTTGCTTATCTTGAGGTTTTGTCTTATGTCCTGTAATTCAAGTGGAAAATACCAATGTTGGCTCCAGCTTTCTACAGACAGCAGTGTCTGCTTTTCTCAGTTGAGTATCTCCTGCGACGCACAAAGGCTCAACAGTTAACGTATATTGCAAAATCGTTTTGCTTCGGTTGTTGTAATTTTGCTTCTTTGTATTAAACTGTTAATGTTTAAAGAAATGAAACACCAAAGTAAATATCAAAAAAAGTAGAAGTTTGGACAAATCTTCCATGATACATCACAAAGTTCCTTTGTCTTGCATGTAGTATATGGGACTATACAATTTGCTTGTGTTTCTAGCTCTGGAATGTTTAAGTGACAGGTGTTTCGTGAAACACCTTGCAGTCCTCCCTGGTGTTTCTCTGTTCATGTCCCAAAATGTCTGATGAAGCTTACTACCTTCATAAAGGTAGTGCAGTTCATACTTGTAATGGAACATCGTAGTAGGTGCTGTTCTGAGTTTGTCTACAGGAATTAAAATTTTTCCTGGAAAGTGAACTCCTTTGAGAGAGATTGGTTGTTTGAGATTAGGTACCTGTTTACATGTAAAATAACACAGAGCAGAGCACCAGTCATTGGGTAAATTGCACGTTATAGTTAATGATGGAATTAATCTGGAGATCTCTATTGGGAAGGTGGGAGAGGATGTACAGGTCATGGTCGAAAGTCTTTCCATCTTTGTTCACTTCCTCTGTATGCAGTGGTTATTAAAGTTTAAAAACATAATTTTAGTTTTACATTTGGGCATCCTTTACCATCCATACACAGGATAATTTACCTTGATGCTTAAAAGTTAATTGTTAACAAACCCATAAAAATCTCAACCTGAAACCGATGAATGAGTTAACTGCAGTAATGGGCTGCCTAACGATGTCTTGCGTTGGTGTTAAAAAGCCATCTCAGTTGGCCTGAGAAGACTGTCCAGATCCCTTATGCCTCTTTGCTAATACTGTACAGCCAACTTTGTTTTCAAATGTGGTGGTGATGTAAAAGGGGAGCTTTGGGGCTCCTGTCACTGTTTCTGCCTTTAGAGATGGCTGGAGTCCCAACAACAGAAAGCACTCAGCCTTTTCCACCTACAGGGTACGTGCATGGTCAGGTGGCTGCAGATGCACTAGGGTGTCACACAGTTGCTTTGTAATCAGGTGTTTTAGGCCAAACGAGGGGAATTCTTTAGCCCACAGCATCCGTGAGCCAGCAGGAATAACTGTTCTGGGTGGCAGCAATCTCCCTTTTCCACCCCTCGGTTTTTCTCAGGGGCTGGGAGCCGTGCCCTGCCACGTCAGGTTTGGTGCAGTTGCTGTAAGGAGGGAGTCCAGAGCAGGAGTAGAAAGCTGGGAGCAGCATGTTCCCCGTGGGTTTCCAGCCTGGAGAACAGCCACAGCCTTCTCTCTACAGATGCACTGAGAGATTTGCCCTTGCAGGAAACGTTTGGTTTGCTGTGTGTGCGCTGAGAGACTGTAAGGCTGCCTGATTTATCACACAGAAAGCAGTTGTTTCTTGTTGCTCAGGTGACTTAATCTCTTCCTCAGTTGTTGCTTTTCTTGAATAATTTGTCCCTTTAATCTGAACAAATAATAACCAAATGTTGGTAGTCAGCCATTAAAAGGAAGTGTCATGTAGCCTCTATAATCCGTCTGAAAAAGCTTGAAAAATGTATTGCCACACTTGTTTATTCTTTCTTACTGCTTTTAGTTGAAAAGAAAATCACGCAATCTGACACAAAACAGTAAACAATTCTGCTTCAGAAATAACCTTCAGAGCATTTTTCTTTTGATGACCTGATGCGTTGTAGCTCTGCTGTGTCTCTGAGCACTATCAGTTTCACTTCCTCTGAATAAAAATTGATCTTGGAGTCATCTTTTGGCCGTATAAAAGTTGTTGCTTTTGTGCATTGCAGTTATTACAGTTGTATTGGCTAGAGATCATTCCTAAACATGGAAATGCCTGCTTTGAATGGCCATGACTGAAATGTTTTCTGATGACCTCTTTTACTTTTCTATGTTCTGTTTCTCACTAAAAATTACCTTCAAAATTCAGGTGAAGGATTTTCTTTTGTTTTGCACAACAGGGCTGATGGAGTGATGAGAACAATGAGCACAGAAAAACTCCTAAAAACTGTACCAATTATACAAAATCAGATGGATGCACTTCTTGACTTCAATGTAAGTGTAGCAGCATGTACCCGTCTAAAGTGCTATTGACTTTGTACAAACCTGCCCAGACTTGTAAAATAGGGCAAGATCTTAAACTTAGTTCCATGTTCATCCTCTTGTGTCCATGTTATCCTCACAGCTTAGAGTACAAATCATTTTGGTCATTGATACAGTCCTAAGAAACCAGATAAAAGAAATAAGGTGCTCACTGGGGAGAATGCTTTGTGCTAAGTTAGTGTTGTTTATTGTCTACCTTATCTAAGAATTATTTGTTCATTTAAGTGGTTATTTCTGCCCTCTGTCTTTTAGTTACGTTTGTTAACATTGACATCAGTTAACAAAAAATGTCTGCCAAAATGATTTGATTTAATTCCGTGCTGAGAGATCTGTGTTGATTTGCTGTGCTGCCACTTTCCACTAGTAGCCAGTGAGATGATGGGAAAGCGTGCCTTGGGATAGAGTACCCGGAGTTCAACTAGGAGTTTTTCAATAAGGGATCAATTCAGTTAAATTAACTTATTTCTGCTCTTCCTAGGTCAATAGCAATGAGCTTACAAATGGTGTAATTAATGCTGCCTTCATGCTCCTCTTCAAAGATGCCATTAGACTGTTTGCTGCATATAACGAAGGGATTATTAACCTCTTGGGTAAATACAACTGCTTACATACATACAACAAAGAGGTGCTCTTTTCTGAGAAATTAAAATAGTCATACTGTAAAGCATTAAATTATTACTGTTATTTCCAAGACAGATTTATTTCCAAGGTTTTTTCTGTCTAACTGCATTTTCTATTGCATTAAATACAGATACGGGTAAACTTCTGAACACAAAGCCAATGCAAGATTTTTTTTCACTTGATTTTGTTCTCGCACTTTGTTCTGGGGTTGTTTTTTGTTGGGATTTTTTCTGTGTTTTTGTCTCATTGAACTGCATGGCAAACCCAAATCATGATATTGATGTTTCATATTTAAGAAACAAGACCAGGTTTTGTTTCTTTTTAAGTTTTTCAGTCTGGAAAAAAGACGACTGAGGGAGGATCTTATCAACACTTAGAAATACTTAAAGGGTGGGTGTCAGGAGGATGGGGCCAGGCTCTCTTCAGTGGTGCCCGGGGACAGGACAAGAGGTAACGGGCACAAACTTGAGCATAGGAAGTTCCACCTAAACATGAGGAGGAACTTCTTTGCTGTGAGGGTGGCAGAGCCCTGGCACAGGCTGCCCAGAGAGGTCATGGAGTCTCTGTCTCTGGAGACATTCCAAACCCGCTGGGACGCGTTCCTGTGCCACCTGCTCTGGGTGACCCTGCTCTGGCAGGGGGTTGGACTAGATGATCTCCAGAGGTCCCTTCCAACCCTGGCCATTCTGATAATTTAATGATTGGTTGGCTTTTTTAAGGGGAATTATAAACTCAGGCTTCAAGCCCTTTCACTTGCACACGCTGGAGATGCAGCAGAGCCTAAATCTAGAAAATAAGTCAAGAAGGGTCTGTTGATATGCCTGATTTAGTTGTATTCTGCGATCAGGTCAAGCTATCTGACTGCTGTTATTACCCAGTGCTTGCAAAATGGAAAGCAGAATGCTGAATTAGTCAGTGAAGGACAGTCAGGCTTCCGGACTGAAGTCTCTACTTCTTTTACCTCATCCAGAAGAACAAGCATACGGTTGCTTTCGCTCATGTTTTGAGTGAAGCTTAGTACAGAAACACAGGGCCTGAAAGTTATTTCAAGAAGGGAGTTGACACGCTGTTACTTCCAGCACCAGTGTCTTGCAATCAGTTGCACCTCATTGTAGACCACGCTGTAACAAGAGACATCAGTCTGGCAGAGAATATCAAAATCTGGTTTGTGGCCACTGGAATAGAGTAGCTGTTTGACTGCCAGATTGTAAAATCACTCTTTTTTCCCCCCCAAAAGCATGGATTTACATTTCTTTGGGTGACCCATTCTCAAACCTGATTGTCCTCTTCAGGGTGCTTATGCTTTTATGAGATCTAGTACCTGCAAGGTAAGGTGTAATTGCATGCTGGTGGCTATTAGCTCGCGTTCAGATCGAGTTTTTGTCATTTGCTACAAGTTAGGCGTAGTAACTTCTGCACTTCATGTAATAAAACAGATCTGCAGGCGTTTTCTGTTTGTCTTGTTCTAGACACTTTTACTTCGCGTATCCTTTGCAGAATGCTTGACTTCTCATTTAGTGCAAATATTCTTACTCTTGATAGAAAAATACTTCGATATGAAAAAGAACCAGTGCAAAGAAGGCCTTGATATATACAAGAAGTTCCTCACTAGAATGACGCGGATCTCGGAGTTCCTTAAAGTTGCAGAGGTAAATTTTAGTCAGCCAAACTTTGCCCTTTATTTGAAACAACTTATAAAATGCCTATTTTCTTGTAAAGCAGATAGTTCTTCCTTCCAGCCTAATTGCGGTTCAAGGGTCATCTTGTCAGTCTCTACCCTGGTGATTAGTTCCTTTGAGGACTGCATTGAAAAACCTGACTACAAAATATTTATTGGCTTATCTTTTACTTAAGGAGGGTGTGTAAATATGCCGTTTAAAATTTTTTTGGTTCCATAATAATTGTGAGCTTTGAAGAGGAGCCTTGCTTAAAACAAAGAAAGGAACTTCACGGTGATCTGCTGCTTTCTATGATTCTAGCCGTATTCTAGTTTGAAATCCACAATTCTGCCATATTTTATTTAAATTAAATAACAGCTTCACAAACAAGAAACTGAGACAAGTAGGTGAACATGTAATTATTTTTTTTAAAGATGTCTTGGCTATAGGTGTGTTTGTAGAGGAAAAAGCAGTTACCTTGCAAAATGTTTTGTTGGTGTGCTTTTTTAAATATATTTAATCTGTTGCATTCTTGTTTCTGAAGCATTGCTGAATTGATGTCCTAGAATTACGGAATTCCTCAGTTGAGATGTGCTCCTGTTCTTGTTTTGCTTTCCTTCGTTATTCAGAACTCTTACCAAAAAATTAAGCAGTAAAGCCTGGCTCACTGTCTGTCCTGACAGAATCTCTCTGTCGGAGGTACTGCCTTCAGCCCTCTTCAGTTGATGGCACTATCAGCTCAGGTTGAGAGAATGAATCTTTCTGTTGCGACAGTGTGTATCCTGCTGCAGAGCATCTTAAGTTTGATCTGCATTTTAGAAAAAAGCTTCTTTACAGAATTATGAAGGTGCTTTGTTTTAGCAAATATATGCTCGATATCAGTAGGTCTGAGAATTTGCCACATAAATTGTGGGATAGGCAAACTTTTCCAGCCTTAAAATTCTGAAACACTTGATTCTTACTCTGTTTTATTTCTAATGCTGTATCTGTTAAAATACCTCTAACGTGCCCACTTCAAACGTGTATACATTTAACAGCAGAATTTATTATAACCGACCATTATAGAGTTGACATTGTGGAGATTTAAATGTATATGGACAGGTTTGTGCTCTTTATGTGACTTCATCTTAAAGTTGTTTGCTTTTTGAGCATCTCTGCCTTGAACAAATGCAAACAGGTTCTAAAGCTCGTTTGCTTTCTTACAGCAAGTTGGAATTGACAGAGGAGACATACCAGATCTCTCACAGGTAGATAAACCTATTATGTGTTTGCCAGTACATGTCTGGTTTTGGGCTTGCATAATCAGGAAAACTTGGCATTATGGCACACGCTTATGCTTTCTTGCGTATATTGTCACCAAGTTTTGTGATTAAATCCAACCTCTGTCAGAGTCTGGCTTTTACAGATTTTATAGATTGTTTACAGATCATTTCTGTCGTACTGTAATTGAGTTTTAAGACAACCTGATTTCTGTCATGCTTGAAGACACAGTTTGTATCTGTGAGTTCACCTAACGAAACTTCTAAATGATATTATGAAGCAGCAGTTTTTAGCAGGCTTGCTTTTAGCTGTATGCCCGTGTAAATCATTGTGAAGGCTTGCAGAGCGTGCGCATAGAAATGACTTTACCTAAAGCCTTCTTCTTAGTGTCTCTTGAAATACTGACTGCTTCCGACTGTCTGCTTGCTGTTCTCTAGCTGTTAATTTTAACACTCTTGACATATTTCAGTACTTACTGGTGAGTCATTACGACAGGGTAATGTACATCACTTGATATTTTAAGTAATTAAATAGGTACAGGATGCCAAGATGTGGTATAAATATTCTGAGCTGTTGTACCAGTTGCCCTGCAGTTGCGTTCTCTGAAAGTCTTTTAACCACTGATTTGCTTCACCTTAGATTCTTCAATCTCTTTTTATAGGCACCGAGTAGCCTTCTTGATGCTTTGGAACAACATTTAGCTTCTCTAGAAGGGAAGAAAATTAAAGATTCCACAGCTGCAAGCAGGTGCTTATGGCCTTGTCCTTTGATACAATTGTTGAATCGAATGTTAAATCCATTATTTTCCATTTCATTATGAATTAAGGTTTGTGACGGTTATGTTCAAGACAAAACTCTATTATATTAGCATTGGTAGAATCGCAAGTTATCCTATTGTTTGCTGAGTATTTAAGACAGCTTCTTCCAGGTCAACAGAACGGGACTCTAAGGAGCTGCAGGCACTTGCTGTAGCATCCCTCATGTAGTAGTTATGCTTTTAACATCTGATCTTGAACTTCTGAAGAGAAACTAAGGGTTTTTTCACTTACTGCCTGCAAGTGTTCATTTTCTGTTAATAATTAGACTTCTATAAGGTATGCAACATTAATGTTCTTAGACTCTTACATCTCAACTGTAATCCCTTTTTTTGTCAAAAGCAAGAAAATGCTTCCAGAACTCCTTAAATTAAGAATGAATTTTTAAAGTAATTGGGGATTAAAGCTCTACTGTATATGGTGAAAGACAGTTGCTGATTTTAAGTGCTTGCTAAACACAAAGGGCAATCCAGAGAAGCCCTCTAGGCAACTAACTTAATTGTTTAAATTTAAAAAAAAAAAAGAGCTTAATATTGCAAAATTGAATTCCATTGCTCGGTTGCATTTTCAAAACATAAGGCAGTCATATTTTATATGTTCTTTTTTTACAGTAGTGACAATCTTAGGATTTAGCACCATTTTATTAGCTGCTACTTAGAATATTTGCTTTCTTTTGTAAAGTTACTTCAGTTTTTTTTAAAGTTTTTGTTTTAAATTTTTTGCACACTCTTAAACGTGGTGATAAATTGTAAACTTTTCCTCTGGGATATACTAGTTGCATTGATAGTTTCTTATCTAAACCTGTTAAATTAGCAACAATTTGAATTGGAGCCCAGATTATTGGAGATTCACATGTATGTAGAGATAATGCCATCTTAAGCAAATGGAAAAGAGGAAAGGCTTCAAATATGAATGTGGAGGGAAAGCATTTAAGGGGGAAAATCCAGTGTATAAGAGTAGATAACATGATGTGTAGGAATCTTCATTTTGCAGTTCATACAGTGTATCTTATTTAAAGTTATCCCTTTGTATTGCATAGTGTGAGATATAACAACATTATAAAGAGTTCACAAGACTGGGTGGATACAAGTAAAGAGTTCTTTAGATCTTCCTATGACGTGTCACCTATTAACAGCCAGCTTTTTCTCCTGTCCAATTACTTTAGGGCTACCACCCTTTCCAATGCAGTCTCTTCCCTTGCAAGCACTGGCCTGTCCCTCACAAAAGTTGATGAAAGGGAAAAGCAAGCTGCGCTAGAGGAAGAACAGGCTCGCTTAAAAGCTTTAAAGGTAGGCGTGCGGAATTTTTAATCAAAAATGCTTTTCCTACGTTCCTGTTGATCGTTCATTAGGAGTCTTAATGAAGCAAAGGGAAAAAACAGTTATTAATACTGAGCGTGTGCTGTTGGCAAAGCGTTGGAAGTAGACTCTTATGTACACGTGCCATACAACTTGTGGATGGCTTGTTAAAATAGTGTCTGAAGAATTTGTGGTGCCACTGATTCTTGTAACTATAAGTAGCTGACACTAGTGCGTGGAATAAATAAAAAGAATTCGTTAAGTTCTGCTTTACTTCTCTCCAAAGTCATACACATGAATGTTGTTTCTGGATTTCTTATGCCAGCTCGCTTTCCCAACAGGAACAACGTCTAAAAGAACTTGCAAAGAAACCTCATACCTCTTTAACAACTGCAGCTTCTCCTGTGTCGACTGCAGCAGGAAGCATAATGACGACACCAGCCATTGATATTTTTTCTACCCCTAGCTCTTCAAACAGGTACGTTTAATGGTATTGCTTCACCGTCAGATGCGCTGCAGCTAGGGTTTCCTCTGAACTTCTGCTGCGCAAGGTTGGTTGGGTGTAGAGTACGTTAATGGTGTGATAAGAAATGACGTTTTGGGTAACATTGAGGGGGGGAAAAAGTAACCTATCGCCATAAATAACATAAAAAGTGTGTTTTCATCATCCGTCTGCAGAATAGTTTCCGATAAGAATCGACTGCCGTTCTTAGTCGGTGAGCCAGGCGGTTGGAACTATAAAACACGCGTGCTTTGCCTCCAAAGAACCTTACAAGTTAATTTGGGGAAAATCAAATAAAAATTCAGTTTGTGAGGTCATAAAGATAATACCGAATTAAATGTTGCATTTCTAGATCTTTAAAAGTTGAGTGGTAACAAACGTTCTCGGTAGATTTTTCAGAAAAAGGAAAGCCCGAAGCAGGGTTTGAAAGAAGAGGGGCAGGTTTTGGAGTCTGGAGTTGTATCTCTGTCTGCAGGGACTTGCAAAGATAGTGCACGAGTAGTCACTGCACACTAATCCCTATTTTTGACTAGCAGGAACTGTCGGTATGAGTAAGTGCGTGATCTTCAGTCTGTAAAATACCTGTCAAATCAAGCAGTAGCAGAAGGTACAGTGCTTTTGTCAGTACAGCAGGAAATAGCTCTTTAAAGGCGTATTTTTGCTTTGGGTGTGATCCTAAACCTGAAGGATTGCTTAGTTGTTCTGTTAGAGCTCACATAAGAATCTACTTGTCTCCTTTAGTTTTCTGCTGTTCTTTAAAAGCAGTCAGCACTTTGACGGCCTTCTTTCCCTATTAGCAAGCTATTGTAGGAAATCACTTGACGGCTGATATGTGGAAAATAGCTGAATCGCGTATAAGGAGCTAGAGAATCTGTTAGTGTTAGTAACCAAAAGAGTTCCTTGAAAAAGGATATTTATTTTTTCAAAAATTACTTTTTAGAGGCCAGAATATTTGAAGTGGGCAGATCCTTTGAAGTAGTAACTCTGAATATCTGAGCTTGCTGCTTAAGGGGTCTGAAACATAGAAACATCTGATAAAGCTTCTTCAAACAGCCAGAAATGCTACACAGAGAAGGCAAGACCGTTTTCCTCTTTAAAAAAAAAAAAAAAAAAAAAAAAAAAAAAAAAAAAAAAAAAAAAAACAAACAAAAACCAACCCCAAATGCTATTTTGTCTTCATGTTTAAATTCAGTTGTTGGCAGCATGACTGCGATGAGCAAAGAACAGATTTTACAGCAGGTAGTGCCATGAAGGGGGTATGTTGGGTCATAAGTTCAGTTGTTTGCTATTAGATGCAACGTCTGATTAATCCCTATCACTAACTTGAAATTTACCTTGAAAACAATCTTGGTTCTGCTGCTCACAGTACAGGGCTGTGCCAGACCACGCTGCTTTTTCATAGGAGCGGTAGTGGCAGAATGGGACTTCAGTCAGAGTTGAAATACTAAAAACTAAATGATACAAGTGATTGGGTCAGCAAGAGAATACACAAGGAGCTAGGATGTGGCTACTAGCCTTTAAACTCGTGTGCCAGTCTCATTTTGGAAGGTGCTTGGATGCCACAGTGACTTAGCTGCTATTCATAGTAGCAGCTGTACGTGCAATTTTTGGTTTATTTTGTGTGCTAAAAAGTTCTGGGTGAACACCAGTACTCCTTTTTTTTTTTTTTTCCAGGAGTAATTTAAAGTGTGAAATGAACTGTGCAGGAGGATGAATTTTACTGTTCCTGTTTGAAATCATTGCATCGGTTGTGTTCAAGACTTCACTCTTCATTTCCATGCGATGTTCTTAGGTCTCAATTTGGTTTTGGATAGTCTAAAATGTGCATTTGAATGAGTTTTCATTCACACGGCTGATGTGCGACAAGGTGTTCCAAAGCTGCTTGTATTTTGCTTTCCCCAGAGTTCTTCAGGAGCTCACAGGTGTTAGCCAGTTTCTCGGCAGTGGTTGATAGTGGAAAGATAAAGCTGTGGAATTTAGATGTAACGTTTTGGTGATGCAGCCCATTAGAATTCGTTCTGTCAGTCTGCTTTTGTCATACCGTAGGGCTTTCATGAGGTTATTTCCAAAGCTGCTGAAGATTGCAGAACGTAAGGTGCTGTAGCCCTGGTGTTGGACTGGGAGGAAGATGAGAAGGCTGGGTGTCGTTCTGCCTTAGACAGCTCTGACAAAAGTCCCTTGGCGTAACATAGAACTCATGGTGCTAAATTAACACTTCTCTACAAAACCGAAAATGTGAAGTTCACCAGACTTTCTGATTTTGGGCTTAGTTCTGTACATGTTGTAACAACCGCTTTGTAACAAAGCTTTCCTTACTGCTGACAGTCGCTGACGTTTGCCTTGTGTTGAGAACCGTGATGTAGTTCAAACGGTTGTATTAATTTGTCTTCTAGCACTTCAAAGCTGCCAAACGATCTGCTTGATTTGCAGCCAACTTTCCATCCATCTGTACATCCTATATCAGCTCCTCCACAAGTAGGAAGTACCTGGGGAGGTAAGAATTCTGAATCGGATTAAAGTTCTCATTGCTGTGGTGGTGATCCTGTACATGTTTCCATACTCTGTGGGTTTGTTTTATTCCACAAAAACAGATATTTTGCAAGAACAAGCTAAAAGTGGACAAAGGGAGCAGAAAAAGTCAAATCCGGGTATGGATTAAAATAATGTGGTGATAACAAAGAATTTGGATGTTTTGATAAAGTTACTTCAATTGTTGACGAGCTCTGTCAACCTCAGCTGCTGCCATTGAGTCACGTAGCGAGCTGCAGAGTTAGCTGTGAGAAGTCAGTTCTGTGAAGGTGTCTGCCAGACAGCCCGTGTTGCGTACACGGGGAGTTGCGTATAGAATTTAAATATGCTTTTTAAATTTTGACTAAAATTAAATCAAAATTGCAGGTGATAATAGGGCAGAACCTGGATGAGGCCTGAAAGGAGGCAGTTGTGACGAATATGTACAGAAAGCAAGAAAATCCAGAGTTAATTATTGGAAACAAAAAAAGGCACCTCTTTACAAATTCTCTGCTGTATTTCGCTTAACTACAAAGGCAAATTAGAAAAAAAAAGCTGTGGTTAGATCTTGTTAAGGGAAGAGGGAAACTTTAGAAGGAATTCTTCCCTCTGAAATTTACTTCAGAACATCCAAACTATCATTCTGCCCAGTTGCTAGGAGGGACTGGATGAGATGTTAGGTTACCTTATTGATACTGGCAAGTCCTTAAACCCAGGAGGCAAGCGAGAGCGTTCTAGAAATTTGTGAATGTTGGGATTCAAGATCAGCGTGAGTGTTAGAGTGTTTAGTCATTTACTGAAAGCCTTTTTTCTTTATGCTGCTTTGCAGTGTTCTAGAGTATTGCTGATACAGGTAACGCATTGCCTGCTTGCACCCGTGGTTATATTGGTGGAGGATTAAAAGTCTCTTATAAAAAGGTTTCTTTTTACTTTTCTACATAAATGACACTTAATAAAATAGTAAACTCCTGAACTATGTGACTATTTCCAGAATATTTTTCTTATAAATTGGATGCTTGCAAAAACGCTTTCATTTATGATGTGAAAACTTGGGACTTACTGCTTCAGAAAGTTTTGTAGGCATCGGAGTAACCCTGTTCTGAAATTTTACTTGACTGTTTCTTTTTATGAGCTGTCGCTTTTCCTAAACATCTTTCCAATTATCTAACATGTCTTTATTATAAGCAGTGTATGTATTCTACTTCCCTTTTTACTTTTTGCTGTGTGCTTTGTGTTTCATGTACCTTCTCACGTTTGTTTGTAGGGAAATAACACACAGTTTTGAGTGACAGAGGCAATACTATTATATGTGGTAGCTTCAAAACCGAATAAAAGTAGTTCATTTGTCCTGGAGTTTTGCTGAGCAGAGCATCTTTTGCGAAAGATGCAGTGAGGAGCATGAGGATTGAGTCATACATACAAATTTCAATGTTTAATAGGCTCAGAGTTTAGAAATGGAGAAAAATGTTTTGGCTCATCTAGTTTGCTTTCCAGAAAATATCTTCTGTTTGAGCTTGCCCTATTTGAGTCACAGGTGAGAGATAGAAGGGGAAACTATCTTCCTCTTGAAGGTCACGTCACAATCTAGCATTCTTTATTAATCTGAGAATTGAGCCTGAAAGTCTGTTTGTGCTTGTTCAATGTTGTGTTACTCCTGGTAAGAGCCTTCAGTGATAGTCATTGATACATCTCCTTACTGTTGGCAGATTTCTAAATACTTCTAAGATTTAATTAACTGTGAAGATTTTGGATTGTCTGCTAAAAGTGTAGGCTAAAATTCTGGGATCACCATTTTTTGTGTTACTTTTTATCCCAAAAAAAAAAAATCTCTTCAGTTTTACAGCCATGAACACTCACCTCCCGTAGGCGGGGTAGGTAAGAAGTGCTTTCCACATTTTACAATGGGGAAATGTGAGCAATTAACTGACTTGTCCGAAGTCATACGGCAAGGCAGTGGCAGAGCCAAGAATGGAACCTGATCTATTTGCAGTCCTGTGCTCTAACCACTGCGCAGCGTCCCTCCCTTAGGTCATTCTCTGACGTGCTGAGGCTTGTATTTGGTGTATATGGTGGCTTTGAGGAGAGAATTGAACCAGCTACAAGTTGCAATGGACTAAAATCAGTTGCTGTTAAAAATCTTATGCAGCAACTGTTAAGTATGTAATAAAAGGATAACTTATTGCAAACTATTGTTTGGGTTGCTGCCTTTTGTTTTGCACTTCCAAAAATGTTAAAGCTAACAAGGTTAAAAACTCCCAATGGGTTCTGTAATTGCATGTTTTCAGTTAACTTTTTCTAACTGTAAGAGGTGCCACTGAAAAACCATCGTCACTGTTCTCTCAGGTAAAATACTTCTAGTTGGATAACTTAAAGGTAGAAGTTTGCAAAATTCAAATTACTTTTAAATGCACCTGAATCATTAATGCCTAATGATAGCCTGAAGGTGCAGAGAGCATTGACACAAACAGATGCCGTGTGGATTCAGGAATGAAACTGGGCTTTAGAAACGTGTAGGTGTTGCTGTCAGGAGAGACAGCAATTCTGAAAATCTGAATATGCGAGGATATAAATTACCCAAACCTAATTAATTTTTAGTTACCTTTGTCACTAGCATTTGGCACGTTTTGAGACTCAGACGGGGTCGAACGCGCTGGCTAGAATTAGAATGAGGCAGACGAATGAAGGGTCTGGGAACAGATTGCATTTCTGAGAAAATCGTGATAATATAAATTGCGTTGCATTGTCTTACTAGTCAAAACACATAAAATTCCATATACAACCTTGGGGTTTGGAAACGGGAAGTATTAGGTAGTAATTTTCCTGCTGAGCGCATGTGTACATTCCAGTGGACAGCAGTTTCAAACAAATATGGTTTAAAAACTTCTTGTCCTTCTTAGCTTCTTTCATATTGTTTCACCTGACCTGTTCATTGGGATTGTTCGGAGGCTGTTTGGCTGTGTTTGGTGTATTTGCCAGCTATCAATTTGTACCTAAACTTCAGAAGCAAGGCAAATGGATCAGTGTGGAAATAATCAGTTTCACTTACCTGGATTTCTTTCCAATTACAAGCAGAACCAATAGAATCAGAAGAATGTGAAGCAGCAGCAGCAAAAGCACGCAGGAGCTGATTAAAGGATGACCTGACCTGTTCTCTTGTCAGATGTGTTTGTTCTGCAGCTTCTAGGAAAGCGTTCGATGCAGACAACAGTTTTTTAAGCAGTACCTGAAAGCAAGGACTCGGTTTGGAGTGGCTGATTGGCATGTCCGCAAGTGCATTAGGTGGTAATAATATTGTCTGAAACATACATGAGACAATACAAAGCTTTGTGTTGCTGTTAACATATTACAAATACTACATTAGCTTATTCTGTCTGTCCTTTATTCAGTGTTTGACACTGCCATTTTGCTGGCGGAAAGATTTAGAAAAAGGCTTTTTAAGGTACTTCACTCATTCTTGCAACTTAGCCAAGCAATTTGGGAGAGAAGTCGGGTCTTACTGAATAAGATACCTTGAGCTTGCCAGAAATCAAAGGGTTTATTAAGCCTGCAAAGAATAATGCAGTTATGGTTTTAAAGTTTCATTTTCTTCAGTCCTTGCATATGATTGAAATCTACATGTTACCATGCTGTGTGGGATTTATAGCTAAGAACTGGGAGGTCAGATTCGGGGAGAGGAAATAACTTACAGTTTGAAGCTGCTGCACACATCATGGTGGTATTTACAAGAGCTGTAGATAAATCTGTAATCTAACCAAGTTTTAAAAAAAAAAAAAGGCCAGAAACTGACCTACTCAAGAAGTACTCGCGAAATCTCTCTCATAATTGTTATTCAGACATTTCTCTGTAGTGGGTTTGCTGTGAAGAGTAAGTTGCGGCTCTAGGCGCTGCGATAAATCTCATCGGGCTAGATGGGACTCATGCTGATCTCACTAGCGAGTTCTTGAGTTTTCCATCAGGGATTCGTGTGCTTTGAAGCCAGGCAGCTAAACCACAGCTCCTTCTGTCAACAAGTATCGTAGCTGCCTTTCCCCTCCTGTTTATCTGTTGCATTCTGGAGTGCAGGAGTATTTTAGCTTGGCAGTTGGATCCATCCTCAGGAAACCTCAAAACTCTCCTATACGCCTTGGGAAGTGACTCACATAGATCCAGGTTTCCTTCATTCACCAGTAGGGTCTGACAGGTTTTTTTAATATGGAACGTTTTCCTCGTCGCTGCTCACTGGCTGTTGACCCTCAAAGCAGAGCAGGTTTTTGCTTGCTTGCAGCTAATGGCGTATCCATGACCAGCTTGTTGCTCCTCATGCCCCAGGTAGTAAGGAAAGTGCTTTTATCCTCTGCGCTACCGTGGTGTATTTGTGGCTCTTGAAAATTTCACGATGCCTGGTAAGAAAAAAAATAAAAATATCCATAAAGAAGAGTTTGAAGAAGAAGGAACAGTACAGCTCTGTTGGTTTTGTTTGTCCGGGTTTTTAAAGCTACCTTCCAGATGGTTCTGTGTCGAATCCTTGTGGGCACCTGGGGTTTGTTACGCTGAGAGGCACCCTCTGCCCCCGAGGATTTGTTGAAAGTGTCAGGACACGACTGAGTGAAGCAAAAAGTGATTGTGGTTAAAGAGGAATAACATACTAACTTTCAGTATAAAACACACTATGGAAGAAGCACACTCTACCAAGATGGTATTAATTAAAAAAAAAAAAAGTAAATGTGTAGCTTGTGTCTGTAGTATTTTTCTTGAGCAGAGAACGCATAATTCTGGACAATTTGAAAATTAAACAATTAGCTAGGTCATCCCTAGATAGCAGGAGAAAACTATACTCCTGGGACTCTTCTGAACTCTTACTCTCCTATGCCTAGGAAGCAGCATGTAACTAAATCCATCTCCCTTTTCTTCTTTCTCTTGCTCTCTGGAACTGAACAGATCCTTTTTCTGCTACTGTTGATAGTGTTGATGATGCCATTCCAAACCTAAATCCTTTCCTTACAAAAACTAACGATGCTGCTCATCTGTCTGTGTCTTCTGATGTATCTACTTTCACCAGTAGGACACCCACACATGAAATGTTTGTTGGTAAAGTACCATTTTAAACTAATTTCCTATTTCCTAAACATTTTAACGTTATTTCAGTTTCTAAAATATATTTGTTGGGGCCTTTCAGAAACTAAAAGCTGGTCATTTGGGGCTCATTTTGTGCTATGTTAGAGCTTGATTTAGCAATGGTACCGTGAAAATGGTGTTAAGGTTCTCTCTTGGCTACCTAGTTGGGATTCTACCTGTTGTAAAGGAACTTAGTTATAGTTAGAGCAGTTGTTTGAGCGCGGTTTTACACCAAGTCTCTTATGCTTAGGAATTTTAAGGTCAAATACTATGTATGCCTGAGAATGAAAAGAAAATGCTACTTTTTTGTTCCTCAGGTTGAAATGTTCTTTTTAAACATAGGAGCTTAATCTAATTTTTTTGGTAGTGGGCGTTTTCCCCCAGTCGTGTTGGCATTAACAAAACTGGTAAAGCCATGCACTCACTGGTGCACGGTCTGCTCCAACTGTTTACCTCCCAGGCAACTAACTAACGACTCACCTTATCAAAACTGTTGAAATCTTACTTTGGAGATGATTCAGCATGACTGTCATATTGGAAATCCTTCTAACATTTCTGTTGGCACAGCTACGCAGTAATTTGATTACTTTTCAATATGAAGAATTAAGTTTGCTTTCATAGACTAAAAATCAATTAATTATGTGTCAGTTCTGTTCTTAAGCAAGGCTGGGTTTAAAGATAACAGGCCGTTCTTTTTGCAGGTTGAACCCCACTAGAATCGATAACAAATTAATCCAGACTCTTAGAACAAAGAGAGATTTGATATCTTTGATAATTGTTAACAGAGATAAAACAAAGGGGTTTCTTTAAAGATATTCATACCGCCTGCACTTTGTCATAGAATCACAGAATGGTTCGGGTTGGAAGGGACCTTAAAGATCATCCAGTTCCAACCCCCCTGCCCTGGGCAGGGACACCTCCCACTCGACCAGGCTGCTCCAAGCCCCGTCCATCCATGTAATCTTGGCTTAACTGGTTTCCCAGTTTGTCTTTGGTTAGTGGGGAGGGAAAGCCAGCGAGATCTTCAGGGGCAAGAACTCTCGCTGTGAACTTCTCTCTGCAGTTCCCAGGGAGGATGAGCTGGCTGAGGCGGCAATAGACAACCCCTTTCAGCTGCACAATAACCTGTCTGATGCTTCCAATCAGTCTTTCCAACACTTCCAATAAAACTTGTATGGCTGCATGTGAATGGAGAACGATCACTTGAAATACAGCATTTTTTTATGGTGTTACTCAATCGGATACCTTTCTTCTGTATAATTTCTTCTGCAGTCATACAAAAAGCTACGGCAGCGCGGGGCTGTGAACAAGGAGCCTGGTGGGGTTTTGCGGCAGTCGCCGGTTTCTGTAACATCATCACGCGACGGCCCTGAAGGCGCTGGAGGCGGATGGCATTGATGCGTTGCATCCCCTTCCAGTGTCTCATTCTCTAAAGATATAGCTCAAACCAAAGCGTGACCTCCCGACAGATTGATATGCAAAATGTAAATGCAGTTCTAGCTGTAGTACAAACCCGGTGCTACGGTAATGTGAACGTGGATTTAAAATAACTCTTTCTGGTTCTTTAGATCATTACAATCCATTTACTGAACTAAATCCTTTTGTGGCAATCAAATATGAATCCACTATTGGGCTGTATCCTTATACTTCAGGTATAAGAAAAATGCCTTGAAGCTTTTATGCTCGTTTCTTCTAAGAGTGTAAAACAAGGCATTTGCTTGAAAAAAATTTAATATTATTCCTAGTGTAGCTGTAAGTTTGAAACCATGCTTTCCCCTTTTGTGTTAGAGATAATGTAAACTTGTTTCTTACTGTATGTCTGATGTGTATTGATTTCATTCCATTGGTTTTGTGTTATTAGAGTATATGTGGATTTATAGAGTGACCTGAAGTTAAATTTTTGAATAGCAGATAAACAGTATATCTTGGTTCTCTTTCTGTAACTCTCCCTCTTCTCCTTTCCTGGCTTTCTCTCTTGTGTGATATGCCTGATCAGATTCTTTTTGTGGTCCTCAAGCTTACCCTAATGCTTCTCATTTCCGCAATGAGCCTTCTTCTGTAGCTGGTCTATTCGGAGGTAGGTAACGGGATGCAGCTGCACCACAAACACGGAAATCTGAATGTGTTGTGTGCCTGGAACCTCTAGGTGTGTTATTGGCTACAGAAGCGCATTATTATAGCAGCTCCAACTTTTATTCATGTGCTTGTGCTAGGTGTGTTGTCACAAACGGTGTATATTTTTTTTCAGTTTGTGCTAAACTAAGGTTTATTTAGCCTAAACATGAAATGAGTATCTCTCCATTTCAGGATCTCTTGTAGTTTACATGTTGCAACATACCACACAAAAGACTTGCATGTTCTAAGTATCTTCTCATCTTACTCTACCTCATTGCTTTTAAGATAAAGGGATTGGGATGTTCTTGCTGCTTAAGGCATTTTTGTTGATACATTACTCTTAAACAGTGCACTAAACTAGTACAAAGCTTTGCAACAGAACATGAGAAAGAGGTATCCCCTGCATTAAATCACTGGCTAATCATCTGTGCAGCTGTAATGTCTGTCTGGTAACGCCATACTGGTTCTGGAATCCCGTCCTGGCGCTTGCTAGACAGGCTGGGGACTGGCAGAGGATAATCTGTCTGAACCAGATTGAACGGGGAGTGTTATTCCTGCGCAAGGCTTAGGAATCCTTTCAATAAATGGTTTGTGAAAGAGTTAGTTCTTAAAATCACCATAAAGCCACATTTTTGGCTTAGCGTCTTCGAATAGAAATTAGCTAGAGCCATTTAACAAAAGGTTAAGTGCTATGTATGACTCCGTATCCAAAAGCAGGATGATTAGTTTCTGTCAAGTCTTGTTGCTTTATTCTCTTGAAGGAGCTCCATTAAAAGTGACCTTTGCACCTTTCAGAACGTTGGTGTGAGACACAACGCCTCGGGCTGGTGGCTGATAGCAGGAGTAGGATTTAATCTTTTCCAGAGGCTGACCCAAAGGAGTCCCTACTTATTGTTTTGTCTTCTGGCTCGTCTCATCTCGTTAGCTGCATAAAGCTTGAAACTTCCTAAAATGGGAGAGCAGGAAACTCAGCTTGTTTCATTAAGGCTGTTTTCTAAAGCAAAAGATGAGCTATTTTAAGTCAAGTTTTTCTGTTGGTACAGGCACAGTTTTAAGAGTTGCAGGACATCCCATCACAGGAATTCCTATCCGCAGTGCAGAGTCTCTGAAATGGCTTGTTACAACTTGATGGTATAATTGTCATAAAGATACTCATTTTGTTTCGTTGTTTAGTTACTCCCTATCGTTCCCCACATTATTGCTTCCTATGTCTTGCTCTATGCTGTTTCCTTTGATCTCTTTGTAATGAAAAGTACCTTGTTTAAATTCTTAAAGATGGATGCTT
The DNA here is from genome assembly GCF_028500815.1 of Rissa tridactyla. Lineage (NCBI taxonomy): Eukaryota > Metazoa > Chordata > Aves > Charadriiformes > Laridae > Rissa > Rissa tridactyla. The sequence continues at coordinate 3,332,351 of NC_071466.1, read as the reverse complement.
TTGAGTTATGAGTTGTATAGTCCTTTAAGGCAAATAGGAAGGAACAGGTAATCCAAATTCGTTTTTTTCTGATAAGTTTATGTTCAAGGATAGCATCCTACAGTTATTCATTTTCTAGGTGAAATGTGGCTTGTTTCAGGTAAACATTGATAGAAATGAGGTGCTGTCACAGCAAGCTAAATGAAATCCAAGAAGTATTCTTGGTTATTTCTGCTCACTGCGATGCTTTTACTGATGAAGTATTTGTGATCCTTCTCTTTTATTTCTCCGTAGCATCAAAATTTATGTTAGAAACCAGAAGAGCTAGTTCTCAAGGTGGCACTGCATTTCTTTGGGGTGCTTTTCATATAAAGGAGTAATTACTTCTGTAATTGCCTGAATATCAAGATGCTGTACATGCCATGCACGCGTGTATGCATAGGCCTGTGAGCATGATTAGATATAACATTCAAAAGTATTATTTTAGAAACAAATCGATATTCACTTCCATATTACTGAACCGTCAACTTAGTACTGCCTAAAATTTTACACAATGCTTTATACTGCAATAATTTTTTATTGGAGAACGGTTACAAGCAGATTACATCTGCTTTACAGACAGATAGGAGGAGACAAATGGAGTTAAGTCCGGACAGGAATGGGAATTAAAACTTGGCTTTAACTCCCTGTATCTTGCCATAATTACTAGAAACTTAACTGCAAAACATGGTCTCCCGCAACAAAAATAATAAAGTAAACATTAGACGCTCTTACTACTAATCATTTTTTATCATCGGAGGCATTACTAGTCATCTTAGGACAATACGGATCTTGCTCCAGTTGTATATGGGAGCTGCTCATAATGTAAACCGTGGTGGGAATAGCCTTCAGGCAGGTAATCCTGAAACACCTTCTTTGCCTGGGGAAGCGCAGTGATTGCTTCCTCAATAAATTGGTTGTAATTATTTAATAAAAGGAGAGCAGTTACAGGAACTGTATCTGAGTATCCAGAGATTTAGCAGTTGAGGGGCAGAGGAGTGTCTTTTATGGCCGGTCTGCCCAGTTTTTGAGACAAAACCTTTCTTTGGAGGAGTAACTTCACCTAAGCTTCAAATAAACTGCTTCCAGCTCTTTCTCTCAAATGCTTGTTGGTGTCAGGGTGTAATCTGGACTCTTGAGGTATTGCTAGTCTTTCTGCAGTACTTGAACAATCTACTTATTCATTTGGCTTGTCTTGCATAAAGAAGGTGGATTCACGGGAAATGCGGTGTAAAAACATTCAATTTCTTTTTCCCCGCAGGGTTCACGCCATCTCCTGTTGCTCAGCCGCAGCCATCAGCTGGCCTTAATGTTGACTTTGAGTCTGTGTTTGGAAACAAATCTTCTAATGTTGTCCTAGATTCTGGTGGTAAGGCACTTACTGAGATAGATGACGTATGTCCTGCAACTCTTTGTTATTCTCGAGGTATAAATCTCTTAATCTGTATTTACTGATACTGCTGTGACGGTGTTCCAGCTGAAGGAAAGCAGGCTGACTTTAAAAGGCCAGTAGCAGCATTCCTCATCCAGTTTTTCTTTGATAATCAAATAAATTTTTCCTTACACGCTATTTCTGCGCGGGCTCTGATGAAGTGTTTACATTGATTTCCTTCACTTAAGTATTCTGTTCGTTAAACCTTCAGACAGTGAGCAGCCTCTGGTTTTACGTGCTGTCAGGTGAAATGAAGTTGGTATTTGCAGAGCGTGGTCAGAAGAGGTAGAGTTAAAGCCGCATCTTAATTTTATATATCTGTGCAATGCATTTTTGGCCCTTTGCCTACACGTTACTCTTTTTGATGTTAAGATTATTTCAGAAAATAATAAATTATCAAAACATAGACAGTTAATTTGGATTGTAGCCATAGTTAGGACTCTTTCTGTTCATTTTTGCATCTGGAAAGTAAATACTTTCTGGTCTTTTGACATTGGACTCTTGATACTGGATTCTTTTGGGGCCAACCAGTGATCCGCTAAAAGGAAATACATACACTTTTTTATAAGATTGAAATACTTTAGATATTTATTCTTTATTTTGTTTTACATTTTGATTGCGTTGCAGTCACTGTGAATCCATTCTATGTAAAATTGATGTCATGTAGGTTAAACTAGTAAAGTGAAATCTCCTTTCTCGAGCAAATGTCTCCTTTATCTAGAGGCATAATAAGCTTTCTCCTTCTTGTCTAGCGTAGCACCACTAGGTTGTATTGTGTATTCTAGCCATTGAGTTGAACTTGCTGTCTATGTGACTGAATGCCACGACATCTGTGGGAGGCCTGTGATTCTAATCACTTTTTCTGTTTATCGTTCCAAGGCTTTGATGAACTAGGTGGTCTCCTAAAACCAACAGTGGCCTCTCAAAACCAGAGTCTTCCAGTTGCCAAAGTACCGCCTAACAAATTAGTGTCAGATGATCTGGATTCGTCTTTAGCCAATCTTGTAGGCAGTAAGTATTGAACCACTACCATAAAAATACTTATTTAATCCTTTTAAATGAATAGAATTTCAGTACTGTCTTTTTCTACTTTGTGACAGATTTGGGCATTGGGAATGGAACTACTAAAAAGTGAGTATGCTTAATCAAAAGTTGAGCCTCTTGATTTTCTTGATAGTAAAATTTTATGAAAGTACAGGTTCAAACCTGTGCGTAACAACATAATATTAACCTTCAGAACATGTTTGGGATTGTACTTTGTTTTTTTCATACAAGGTGTAGTGAGTTGTTGAGAGCTGTTGGAAGGTGACTGTAGGTAATCTCAGCACACCTTAAATGCTTTGTGTGAGCTGAGGGTGCGCAGAGCTGTACTAAAGATTGTGAACTACGACCTCTGACGTGTTGTTGACCTTTGGAGAGGTGAATTTTGAAGCAGGGTGAACATCTGCTCTAGCAGCAAAGCTGAGAATGTGATGAGCAAATTCCAGGTTTATCGGGGCCATCTATACTAATTCCAAAATTATTCAGAAATGTAGCACGCAGTTCATAGAATATCTTGAGTTGGAAGGGACCCATAAGATCATTGAATCCAACTCCCTGCTCCTCGCAGGAGCATAACTGTACATAACTTTGCATAACTGTAAAAGACTTCAGTTTGCTTTTAAATAATCTTAAACTTTTAAGTTGCTCCTAACTAAACTATCTTGCCCCAAGGAAAGTCAGCTGGACTAACTTTACGGGTGAACTTGACTGAGGTTAAATAACGCTGAGGTGGCACATGTTGAACATCTTATGCTACTTTTCCTGGCCAGAACAAGCCATTGTGAGACCTTTTATCATCTTTGCTAAATGAGCTGCTTCACTAACAAAAGAAGTCACGTTTCCAAGAGGAACTATTGCTTAACTCAGTGAGTTTTGTAAGAAAATTCAATGTTTTCTAACGATTCTTAAAAAAATTTATTTGAAGTGATGTAAACTGGACTCAGCCAGGTGAAAAGAAACTAACAGGTGGTTCCAACTGGCAACCCAAGATTGCACCTACAACCGCGTGGAACGCTCCAACGTTGGTAAGCAAATACTCTTTTTAAAATAGCGAGTTCCCCGCAACTTAGATGCGCAGGCTGATGTATAACGGAGGCATCTGAAAGTGATGGATAGCTGCAGTAAAAGGGTGGTAGAAAATTGAAGAAGTGGTCAGGTTGAGATGTCTGCTGCTTGGATTTGTTTTTCTTAGCTGAGGGGTTCTAGTAAATAGTTTGTGACGTGACATGTGCAGGATTAGCATAAACTTCAGGAGCGTTCGACCAGCCTTTCTCATGGCAAGACAGCAGCCTTCGTGTTCTTACTCAACTGATGTAAAACGGGGAATTGCAGGGCAGGTTGGGGGCACTTTACAACCTAGAAAAGTAAGAAGTGTGAAAAAGTATGTTCTTCAGATGCAGTGCTACGTCAGGTATGTGTAACACTTCCACTCAGCCCGCTCCGGGGGCTGAGAGATTTATCCTCTTGATTCCTTGTAGAGGTGTCTGTGATGGGGGCTTATAGCTTTCTTAACGTCGGTAACTACTGCTTTCTTGCCCCGATGGCATGCAGTTGTTTTTAACGCATGTCAGTTTTGGTGATCAACTTCATAGTGTCTATTGTAGCAGGTGGCATTGGCAAGGATGTGTGGGTAGTGTGTAGAGTGAGGGTTCTTAATTACAAGCCAAAAAAAAAAAAAAAGCCCAAAGAGGTCAAGAGTGTCTGAGTAGTTTTCACACTGCTAACAGAATGCTTTTGCCTGTGAATCCTACTCACCCTTTCACCGATGACCCGCAGAACTGTACGTGGGCAGAACAAGTAGCAAACAGCCCCCGAGGATTAATCGCATCTGACTATAACTGGCCGGGGGAGGCTGGATCCACAGTGCGGTAGTAGAGCGGTGGGGATCTGGAAAGAGAGAGCTTCTCTCCCTGGATCCACCGCCTCTTCCCTGCTGGGTCCGGTTCCGACTCACAGTGCTTACGTAGGGAGAAATGTCCGTGGGCCCTACCTGGGGTGGGGGGGGTAGATGTTAAAGAAACCGTAACTACTCACCTGCTTTATTGACCGGTGGTTGGAGTTTATTTGTGTGCTCGAATCTGTTTAATAACTCATGTCTTGTATTTACATCTTCTTGTGATAAGTCATACATTTAAGAGCTTTTATTATTTAGAGATGCCGTTGAGACACTGCTCTTCCTGTGAAACTGTTCTATTAACGTAAAAATCTTGAAACGGAAATAATCCATGGGGGGAAAAAAATTCCATTTTCCTCTGCTGGTCTATTTATTGTGGAGTTGCTGCTGCTTGCTAAATAAATATGCTTTTGAAAATAAGGCTTTCTCGTCTTTGGAAAAAAGGCATATACCAAATAAATGGACTATGCAAAACAATTACAAACCTTATAACGATGACAGTGTTGCAGGTGTATGTTGTCTCAGTAAATGACTTGAATTACAAGAATGTGTTGGGGTAAACATTTAATGTATTTGTGAACTAAAATGCTATCTGTGTATATTCCGTTGTGTAAGTATTTGCTTCTAATCCAGTGTTATTGCATTATGTAATTGTTCTCCCTGGGAAATACAGAATGGCATGCATTTTCCACAATACGTAAGTGAAACAACCCACAGCCTTTTTGCAATCGACTGGCATGCTGATATTAACCACTGCTGTTGCAGAATCTCATAACCTTCTTGCTATTTACACATTTCTCATTTTCAAAAAAAAAAAAAAAAACAAACCCAAAAATCTTTGGTGTGCCAAAAATTGAGCTTTTCCTAGCATACACAAACTTCATAGGTGGTCTGCAGGCACTTGACTCGAATGATGGCATGGGGAAATACCGAGATTATTTTTCCTTGCTTTAAACTGTACCATTTGCTGCCGGAGAGCTGGGGTGTGTGTCTGTGCTGCCTCTAATGCACTTGGTGAATTTTGAATGAAGATAAAAATGTCTGTGTTTAAATAACTGCATGAAACCTCACGGGCTTCTGTCATACTTGGCACTTTATCCACGTTTATGATAGATCTTGATTATTATTTTTTTTTATTTTATTTTCTTAGTGGGGAGAGACCAATATGTCATTAATACTCATGAAAAAAAGAAAATCCATGCTGACAGTTTACAAAGGGCAAGCAATAACCTGTGCTTGCTGTCTTGAGGAATGCAGCCTTTCATTTCAAAGGAAATTTTTTTTTTCCCCTTTATGGCAACGGTGATATTGGTCTTTCCCTGCATTCTGGTTTTATTGCAGGGTAACTGTAACTAAAGGATGGTAGGTCCATACTTGAGCACTCAAAAATGAATTCAGTCAGCATGCGTTTGTGTGTGTAGGTGTGGATACACAAGCAAAACAAACAAAAAAGTAATTTTCAGGCTAGCTTTGCCAGCTGTGTGACATATACGGACAGTACACAGTCCAGCTAATTCTCGATTGGGGAAATCTGTTCTGATGGCAACTGAAATGCCAGTGATGCTGGCTGCTGTCTATGAAAAGGCAGCTGATACCTTAGAACTGAATTCAGAAGCAGCTTTGTTCATGTCCTATTCTTGATATTACAATTGATCTGCTTTAATTAAACCAATATAATTAATATTTTGTCATTTCCCTCTTTTCTGTGGCAGTAATTTCTGTGTATCGAGAAATGCATGTGGTCTTTGTCTTGTCATGAATAGTAAACCCCACAGCAATAGCACGGAAAATAGACTGTTTTTTCTTGAAGGAGAGACTGGTGGGAGGTGGAGTGCATAGACAGCAAGCTATCGGAATATTTATAAGCAGCAATTTAGAGTCGGGAAGAAATCCGACGTTCTTTATCCTTGTAAGGGTTAATAGCAATTTAGAAAGCGGACAATGAAACTGTAGAACAAAGAATATGGTTAGGATATGAAGACCTGTCTTTACTATATTTTTCTTTCTAAGTTATCAGCTGGTTTTTTACTTACATGTTGCCAAGTTGTTTACAAAACATAGCTTCACCCCAGGCTTTGTCTGTTGACTGTAACTTCCTAAAAGTTAACTTAGGTTAAGGGTAGTATAAACCTATCTGTAAAGTACGAAGAGGACTTTTAACCTGTTCAAATTTGCTGCACTAAGTGGCTGAGGGAGGGGGAATGCAAGTTGGATGTTTGTATTAGAGCCAAATTTATATCGAAGCACGGCAGGAGAATCCCCATCGGGTGCACACTCTGGCTAAAGAGAACTCCTATAATGTCAGCAGAACCAATGGGAATTTGGTCTCCAGTCCTTAACATTCTCTCTTAAGACTCCTTGTGTACCGTTACTTCTGATTTTGAAATATAAGTATATATTTCATGGGTTTAAAAAAAATGCTTCTGCTTCCTTAATATTTTCTCTCAAACTTCTCTGTGTCTCCTGCTGTGTTCTTTGAGCAGGATGCTGAGAGAATGGGAACCGCAGTTGCGTTTAGTCAGCCAGAATCCCAACAGGTTAAAAGCAAATACATAATTATAGATTTGCCTAGAAACCTTAGCTGAGGTGTTATATTCCATCTGAAATCATTTGGATGCGCTCTTAAACAAGGCTGCAAATCCTGTTTATTCTTTGCTGTATCCATAACGAGCTAAGTGCTGCAGTTGACCCTTAGCAAGTGGTGTCTTACCCGTGCGCAGCTGACCTCGTCTCCTCTCAGCTCACCCCTGTTTTTCACACCAGGCGCCACCTGTAATGGCATATCCCGCCACAACGCCGACGGGCATGATGGGCTACGGCATGGTAAGTGGAATCCTGCAGCTCAGAGAAGGCAGATGCTGTGTATCGTTTCATTGCTTATAGTTTGGTAGTGGTCATTTTTCTGAACTATTTTACTGGAGACTGAGTTTCAGCTCCTGTTCATTTATTCTTCACCAATTCACTGACTCCTGGTTTTCTGAACTACTTCAGTGGGTTTTGTCTGAAGTTAAATCTGACCTTTCTTACCTCGCTTAGTTTTTTATAAACCTTTTAAAATAAAGACAGTGTCTGTTCTTGGTGGGCTTGATTGGTGTAGAAAGAAGCGTACCATAGAAATAAGTGTATCGTGTGGGTGTAGATAGCGACATTCACAACAGGAATGTTTTATGGGTGAAGGGAAACCTTCCTTAAATACTTGCTCCCGACTTCAGCAAAAGGTATCTACAATGATGGATGCTGCAAACCTGCAAGTTTGTGACACCGCCGTGTGCTGTGGTGTCATCAAGAGTTGAATCTCTTAGTGACACACCGGTACCCGAGGGCTTTTGACATCAACCTGACCTTGCTGCTTGTTGCTCTGAAAAATTGTTCAAACTCTTGTTCTTATCTCAAATTTCAAGTATTTCTGAAATGATGTGCCTTAACTCTTCGTTATTAGTATGGGGTTTATGTAGCACAGCTTTACTGGGTGAATAAAAGGAGAGAGAACTTCCTTAGAACAATTACTCTGTTTAATGGCTCGTAGATTAGTATAATAAAAATAAGCTACATGTTTCATCATATAATCAGAGAATGGTTCAGGTTGGAAGGGACCTTAAAGATCATCCAGTTCCACCCACTGCCCTGGGCAGGGACACCTCCCACCAGACCAGGCTGCTCCAAGCCCCGTCCAACCTGGTCCTGAACCCCTCCAGGGATGGGGCAGCCACAGCTTCTCTGGGCAACCTGGGCCAGGGGCTCACCACCCTCACAGGAAAGAATTTCTTCCTGATATCCAATCTAAATCTCCCCTCTTGCAGTTTGAGGCCGTTACCCCGTGTCCTATCATTACACCCCCTGATCCAGAGTCCCTCCCCATCCTTCCTGTAGCCCCTTTAGGGACTGGAGGGAAATCAAATTAGATTAATGGTTTATAACTTGTATATGCTCAGTACACGAACTGCAGAGTGGCCCGCTGTGTTCTTGAGGGTCTTTTGGGAGAGAATCATCTTCCCCGTTACCCACCCGTGACCTCCTGTAGCATGTTCTGTGCAAAGTCGTTGTGGTTAAACTACCGTTGGCGTTGGTTCAAACTGGATCTACGCAGCTTTGCACTGACGGTACTGGAAGCATTTTCTTAGTTATTTTGATTCAGCAGGTGGGGAAGGTAACTTATTTAGTGTATAGAAAGTAATCTTGCGTGTTTTGTAAAGTGGCTTTCATCATGGGGTTTAAATGCCAATGTGAAATGGAAACTGGAATTACAAGGAGCCACAGCTCTGTTGCCCTGAGTTGCTGTTGCTTGTTCAGAAGCGTGCGACGCCTGAGCAGCTGGGTGAGATGGGCCATTTCAGAATCACCAGGAGGCTGAAAACTGGCCTGGCTCGTTCAGCCTTTCTCGGGACGTTTGGTGCTGGGAACCTCCAAAATATTGACCCATTTTACAACCCTTGTGTTTAAGTTTTCCTAAGAGCAGTAGTAGGTACCGCAGTTGTGAGCGTGGTCGTTTTGAAGTGTCAGTCTAGCGGCAGGCTTTTCCCTCCGGGACAGGCAATGTCCGTAGTACCTGAGCTATTCCCTGCCTGCTGCTTCCTTTGGCTTCATTGTGCCAGCAGTTATTTGTAACGTACTTTTTTTGTAGGGTGTTTTCATGAGGGTTTCTTGAACAGGTTCACCATGTGACTGCCCAAACAGCTGCTTGGCTTGCTAGGAAGAGAACCGGGATTAGTGCAGGAAAAGCTGCTCGGAACGGGGCTGGGTGCAGTGGGACCGCTGCTGCGTGTCAGCGCAAGCCCGAGGGCAGTGCCAACAGCAGCGCCGGGGCTGGGCATCTACCTCCAATAAATAAAACCTCACTTTTAAGACCATGAATATATGTTAAACTCTTAATTTGGCTCAGCCAGAGTGTCAGTAACACTGTAGACTTGGACTGCATCGTTACTTAACATTAATTGTACGTAGAGTTCTCAGGTTTTGATTTTTCTTGCACCCTGTCAGCTCTGCGTTGGTATCTGCGTTCGGCGGCAGGGAGGGGAGCGCTGTCAGACCTCCCTTTTGGGAGCAAGAGGAGCCAGCACACATGCTTGTGCTAAAACAAGTTTATTTGAGTGTTTCCGATCTTTGCAGCAAGAGATTAAATAGACTCAGTTGTTGAGAGTATTTTTGAAAAGGCTCTAACGTTCCTTTCCAGCAACCTTTATTTGCAGAGTCATGTAGAAAGCTCTCAGGTGATTGCAGGTATCAAAGATTACCAAGACTTTTCGCCCATTTACCATTTTCCTTTCTTTAAATACTCGCACTGTATTACTGCTGTGTGTGATTTGATATTGTCTGGATATTTATATTATTTTTTTTTAGCCATCGCAGATGGGAGGCATACCAGTAATGACACAGCCAACTCTAATATACAGTCAGCCAGTCATGAGACCACCAAACCCTTTTGGCCCTGTACCGGGAGCACAGGTGAGTGCATTCAGAATAACCGGTGCCGGGAACAAATTACAGCTGGGTCAGTTTCTTTACAATTATTAAGCGTAAGCTGTATGCGTATGTGACAGTGTTTCGCAGGGGACAGACAGGGTGCGTGGAGCCTTTGAAGTCTCCGCTCACAGAGAGATTTGAATTACAGAGGGGTTCGAAAAGAGCACGGTATCAAACCTGGTGAAGCTTCAGCCGCGCAGGGGGTCATCAGTGTGGACCGCTCTCCCTGGGAGGCACGTGGCACGTTCAGCTCGTTTTAACCGTCATCTTCTCTAAAGCTCTGTATCCCTCCACGTTTTTGCAGAAGGCAGTAAGTACAGCAGAGCAAAGATACTCAACAGCTATAAATACGTATATCCGTACATCTGACGATAAATTTTTGCAGTAGAGAAACATGAAAAAAAAATGGTGAGGGAGGATGGACAACCTTGAACACCTTCATACTGTTTTCAGAAAATATTGGGATCGTTAAGTCCTTGTTGCGTTCGTGACCTGTAGTCAGAGGCAGAGCCACATTTGGCTGGCAGATTGGACCTCCGGTATTTACAGTGTGGTTTTAATGACCAGTCAAATGTTGCTGTGGCAGAGTTCACACTGTACATCGCGTCTCTGTTAGAAAAATGGAATGTCTTGGGACTGTTTTTTGATCTTATTATACAGAGCTCTGTCTCTATGGGTGACTGCTTAAAGACATGCGTGTCTAACCTCACTTAAGCCTATGCTGGTGTCAGTGTGATTTTTGGGACTAGAGTGTGGAGGGAAAAGAATTCAGCAGTGGGTTGGAAAGGAAAAGAACCTCCAAAATTGTTCCAGTGCCTGAATCTGCTCCTTTATCAGAGCACACCTTTGTTGTGTGCTGCCAGAGGGCACTATGTCCATTTTCTTCACTAAAATTGATATTTTAAATTTTTTTTAAAGGCATTATCTGGAAGGGCCTCTGTTAGACTTCTTTAGCTAGAAATGCAGTTTTCAACTGACTTTTCTTGGACTCCTGAGAGTTGCTTTGCATATTGACTGTCACTTCAGACAAGTGATTTAGTGTCTTTCACGTGGGTTTTATACTGTTTCAAGGGGAAAAAAATGTCTTTGCAAGACTTCTTAAATAGAGAACTAGTTAAAGGATCCTCAAGGATAAGAGGTTTTCTGCAGTTGCCAATGTCACTTTAAAAAAAGTAAATAAATGAATACCTGTCTAAGTCGGTTATAAACAGGTAGGTGGGTCTGAATAGCTGGGTGAGCCTTTCTGCTTCGCTTGCGCTGCAGGGCTTGGTCTGGGTCGAATCCCAGCCGCTGTCAGAACAGGAGAAAGAGGGATTAGTCACAAGTCAGGTGTGTAGAGCTGTGTTTATTGTGCTTATCTGACAACATGTTTGGCTCCCATGAGAATTAGTTTGACAGAAAACACACCCGTTGAATCAGCAGTTGCTGTGTGACCAGGAAGGATTTCCCCGAGACACAGTCTGTGGTGTTTGCAGGCGTTGGGTTTTCAGAAGTCTGCCATCAGTAATGCAGCTTTAATGGAACAAAGGCTGCGGGCGAGAGCTGCCTCCCCAGGCACAGTGGAGATGGCATTTACTAACCGATAGCCACGGAGGGGAATTACAGCGTTATTGCACTAAACTTCCTGTACGTTTAGTCGTGAGGTTCTTCGGAGAGCAGATTTGTCTGGTTAGGTTTAGTAAATACTCCTGTTGTGCTAGAAATAGGAAAATAAAGAAATAAAAATGTGTGTTCTTGGTGTAAGTAGACAAATCTCAGTGACTAATGGCTATCTGAAAGGCACACGGTTCAAACTGTCTGCATCCCACAAGGATCACTGAGCGCCATAATTCTAACACAGGGTTTGTCCATGCTGTCATCGCTGCCAAAAACCAAAATTGTTTTTCATATTTACGTTTAAAGCACCAGATCATCTCACTGACCTCTAGTCTGCTCATAGATCTTGGTTTCTGTCTGCAGGAAAGAAACGTGAAGGTACCTAAAAGCATAATGACAGATAAGAAGTTGTTGCCAAAAAATTGTATTGCTGAGTCGTAGTGTGTTGGGAGCTCCCCCTGCTTTGTACACGCGCTGGTAAAGTGGGTATCTCAAGGTTGTCCGGTTTCTTTAGAATTTAAACTGGAGTTCCTAACCTGATACTCTTAAGGATTTGTCTTAAATAGACTTTTCCTACCTGTAAACATACCTGTTTTGCCTCTTTCCAGTGTTCTGTTTGCAGCTGTATTTCTAATTGGTGCTAGCAAAAGCAAGGGTAGTTCGGTTTTTTTTAAGGGCAGAATAATTTGAAACAATTGAGAATGAGACTAGAAGAGTTGCTTCTTTGAAAGGTGCAGAAATTATAGTTAGTTTTAAAAGAAACTGGTGTATACCTTTTTTTCTTTGAAATCCATTATCTTGCGTTAGGGTCGGTATTTCCCTGCTTGAGAAAGAGAAAATAGTAGTTTTCATCGTGATAAAATCGTGGGCTTTTCTCACTGCAAAATATTACATCGTGCTAGCCAGAGCAGCGAGAACGGTTGGAGTCGGGTGATGGACTTTTAGCTGGCAGAGAGGAGGGACGCAGCACAGCAAAGGAATACTTCAGACAGGCGGGACTGGAACGACGGACAGGTAACCGGAATGTGACTGCCCGTGGTAAGACCTGAGTGTCGTACAGCACGGCAGCAGCGCTCCAGTGTTCACCGCACCAAACCCACGGCCGTGCTGGCTCACATAAAAGGGTGCAGCACTGCCCGATCACTGCTGTGCCTCTAAGTGTTACCAGTTGCGGTGTGATTAACCCCAAAAGGACATAGCCTTAGGAGGGGAAGCTGCCGGGTAGTGGAAATTTCAAGATTTAAAATAAAATAAAGGAATTACTGTGCCTACTGCCAGCATCCGTGTGAACTGTAACACTGCGGTTGTTAACGGCACCGAATTGTATGGAAAAGTAGAAGTGACCGGCTGGTGATGAGGGAGAATAGGTAAATATGCAAATAAGTTAGCTGGTTTTGTGGGGTCTTTATTCGGTTTGGGGTTTTTTGTGTTGCTTTCGTTTGTTTGGGGTTGTTTTTGTTTGGAACTGGGGAAGAACGGGCTATGAAGTTCAGGACAGACTCGTGCCAGAAAGCAGACTTGACAGGTGCTCCTTTTGGCCTGTGAATCTCAAAATACACGCTAAAACGGCCTGACAGACTTGCTTAATGGGAAACCAGCGTCTAGGTAACGGTGGGAATCGGCACAACGCTCACTTGTGGATGGGTTCTTCTGTGTTACTGTGACTTCGGAGAGGCTTTGTCTTTGCTGGAAGCAGCGCGGAGTGACGGCTGGTGGAGGTGAGACAAGGCTTTGGGTCCGATCCGGCGCAGAACGTTACATTTCAGATCGCGCAAGCGCTGGGCGGTGAGGAGAGACTAAATCCGCAGCTCGAGGGGTGTTAGCGCTAGGGAAAGCCATGGCTCTAAATACTTCTCCTTAGAAACTGCTGCGGTAGGTTCTGCTTTTCAGATACATTTATAAGCGATATTCTGGATAGATGCAATGTAGGAAACTGTCTAACTATACTTTCCCCAAATTTTTGGGGGGCCTTCTTTTTAACAATTAGAGGAATGTCATTAAAAATGTGTATTTATTGTAAGGTACTGTGTCTTGTCTGCATTTGGCTGGGGCACTTAGGAAGTAGCACTATCAAGTTTTTTTTCCCCTCGGTATTTAACCTGAACAGGCTTCCTGGAAACGTCCCCTGGTTTTGGTTACGTGCCGATGTTACACAAATGAGAGCGCTCTAAACCTACCAGTCTTCCACACTGCTTTCAAACTGGGACATTACTTTGGACTTGATATCAATTGGAGGTTTGCCAGCTCGATTTAACGGGGCTTTTAACGTGTGCCTCCAAGCCATCTGACCGCGAAGAAGAGAACGTCTCCTGCAGTCACATCGCAGCAGAGAGGCCCCGCTGGAGCCATGACTCTGTCGGGCTTTCTCCTTAATCTGGCTCAAATCCTGGAGAGGGGGTGGGGGGGGGTGTGGGGGCGGCATGTGAGCTACGGCTGTCCATAGGGAAGAACTCAGTCTAAAATGGGAACTTCTGACATCCTGAAACCGCTTCTCCAGCGCTTCCCATTCTGTCTCATGACTCTTCCATAATCTGTCCATGGGGGTTGGATCCCAGTGCCCCACGGGGGGTGGGGTTTCGGGAGGGAGGGGAAGATTCCAGCCCAGGTAGAGAGTGCTCATCTCGAAGGAAACTCCTTCTCCACGCTTGGTTTCTGAGAGAGATGTTAAAATGAAAAATTTGAATTTGCACTGGCAATATTTAGACTCCGGGCACTTCTGCACGTGGTTCCCAGGAGGATGTTCCCTGTCATGCAGAGGTTGGCAGGCGTTCCGGATTTCCAAAGGAAATACGGCTTCATGCAATGTTTTTCGCAGTGGGTATGAAGTGCAAGTGCGCGCTGGTGCTCAGCGACTCCGGTGTGAGGAAACTGCTAAAGCGACGGGCCAGAGTCGTCTGGTTTATTTGTAACAGCAAAAGCATGCGAGCTCTGCGAGGGAGGAGGGCAAATAGCTTTTAATAAAGCCCCGTTTATAAATGGGAAAGCACTAATCGAGAAGGAAAAGGGCTTAAAAAAAAAAAAATAAAAAAAAATTGACAAATAGGAGATACTCCTGCAGCTGCAGCCTGCAGAGTATTGGTCCCTTCCAGCAGCAGCAGCTGGAATGCCAGTATTACCTACTTGTAAATTATGTGCTTTATATGGCTGAATTTATAGCGTGGTGCTTTAAATCCAGGGCTATAGGATGTGACTTTTGTTAGGACAGATAGTATAGACGATCGGTCTGAGTCTTCAGTTCTCCCCTAAAACCGCAGCGGTTGACAAACTCTCATCTATTTATTTTTTTTCCTGCCCCCAGAACACATCCCGTGTTGTCCTCCTGGGCTCCAAACTGGCAGTTAGCCGATGTCTGCTCTCCAGCTTCTTTTTATGCACATTCCATTTTGAGAGGAAGAGATGCTGAGAGCTGTTTCTTCCGGGGAAGGCCCCCGGGAAGCTGCCGTGCCCTGGCCAGGCCCCGGCCTCGTCTCCCCCTGCCGCTACGCAGCGCTGCCAGTAAAGCAGGGAGGGCGCCAGCCTGCTCCCCACGAGCGTCAGGCTTAACGTTTTGTATCTTCTTTTGAAGAAAACCACTGTGAAAGCGCTGAGGGTGTCTGCTTATTTGGCAAATTCCAGTAGAAGTTTCCTTTCTGGAGGGTCACGTCCAGCTTGTTTCTGCATTACACCGCCCATTGAAGAGGCTTTCTGTTTCCCATGTGACCAAACACCTTGTTTTAGTAGTTGATTTCTGCCAAGTTTGCCTCTTAACCTCCCCTTGTCCTTTCATTACACGTTCAGCTTTCATATTCTGTCATTCTGAGACTTTTTTTTCTTTTTCTTTCCCTTTCTCTGTCGTCTTTCCTACTAGCTGTCTGCAGCATCCAGCCCTTCCAGTCAGAGTCCTCACAGAGCCTCAGGAAAGGATCCCTTTGCAGAGCTCTCTCTCCAGGATTTCTTGTAGAACAACTTAGGTATTGTCCGTTATTCTGGGGAGATGCTGGTTTTGGTGATATAAAACCAAAGCAAAGTTCTGCTTGGAGTTTTATTGGCGTGACTAGAACTGCTTCTGAAGAAAATAAAACAAGTCATGTTGAGTTGGAAGCATTGTGGAAGTGACGTGGCAGCTCGCTGTACGTAACTGCGGCAGTTTAAAGGCCCGGTCAAGTCATTTGGCTTCACTCCTTTGGAAAGAGAAGTTTTCCAGTTCCTTCCTGAACTGCAAGAGCCACGACACGCGGTGCTTTGCAGCTGGGGAGAAGGAACTGGTGCTGCCTGGTTTTTACCCCTTCATCAGGCAAACGTTTAGGGTTCGTGGCTATCGGCAAACCCCTGACTGCTGCTGGCGTCTGCTCCTGCGCTCCCCCACGGTCCTTGACCAAAGAGTTCGCTTCGTGCAGAAGGCAGCGCTCGGTTTCATGGCGTGCGAGGGTTAAATCTTGGTACGGGAGTGCACTGGAGTTCTGGTCTTCTTTTATCAGTCGGAGGCGGGTGGAAATTAAATACTAAAATGAGTGAAAACACGAAAAAAGTTCAAGAGTGTAGTACAAAGAAAGAGTAGGCTTTATTGCACGCAGCACCTGCTTTTCCTTGTGCGCTTTCTCTGGTTCAGCCTGAAAAGTGACCTGGAGTTCTCTTCACGAGGTCGTTGATGGGTGCGACGCAGCCGCTGGTGACAGCGTTGCATGGATAAATGGGGGGGGCTTTTTTTCATTGTTGGGCAGCCCATCTGAACGCAGGGAGTCGTTCCAAAGGCCGGTATGGCTGGAAAAACAATCCTTTTGGTTGTTTTCTGGCCTGGATTTCATGAAACTTTTATTTCTGTTGGAAATTTCAGATCTTGGGGTAGCTTGGGCGTTTGAAGAATGGAAATTTTCAAAGAAAACAGAGGTTTATATTGAAGTCCTGCTTCTGACGGATGTTAACACGGAGGTTTTTAATCTTTCCAGATTCAATTTATGTAACTGTGTGTTAGACAGAAGAGAAAGGAACGTCTCCAGAAAGATGTGCTCATCAGTAACATCCCCCCCCCGCCCCAGCCTCCGGAGAAAAATGAACTTCAGTCTCTCCCACTCTCCTCTTCCATTAAATGATGCAGTGAAATGATGAAGACCAAGGAAGGAACCTGGGACGACTCCATAAGAAACCATCGATATACAATACAAAGCCAAGAATTGCCATGAATTAAGACTAAGATCTATTTTTTTTTTTTTTTTTTTTTTTTTTGTCCTGGCGACTAACACGTCGATACTTCCAGCTTCTAATATCCATAGTCGGTAACACACGAAGAGAAGCCTTTATTCTGGAAATTGAGATTGGTGTCTGGAACGGAGACGTGTCCTTTACCGTAACTCGAAACAAGACTTTGGGCGGGGGGGGGTCGAATCCTAACTTTAATTCTGCAGTTACCTTTTCTTCAGTCCTCACAAACGTAGGCACAGCAGTAATGGAAATTAACTTTTTTTAAAAATTATATATTCAGTTTGCAGTAGACATTCCTTATGTATTATTGTTTGTATTTATTTATGATTATCAATTTAACATTAATATTGTATCAAAAAAACAAAACCTCCTTATGAAAATGAGTATGGATGTATACAGTATGTCTGATTTTTATCCGCAAAGAATGAATCTGATTCAGAATGCTTTTCAGCTGCCATACAGAGCACTAAATATTTTAAAGGTCTGAATCTCATGAATTCTCGGTGTCTGTGGGAATTAGGGAAGAGCTGTAAAACGCATTAATCCTTATAGTCAATTCTGTGCCTGGGATTTTGCAAGGGAACAGTGAACTGACTAGAAGCAGCACTACACTTCGAATTCAGCATTAGTGCATCGGGAAGGAACTTTATTGCTTTGTGCTTGGCATGTCATTATTTTTACATTTGACATTATAAGGCCTTTCCAAAATGAATGTGAGGAATTGCTTTCACTTTAAGACTTTCCTTCTTTTCTGTACAAAAAAAAAAAAAAAAAAAAAATATAAACTGAGGTGTCGTGCGTTGGGGGGGAAGCCTTTTCATTTGGCTAGTGCCACGTTTATGATCACGTACCTTTTAAAAGTAAAAAAAGGGGAAGCAGCTTCCTTACGTGTGTCTAGTGGGTATTTAGTTAACGAGGAATTAAAGTTGCACTGTTGATCGGTGCTTTGTGTAAATACATCATAACTTTTGGGTGGAGTGGGGCCTTCGGAAGGAATAGTCAATGACATGAAAGCAATTCTGTCCATGAATTAAGCATACTTGCTGCATTGTCTCTGCAGATTCTATTTTTGTTTAAAATATTAAAATGTACGTTAGCAAAAATGGGTGGATTTTCAAATAAAATGCAGCTTCCACGGAACTTTTGTTACGGTATGAAAGTCTGAGGTGCTTCTTTTCTTTTTGCTGCTTAAAATGTGCACTGATAATTGCTTTGTTTACTTAATAAAATACCAAATGTATTTCATACGTGCATATTGTATTAGAGGAAGGGCCGCTCCGGGAATCTGTGGATGACGGGACCCGGACAACACCTTCCCGGTGGTGCTGCAGGAGGCGGCCTTGGTCCCCCTATGACGAGTCGTCTCGTTCAGAGCTGGATTCCCTACTTAGGACGGTATTTCACCATCTTCTAGTTTTTCAGAATATTCCTGGCATCATAATAATAATAAACTTGTGCCGTTTGTAACTGAGCGAGAAGTATAAATACGCCCAAGTGATTATTCAGGTACCTTCCCTCGTCTTCCAGCAGAAGGTAATTAATGCTGGCGGAGCTGCGAAGAGCCCGCGCAGACCGTCGGCTGCCTTTGGTGCTCGTTTCGGTCGCCGGGAGCTGGGATAGAAATGGAACTTCCCTCTGCTCAGTGACCCCGGGCTTGGCTGGAAGGGTGCACATCATGGAATGATCAGTACAGACAGGGAGATTTACAATTTTGTTCTAAAAACGTGAATTAAAAAAAATGGGAAACTGTTACTTCTCGAGCATATAATGCACGTGCCCAGATGGATGGGGGGAGTTTCATCCACGCTTTACTCGGTTCCCATACGCTGAAGTCTTTCCCCTCCTCCGAGCGAGGGTGTGGGTCTGGGTCTGTACCGCCGGAGAACAACTTCTTTGTAGTTTTTGCTTGCACTCAGAGTATCAGAAATGTGAATTGTCCGGATCAGGGTTCAGCTGGAAAAAAGGTGGACGTGTCCTGTCAGCTGAATCGGTGACTACCAGGGTACCAACTCTTCTGAAACGCAGTGCAGAGCTTGTGTGAAAGGTGAAGGCAGACCTTCCTCTTCCCAGTGTGCTGGGTGAGGATCAAAACAGACACCAACCTTGTCATCTTCTTAGGTCTGAGCTGCTGCCCGGTGGTTTCAGTCTCTGGTTGGGGGCTGCTGACCGAGGACGGATCCGCCCACTTAGGTATTTGTGATCCCTGGCACCCTGTTGGTGGGGCTGGGGCCTTGGGGCCGCAAATCAGGCGGGTGCCAAAAGTCCCCAAACAAATACACTCACCCCTTCTGCAGGGATGATGAATTCATCTCTTGTCCTCTGCCGCTGGCTCGTAGCTGCTCCGTGTTCTTCGCCACGGCCGCTGCGCGGGTTCAGCTTTCTCGCTGGAGGCCTTGCTAATAAACCTTGCTTTGGTTTGCTCTTCAGAGACAAACTGGCTCGAGAATTTTCTTGAGGATTATTTTCCCCGTTCGCTTGGTTCCTAATAAGGATGTTTGCTTTCAGTATTGCCGGAATAACGTTCAGTTGCAGCTTAATCTAAAAAGCACGGCTCATAGGCGTGTTTCTTTTGAATTACAGGCCATTTTTAATAACGGGGGGGCCGTGAAAACCTGGTTCTCCTCAAAATTGAGTTCAAAGAGCAAACTGCAGAGGAGAGCTGCCTGCTCCCGGCAAGCACTGGAGGATACAGGGCTTTGTTCAAGGGATGCGGTTCCTTTTAGAGCTTTGTGAAGGAAACCAGTGTGTCAGCATCATCACGTTTTAATTTTTTTTTTTTTAAATCAGAGATTTATATAATTAAACCAACTGGATTTACCTCTTGAGGCAATTACTCTTGCCTGAACGAGAACCTGAGCAGCTGCTGACCTCAGGTGTTTTCTAAAAGCCCAAATGTAGACTCTTCATCTCAAGACAAATCTAAATTCTTTTGCTGCTTATGTTTTTTTGTTTCAAAGTCACGGACTGAGCTCTTCTGTGCAGTAAATTGACAGTACCTCAGGAAATGTTTAAAAACCATTTTTACGTGGCATCAGATGGTCCGTTCAAGCAGCTACTGGAAGGAGTCACAGACTCGCGCAGCTGCCAAACAGCCTTTCAGCAAGCAGAAGGGCCAAGGTGAAACCTCGCGTCTTTCCTTAGAGAAAAAGTGGCTCTTTTCAGAGCCTGGTATAAATGTTGCAGTGATATAAATGAATTGCAACTTGAAAGCCGTGACATAATTGAGATAAAAGATTGTGGCAGAAAAATGAGGACTATGTGCCAAAAACACTGGGAGAGATAGGAAATGCTGACGGGAACGGGAGGTTGACAGGGCGATGTAAGGGTAGTGAAGAAATGTGCTGAATACAGAAGAAAAATCCACGTTAATGGAAGCATATGTAAAGTAAATAAGAGCTTTCTCCTTGGCCCGGTGACCTCTGCAGCGCTCACGCTGCTGTGGAGAGAGCGGAAACAGTCGTGACATCTTTTGCTGAATTTATCCGACAAGAAAAATCTGTGAGTTTCTGGTGTTTTCCGTGTTCGGAGTGGAGAACGAAGGGACCTGGCTGACCAGAGCAGGAGAAGGAGCGAGGAGGAGAGAACCCCAAAAAGGTTCCTCTGAAGGTGTCACCTTCAAGCTGCCACCCACTTGGCACCCTTTTGTATGTGAAGGCTGAGTAAATACCTGTATCCGTTTCACTCGTGGGAGATGACTTGCCCCAAGATAACGGATCAGTCCATGAGCTGAGTGAAACGTGTTTCTTATTTCTTTTCTTGCTTCTCTGCTGATGAAATTTCCTGAGGCGGAGATCAAAAAAGCCTTGGAACGACCAGCCAGCTTCCTTAAAAGCTGTGTTGTGTGAGCCGATAATGGCGCTGAAAAGGTGCTGGACGCAAGCGTGTTGCGCTGGATATCCGGCGGCTGCGGTGTACGAGGAGAGCCGAGGTCTGGGGTTGATTTTCATGGCACAGATCTCCGCGTTGTTCCCAGTGGTCACTGCTGAACCCCCCCATACCAGCTACAGCCATCGCCCGAGTGTCGTTTCTCTATAAAAGCACTATTTGATACAATTTTTAGCCTCTCGCTGCACTTAAATGACTAAAAGTGAGGAGAAGATCCAGCACCATGTCCAATCCCAGTTTTCCACGGCTCGGTGGAGATGGTCGATGGGCCGCAAACGGGGGAACAGTTGTTGGCAGCTTGTTACCATGTCACGTCCTAAAACAACACAGTGTTTGCGGTAGTCTGCAGAACACGAGCTCTGAAGTGTGGCATTACAGAGGAACAGCCTTACTTCTGCGGTGGGCTCCAAATCCAAGGGAAAGTCTTTTTCAGAGGAACATCCAGCTGCGAAACATCAGTGGCTTAAGACGTTGATACCATTAGATGCTCTGTTCCCTGCTTGTCACTATAGTGTAACTTTTTGGTCCATTAGCTTCGGCCTTGACCTTATTCAGGCAAACTCCTTTTAGCCCACGGAAGCAGAGCGCGTAAGAACTTCTCCCAGAAAGCAGCCAAACAGGAACAAACGCGGCAGAGCAAGTCTCCTACCCTCATTGCCCCAAACACGCAGGTCTGAACCTGTGGGAAGACCGCCTTGGTATCCAGCCCGCGTCGGGGGCTGCAAACCTCTCAAAAACCAGCCCCAAAGTGAAGTAACCTGCATCCCCCGCAGCGCAGGCCGGGGAGAGATCGCACCTGCGCGGACAGACTGCAAAGCAATAGAAGCCCGTTGCTTGGCTCCAGAGGGAAATTGCTCAGAGAGGCTTCAACCCAGCAGTGTGCTGAGGTAAGCAGCTGCTTTCACCCCTCCCGGGGGTCCAGGCTACCAGCCCACCCCACCCCCACCCCCCTTTTTTTAGGCATTTGACGGATTGATCGTTCTCAGTCCCAGCGCACGCACTTCAGTTCTAGTAAAACGGCTTTTATTACCGCACACTCACATGCAACGGGTGATGCTCGTATCTCTCTGAATTTCCAGGGAACACGTGTGAGGGTTTTTTGGTTTTTTTTTTTTCCTGTTGAAATTGCAAGTTTCGGGTGTTGTGTGCCAGTTAAATACATAACTCCAGCTCAGCCGGGGTTTTGCTTGGGTTACTGTTGGATTATGGATCTAGCGTACACGGACGCTTTCCTGCATCTTGTAGCCTAACTGGTGTCCTGTAGTCCTCTCGCACAACAGAAACACAGTAAGAAAAGGCATTTCATAACGCTGGGAATTTAGGGGTGACTCCTGTAGGTTGTGTCCTAACGGGAGCAGTGAGCCCCAGCTGCCATTGAGTAGGAGTTGGACGCATTGGCCGTGCTGCCAGAAAGCGGACTGATCAGCCCTCTGCTTTACAACACGTTGCTCATTTCTGAGAGATTTTGCCAGCAACAGAATTATCAAATCCAGATGCCTCGTTTGCCAAAGACCCAGCTTTCTCCATATAAAAGCCTCACGCTGGCCTTAACGCTAAGCCTATAGAAATCGAGGGGATTTGGGACACTTCACTAAATATGTTTCGCTACAGGCCGTTGCTTCTGGCGAGTGGAGGCTGCCTGTGGCTCCTGCCCGAATTAGCATGGTTCAGATTTCTTTTTAACTCCCTCTCACCCACATGGGCATTTATGGTAAAAGGCAGAACAGTGATTTGAAGAGGCAAAGTTTCTTTTTTCCCGAGGTGCGGGTTTATGTTGTGCTGCCACAGGCCCTACACCCGCCGGTGTGTGTTACGGGCACACGCAAAATGAAGCCTGGAGGTGGGCCCTACATTTACATCCCTAGGAAATGTAAATGTCCCCTGGGGAGCGGTGGGAAGGAGGAGAGGCCTTTCTTTAACTGAAAAGCTGTTCAGCATAAGCCACATTCTAATTCTGCGACTAACCAAAAAGCTAAACGAATCACCCAGCAGAACTAA
The DNA here is from genome assembly GCF_028500815.1 of Rissa tridactyla. Lineage (NCBI taxonomy): Eukaryota > Metazoa > Chordata > Aves > Charadriiformes > Laridae > Rissa > Rissa tridactyla. The sequence goes on along the minus strand of NC_071466.1, from coordinate 3,309,849 downwards.
TCTCTCTTTCGAGTGAGCCATTTCATGGGGCTTGCCCTTCGCCCCAAGAAAGCCGGTGCAGCCGACGGGAAGCTTCTGTTTGCTGAGAACATGGGCAGCTCGCAAGTGCGGAGCCCCGTCCTCTCGACACTCGAGTGCTGGGCCTCACCTCAGTCTTCTACCGCAGGGACGCCTCCCAGTTTAAACTGTTTGCTCTGCAACTCAAGGAAATATCCGCTGGGCAGGAATATTTGAGCCCCGCTTGAAAAGCAAAATGTTTGCACTGAAGTACGGGATAAGCTGAGACACTGCATAGATACAAGCTGTTTAAAAATATTTAAAGTTTTTTTATAAAGTTTTATTCCAAACAGCCAATTCACCTGTCAAGGGTTTAAATCAGATTATTGAATGCTTTCACAAGTTTCTAAATAGGAAATGCATCGGTCAGAAGCCTTCGTGTGCCCGCGGGAGGTAACTGCGTTGTGCGCCCCTGGGAGGGTGTGCGGGGCGTGCAATGAGAGTGGAACCCCCCCCGACTCAATGCACTGAGATATATGATCATAGAAACTAGCCACAAACCAAAGGTACAGGGTCACACAACATATTTGGCCAATTCTAAATAAATTAATATATATATATAGGTCTTTGATGATGTTTATGCTCTGGTTTTTAAATTTTTTTAAATTAATTTCTTGTTATTTCAATATATTAAAGTAGGGGGTTATGGAGACAGATGAAATGGATTCAGACCTCCAATTTCTAGCAATAGCTGAATTCTGCTTGGATAAATTAGATTCTACTTTAGCAGGGTATTGAGTACTTTTTAACAGGTCTACGTTTTATGGCAGGCTGTGTTTACCCATTCCATGTCTGATCAAGAGGGAATTCCACATTTGAGAGACTGCAAGTGGGGGCCACAAAAACTAAATATTAACTCGGACCCTTTATTAGATATATGTGCAGCTACGTGGACTGAGAAGCCCCCGAAGCGCGCAAGTGTTCTCACAGTGGTGAGGAAAGCGACCTTTCAATTAGCCATCTGCACACAGATTAAACTTCTATGTGTAAATCACGATCCAGGCACTCAAAAATAGTTTCCACAAAGCCCAGGGGCACACGCTTCTTGAAGAACAGAGCAAATATTTAATGAATCAAGAACGTTACATCTCTCTGTTAACGGCACAGCCTGCCTATTTTTAACCAAGCTTTTCTTTAGTTAAGGCCTTGACCATCTGAGCTGTGATGTGACTCTCTGATTTACCGCTAATGCCATCTTCTGCGTGGGTCCCGCTCGGCATTTCTGCTGGCTCTTTATGAATAGGCACGGCTCTTCCAACCACACACATCAGCTTTGTCTCCAGAGGACCCAGTTTTAAGTATTCCTTAAGAAGAAAGAATATTATTCTGCAATTACATCGAAAAGCATCCGTTCTTCAGAAAAAAAACCCCAACAACTTTCCTTTTAAAAGCAACTGTAGAGATGGTGCCCTGGGGTTGCTGTGTTTGGTAAGGTGAGTGTTAAAGGGCCTGGTGTACAAGCCAGCTCATCTTTGGAGGCTGCAGCCCTGCTGCCCTCTTCTTTTCCTGTGCGTTTTCACCAACAACATTTTCTCTGCAAACCAAATTCTGCTCCCAAGTTCGGTTCTGTGAGAAGAATTAAACTAATCCAACAGCTCACTACTGCCAAAAGAGAGAGGTCCAAGTCCAGCCATGTGCTTCCACCACGTCTGTGCTGGCTCTGGTCTCCTCCAAACCTCTGAGTCAATTCGGTTGACTAACCCAACAAAAAACTAATTCAGAAGGATACAAAATGGCAAGCTTTTCTGCTGGGATAGTGAGTACATCAGCTGCAGAAAAGGCTGATGCGCGCTACGGGTTCCCTAAGGGCAGGAGCAGGGCCATACAGCCAGGGCCAGGGAGAGGGGAAAAAGGACCCCTACATGCAGGCTCTTGAATCACCTCTATTTACTAAATGCTTTTATAATAGTTGCCAGTGCAACGTCGCTGTTTGCGCTTACACCTTTGTTGCTATAAAGCACAAGAATGTCAGCAGCACCCATGTCCCTCAGTGGGACATTGTCCCTCTGCAGTGCTAGCAGCAGGAAGAAAGAAGTAAGGCTAGTGTTCCTCTCCCAAGGCAACAACTGCAAGGAAACAAATGCCTGGACAGATATTTTTTTTTTGTTAAATGTTCTATGTAATGACTCTCCAGGTCAGAGCCTCTCCTTAAGTTAGCCTCTGATCAAGGCAACAGGGTGATTTCTCTGGAACACAAGTTGCAGGGTATTAATCAAGCTAATGCCAAATTTCTAGAAAAAGAGATGTTGGTTTTTGTTGTTGGTTTTTTTTTTTTTAAACTCATTATTGAATATATTTGAATAGAATATTCAAGAGTAAAGAAACAGCAGTATCTTTACCCAGCAAACCCTGCAGTCTGCACCACAACTATATCATCATCTTTAATTTGCAGTAGATATCGATGATGTAGATTAATGTATTTTCTGAGAGTAATTAGTTTATTTAGAAATGTATTTAAGTTTTTGTAACTCAAGTGTAGTATCAAAAGCACCCAGGAAACGCCTTTTTGCAATCTAGGATCGAGGATCCCCTGAAGCAGGTGCCACCACCTCTTTTGAGAACCACACAAAGTCTATTTACATATAACCTGTAGCTTCTTATTTTCTGAACTCCTGTATTTTTCACCTAGGAACACCTTCATCTAGGCTTGCTGTTGAAGGAATAAATTACTTGTTGGTCCCTTAATGCTACTATGCAACATAAATTCCAAAGGACCAGCATCCAAGCACACAAGTCTGTGCAGTACCACAGAAAGCTGTCACTAGGTGACATTCAGAATTCTTTCTAGGGGGAATTTCATCCTGAAACCCACACATGCTGATTCCTAGGATGCCATTCAGTTGCCAAAACAAGGTGCCTTGTGCTCGCAGAAATGCCCTAAGGCATCCGAAACATCCACGTGAGGCTGACCTGTATGACACAGAACCTATGGCCTTTTGGCCAGCCTCTGAAGGACAGGGAGTGTCCTAACCACCTCAAATAGCACCAGATGCCTACGATTAAGCATCTGAATTGTACACTATTAAGGTAAAAGACATTGGAGCTTTTTCTGCCGTAACACCACTGGGAAGAAAACGCTCCTGGCAGAAGCTCATGCTCCGTGCCAAAAGATGTTTGCGTCAGTGAAAGACCCGATTACTTTAACTCATACCTGGAAATCTTCTTCATCTTCGTACAAGCTATCAACAGTTGGAGAAAATGACTTTGCCCACAGCTCCTCATCATTGTCTTGAGGCTTCTCCTTCGCTGTTTTAGACTGAATCTTTGGAAAGGCTTCTTTTTTCTGACAGGGGACTGGGGCTCTTCTGAGGCTTTCATCTCCATCTGTCTTTGCTTTTTAAAGAGAAGAACAATGATGTATACGTAATTGTGAAGCTTTATGAAGATCAGAATTAGTACTTGGTATGAGCGTTGTCTGCAAACTTTAACGTGGCTTCGATGGTGTGATGTAAAGAACAGCTTGGTAGGATTTTTAATTGTCAATCCAAGCCAAATGTTGATTTTGTTCACTGATTTTATTTCTGTTCACAATTTCTGATCAAGATCAGGGACTGAAGTTGATTGGAATTTAGTAGTGGGTCTGTGGGATGGGGCAGGGGAAAAAATGAGCTTTTATCAGTTCAACTTAAATCCCATGTAGCCCTGAATAGTTAAAAAAATAGGAAAGGCAGCAAAAACAAGTACAACCTTTTTCTATATCCATGTATGTATCCCTGTATGTACATATATATACAAATTCCTGAAACACAGCTCGTCTACTTATAACTCCCCTGAAGAGCTCACATTTGCAGTTACTAATTCTCAGGATGACAGAAAATTCTGGAAGTGGACTGCCAAGTTATATGTTTGCCTGGGACAGTGATGTGACCCCAGCTTACGGGAGCAAAACCTGCTCCTCCCAGTAACTATCCTAAAGGTCTAGCAAAGGTAATAGTGCTGAGCTGTTCAAAGTAAACATAGATCTAATTCAGAAGTTTTAGTCAATGTGTTTGTTGGTGCCTGATGGCTCCAGAAAGGCCCACCTGTGGCTGGAACCGATCAGAACTTCAAGACTTGTTCATGTATCCATAACTGTATGGCTTCAATTTTTGCAACTTACCTCTTTGGTTTAGTTTTGTCCTTTTTTCCCCCCTCTTTCTCCTACTCAGACAAAGATCTAAAGTAAAACATGTGATTCTAAGGACTCCATAGAAACCACCCTGCACAGAGAAGCACACTCCCAGGTCCTTCTTCCCTAAGGATATACCCTTTTCCTGGGCACACCTACAAGAATAGATGGAGATTCAGGCCCAAAATTCAGTACCGCTTACCAAGATTTTCAGTTCAGGCTGAGCTCCATGTAGCTTCATCTGCTCTTGCCAGGGATTCATTTATCATTTAACTCTAGTGTATCTCTATGAGCTGAACGACTGTAAAGTGCATGTGCACTTCAAGTGAAAGCCAGTGTGGAGTTCAAGAGTGTCCTCTCAGGGACAAGATAATAATGAAGTTATATTGGTATGGATCAGTAAATAACTGATTAAATATATGAATCATATCTTCATAAAAGATAGCTGATCCTATTAACCACGTTCCAGGCTAGCTCTATATGAGTAATTACATCCAACATTCTAAACACCAATTTCAGTTTTAAAACTGTATTACAGTTAGGTTGTGGTTTTGCCTTCTTAACACAAACTACAGTCTACCATTGCTGTGGCTGCAATTAAGTGTTCGCCATGTAAAACAGGGAGTTTGATAAAAAACTTCAGAAATAAAAAGTATGTAAATGTTCCGTAACTTATCAGTTGTTAGAAGCTGCTGGCACGCGCATTACCTGCATCCTCTCTATACTCTACTTCTTTCATTTCATCCTTAGGAAACTCATCTTTCAAGCCAGCTGCCTGGGTAAGAAACGCATTCCTACAGAATTAAAAAAATAAAGTGAAATTCATCTTAGAGGTCTGAACTTTCTCTCTGAATCTCTCTGTGCAATCTCTGGGGGTGAGGGGTGCACGCACCCTTTCTGAAAGCCATTTGCTTCTTAACCACAAATGCAGAATAGCGCAATGGTTTAAAAATGCAATGGAGGCAGCCAGGTAGCTTAGTGCCTAATACGCTGCTCTTTTTTATTCTTAGTGCCTAAGTTCAACTATGTCCATGAGACTAAAAGAAAACAAATGTTATAGTCTCCAGTCAGTCCAAGATTCAAACCACAGCTGGCAGCTCCCACTTAAAAGCAGGCCAAAGTTTGGAGAGGAGAGAAAAATGGTCACTGCTTAAGACTTGGAACTTTTTTTATGCAATATAGCTGAAATCACTGAGCTGGGACTGGAAAATGAAGATGGATCATTCTCATTGTTACATTGTGCTTTTGATATCATTAGTGTTGACATTTTGCAGCTAAATTTATCTTTCTCTAGGGAACAAGTTAAAGAATTTCAATATAAAAGAAACTAATACAACAGACACCTCTACAGACAGACCCATCCCAAGGCCTCTTCCTTACTCGGTACCAGGTCATCTGTTTCACTTGAGATTGCAAAACCCCATATATTGGTATATTAATCTTCACATCCTCAAACATTGTGCCAACAGTAAAGAAAAAACCCTGTTAGCCAGCACTTGGTCTGAGCAGCTGGGTCTGAGACAGTTACAACAGAAAGAAACTATTTCCAAGCTCCAATGGTAAACCCACTGAACGAAAGTAAGTGTTGCTAGGTTATAAATAGATAATTAAAGAACCCAGTTGCTTCCCTGAATTTTGGTATTTGGGAGGTTACAATGTCACTGTCATGCTTCAGAGCCACAAGTCCCACACATACTCAGTCAAATTCTGCCTCCCCTCAATTAGGAAACTACCTTGGCTTTTTTGTGGTAAAGCCCAAACAGGCGGCATTACCTTTTAAAACAAATTAATCACTTTTGAGTCTGCAAAGGTATCATTTTACCTGGGTATTCTCAGATTCCGAAGTCTGCTATCAATCAGTTTTTCCACTATACTGATATTTTCTTCTTCCAGGAGCTGAATAGAGGCTTTCAAATCACTTACTTCTTTTTGGTACACGTTAATCTTTTGACAATTTAAAAAAAAAAAAAGATCATCTCAGAAAGACTATACCCATTTTGGAAAGCTTTATAGTAACTATCTTAATAGCACATACCTAGAAAGATTGCGGCTATATCAGCAAGACTATGTATTTGGGGGAGAAATATAGTGACACATTTTCAGGCGAAGGGAAGGGCCTCGCTAGTTCTTTCACACCTTTTTTAGGACCCTTTACTGGCACAACTCTGGCAATCGCAGCCACACCTTTGGGCTCTGCAACCCTGATAGCAGAACCGTCTCATGTAGCCAAACACATCTGGCAGACAGAAGCTGTGATTTTTCTTTTTTTTGCCTTCACATCAGAGCTTTGAGAGAGAAAAACGGTCTTTGTAGAGTTATTCAGGCTCTTGCTCAGCAAGTGTTGCTTTTCTAATTGCTGCCTACATGCAAAACCTTCTTGCCCAGAATTAGTGAAGCTTTCAGTCCAGTTTAGCCACGACATTGGCTAAACCCGGGATTCTACTTTCTTTTGGACTGATAATCGCCCCATACTGCCATGAAGTTATGTTAACCAAAGTATACCAGTTACTCAGTTCCCACAATTCCTCTCACTTTTCCTAAAGTACAAGCAAGTTCTTACCCCTTCACTGGGAAGCAGAATGTACTATGGGACAGATACCTTCCCCGAAATCTTAGCCATATGCACGTATTTAAAAACAGTACCTAGGGATCTGAATGCATCTGTTCTCACTAAAGCCAAATTAACCCAGCTATAATCGTCCAAATTTGCCATTAAAAACTAGTTCCCATTTCTCCCAGGGATTAAAAAAGGTGCAAATGACAGGACATTAACCAGTAACAGGATGCGGCTTGGCACGAGGAGGTGATGCAGCTTTGCACCATCTTGGTGTGACACAGTAATCATGGAAAAATGTGACTGAAGTCTCTAAATCTGTTCAAATTTGGGGGTAACTAGTTTAGGGCTGTTTTGGTAAGTCATTTTTTGGTTCAGCGGCCAAACTGAAAAAATGATAAATTTTGAACCGGGACAAAACTGGAATGTTTGGTTTATCTCCCCAGAAGAAAATACTGGAAGAGTCTGACAGCTACATATAAACATTAGCCTGAAAGAAAATATTAAATCTGTATAAGAAAAGAACAGAAAATGAATGGGTGAATTCAGAGGACTGGAGAAGTTAGTGATAATAGTTTTGTTTTCCACAATAATTCAAAGCACTAATTCATAACACAGGAAACTTCTAGTTGAGAAGAAAGAAACCCACATCCCTCAACTGTCAGGAGAGGGCCTGTCAGGATGTAAGGCTACTCCAAAATGGATCTCCCCTGTTGACACTGCCTAACATGTGTAAAATTTTACGTGTGCAGTGAGACGGGGAGATGGGAAGGGAATTCATACTCCCTGCATGTGTGTTTATACAGATTAAAACATTAACTCTCTGCTGTTGACCCCCACCTCATTGCATCAGAACCCCTGGTTTGGACACCTTCCCTGGAAAGTTAAAGATGTAGGCTCAGAGCTCATTAAGGGGAAGAAGGAAAGCCTTATCCCTGCGTACTGGCAAGGGTCTTAAGCTACTAGGTAAAAGGGAGAAAACTCTGCCAGGTTTGTTGGTGTGGCACTGAAAAATAGTAAATTCATTTCTTAATTTCCAAAAAGTTTTGCTCAATTCTAAACTGTGAGGTTGAAAGGTGGGGAAGGGTATTTCCTCCCTCCAATCTCTTCCTTAAATTGGATCACAACAAAGAATCTGTATTGATTGGAACAAACACAATCAAACTTTCATCATGAAAAAATCAGTTTCCTAAATTGGGTTAGAAAACCTTTTTCTCGACGAGAAAAGTTACGACTACCTAATATATAGCTCTAAATTTCCATTAAAGGACAGTATAGAAGCTATCAAGTAATCAGTTACAACTACATACATACGACCTCTCTTCAGTGTACTAATCTCCAGGGTTTCTTTATTATCTCCCATTTAAAGCTGTCTCAAGCCCTCTCTCCAAAAATGTTTCCAACATTCACATTCATTTTCTTTCAATATGGCAGCACTAGAACTTTAATGCAATTCAGAACCGTGCTCTTCAGATACTTAGATGGTTGAGCCTTTACACTATTTAGTATCCCGATCGTCACAGATATGAATACTTAATTGTATGGAATGTTGTGGTCTTTCATATAACTGCTTGGGCGGGAAAAAGGGTCTTTCATTTGTGAAAGCGGCTGTTTACCCTTTACCTTTATCCACCACATACATTGTTTGCTGCTCAGGATTACAGATTAATTACAGGACAATTGCTCTCCTCTTCCTAGGAAAGTCTTCAGAGGCCCGTCACTGGAAACAGTTATGACTCTGGGCCACCGTATTTCAAACCTGAACTGCCATGATAAACTGTACACAAGTGATCCTCTTACCTGTTCTTTTAGCCATTCGTTCTCTTCAATTGCTCTGCAACTGTTTTTGTCCAAGTATCTTAGAGCATCCTGAGAAAACACAATTTCAGATCATCTCATCTGAAAGCAGGAATTTGACAGAGCTGCACACTTTAAAGAAGAACCTTCTGCTGTTTAGCAGGAAATAATTAAGAAACATCCACACAACAGACTGTAGCATCCCCTCAGGGATTACAAGGGGGTTTAGTCCACAAGGCCAGCTGCTTCTACTCTATCATCCTGCCTAGCGCAGTTTATATGTCAAGCAATTTCCCAGTATTTTATAATGTCCCATATTAAAATAGGACATTTTCTTTTTGCCTAACAAGTTCTGCTATGTTCCCACTACTGCTCAAATCTTCCTGTTTTCAGGAAATCAAACCTTTAGCTATTAAAAATCCCAAGCAGAATCACAAATGAGGCAGTACTCATCAAGTACTGACAAGTGACTTGAACATGTAGAGGGCTATGCTAATGAGCCAAGGCTATAATTTAATTATTGATGTCAGTAAGAGGAAAAAGGAACAACTGGGAGGGAAGATGCCCCTGTAGATCACCATAAATGCAGTCCTTTGGATTGTGTTCTCACATGACTGAAAATCACAGCACTGAAGTCAGGGAATTTAAATACCTAATGAGCCTAGCCAGGGTGTTGTACTGAAGCATGCTTTGCATTTTGTGAGTGCAAAAAGTTGTCACCATAAACACGTTCTAAATCATGTTTGCAAATCAGAGCTGGCAGAGATGACAAAAAAAATTGGTATATCACTAAGTCTAAATTTTACTGTAGACTGCACTACTTTGGCATTATTTAAATGTTGTACAAGTACAAAACAACATATTTTTTTTTTCAAATTGAGGTATATTTCCATGCAGACAATCTTTGAGTGTATTATTGTTTTTTGAAGTCTACACAAACATCAAAATCAAGGTCTCAGCAAAAGTGACAGGTTCTTTAACAAAACCTATCAGTGCATGGTGCCCCAGTTTCCCATACCTTGTTTGTAAAACACCCTCACACCTACCCATTGTTAGTCTGATGTAAAAAAAAGTACATGTCTGTATAACAATAACAATTGCCATGTTCAGTAAGAAGATTTACAGTTTATTTTACTCTCAAATTATCAGAAAATTTCCAAGTCTGAAATCGAATTAAAATAATTAATACTGCATAGTACATGAATCCTAACTGTAATGTCATTAGCACTTTTAAAAAAGGCAGAAGTAATGAATACCTCTGGGGCTTGTTCCTTAAGTAACTTCATGTGCATCTCGACCAGTCTGTCATTTTCTTCTTTTGTTTCTTTTAAGGCATTTCTATAATATTCTTCAAAACAAAAAAGAAAATTAGAAATCGTTATCTGACATCCATTTCTTTCTCCTGACAACAAATAGATGACTGGAATGTTGTTCCTAAACTGGAACTTATCAGCCAGCATCACATGCATAGATGCTCCACAGAAAAGGATTCAAACATCTTCGTCCATAGAAATTGTCTTCCTAAACCCAAAAGACAGTAGTGTTAACTAGAAAACTAGAAATCTGAAGTGGCTTACACATTTCTGTTGGCAACTACAGCGCCCAATAAACTGAGCAATTCTCTGCTAAAATATTGCCATCTTAACACTAAATGTTGTCTCTATCAATAGCAGAGCTCCTGGACTCATGCAAGAGATTTGTTTAGAAAATTTATTTTTTAGGCATAGGAGCATACTGGATCATCTTATGCATGTGTTGTGGGTTTTTTTGACAGTAATTATACAAAGCCTAATAAATTTTCTGACTTATCTAAGCCTTCCAGGGGGTTCTAATTTGACAACAGGACAAAATGGAGAATGTGGCAATTACTTCAATGATTTGCTTTCATTGTTATTTGTGGTCATTATTTAGAAAGTGCATCTTACACCTAACTGTATTTGTTTGGCTTCAAGTTCTAGTCACTTACTATTTAATTATTTCATCCTTCCCTTCAACTGGTTTTGTGCTATTCTAAACAGCCCACTGCTGCCTGGTATTTTCTGCTTTTGAAGGAATGAATGAGATTGTAGTAATTTTCTTTTAAGGATGGCACTTCATACTTGTTCCAGAGGCTTGAAATTCAGCCTAGCTCTGCACTTGTGTTGCAGACAGCCTATTGCTGATCTGGCTGTAAATGAGTATCTGGTCACAGACCCACTGTGGAGTCAAAGGCAGTCAAATATGAAAGGTGCGTTAGTTCTTAATTTAACGCTGTGGAAGCTGTCCTGCCTTCGTCAATCCACCATCTAGACTTGGCAGAATGAAATGGAAGTATTTACATGCTATAATTAATTCATCTTTTCATTCTTTCAGACAGCTAACAACCTGAGTGGTACTGGGAGAATGAAGAAAAGGAGGAACCGTTCAGACATACTTCCTGTTTCTAAGGAGACTATTTTCCCTAACTCTCTCACTGCAACACTGTTTCCCCAGACCTCACATTAGTGTATGGCTCTCCTCTGCTTCCTCTACCTTCCAGCAATTTTGTTTAAAATTTCATCTCCAGACCAGTGACCTGTGCCAGCATCAAGCCCTTCAGTGGTACCTACAGAGACAGAAACCTCTTCAACTATGCTTATCCCCCAAGCCAGTTACACATTTGAGGAGTGAACAAGCCCAGTTTGCCGCCACATCACTCCAGAAGCTTGTTAGGTTTGGTTAGTTGGGGTTTTTTTTGTGGTTTGGGGTTTTTTTTTGGTAGGCTAGAAGACTGTACTTCCCAGCCGCTTTATAAGTTCGATTTTAGGAAGTTGAGTAAAATAGTACCCTAGCATCCAGTACTGGCAGCAGCATTTTGCAGTATGTTAACTAGGCAACTGCTATATGTACCTCTATAACAGTCTTTCTATAAATACACTTCCGTTCGACCACAAATTTTTGGCTCTGTACCCTGTGTCATGCAGGAGGTCAGACTGAATGTTCCTACTGGCTCATTCAGGCATTCTATATAAAAGCCCATTCTCCTTTTGCATTTCATATTTCATCAGCTGTATAGCAAAGTTTTAAATTGATTAAGAACATGGAAAATGCGTAATGAAAAATATCGACCTCTCCTGAATAAAGAGACGGATATCTGACAAGCAATCTGGCAATGTATAAAACACAGTGCAGATCTTAATCGTGATAAAATATGTTTCAAGAGACAAAAAGATAGCTAGCTGGCTCTCATCCACTGTAGCTGATGCCTGGTAATGGTTGGCACAGAGGATAGAGAGACCCTTAGAGCAGTGTCACTGCCTGTTACTACCAGCTGCTTGGCTGTGGTCATGCATACTGAGAGGGACATAAAGGAAGAAAACCAGGACATCCTTCTCCCATTAGAAGCCTGGGTTATGTAACAGTAAAACATTTAAATGGCTTTAAAATAACGCAGGAGTAAAGAAATCGTTGTAAAGCACACAGCACCAGAACACATAAGCTCACAAATTAATTCCACTGTTGTGTCAGTATTGAAAGAGTTCCCAGTATTTGTATATGTCTGTACTGGCAATTTTGAAGGGCCTCATACATGAGCCTGTGCAATTAGGGGGCAAAGTTCAGACCACCGGCTAAACAGCTCCCTCTAGCCCTGCATTTAAACCGGGCTGCTCAATTCAAGAGACTCTGTTGCAAGAATGAGCTCATACTACTTTCCTGTCAAAGGAGTTTTCAACATACGAAGCGCTTGTAGCATGATGAGAAGCAACAAGAGCAGAGTCAACATTTTCAAGTGTGACTGCTAAGGGAGGCCTGTATGTAGGCGACCTAAATACATGTAGACTTATTTTTAGAAAACTGCTGTCCTTAATAACATTTTTAAGAAATGGGTTGCCTGTATTTTACAAGAAAACAGTCAGAAGGCATGCTTATCTCTTTCTTTAAGCGTTCATAATTCCTGTAGCTTTATCAATTTCTTTAATAAAGGGACTTTCAGAGACAGAGTGAGTTCTTCCATTTTATAGGATTATGCAGCCTAGTTTAGGGGCACTGTCTTGGAAAAGTTGATATAAGTTACTAGAACGAAATGTTATGGAGCAGATCATCTTGAGTGCCATTACAACTCATATAACGGACAAGCAGGGGATCAGGCCTAGTCAGCACGGGTTTAGGAAAGGCAGGTCCTGCCTGACGAACCTGATCTCCTTCTATGACAAGATGACCCGGTTATTGGACGAGGGAAAGGCTGTGGACATTGTCTACCTAGACTTTCGAAAAGCATTTGACACTGTCCCCCATAGAATTCTCATGGAAAAACTGGCGGCTCATGGCCTGGATGAGCATACGATCTGCTGGATCAAGCCCTGGCTGGCTGGGCGGTCCCAAAGAGTGGTGGTCAATGGAGTTAAATCCAGCTGGCGGCCGGTCACAAGTGGTGTCCCTCAGGGCTTGGTGTTGGGACCATTTCTGTTCAACATCTTTATTGATGACCCTGATAAGGACATAGAGTGTATCATCAGCAAGTTTGCAGATGACACGAAGCTAAGCGGGAGTGTTGATCTGCGTGAGGATAGGGAGGCTCTACAGAGAGACTTGGCTAGATTGGACCGATGGGCCAATGCTAATGGTATGAGCTTCAACAAGGCCAAGTGCCGGGTCCTGCACTTGGGCCACAACAACCCCACGCATCGCTACAGGCTTGGGGAAGTGTGGCTGGAGAGCTGCCTGGCAGAAAAGGACCTGGGGGTTCTAATTGACAAGCAGCTGAATACAAGCCAGCAGTGTGCCCAGGTGGCCAAGAGGGCCAATGGCATCCTGGCTTGTGTTAGAAATAGTGTGACCAGCAGAAGGAGGGAGGTGATTGTCCCCCTGTGCTCAGCACTGGTGAGTGTTGTGTCCAGTTTTGGGTATTGTGTTCAGTTTTGGGCATCTAAATACGAGAGAGATATCGAGGTGCTGGAGCGAGTGCAGAGGAGGGCAATGAAGCTGGTGAAGGGCCTGCAGAATAAATCTTATGAGGAGCGATTGAAGGAGCTGGGACTGTTTAGTTTGAGGAAGAGGAAGCTGAGGGGAGACCTCATCACTCTCTACAACTACTTGAAAGGCCATTGTAGAGAGGTTGGTGCTGGTCTCTTCTCACAGGTAATTAGCGATAGAACAAGAGGGAATGGCTTCAAGCTGCAGCAGGGTAGGTTTAGGCTGGACATTAGGAAAAACTTCTTCACAAGAAGAGTGGTCAGACACTGGAACAGGCTGCCCAGGGAGGTGGTGGAGTCACCATCCCGGGATGTGTTTAAGACTCATTTAGATGTGGTGTTGGGGATATGGTGCAGGGGAGAACTTTGTAGAGTGGAGTTGATGGTTGGACTCGATGATCCCAGGGGTCTTTTCCAACCTAAATGATTCTATGATTCTATGATTCTATGAAATCGAACTATATTTATAATTTAATTAATTGCCAGAAGTAATAAAGAAAGAACTTGTAAGACTTGCATTACACTAGCTGTAAACTGACCTGTAGCCCTGTGAAGGTCATCGTTGACTTGCTTGATGTCTTTTTCCAGATTCATAATCTTGTTGGCCTGTATTTTACTTCCCACATTTTTGTACTCCAACCAATAATCCCTCTCAGCCTGCTTTACTGAAAATCTTTGTTCAATTTCTTCAGTCTGGGAGTGCAGATCTATCAAAGTAAGAACAAGTTCATTACCAATATCTTGACCTGATAGTTTATAATTCTTATGACTTCATCAAATTCTTTAATGAAGGCTCTTCCACTGGGATTGGAGAAAGAAGGGTGATTCTTCTACACTACAATACATTACAACATGATGGCCTCACATAGTGTCAAGGGCCACCATCACTGCTGAAAACAGCTTGATCTTATTCTGCCAAGAAGAGACAACAGTTCTTACTGAAATGTTGTAACCAAAGACACATTTGTCTCCCATGGAGAATCTCAGGGATGGCAGCCAGAACTTTCAACAATCAAAACTGGTCACTTTTGCTGCCATCAATGATTTTTTCTTTTAATCTTCCAGTGGAGGCAGTGCATGGGGCTTTCATGAAGTTCAACTTAATGGAAAATACGAAGCCTCTGTACTTGCACAGTAACACACATCACTTGAAAGAAACAAAACAGAGTCTAATATATGGGGTCAGTTTCTATAAAAGACTCACTTCTATTGAATTTTAACTCAACTTAATTAACAGGCTTACTTATAAGCCTTCCGCAACCTCATACTAGGCTTGGGGAGCTTAATTTTGGGGAAGAAAAGCTTTATGCTTTTTATGGAACAAAAAGAAGTGTAATCTCTATTTAAAATGCAAAAACATTACTCAATCCCAACTGTGTAAGCTGCAAACCGCACTTCCGTGAATCACAACCTACCTTTCAGAAGTTGTTCTTTGTCCTTAACATACTGCCATACTCCTTTCAGTGACTCTTCCACATCATCCCTAGTTACAACCTCCTTTTCGTCTCGTCTTTTCTCCTGTTCTTCGATTTGTCTTAATGTATGCCTGATGTGTGCCTGCTTTTGTTCCTTCAGAAGGTCATTCTATGAAAGAACAACAGAAGAAAAGGCACGTATTGAAACACTTTCAAATTAGTTTTCAAAGTTGCAAACTTAGGTAATGAAGTAAAGTAAAATCTGACCTAGTGCCAGGATGCACTGCAAAAACAGCTAAACAGCTATTCTTCATATTTGAAAAGGATAGAGCAGAAGAGTTTGCAAGTCTCAGAGGTTTCTCAGTAACTTCAAGACCATTACAAGTAAATGAGAGACAAATGACTGCAGTACTTGGTGCAGCACATGAATAGTCCTCTGTTGCCTGGGGATTTCCTTGTTGGTCAATTTGATAGCAACATTTATTTGTAGGTGTTATTTACTTCAACATTCTTCATGACAATTTACCACCTTCACAAAGAAATAGCAGACAATCAGGTCACTTCCATGTAACCACAGTAAAGAGTCTTGTCAGAGGTGGAATTAGTTGTACCTACTGATTCCACAACCGCGATTATATCCCCTTGCCCTGACCCTCTCAAGTGATACTCAAATTATTTGAAATTGCTGATCATTTATGTTTGCTCCCAAAGGATACCATAAAGGAGCAAATAACCATACCAGCCAAACTGTAACAGTAACTACGCAGTAGAGAGATTCTGAAACATTCCCCACTTCTAAAACTATTACGTCTAAACCACTCAGAAATATTAAACAGCAAACAAAGAAGGGAGCCCAAAGAACTGCCAAAACATGGCTAAACTGAACAAATAGCAGTTAAAATAGGCCCTGAAGTACCTTGAACAGCCTAAAATATGAAGGAGTCCTTGAGAGACATGAACTAGCAGCAAATTGGGGGAATAACCATAAGAGACTAACCGTAAGTCTGCAGAGAGAAGAGCCAAATGCCACTTCCACTGATAATTAAGGCCACAAATGAAACACAATCCAGGCTCCAAGGATGAAAGGAACACCAATGAAAGCTAAGCAGATGGATACTTACAAAAGCAGGGCAAGTATCGGGCATCGGAAGGACAGTGAGACATTGTTTGCTTCCATGTTTCACTGCTATAGGAAGAGCAGGCTGCAACTTGTTTAATCCCATCATCCAGTTTAAGGATTTTTGAGCTATTTGAATTAATTTCATTAGGTAACTGTTTATAGATACGTTTTCAAAGTTCACTGCTCTCAGTCACCAGAACCATATTACATATTACATATGGTTCTTTATATACTGTTCTTTAAAGTGTCACGCAGGTGTGATCAGTAGCTACATAACCTTGTTTCTAAAAATCACTCAACACAACTCTTAATCCACAAGAAAGCGACTCTTCATCAAGCAGTGCTAAAAATTGCACCTAGACAATGGTGTGATGCTCTTTTTCCTTTGTTCACAGGAACTAAGTTTGCAAGAATAAACTCTCATAGGTACCTGTGCAATTCCACTGTCTCAGAAGTGAATCGAAGGTCAGCAAACCTCAATACTTGGTTAGAACTGCTAATGCTACTGGCAAAACTGAAGTTAATACAGTTTATTCTTCTGTGCGCTGAAAGTATATTCTTGACTTCCGTGAGGAATATTTGCAGGATTGTTTAAAAAGGCACATCTGAATGTACTGCAGTAAAGTTACCTACCGAAAGGTGGGCTCGCTGTCCTATGTTTGCTGCAGAGTAAGATTAAATGCTAAGGCGGTTACTGGGGATCTCATGTGGGCTGGAAAACACCTTCACCGAACTCACTTTTACCTAGTGCTGTGTCCAATTCTTCATGTTCTACTCCTGCAGCTCCTTTTTTGCATGGTTATATTTAGGACATTTATGCTTAATGTCACACTTAATTCAGATAACACTTTAACTTTTAAGCAAATAAAGTGACTCACTAACTCTAGTTTCATCGAGTGTAAGAAATTCACTGCGATGACTAGTCGTAGTAAATGTAGTATTAGGATTAAAAGAATAAAATTGAATCTGCCAGTTAAAATACCACATATAAAATGTTTTGGGAGAAGGACGCATGGTCACTTACTCTCTCATGGTGTTCTTTGTTCTTTTTTTCCACTTGTTTCAGACCAAGCAAAGCCTGAACAATTGCTGCTTCTTTTGTCTCAATTCTGTAAACAAAGAGTGAAGAAAGAGAAATTCTTACAAAAATAGAAGAGAGAGAAATGTTATTTGATATTAGATGTATGTTATTTAACATCTAGATTAGATGTAAATACTACTGAAATGCTTATTTTTGTATCATATTGACTCATTTGAGTAGATACCACTGTCTGCTTACTACACATGAAGAAATGATTTCCCATGTACGTCTGGGCCTTCATATTAGAATGGACCTTGTACTCCTGCTGAGAAACAGGCTCCCTGATTATACTGTTGCTTTGTAACCACTAGAGAGGATTAAGCTGGTTTATTCTTTCTGGATGTGGTTCAGCTGACCTATTGTACAGGTCTCTTTTAGAACAAGATTATTTGTGCTCCAAAAATATTTATAACTCACCACTCACTACAGAGGAAGCCTAGGCAACTCTCTCAGACACAGGTCAGATGAATCCCAAACTGGAGAAATAAATGGAATTCAATTCTTCTGAAAATTTGGTTTGATGAGCTTCATAAACTGCATTTGTACACCAAGAACTCGTTAGCTTTTAAGAAACGCTAAGGGAATAAGGCCTGCAGCCTGAGTAGTTTCCTCTAAGTATGTTTATACGTATTTGCCAAAAATCTAGCTCACTGCTTTCACAATTTTCATAGACTACTTGTCATCCTCTTGCCACAGCTCTAAAATAAGCATTTTTTTTCTGGTGCTCTCTCTTCTAGAACGTGAAACGCTGGGTTGCAAGTGGTGTCTATTTGCAAAATTCTCTGTAGTCTTTCTCTCTCTTCCCGGAATTCATTCACCATACAGCACAATAGAGGAAAGTACTACAATTATCACAAGATCTTTTACTGTTTCAAGAGCTATTGCTCCTTGGGTTTTTTGTTTTGGGGTTTTTTTTTGCCCCTCCCTATTGTATTAAGTTGTTTTAAAAGAAGAACACTTTTTCCTGGTTAAGTTTAGATCACTGAGTCATGCAAATTGCACGCTACTAGACTTGCATCCTCTAGTATCAGTGCGGTCCAAGGTATTCCTCAGGTTTTCCTTTAAGTACAAGGATATTAGTTAGGCAGCTTAGAACAGAGATATAGGGGTATGGTGGTGATGGCTACAGCAAAAATATCTCACTTATTAGACAGAGGTGACAGTTTGGCCATATACTGTGACCTCCTAAATTACCTGCCATTTTAAAGTATTTCTGTATTTTGAATACTGATGCTGATCTTAATTTCTGCTAATTTAAGGTTTTCCATGAAGTGGCTGTCCATATCCATGACTTTGTTGATGTCAAAATTTATGAGTAGAATTTGCCATTTTGTCTGCTACATATTGGAAATTTTCCATTTAGATTATTTTTCTATGGTGTTTGTCAGATTCAAAGAGCTACAAACCAGTTAAATTGATGACCCCTTCAACGCCATGTTTCTCAACTCTGTATACTAGGTTTCATCTAGATGATTTCATCATCTAGAAACAACACTCCTCTCCACTACCATGACAGTTTTGTCAGTCATCTATAGGATGTTACTAGGGCGAGCCATTCATGGGGCAGTTGTTTCTAACCAATCCTGAAACAGAAAACTATTCTGAAAATGCAAAAACCCCCTCACTATGAACAGCAACAATTCTTCAATGTACAGAAGAAAAAGAAGGAAAAGAAGTTAAATAAATACTACACACTTGATAAATCCTGAAGTGGAATGTGAAAGATATCCACCGGTATGATTATGCTGCTTTGTTCAATAAAGTGGTACAGAGAAGTTATAGATATCAGAGGTGAAGAGACAGAGGGAAAGAGAGCAAGACGGAAAGAGAGATGGAGATGGAGAAAGATAAAGAGAGAAAGAAAAATACTTATCTTCCCTTTTTCCCCTATTGGTGCTGTAGAAAATAAATATCCTGTGTCGGTACAGCACACGTTTCAGTGGAAGACTCTTCAGACAAATAAGCCATTCACTTGGATATTCGAATATACATAACAGTAATTTTATTAGAAAGCAGTGGGGTTTTTTTCTCAGCCTTGTGATACAGTTTGCTTATTTCTTAGCAAAATAGATGGGTTGGCTTGTTAATTTTTGGGTGGTATTTATTTGTGTTATGATACAGCTAAATCTGGTCTGTTTCCCTATGGAAACTTGTGCTCTGTAAAATGAAGTAGAAAATCCCACAAAAACCCTGTAAACATCCTATAGATGTCACTAGAACTATATGTAGTGCTCTTTGCTTTGCTTACCCTGCTTTTCATTTCTACATCAAGGCAGTACTCCATACTCCCTAAATGCTCATGATTGTTGAATATTGGATGCTGTTGAGGTTTTCCCCTTTCATTTTCCATCTCTTTGATAAAAGTCACAGAGCTTAATTTTAATCCTTTCAATCATCTACTCAAGAGACTGGAGATCAAATAAATTGGACTATTTTGTAACTACTTCTGACATTCCCCTCTTAGCTTTCATTTTTCTTTGTTTGGTTTTAAGAGACCTTTAAGTTACCCCTCCACTATTTTCAAAATAAAGCAGTTTCCTTTGTGCTCTGCTCTCAGCTGCACCAAAGTAGGTCTTGAGGTTCTGGCTAGTGACTACATACCTCTGTGAACACCAAGGAATCCTAAAACACAGTCAAATGTGATTTTTGCAACTTCAAAGTATGCTGATCAAAAACTTGCTACTAATGGACAAAAATGGGGGGGAGAGTGTTTGTTTTTAATAAAACTCTTTTTCCCAAGTTATAACCTAATGGCCTAAAATTATTTCTGACCCACTTAAATGCTTTCTTATGGTACAGTTTAAGAAGTGTGTATTTCTAAAATAGCCTTGAAAGCCCAAAACAAGAACACAAAAGAACAGGACACAACCGCCAGTCAATCAGCTCAGGCTCTGACTTGGATAAGTCGTCTTTGTTGTCTGCTTTACCAATTCACATATTCCATACAAGTGAAAAGTTAAATACACTAAACCTACTGAAATTCTAGTAAGGCTTCTGGGAAAGCTGATTCAGGTTCAGTAAGTTGCTCTTCTGGTTTCTCCTCTTTCTTCTTCTCTTCCATGCTTTTTCATTGTACTTGTGCTAGAAGTTAGATCTGAAGGGAAGAAAGGGCAAGCAGGAAAGAAGAAAAAAACTTAGAAATGACTGACTTAGAAAATCCCATATGTTCACCAGCTTTTGTCACTTGTGGCAAGTTCTTAACAGTTCCAAAACAAACAAAACAAGATGTTTTGTTGACAACAATAATCCTGCCCAGGGTAGCACTCAGGCCGATGGTTTTGGGACATCCTGAAGTATTGTCCTGAGTAAAGATATGTTCGTGAACAGTGGCCTCTATCACTAGTTCCTTATTGCATCCCTTGTTGTGGGCTGTGTTTTACGTTCTTGCAAATCAAACAAGCAGTTGTTCCTTTTCCAGTCCTTTGTCTCTGTTTCTTTATCAGGCTTGTTTTATCAAGTCTACTCGTTAATATGCATCTCTCTCCCTCTCCTTCTGTTCTCCTAGCACTATGAATATTTGCCTTTCACTGCAACTCTAATACCAGTTTTCATTGTCAGAGCTGGAACAAAACCACTCTCTGAAGGGATACGCATGTCAGCAGTATTCCCTGGGCGTGTTGTCACGACTACCAACCTCAGAATTCAACTGACAATGAATTGTTCTGTAATGGAACTGGTAGCATATATTATATAAAATAAAAAAAGTCACAAGAAAAGGGCACTTATGAAGATTCCTCACTTTCAGCGGTCACGTAATCAAATGCCAAAACCAGATCACTTCATATGACATAGGAGGTTTTATTACTGAATGAGTAGAAACATTGTATGTAACTTGTTTTCATAATAAATTGCTCTTCTGAATTTAAGTTCTGCATTCAAGTTCTGAATTCTCACAATTATCACTCTAATAGCTATAATCAGTACCAACTTGTTCTGTGACTAAATACAGCAGGCTGGATACTTTTTCTGTTAAAATGAGCACAAGGAAACAGAAAAAAACAGTGGAAGGCCACATAGCAAGCCTGCCAAATACTATGTAAAATCAAGGGAATGAAGTTAAACCAACTATCGACAGATACACTCCAATCCATATGCTGATGCATGCCCTCTCACTGCACTCACCATCCCCTGAAGCAAGGCAATGTCAGCTTTCTGTATACAAAATAACTTTCTATCCTAAATGAGTAGTTTGATGCCTGCTGATGAAACAAGTGAGGGTGCTGAGGGCAGACAGTGTGTGCTATATATTGCAAAAAGGCACGTAAAAGGAATGTTCACTGTGTGGCAGTTGTACAAGTTAAGTGAAAGAAAGGGTAAACATACCTTGGAGTCTATGTCCCCATGCAGCTGTTTACACCTGGGAATATCTTTCTTATAATGTTTTATCCAGAAGAATTTTGCTCCCACTCTGCTGGAAACCTGCTTGTGCAGATTTTGTCTGTTCTGCTGCTGAAGAAAAGGTCACATTCACAGAGTCAATTGTCTAGAACTGTCAATTACCATATTTGCACCACCTGATTATTTATGTCACTGATAGAGCTAATTTCGTTCACAGAAACCTGGAAAATTCTGACTCCCACCAGCAATGTCTTGAACTTCCAAAGTGTCCCAGATCAAAATTCTAAGGGTTGCTACACATTAGTGAAATATTTCTACTGCAGAACTTCACAATTCATGCCTGTGTCACAGTATCACCACATGACTTCAGTAACCCTTACTGACATTTACCATCCAAAAAAAATCCTTTTGTACCTGAGCATCCACTCGAGTCTGAAGCCATATTAAGTCCTTAATGTTCACACACAACCTTTGCAGATACCAACTCAAGTTAAGCTTAAATTTATTGAATACAATATTTCACATTGAACTTTTAAAAATCCTAAAAACATGACTGATCTAAGACTGAGATTTTAAAAAAAGACAAAGTGAATTAAGAAAAAATGTCACTGAGACAGGAATTTAGGTACTTAGCTCCCCTAGACCCCTTTGAAATTCCCAGCCCAAATGCACAAGCGTAGGGTACATTTTTTAAGTATACAAAATAATTTGTCATCCTTCTTCAATGCAGAATTAATTGAGGGTGGTATTGATCCCACTTTCATTTGAGGATTTATTTTACTAATTTTCCTCAGAAATGGAAGATCACTGCAGCAATCCGTAACTTTTTTTTTTTTTTTTAAATGATCTCTGTCCCTTCCACTAAATGGAAAATCAAATCCCTTGGTTAAAACTGGATACAAACTATATTTATGAAATTCTTCCTGT
Source organism: Rissa tridactyla (assembly GCF_028500815.1). NCBI lineage: Eukaryota > Metazoa > Chordata > Aves > Charadriiformes > Laridae > Rissa > Rissa tridactyla. The sequence goes on along the minus strand of NC_071466.1, from coordinate 3,287,521 downwards.
GCAGGGAGGAACAAGAAAGCCTCCAAGCTGTACGAGGTAAAAAACCATACCATAACAGATTTTCTGGATTTGGCAAACTATAGAAAACACACACACATGAGAGAGAAGGAAACATATTTTGGGGGACTGAGAATTGACTGCAGATTTCAAACCAGCAGGAAAACATTTGCGGAGGGCAAAATTTATTTCTTCTCCCAAACAAATAAATCATGAGGCGTAACTCTTGATGGACTCCCATTATCGCTACCAGAACTTTCTCAATCCATAAATATACTGCCATTGTATCCTTAGAAGAAGCAGGCAGATCCCGTACACTGCAACTCAAGTACTGGGACTTTGCAGACACTCATGGCAGGGAATGCCTGTACGGCAGCTCACCACTCGTGAGCTCAGTCACTACCATCACTGCCACCCACACCAGCACTTGCACCCACACTATTACCTCTGTATCTCAAGCACCTGCACTACCAGTACCCTCCGATTCCTCAGTCCCCATCAATAATTACCTCAGCATTCCGCAGACGCACTGTAACCCCTTCCCAATCTCCAAGGCAGGCTAACAATTCCCTCCGCCCTCCGCCCTAACCCTTCCAGCTTATCCCTTGATCGTATTCCCCGCTACCGGCTTCATCACCAGGGATCTCAGTGGAGGAAGCTGGGCCACCCCTCAACGGTGTCCAGAGCCTCCCTGTCCGCAGCCACCAGACCCCACTGGTACTGTCACTCTGTGCCTAAGCCCCCCCATGCTGTCCCCCCTACCTCTGAGCACCAAAGAATTCCGTATACCGCCAAGCTTTGAGGTACCGCCCCTCACCCTGCCACCACCCACACCCACGTCTCCCTCATGGTCCTCACCACCTGCACCCCCAAGGCGTAAACGGTCACCACAACGCCCCGGCACGCGGTCACCACCCGCCTCCTGGCTGCACCCGCACACTGTTCCCGCGCCGGTCAGCCTCCCCGGCCCTTTCCGCAGGCCCCGCCGCTGCCGGTAACGGTCAGTCAGGGCCTGCCGCCCGCCCCGCCGCGGTGCCTAACGCCGCCGGTCACCAAGGCAACGGGAGACCACGCCCCTCGGCGCGTTCCGCGGGCCGGCGGCGCCCCCTGGCGGCGGTGGGCGGGAGCTACCGCCAGCGGAAAAGCCCGCGAAAAGCGCCCGGCAGTCCCTCAGCGCCCCGCAGCGTGTGAGGTGCGGGTTGTTCGGTGGGGGGACGTGTGGGGTGCGGGGTCAGGAAACAGCCAGCAGAGAAGGACTCGGTGGTACAGGTGGATGAGAAGCTCAACATGAGCCGGCAACGTGCACTCGCAGCCCAAAGAGCCAACCGCATCCTGGGCTGCATCAAAAGAAGTGTGGAGGTGATTCTGCCCCTCTGCTCTGCTCTGGTGAGACCCCACCTGGAGTACCGTGGCCAGCTCTGGAGTCCTCAGCACAAGAAGGACATGGACCTGTTGGAGCAGGTCCAGAGGAGGCCATGAAGATGATCAGAGGGCCGGAGCTCCTCTGCTGTGGGGACAGGCTGAGAGAGTTGGGGAGGTTCAGCCTGGAGAAGAGAAGGCTCCAGGGAGACCTGATGATAGCAGCTTTCCAGTATGGGGCCTATAAGAAAGATGGGGACAAACTTTTTAGCAGGGCCTGTTGTGATAGAACAAGGGGCAATGGCTTCAAACTGGAAGAGGATAGATTTAGACCAGGTATCAGGAAGAAATTCTTTCCTCTGAGGGTGGTGAGGCACTGGAACAGGTTGCCCAGAGAAGCTGTGGATGCCCCATCCCTGGAGGGGTTCAAGGCCAGGTTGGACGGGGCTTTGAGCAGCCTGGTCTGGTGGGAGGTGTCCCTGCCCATGGTGGGGAAGTTGGAACTAGATGATCTTTAAGGTCCCTTCCAATTTGAACCATTCTACGATTCTATGAAATGAAAAAAACAAACATTAATACCAGCACAGAGTAATTTAAGTCCTGAGAAGGATTTCTGTGTGGCAAAGGTCACGGACCTGCCAGAGTTTCACCCAAATAGATACCCATAGCGGCAGGCTTAAGAGTGTGCAGTAAAATTGCAGATATCTTCAAGAAAAAGAGCACTGCCAAGCCCCGCAGTGGTAGCTGCAGTTCTACACCGAATGTGAGATGGGTCAACCATGGCTGCAGAGCTGCTTTCTCGGGAACAAGCTCCCTAAGCCATCCAAGGAACTGAGAGGGAGCAAGGTCCTCCACCCTTGTAACAGGGAACCGTACACAACTGCCTGCAGCCCCCTCTGCCCCATAGACCAGTGTCGTGCAAAAAGCCATGCCCCAGCAGTGGGGACAGGGCATAAGAAGATGGAAAGAAGGTCTGGACGCTTCTGCTTCTCTCTTGTTGGCCAGTGGACCTCCACTGGTTTTGGATGGGCTCTGTATGTCATCCTCCTTCATAGGACATCAGTGCCTGAGCCATGTAATCCTGGGAGCCACAGTCTACCACAGAAATAAATTGTGACTCCCTATAATAAATACCTTTGTTCTCCTTCTTGGGTGAAATTCGCATTTACCTGCTTTGTTGAGAGGTTTTGGCCAGCCCTGTGGGAGCTTATGTTATCCTACGACATGTCCTGTTTGACGTAGTACAGCAGTCTCTGTAATTAAGGCATGTTCATTAAAGCAAGGACAAAACACTTTTAGTCCTACAGGCAGAGATCACTATTTGCAATGCATCTCTACTGAAGACAGTAGGAAGATGCTGTTTATGTCCATTCAGTGGCCCCACATAACTGTTTAGATGAGAAAGCAAAACCAACCAACCAACCAACCAAAAACAAATAATAAAAAAATTAGTGACTTTTATTTTCCTTCTCCTATATTATGGGTTGAATGATGCTTTCAGGACACGGCAGACAGCTGTCACAAAAGCCAGGCATTGAACAGAAGGCAGGGAAAAAGAAAGAACAGTGTCTAAAATCAGCTGGCAAAGATAAACACAGTCTTGACCTTCGCACTTTGTAGCACAAGATCTTTAACGTGGACATATTTAAATCTCGCTAAGCCAAAAAGTAACAGTGCTTAAACTTGGCTGTGGGAATCCTTTGCCTTTTTCTATTGGCGTGGGCAGACAATACATCTTTTAGAAAGTCTTGTCTTACATCCAGAAAAAGAAAATATTATGATAAGTTTGAGTCCCTATTTTGCCTGTTAACAGTGTTTGCTGGGATCAGGCAGTGCTTTCAGCTCTTCTTTGACCCTCTGTTAACAAGCTTGAACATGGGTTCAGGAAGATCTGCTCCATAAAATGATAATTCAAGATACTCTCACTGGCACACACTTTACATAGGGACCTTTCCCCCTCTTCTTTTGATGCAGTTCTGGAAAGGTAGTCAAAAAGTGTAAATCTCAGCTTCCAAGACTGGGAAAAATACTCCTTCCCTCCAATGGGGGAAGCCGAGTTCTGTGGCAAGATTTACCCTTTGTTCTGCTACGTGGTCAGAAAGCAGCTGGACTGTGAAAAAGTGGTGAGAGTTGCTGCTTCTGTTGGACCTTCAGCATTAGCTGTGATGCTGGAGCTCACCTGCCCTTCTGTGTGACGATGGCATGTCAGAATTGCTTTGGGAAGAAGCAGCTCATCTACGAAAATGCCTGGAGCTGGAAGGTTGGTGCTGCTAAAGAGGATGGAAATGCCACCTCTCTCATGAACTGGGCATGGAGAACTCCTGCTAAAAACCAGCTGAATCCCAGTGGCCTTTCAGTCAGAAGGGTTGTAGGTACAAAAAGAAGATAAATATTCCCTCTCCTCTCAAGCAAGCCCTTTTTCTCCAGAGGAAGAAGGGAAATCCTTCTCTTTGGGAAAAGGCAGCTTGTGTCTGGGGGATGCTGCGTTCAGCAAAGTTCAGTTGGAGCAAACTTCAGCTCAGTCAGGCCATAATCAGGGCTGTGGTGGCTTTGATGGGCCTCCTTCTTCACAAGGAGTACTGGGGGCATGCGTATGGCCAAACGTCCTGTCTGACAGAACAGGGTATGAGTCTTCTGAAGATATGATGTAGGTTAAAACTGCCCCTCCTCCTTTATGTTGTCTCCTTGGCCGGGGAAAGATGTTACCACCTTCTGCTGTCCTGCGCTGCCTCTTTTCTCTGATGCCCTGTCCCAAACCTCAGCCTGGGTATAAGGCTGATCCCAGGGAAGGTTTTCACGGAATCACGGAATCACAGAATCACGGAATCTTCAGAGTTGGAAGGGACCTCTAGAGATCATCTAGTCCAACTCCCCTGCTAGAGCAGGATTGCCTAAAGCCCATCCCTCAGGGCTGCATCCAGGCGGGTCTTGAAAATCTCCAGAGAAGGGGACTCCACACCCTCCCTGGGCAGCCTGTTCCAGTGCTCTGTCACCCTCACCGTAAAGAAGTTTTTCCGTGTATTTGAACGGAACTTCCTATGTTCTAGCTTGTGCCCATTGCCCCTTGTCCTGTCGCTGGGAACCATTGAAAAGAGCCTGGCTCCGTCCTCCTTAAACCCACCCTTTAGATACTTGTAAACATTAATCAGGTCCCCCCTCAACCTTCTCTTCTCCAGGCTAAAGAGTCCCAGCTCTTTCAGCCTTTCCTCATAAGGGAGGTGCTCCAGTCCCATAATCATCTTGGTTGCCCTACGCTGGACTCGCTCCAGTAGTTCCCTGTCCCTCTTGAACTGGGGAGCCCAAAACTGGACACAGTACTCCAGTTGTGGCCTCACCAGTGCAGAGTAGAGGGGGAGAATGACCTCCCTTGACCTACTGGCCACAGTCTTCCCTATGCAGCCCAGGATGCCATTGGCCTTCTTGGCGACAAGGGCACACTGCTGGCTCATGGATAATTTGCTGTCTACCAGGACCCCCAGGTCCTTCTCCTCAGAGCTGCTTCCCAGCATGTCCGCCCCTAACATATACTGGTGTTTGGCATTCTTCCTTCCCAGGTGCAGGACCCTACACTTGCTTTTGTTGAACCTCATTAGGTTCTTCTCTGCCCAGCTCTCCAGCCTGTCCAGGTCACGCTGGATGGCAGCACGGCCCTCTGGAGTGTCGGCCACCCCTCCCAGCTTGGTATCATCAGCAAACTTGCTGAGGATACACTCTGTCCCCTCATCTAGGTCATTAATGAATATATTGAACAAAATTGGTCCAAGTATTGACCCCTGAGGGACACCACTCGTTACAGGCCTCCAACTGGACTGCTGCTGATCACAACCCTCTGGGTTCTGTCACTCAGCCAGCTCTCGATCCACCTCACTGTCACCTCGTCTAGCCCATACTTCCTCAGCTTCCTAATGAGGATGTTATGGGAGACAGTGTCAAAAGCCTTGCTAAGGTCAAGGTAGATGACATCTACGGCTCTCCCCTCATCCAGCCAACCCGTTATAACATCATAGAAAGCTATCAGATTGGTCAGGCATGATTTGCCCTTGGTAAATCCATGCTGACCACTTCCAATAACTTCCTGTTCCTCTATGTGTTTGGAGACAACATCCAGAATGAGTCGCTCCATTAAGTTTTCAAGCTTTCTCAGGTGTTGCTCTGCTCGGGAAGCCAGGGAAGGCATGACTGTTCTGACCTGGGATTTCACAGTCATTGATGCGTCTTCCTGTGTCCTTTCAGCCCTCCACTGACTGCGGGAAGACAAGCATCCTGCTGTGCAGCAGGCATCAGCTCAAGTCCCGAGGGACAACTGGGCAGACCTGCAAAACCTTCAGAGCAAGGAAGAAGTCATCAAAGAGCAGCTCCCACAGGAAAGTGAGGAATAGGAAGACCACACAGGCAAGGAAATGGCAGCCAGGCCACAAAAAGTTGGATGGCTGTGTTACCCCAGAGCCAGTGCAATCAGCACAGAAGAGGTATTGCCCATTGAACAGAACCCCGGGGTGCTTCTTTGGGACCCAGGGTGTCTTGGCAAGACCTTGTCTGGAGGTGCAGCCTTGGGCCGCTTCTGGGAGTTCTAACTCTGGTTTTTATTTTGCCTAACCTTCAGTGGGCGTTTGCCCAGAAAAAGGCCGGGGAAGATCTGAGGAGGGAAGGGGAATCCCTGTTCCTTCTATTGCGAAATCCCCAAGAGGTGTTTGAATACTGCATAAGCATTGGGAGTCCTGCTCCTCTGTGAAGCGTGAGATGGGGTGGAGGTGAAGGACTGCTCCTGGTGAAGAAACAAACAGCTCTGGCTATACTGAAGGAAGGATGGACCAGGAAGACCTTCTCCTGAGCCATGCAGAAAGCCCAGAGAGAGTCTGAGGAGGCAGATGTAGGACCTGGGAAAGGCTCTGAAAGATATGGGACCTGGGAGCAAGGCAGAAACAGAGGACATAACTCTACAAGTCCTGTATTCCACCGACAAAATGCCCATCACAAGAAAGGATGTAAGGCAGCAGAGTATTGCTAGGGCTGGTTTTGCTGGACCTGCTCGGCCAGCAGGTCAAGGGAGGTCATCTTCCCCCTCTACTCTGCCCTGGTGAGGCCGCATCGGGAGTAATGTGTCCAGTTCTGGGCTCCCCGGTTCAAGAGGGACAGGGAACTGCTGGAAAGGGTGCAGCAAAGGGCTACAAAGATGATTAGGGGATTGGAACATCTCTCTTATGAAGAAAGGCTGAAGGATTTCGGTCTCTTCAGTCTGGAAAAAAGACGACTGAGGGAGGATCTTATCAACACTTATAAATACTTAAAGTGTGGTGCCAGGAGGATGGGGCCAGGCTCTCTTCAGTGGTGCCCGGGGACAGGACAAGAGATAACGGGCACAAACTTGACCATAGGAAGTTCCACCTAAACATGAGGAGGAACTTCTTTACTTTGAGGGTGGCAGAGCCCTGGCACAGGCTGCCCAGAGAGGTGGGGGAGTCTCCGTCTCTGGAGACATTCCAAACCCGCTGGGACGCGTTCCTGTGCCACCTGCTCTGGGTGACCCTGCTCTGGCAGGGGGTTGGACTAGATGATCTCCAGAGGGCCCTTCCAACCCCGGCCATTCTGTGATTCTGTGGTTTTGAACTGGCAAGTCCTGCTGTATTCAATAAATATCAATATTGATGGAAGGGCAGGGGCAGTATGGGACATTTGAGTGGTTGCTTATTTAGGTAACTAGAGAAATTAAATGAAACCTTTTATGAACACCTTCTAAGACTGGAGAAGAAGCCTTCACTGTTTTGGGGTATTTCCAAAATTCTCAGCCTTGCACGCTGCCAGAAAGAAAGCCAGGAAACACACATTGTGCCAAAAAGAGGCAAGGCAGAGAATGTGGTTTCCTTCTCAGTGACCTTCTAAGATGGGCTGCGGAAGGTGCTGCTGAAAGAAAAGTCTTATAGCAAAGTTCACTCCAGAGACCTGGTTCCTATTCTGACTCCATCGCTAATGCTGACTTTCCCACTTAACCGTCCCATTGACTTGACAACTGGAAGAGAAGTTCTCATGTTTCTTTAAACTTCTTTTTTCTTCTTTTTTTTTTAACTTTGGAAATCTGATAAGAGAGGGTAAAGCCACGGCGAGATTAGAAATTTCCATGAGAAGTGCCAGAACCACTTTTTATATGTCGCTAGTACATGGAACTTGTTTTGGCTCCGTGTTCTGATCAGGTTTAAAATGGCAAATTCACCTTTTTACAAATATGTGCATGTACAGGACAACTGTTAGAGACTAAAAGTGGATGTGGAAAGGATCAGAGAGCCGCTAGTTTAACGACAAAAGACGATCTAATTAAACGTAAGACAGCATCTCTCTTCAATTGCAAAGCAGAAACTGTCTTGATCAGTCCTTGGGGAAAACTGCAGTTATTCATAGACTCCTTCTCCCCTCCTAGAAATCATCAAACAGCAAATTAGAGCTTCATGTCTTTTCCTCAACTGGGCATTTGAGAGCAACCTCAAGCAATGCTGCATAATAGCTCAAATTTAAAGATGCCCTGCTCAGTGGCAACAGAACTTAGGTTTGTTTTGTCTCAGAGCAAAAGAGCAAGAAAAGGATCAGGCCCTATTCGTGCACGCTTGTTCTTTATTTCATGATCATTATTATCAAGCCATTCTCTTTCTTCCCACAGAGAGCACCATACACAGCTAAATTACCCACACTGTTTCCTTTCGCAGTTTACATCTTTGGTATACATTTTCTTGTTACATTTTAAAAGAATTTTTAAATTATTTTTAAAAGATTTTTCAAGACTTACTTTTTAAAGACATCAAGAAATGCTTTCTTTCGGTAAGATTGCAGAGGGTTTGCCCGTCCCATGACACGACCCATCAAAAGTTCAGAAGTAGTGCCGCCATACACACACATTCATGCAGAATGAATCACCACTGACCTCCCTCCCCTCCACCCCCAAAAAAAAGTAGAAATGAGGTTCGATAGAAGACAGGACAGATGATGCTCAGCAGGTGCAGGGCACGGGCACACAAGCACACTGACCAGCCCTGATTACATATAACTGGCCCCTTTTATCCCCCATCCCTCTGTTTTCCCATGCTTGTTCCTCTCCAAAATACCTTTATCCCTCCTTTTTCCCAGCCTTTGGCTTGTCCCCTGAATATCTCACAGTAGGCCTTGTGCAATTGACAGTCCTCTTCCCTTGCATCCCACAATGTGTCTCACCCCCACAGGCAGTGATCCCGCAGCCTGTAAGGTACTGAGGCTCCCCTGGGAAGGACCATGTCTCTGAAGGGGTTACTGGGGCTCCCTCACCTGCTCTTGTGCTCTTTCCTGTGTGTGAAGAGGGACCTTTGACGGGTTGATAGCTCCTGTGCTGGGCTTGGGAGTAGCCAGGCAGGGAGATGATGAGATGGCTGGCTTTCTGCTTTGGATAATGGCTAGAGAGAAAGGCATGCTGAACGAGGGGGTGAAGTTCAAAAGGTGATCCGCCTTCTGAATCTGAAAGGAATACCACTATGCAACTGTGGGCACAGGCTGTATACTGGTTGCAGACTCTTCCCATCTGGAGTTCCTGAGGAATCAGTCTGAGGGTCCTTGCCACGCATGCCGTTCAGGTATTTTCAGTATTGTAAACACTCAAGCTATGAACTGGCAACTGGATTGAGCTGGGACAGCCCCTGCATACATAATCCCACAGATTTCATCTGAATCCATTTCAAGAACAAATCACTAAACTAAATGTGAGTAGGAGAGAACACGTATATATATATTAACAGACACAGCACACACCCCACACACAGTTTTGCAGCTGTCACTTGGCACGATGCTGGAGGTCTCTGCCCCCTGGAGCTTCCTAGCAGCAAGGAGCTGCTCTTCCCTAAACCTGGGTCCAAAATCCTTGATTAAAAGGGTAAGCGGTTTGGGCAATGGGTGCACCAGACCCATCAGTTCCGGCTCCATCCAGCAGAGGCCAGACGTACCTACAACTGCCAGCAGATACAGCCTGTCTAGGCTAAAAAAGTTCAGTTTTACCCTTCCTTTTCTTTGGGATTGCTGTCAGAGGGGAAAAAAAGAGATATTTAACACAATAGAAAAATATGTTCCATGTACCAAGCGTGTAAAAACGGCCCCCACCGCTAATTAACATACCAAGCCATGTTTCTTGTCTGCACTGGAGGTCAGTGTGGGTTTGAACAAGTACAGTTTAGTATGCCGTATTAGGATGAATAAACAGCATATGTGGATGAGAGATGCTTGAATGAAAATTATTGCGGGCAGAAACCAAGTTTTAAGCTTTCACAAGGTCTCTAATTCACTTTGATCCTTGTGAACTGAATGGAAGACTCATTAAAGGCTCCTTAAGCCAGAATTTTACTGGATAGTGCATAAAGCATGCTCTAGTCCCTCATTTTGCCATCGGGAAAGAAGAGACACGTATAAAATACATGAAATTGAAAAGACACATAGTTTACTAAACCTTTATACCAATGCCATGTATACAACATTTTTTCTAGAAAGTATTAAATTGTTTCACCATATCCAAGATTGAGTAGAAGATGAAGCACAAGGATTTACGGTTAGCAGGAAGCCAGTGCTGATGATGGAGGATTTGGGGAACGAATGGACTCAGGCTGGGAAGACAATGGGGAAGTCATTTAAAACTGGGCTCCTGCAAATGGGAGCGGAGCGATCGCCTCATGGGCAGGCCCCACTCCTGGGCACTCCGGAGACTGAAATCCTCCATCTGCCCCAAAACAGAATTAAAATATCAAGAAAGCACTGTGGGAAAAACATGTGAGATGGGAAAATACCACCGCCCCAGCTCTCCATGACAGGGGGTCGGTGCTGTCACCTCGCTGACTCAGGCTTCAGAAATCACCTTGGTGCCTTGGCTGCCGCCTGCTAAAACATCCTTATGAAATGGTGGCATGTGTGTTTTGTGGCACTAATTAAACAAAAAAAGCACTTACAGCGGCTTCCTGGACAAATAGATGACTAAAACCTCTGTTATCACTGCCTGTATCTTTACTGCAAACAGGGGCGTGTGGTCACGCCTCTTAGGTTACCTGTCAGCAGATAAAGGGAAATACTGATCATTTTGCCTCAAAGCGGCTGCCTATCACCAGCTGAAGTGAAATACTGATCATTTTACCTCAAGACAGTCAAGTCAGGCTGATATCCCCTGCCTGGACTTTACGTGAAAGACCCACTTTCCGCTGTGGAGCCAGCCCGCCTCCGGGAGCTTCTGCCTCAGGAGCGCCCGCTCAAACTCGCCCCCGAAGGCTCCCGCCGGTCCCCCCGCCCCCCGGGACGCCCTCTCGGTGCCACAGGTGACACAGACGGCAGCGGGGCCGGGGCGGGGGCTGCGGCGGCGGCGGGCGGGCCCGGGAGCCGCCCAGGTCTGAGGGAGGCTGCGCCGCCATTGGCTCCGGCGGCGGCGGGCCGGGGCTGCCTCTCCTCGCCACCTCCCTTCCCCTCAGACGAGCGGGGAGCAGCGGCTGCCGACCGGGGCGAGGTAAGTGGGGCGGTTTCTGCCCAGAGAGAGGGGCTGGGGGAGCCGTGGAAAGGGCGGCGGGGTCCGGCGGGGAGGGTGAGTCTGCCCTGAGGAGCTTCGTGGGGGAGGGGCGTGGGGTTGTCTTGCTAATGGAGTGATTAAAAAAAGATTTTAAAAACAAGGGTATGAACCAGCCCGCAGTGCTGGAGCAGCGCGAGGATGAGCCTATTGGCAGCTGAGGAGCCCTGGCTCCACGCAGCTGCTCCGTACCCGAGTGCTCCGGCTGCCGTCAGCCCGCGGGGCCCGCTCGCCTCAGGACGAGGGAGATCTCACAGGTGTCTCCCCTGCCCAGCCCCTGTTATTAAGGCGGAGGGAAGCGCCGCTTCTCGGCGATTTTTCCCTCAGAACCCCTCTCTAGAGCCAGTGTGGAGAACTGCGGCCTCCCCCCTGCGAGGGGGGCCGGGCCCTGAGACACCCCCCTTCTGCCCAAGGGAGCTCCTGTCTGGTGGTGAGAGCTGAGTAACTGTACAAACCTACCTGCACCGAACTCCTGCAGAAGCCTGCTTTAATAAAAGGGCTCTCTTTATTTAAAGAGGGCGCTTAGTTCTCAGTTGAGAGATGTTAATGACCTTTATGTAAATAGCAAACATTTTCATTTCAAAACACTAAAATAATTGCATCTTCCACGCTGTCTCTGGAGTGACTTGCAGAAGTGGAGTCTAACGTGCCTGGTTTTGTCTTTTCTAGGTGCTTATAAGATTTCCATTGCAGGATAAAGGTCACTTGAATCTGGGGACAGATTGTCAAGTGGCAAGACAAGTATTTCTGAACTTTCCCAAAAGTGTAAGGGGAGGGGACTTAAAACATGCTTGACGTGATGATCTGACAAGAAACTTAATTTTCCTGGATAGAAGAAGCAATCAAAGTGTTGCAACAAAACATCTGTGTGTTTACATATATCAGACAATTGGAGATTTCTGTGATGGAGTATTTAAAAGACTGACGAATCGAACCACTTCACTAAACTAATATACATCAACAATACAGATTTCCAGTCATTCGTTCTTAGTTGCCATCAGTCATTATTACTACATTTTCCTTACAGTTCTTAATGATCACATCCATAACTGGTAGTGAACCTGGAACTCTACAACGCCATGGAGTTGGTGCCCTGTATTTAGTGCTCATGGCTATAGTTCTTGATGGTCTCAGTCGTCAAGGTAGAAGTGCTTGAGAGCTCTTTAGCAAGACAAGCTGCAATCAAAGTAAGCACTTTGTGATTTTCATAAATTACCATCTTTCTTTGCTTATTGGTAGTGTTTTATGCACCTTGTTGCCTGCCTGGAAGAAAACAGGGTAACTTCATCCGCCTTTGACATAGTTCACATTATTTTGGGGAGTAAGACTCTACCCTAGTTTTGGTAGGCACCTTTCTTGTGCCTGATGGAACCAGAATAATCCTTCAAACTAAATATCTTCTCTTTGTTCTGTGGGTTTATTGTGGTTTCGTCTGACATCTTTCCTGCCCACTACACATTCTTTGCACTTATCTTACAATTTTTTATTATTTGCAGTTTGTTATGATTTGCACATGTTTTCCTGTGCACTGTTTGGGCAAGTATACTGCAAGTCTCTGTCCATTTGCACTTATGTCTAACAACATAGCTGTGTGTAAGTATGTAAATAAAATACTACTAGTAATATTATGTTAGAAAATGCTTATTCACTCTTACCAATTACCATATTTTAGTATGCTTGTGTCTGGGTGTAAGGCAAGGAAATAATAAGCATTTTGCTTACTTAGCATCTACCTTGTGGGTGCAGCAGGCCTGTGCTTTGGCTGCAAAGCGCATTCTTGAATTTTCTGAAGCTGTCATTGGACCTGTCCCTTGTTAAAGACATTTCCTTCCACAGCATCTCTTGCACCCCAGAATAATTTATTATCAGTTTCACTGTCAGGCTTTTAAAATTCAGTGAAATAGATATCCATATTCTTGTTTTACCAATGCTGACAAAGGCCAGAGTAAACAACACTTCATTGACCCCAAAAATTAATGCCAGAAAGGTGAATTTGTCTTTTCTCTGAAACACTGGGTAGAGACCATGGACAGATAGATTCTCTGGAGTAAACTCGCATTGTTCTGCAGGAGACACTTGCCAGATTGCCAGGTGGAAGTAATGCTCCAATTTAGTAATTGGAGAAAACCTTTGATGCTTGCGCAGAAGGTGAGATTTTAACTGTTGTATCTAGAAAAAAAAGCTTAACCAGGAAGCTAAACGGTGGGGTGAAGTTGAAGGAATCACTTTTTTTACACTGTGTTTCTTGTGCTTATGACAGAGAGGAATTGGCTTTCCCAGTGGTGAATAGTGCAGACATCAAACAAAAACCTTCGAAGAAAACATTATTTGCAGGGAAACTTAAAAGTAATTCGTAGTCTCTCAGTAGGGAAAATGTTTGACTTTATTTTTCTTTCATTAAAAGTGATGGTTCTGGCCTATGGAAGTCAGTCTTCATTCAATAGTGACTTCTTTTGCACCATTGTAAACAATTTGTTTTTCTGCACAGCGAGTGCTCTTCATCTGGGATGGGTGACTAACAGGTAACTGCTAAAAGCAATAGGTAGCCTCCTGGTGCTCAAAGTCTATCACCTGATGCATTTAAAGTCAGCTTATTTCAGTTGCTCATAAGTCAATTTAAGGAGGCTCCTTAGTTTGTTCTAGATGTGGTGCTTAGGAACATGGTTTAGTGGTGGACTTGGCAGTGTTAGGTTAACAATTGGACTTGATGATCTTAAAGGTCTTTTCCAACCTAAATGATTCTGTGATTCTAGTGCCAGAACGCTCATGCTTTATGGTATGTCAAACCAGTGATGTTGCCTTTGCTGTATTAGCAGTCTCCAGTTCTGTAGCTTATATAGGCATAACGCAAGTGACATCTGATTTTAGCAGACTTATTCATGCTTTGTTCTTGTGGTAGGAAGTCATTCCAATTCACCTGGGTACAGCAACTGGCTGTGCTAGATTTTTACTTCATGGTATAAGGTTTCCTCGCTATGTGTAACTTGACTCTGTTTATTGCATTGAGAGTGGCAATGGGAAGAGAGATAATGTGTGAAGAGGAAAAGAATACTTCTCCCCTCTTCTTATTTTATAGCTCCTTATCTAGATGATAATGCAAGACATTTTTGACCTGAATCCCGCTCAGTATCCTGTGCGAATATACCAAATTAACAAACAACAATTTTTCTTCTTCCATCTTGCTATACTTTTCCTCAGAAGTATAAATCTTTTAAAAGTAAATTTTTCTTTTCTTTCTCTCTCCTAGTTGAGATCCTGCATTTCTGTCTCTGTTTCTATGTATAGAATAGGGGTGTGTGTGTATATAAATAAAAATCAAAGTAAGAACAAAGGAGATGCTTATTTGCAGAGTAACTGTCACAGCAATATTCTAGACTCATTGCCAGATGCTTTTGTTCTACAGAAGGATCAAGCTGAACATTGGTAAATTCCACATGAAATTGCCTGCCCAGTGTTACTATTAGTCTGTTTCTGACTGACTGATAAATTGACAGTGATTTACTTCTGGATGGACTGTGTAATCTCAGCCATGTAACTAGAGCTTCAGAAGCAGATCAGCGTATTCAAGAACTCCTGGGTTAGAAATGCTTTTAGACCATCAGCTCTAAAGATGTTAAAACCTACCCATGTGCTTTTCTTCTCTACTGAATTTAAATGGCTTATGTGATTAAAAAATAGCATTAAAAATAGATCATCAGTTGTGAAAAATTAAGGGTGAGGTCCAAAAATCCTGTGTAATTGCACTTCAGGCACCGTAAGCAAAAGGTATGTGTTTAAGTCCTAGGCAGAAATCTAACAAAAACCAGAAGTAGTGAGCCCTTGACCTTCTATTCTGGTCCTGCCTACCCAAAACAGTTACGATCTTTTTTTCTGACCGTGCTTAATTTGCAGGTTGCCTGTTTTCCGCCTGGGTATTGACACAAGTATGTAACTCTCAGTTGTGGGTTGGTTTTGTTTGTTCTGTTTCTCAAGCCTGGGATAATTTGTATTAGTGGAAATGTCATTAAATTTGTCTTGTTTCGTAGTGATTAGAATACTTGTCTGGAGATTAAGAGACCTGGATTAAAAATTAATACCCTCAGGTTACTCTCCTGTTCCCTCTGCCCTAGTAGAACTGGGCTGCTGTGTAGCCAGGAATGCAGGGCTGGCTGGGTGAGGAGGAAAGTCAGGAGAGAGAGTTTGATTTGCAATGTGGTGGCCTGAGTGAGAGAAAGTAGACCTGTGGTGTTGTTTCTGCCTGCAAGGCTGTGACATCACTGCAAACTAATAGTCGTTGTCTGAGATGGGTGGTGTAATCCTTGGTAGTGCAGCCCTAGGAATGGTTAAAAGCGACCTAAGTGAAACCTTAAGAGACTGTCGTATATTTTTGGTAAACAAGGGGATGTGAGTCTGAATCCTTTTGGGTTAAGTGGTTTTGGGGGCTCTGGTTTTGGCCACCTCCTGGGTATGTGCCATTGGGCAAGAGAGAGCTAACACCTTGCATAGCTATGCCCTTAAAGAATGAGCCACTCCTGCAAAACCAAATACCTGTTCAGGGACAGGCATTACGCTCCAAACTCCAGCCTCGCAAACGCTAAACTCCTGATTTTGCTACCTGTGTCTGAGAAACAATTTCAATTGCAACCTTCTCCCTCTTTCCTATCCCTCTGCTATTTGGCAGCATTTATAGGGCAAATCCCATCCATGCAGTGTGATTTCACACACCACACCTCATCCAGTGCAACGGGAGGCTGCTACAGAAACTGTTGCCTGCTCCTCACTTCTCAAGTGCAGTAACTGGGTTTAGCTCTCACCGTGCCCTTTCAGGCTCCTTGCATCACAGCGCATCTTGCTTTTTGGTCCCCGGGTGCTCTGTTTGGATTTGGCCATAAGTATTCAGTGAAACTGGTACCAGTCGGGGAAAAGACTGTGTTTTGCGTGATATAGCCCAGCCCAGCAGTGCAAACAATCTTGTGAGTGAAGTTTTCATGGCTGATAGACTTCCTGTTATTCTTGCATTTTAATATCGCCATTGAGGAGGGCTGACGTTGCTGCTGGCTGGTTTCAACTTAGCCAGAATGAACCTGTTGTCAGATGGAATATTCATATTAGGGGGCTATCCATTAAAACATCATTATGCATAGGAAAATGAGTGATTTTCTCCTTAATAGGGAGCTATAGTAAGCTCTTTTTTTAAATTTATCTATTAAAAAACAACAATAACTCCAAAATAAAAACTTCATTGCAAAGATTAAATTAATTTTGGTGGCTGAGATGAAACCTGGTTCTGACTGTTCAGTCTGCAGGCTGTAGGCTAGCTTTTTTTAAACCGTTTTGATTTTTAATTTACCTGGAAACTTCTCCAAAGTGCTTTTTTTCCCACCTCCCCCCTTATCTTGCTTATTGTTTCTATGACTGCATAAAGAACATTCTTTTTTCTCTGGCACCTAATTTTTGTTGGTAATTGGATTCTATGTTAAGGCCCTGTTTTCAGATAGGTGTGTGCCTCAGTTGCCGTACCAAGGACTGGATTAATTGACACAAGCTTTCTTAGTAGCCTTCAGATTACATCAGTTATTAGGTGGGTAATTTTAACCTTAAAAACTTGCACGAGTGAATGTCTAAGGTCAGTGGTTAGTCAGTCATCTTGTGAGAAAGCACAGGCAAAGGGCTTGTTTTGTTCACTGGTCTTTGTGCACCTAAGTAACCAGTGAAACAGAGCTGTAGTTACAGTAACAAGGTTGGTGGCTGAAAAGCAGGGGGGCTGCAGTGACAAATGAGAGTGATTTAGGTGAGTAAGGAATGATTTTGTTTCCCACAGCTACTTGCTTACACAGTTAATCATGTCTGAGAATGATGGAGTGCCTTTTGCAATGTTCTGCGTGACCTCGGTTTTACGTTGGGCTACAGGCAAAGTGGCTCTGGTGAAGCTGAGATCAGTGGGGCAAAGATGACGTAAAATGTTGCCCTCCCGATTTGGCTCAACCTGTACCACAAAGCTGTATTGTGCACCCTCCTGTAGAGTAAAAGTGCCACCACCAGTGTCGTGAGCAGTTGGCTGTGACAATGCTTTAGAGCAGATCAAAATGATGCATAAAAGAGGGCAGCCTGTTAATCCATGGGTTCCTAATTTTACAAATGTAGTGGAGGAAAATCAGTCTGTCAGTGATGGTGGCTGTCCTTGCTCAATTAGCTCATCATCTTGACTCAAATGAGGAGTGAGAGTGGGGTCTCTTAAACTCACAGCGATGCAACAGATACTGACTAACGGATTCCCATAATGATGGGATAAAAATTACAAGAGAAGTCGTGTGGACAGGCTTTGAAACGAACCTTTTCCAAAGTTTCTTCAGAAACTGTCAAGTGAGAGTCTTCCAACTGGTGTCCAAGACTGAAACCGCTCTACAAAATGTCTTAATGATAACTTAACAGAGTGAGCATTAGTCTAAGTAAGTATTTGAATGCAAATCCATTTGTTATTTGTATATATACCAATATTGCTGTTTGTAACATGAATTTCTTTGCATCAACACTGCTAGGCCTTTAGTAAAGTCCTCTTGTTAGAAAACTTGCACTAGCAAAGAGTCAGCACTCCGCTGTGTAAACGGCGGCTTAGTGTGCTTTGCTTTCGTACAGAAAAGATTATCTAACCAAGGTGCAGGAAGTGTGTCACTTCCCAGTAGCCACTGATAGGAAATACTTGTTAATGAGTCGCGCTGTTTTGCACACTTCCATTCTTGAGTGGTACAATTTCCAGGACACAGTCCTAACTAAAAAGTACCCAAGTACTTGCTAAATAGTAGGAGAGCAAGGAAGCAGGGTAGAGGTAGGATAGTTCCCCTGAAGTCTGCAATATATAAACTTGTCAACACCTCTACATTGGGAACATTGTAACTTTGATTTGCTTAAGGATAAAATTTGCTTAAACCAAACCCAGTATGTTTAACAACAGGTTTGGTTTTTTTTTTTTTTAATCAATTCCACAGCACTACTCTTTGACCATCCATGTCAAGGGAATTAATGTAGAAAACATCCTAAAAGTCCAGTGAAGACTTTGTGAATACCTGCCTAGGAAGAAAAAGTAAAGTAAATCACTAGTTACAATTTACTGAGAGCTATAACTGCTCATGGAATCTGGGATGTTTTTTTAATGAAAAAGGAGGGGAATATAGGGTTAGTTGCCTTTTTGGAGTTACAGTAGCACAGGAAAAATTAGAAACTGGACAGAGATTCCTTTTTCTGATATATTTGTGAAAGTTCCTTTCAGATTTCTCATATCTACAAGCATCTAAGTGAATAAAAGCCTAAGATGAATCAGGGAGAAGTATATTCCAAGCACAGTCTGTATGGGGGAATTCTGCTACTTCAGCCTTTTCGTCTTCATGTTTTTCTTTTTTTTTTCTTGCTTTGTTTTGCCTTTCTGGTTTGTTTGTTTGTTTACTTATTTATTTTTTCCCAAGGACTTCCTAGTACATAACGAGTATTTTAGTTTGACTTCCATCAAGAAACAATGCTTGTTGGCCTAATGCAGTGAATGCCAAGTCTCAGGCTAGAATAGGTATATTTTTTGGAAGAATGGGGCAAGGGAAGAAAAGAAAAGGAGAGTAATTCATGGGGATTCAGCAGCTCCTGGCTATATGCAAATGCTCTCTGTGGGACACTGGGGGCGAAAGGAAGAGCAGGTGTGTTTTCCATTCTACAATAAAAGTTTGTGAGAAGGGAATGCAGGTGCTTTTGGCCCCTTCTTACTTTTATCTTCAGTACTGAATCTGTACATTTAAGATGGCAAGTGGGTGGGATGGAAGAGGATGAGCACACCTTTCCTGTAAAATGAAAGGAAGAGATTGGCATCTTAACTGGCTTTTTAAGGAATTAATCAATTACTTGCATTCTGAGTTTTAGGTTGGGGGGGACGGACAATCTTTTAGCTGTTTCTTGTGGAAATTCCTTCCTAGGATTTGAATCTATCTTGTGAGTTGGGAAAACATTCAGAAAGAGCTAGCCACTAAATGCAGAGCTGTGCCAGACAAGCGTATGTGTAGTCAGGAGATAACTTCCCATCAAGTAATTGGTTTGCTGCAAGTCTCTCTTAAACATTTTAGGGTTTTACTTAAATCTCTTTTCAAACAAGACCTAAAACCACTCTCTTAAGCTTGACCCTGTGTGCGTCTAATGCGAATGCTGACATGAAGAATGAGAAAGTGACGATGAGAGATTGGGTCTTGTGAGCCCTCCACACTTCTGCTTTTGGAGGGAGCCTAGTCCCTCTGTAAAGGGAGATGAGAATAATTGTTACACAATAGACAGTGCTCTGCCTTCAGGGGTCTAGAGGATTGAGCCACCTTCATTATTATATTTCAAGTCCCTGATCCTGAGAAAATATTCTTTGTGGTGTAACTCTTGATGAAAAGAACTGGAAGAATGAATTCCTTGCAAGTGGACTATTATTAATTCAAACAATGTGCCTACTGGGGATTAAACCACAACAAAGTGCCAATGGAATGATGTGCAAGAAAATACAACTAGATTTGAAGAACCTCAGAATTTATAATGATGATATTATTATTAATGATGTTATTGATGTTAACTTGCTGGAATCTCTGTAATTTTGAAGCTACTTCAAAATTCAGTTTGAGTAGTGTAAAATAAATGGCGTGGAATCTATAGTTAGTCTGACATGCAGTGGTCACAGGGAAAAGAAAAATTTAGGTGTGTTTCTCTGAGGCTTCTCTTTAATTTATGAACCTCTTATTCCAGAGACCACATCCTCCTGAAACCACTGGCCAAATGATTGTATGCCATAATAGGTATAGAGATTGACACTCTTAGGCACTGCTGCCAACAGCCAAGCCCATGAAACAGATGGCAAGCTGCCATATGTGATTAGAGGGATTAGGCCACAACCAAAGCAAATTATTCTTTTCTCTTCCAATTTTTAGTTGTTAACTTTTATCTTCTTCTTTCTGTTTTAACATTTTGCTCTCTTGTCCAGAGTAAGTTTTGTGTAAAACAAAACAATTGCCTGTATAATCTTCAAAGTGATGAGGGTCTTGATTCTTACCAAATGAGTAAAATTATATCACAGGCAGAGCCATGTGGACCAGCAAAGCAGATGTTACTGGAGA
Source organism: Rissa tridactyla (assembly GCF_028500815.1). Lineage (NCBI taxonomy): Eukaryota > Metazoa > Chordata > Aves > Charadriiformes > Laridae > Rissa > Rissa tridactyla. The sequence continues at coordinate 3,267,514 of NC_071466.1, read as the reverse complement.
AAAGTGGAATTTTTCTCAAGTGCTTGCGTTACTCCAGCTGCATTTCTTCCTTTTCCAGTTGGCTGAAGATCATTCAGTGAGAGTATTTTAAGATTGCAGCCATTTTGCAGGTTAAAAACAACAGTGATCATTTTGGTCCTATTGAGGAAGGCTAAGGTGTGAGCAAGGCTTGTTGTGTATCATATTTTTAATTTTTTCCCCATTGTGGCTGTTTTGAGCAGTTGTCTGGTCCTATAATTGCAGATAAGAAGATGTCTTTCCCTTAACTATATTGTAATGAATATTGCACAGGGGAAGACGTGGGTTTATTACTGGAATGAAATAAAGCATTGCTGTGTTCGTAAGAGCAGCTTCAGTGTTGCCTTATTATACATATTCCCCACTTCTGCAAAGAGCCTTGTTCCACCAAAACCCTCCACAACTAGCTGGATAAGAACTTTGCTACCTCCCACTGATTAAACATACATGTTGGCAAATGCTGTTCTCTAAGTTAATCTCTGGCACTGTTGGAAATATGATATGCTGGGTAGATTTAGCTGTTATCATTTTGAAAATGCTCTGATAACACCTCTTGAAAGAGCAGCTGGATTGGCTACAGATACACATATCTTACTGGATGATCTCTTCCCTCCTGCCCCTTCAAGAATTAGAATGACAACAGGCCTTCTGGTGTTTGTTTTACGTTCAGGTCCTTACCATTGCAGGCAACCATGTTTAAAACTCTCTTGAATGATGACTTAAGTCCCTCTTGAAAGTTAATAGCTTTTCTTTCTTCACTACTCAGAGTGAAATCTGTAATCCTCTGATCTTCTGCACAAATATGTTCATGACTATCTTAAACTACTTGGGCTTGTTCCAACACTGGTATTTAGGTTAATTGGCTGTTCTCCGTTCATGAGATTTGCCTCATGTATTTACCAGAAAAAAATAAATTCTCTAAGCCTAGGACAGTGTTGGGTTATGTGTGACTGTAACACATAAATGTCAGCGGAGAATCAAATTTGCTCAGGACAATGTGATTTTCTTATTTTTTTATTTTTTTTCTCCAAAGCTGTAGCATAGTCAGAGGTACCGTTACTGCCTAATGTGACCTTCCAGGCTCACAGGGGACAATTCTGCAAAGCTCTTGGTGCTCCTAATGTTCTTCTTGGCTTCCTTGCTTCAAAATAAAGGTTTATTTCCTGAGCATGGGTGTAGGACAAACTTAGTTACATCTTTTCTGAGAATGAGTTTCTCTGCAGATCCAAATTGTTACATTACACAATTTTATTTATCTGTCTTCCTCAGCTTCCTGTTGCCTTACGTCTGTACTTCCAACTCATCCCTGTTGCTAGCGCTGAGAGGTTGTAGCAGTGAAGAAATGAAGTTAGGAAAATGTGTAGCTTTCAAATGCATAAACCCAAACCCTCTAGTTTTTAAGAGCCAATAGGTTACTTGTAACTGAATGCTTGATGGGATGAAGATGTATACAGATGAGAGTTGCTGATCAGCCAGGCCTGCAGGTAATGGTTCAATTGCAGGAGCTGGCATGAGTTGGGGTGTGAAAGCAGCCAAAAATGTAGGATTGGCTGTCACCTTCTTCCTCTTGTTAGCAGGCATTGGCTGGAAGACAGATTCTCTGGAGGAAAGGTCTAGCAGCTTAGGTCTACTGTACAAGAAGCACTTGAAAAGTAATTTTGCAATGTAAATTTAGGAGATTATAAGGTTTCTGCATGCAGAAGGAAATCTTGTTGATTGGATGGAACAGCTGACTCCAGGGCTGTGCTGTTTGTTTTCTGATCCTGATGATGAACTTACTGTCAGTCATGGTAAAGTGCTCCAACCTCTTCCCTACCTCTCTCTCGTTACATCCCATATATATACACTGAGTAAAAACTTTAAAATCTAAGCTATGATTGTGGTACCTCTTAATGTGATATCTCATAATGTTTGGAATGCAGTATTTGAATTAAGACTTCTGTACTCCCGAGAAAGCAGCAGTGTGTGGGGGGAACAACTCTCTGTAGGGCAAACAAGTTTGTGGACAAGGTTGTCTTGTGTTCTAGAAAAATGTACAGCTTTACTTAAAGGAATTGAGGTGTATAACTGCCTGAGAAGGTATTGAGAAATTTTATAAGATAAAATTATTGGATGGGTGCCTGGCCTAAAGCACTTGGCAGCTGTAAGTAGCTTAGGAGTGGAGAGGAGAAACTACATCTTGTGTCTTCTTTCTGTTTCTTTTATTGCCAAAACATAGAAGCTTTCATGCATGAGTTAGATAAAACATCATTTCAGATTCGTGTTTATTACAGGGATTAGAAATTTCTTATGAAAGGGGAGATCTTTGTGTGATTTCACTTGAGTTTAAAGTTTAAGAAACAAAAATAATGCTAAATATCCCAAGACTCGCAAATGGTAGTCTACAGCATATGACAGCCTTTCTCCAAAAATCAGTCAACGTGGTATTTCTATCAATTTCCATGATTTAATCAGTCTGACATGGATCTTTGGATTGAACTTGCAGTGGCACCAAACTGTTGAGACCTCTCGGTTCTTTTTTGGCACGTATAGGGCATTTTAAGAAAAAAAGAATAGTCAAAAAATAAATCAGAAGAATTGAACTTGGGGTGGTGGTAGTGGATGACTTCGAGAAAGGGTTTGATTATTTTTAAATATTTTTTTTCACACTTTTTTATTTTTTAATTAGCCTTAGGTTTTATAACAGGTGTTTTCTACTCTAAGCCAGCAGCTTGTAACTTCTGTGTTTGTAATCAGTGCTAACAATCTCTTGCAGAAAGCCAGCCTTGCAGTAACTTGTGTGAGCAGGCCTTGTGAGGTTGGACAAGGACACCACGCACAGAAGGAGGTTTTCTTCTTGTTTATGCAGAGACTAAAAACTGCTCTGGTCTCAGTTTGTGATTGGCATGGTTCCAGTGACTAAAGATTTGTTATCATAGTGAAATGCGATACAATTTGAGCTGTATGGATGATACACATTAAAGGGAGGGGCGGGGGGAGGAAGTCCAGCTGATTATTGCTAGTTTTTTCAACTACTTATCTGGAGAGATCAGGGGCCAGTTTTTCAGGTACTCAGATATGCCTTAGCTGAAGCGTTACGGTTTTGGCTTTGCAGAGGAACCTACTGGGTCTCAGCTGCGCTGCTCGGGACTGGGGATGCTTTTTATCATAACCTAGGGTGGGAGGAAAACCAGCTAATATGATGCCATGTAAATCTGAATACAGGGTGAGTGCAAGTGGATCATAATTCCTATAGGAAGAGCTGGGAGGAGAACGTGCTCCAGTTAAGCCAGAAATAGTAACTATGTTAAACTTAGCAAAACACAGCTTTGTGAACTGTGGTACCATGATATCTTTCAGGAAAAAAGAATGGTTAAGAGCCTGCCAGGGTAGCTGGTATCTTGCACCTGATTGGAAAAAAAAGTGAGAGTGCAAACTTAGTTGGAGAAACAGCTCTACAGGATGATGGTGTCTGGGAAGTTTAGTAGCAGTTACAGCTTGCTGTGGGCTCCCACAGTCTGTGTGGATGTTCAGCCCTTGCAAAGGGTTGTTCAGTTGGGGAGGACTGAAGTTCTGCTTTCACTACCTTTGTTAATTTGAATACTGTGAGATACCAATGAACCCTGCAGCTTGTTTTGTAAATGCTGTCCAATTATTTCTTTTAGATTTTTAAATTAATCTAATAACAATATAATACTTCTTCCCTCAGCTTTCCTTAAATGTAAAGACAAGGACATGGTAAGATATAATTCCCGCAACAGCTTTCTTACAGACTTGATTGATCTGAGGCAAGAAACTTGCTCAATTTGCAAGAAAAATCCTTGACAATTTCAGTTCACAACTGTTCAGGTTTTGTGGTTGCAAGATCAGCTTCTGTGCACGTGCCGTTCGGTCAGCACCCAGGGCGTTTGATTAGCGCTGCGGATGCTGACTGCTCTATCAAATGGCACGAGAAGTTCCACATGGTAGTCAAAACAGATACCCATACCTGTTCATAAGCTGAAGGAGTACTGTTATAGGTCCTCAACAATTTTAGGATTGTTATGTTTGTTGGTAGCCCCATAGTAAGTACTTCTTACTTCTGCCTAATTATAAAACTGTCACTTGCTAAATATAAATAAAGTTACAGATGGCAGGTTGTTTGAGATGCCGTTATATCAACCTTATGGAATAAAAGCACAATGAGAATCATGGAGAAGATAAATCCGGCAGCCAAACATAACCATATGCAGAAGGTTGTTTGGCATTGGGGTTGTTGGGGGGGATAATCATTAACCTGCCTGCAGCTGCCTTCCACATCTGTAAGAAATGTTGTTATCTTTAGAGATGAAGTTTCCCTTTGAGTAGTGCCGATGTCAATATCTTGTTTTAATCTCCTGGTTAAACTCTGTGGCCAGGGGAGCAAGTGCAATGACTCGCTGCATGATTGTAGTGCTCATTAGATCAATACGATATCAGCATCCTGTCTGCTGATGTCAGGTAGTGTCAGACTGCAAGGCCCTAAGGCAGACACACACGTACCTAAAGGATTGTGATGGTAGCTGCCGAATACAGAGACACAGTCAAAAACTACATCTGCTTCTCTTCCGTCTCTCGGCAGGTTTGTCACTAGGGATGCTTCTGGGGCTTACGTTAAATTCAAGCTCTTTATTTCTTTGGCTTCATTAAATCCATGGTGCTGCTACCCTGAGGCACTAAGAGACTCGACTCTAGATGCATCTGACTTCTGCCCCTGCCTCCTCTTTTATTGCTCTGAGGTTTTTTTGAAGAGATTTTTGCCTCGGACAGTTGGGATTGCTTTCTGAGTTAGTAGTCCTCTGCTTATGTAGAGATCTGGAACCATGGCCTATAAAAGAGGCAAAACAGTATTTGAAATTATAGATGCAGTTTGGTTTGGATAAAGCAGTGAGGTTCATGTTACTGCATGACTTCTAGTTCCACATATGCAAGATGGTTATGTAGGAATGATTTTGCGCTAATGCCATATGTTCTGGGCCTCCATGGGATCATATTCCTG